>NW_026521852.1:6300000-7500000 GCF_021234435.1 Artibeus jamaicensis
TCTCTCTATATCGTCCTCACTGGGTGTCCCAGGGTCCTGAGGGCCCCTTTCTTACAGATACTCTGCCCTGGCACCACCTGGTTAGTCAGGCACCTGTTAGGCTGCAGAGAGCCTGACTGGCCTCTTCTTCTCTCCACAGACTCCCGGCGTGTTGGTGTGATCATCGGAGCAGTGCTGGGCTCTTTACTCTTGCTGGGCTGTCTGCTGGTGGGCATCTGGGGGCTCATCTGCTGCTGCTGCGGGGGAGCTGGGGCCGGCTGTGCCCGTGGTACCTTCAGCTACAGCAACGGCGGCAGTGGAGGGGCCTGTGGAGACTTGGCTAATGAGATCAGGTAAAACCTGATGCATGCTGCATGCTGCTGTGCAATAGGGAACTGGCACCCTGCCCCTCCTCACTTCTACCTGGCATCACAACCTTGCCCACCATTGCCACAGAGTGCTGGGACCACAGCATGTAGACATGCCATTCATTGCATGGCTTTTCTCTTTCCCCCTTCCCATGCCCAGTCTTCAGCTCTGTTCCCATGCCCCCATCTCCCTCTGTGCACCCCTCTCTGTCTTATCTAGACTGTAAGCTCCTGGAGGGCAGGGCCTGTATTCTTCCACTTTTCCCCAGTATTGAACTGGTGAGAACTCTGGACATGTTTATTTAAGAAGAGTTAAGAGTAGTGCTAATATCTTATATTAGAAACAAACTAGAAATAAAAATAGAACAAGACTTGTAGTGCTGATGATTATAAATAACCTGGGGATGGAGGAAAAGATGAAGACTGAGGGGCAGGAGGTGAGAAGAAAGGGAGAGAGGGCAAGGACAAGATTAGTTAAAGAAAGAAGGACCCGAAAGCAACTCCTTCTGGATCTCCAAGGTTCACCTCCTATTAAAGTCGGCGGTTCTGGGAAAGCATCAGAAGGGGACTGGAGAGCGCCTAGATGGGGCTGCATGCCTTGGGCGGTTGGACGAACACACATGGACAAGCCCTGTCTGCGCAGAACCGCTGTGTTTTCTCCGGTTCAAGAAGAGGCAGAGAGGAGAGTCGGAGAGGGGCAAGGAGGCGCCAGGGGAGGGGGCGCAGGAGCCGAGAGGTGGCCAACAGCCATGGCTTTGCTAGGCCAGCCCACACCACGTCGCCTAGGAGTCGGCTCACCGCCCACCTGTTGTCTCCACAGAGAGGACGCCGTGGCACCTGGGTGCAAAGCCAGTGGGCACGGCAGCCGCATCACCCACCTGCTGGGGTACCCATCACAGACCGTCAGCCGCTCTCTGCGCCTCAAGTATGTGCCTCCGCCCAGTGGCGGCCAGGAGGATGTGGCCCTGGCTCTCCACACAGCTGCTGCTGCCTGCGAAGCGGGCCCTTCCCAGGTCTTTGTCAAAGTCACCAGCACCGAGCCCTCCAACTGCGCCCAGGGGTTGCTGCCAGGCAAGGACGGCCTGTTGGTGTGAGCTCGCGTGGCTGCTAGGCTGTGCTCCAGCCGGAAAAGGGTGCGGGCTCCCTGTGTCATGGCGGGGGACAATCTCAGGCTGCTCAGACCCCGCCTGCCCCAGACCACCTGGAGGCTGCAGTCTGAAGGCATTTCCCTTGGGAAATGAGTAGGGAGGCCGAGCCCTGTCCCCAGAGTAGGAGGGGGCAGGGTAGGCAGAGAACGTCTACCTGGAGCCCTCTCTGCAAAACCCGCCTCCCTGCCTCGCCCCAGGCTCCCGGAGAAGGAGGAAGTATCTGAGAGAGACTGAGTCCGGAGGAGGCCTAGTATCCACAGCCAAGGAAGAGGTCCCCAGGGCAGGGCGGGTATGGGTCTGGCCTGAACTGTTCTGTGTGTGAGATCTGAGCTCTAAGATGGCAGTTTTTAACACAATAAAGAAACTGTAAGACCCGAGACAGGTGTCTTTGGTCCCATGGAGTGTTGTGTATGAGATTGGGTGGAATCTGCTTCAGTATCTGGACATCGCTCCCTGTGGTCCTGCATCTTCCTGCATTATTTCCTCTTTATATGGGGAGCCATCAGAGCTGGAAGGGGCTACCTAATTCTACTCCTTCACTACACAGATGGGGATACTGAGACCCCTCAAGCTAGATATAAAATCCAGAATCCTGATTTCTCTTTTATTGTAGATGGTCAGAAGTGGGGAAGCAAGGGGCTGGCAGGGATGATCTCTCTGAATATTCCCAGACTATTCTCAACAATAGTCTTTATGGCCCCCTTCTTTATCTGGCCCCCATCTACCCCATTCTGACTTTCTTATCTTTCCCACATGTATGTTTCAACAACTAGGAAGGGTTTCAGGGTCATGCTCTGGGGTAGAAAGTTCAAGTTCCTCTAACTAACCCCCCCTTTTAATGGAAAGGGGATTGACGTTTATTAGGCACCCAGTAAATCCCAGGTGCTTCTCAGTAGTTCGTCTTACTCAATTCTTACTTTAATACTATGGAGTTGTGCATTATCCCATTACACATATGAGGAAACTGAGGCTCAGAGGGATTAGGCATGTTGACCAAGGCCACATAGGTCATAACACAAGTTTTCATCCAGGCATGTTTGACTTTTAATTCTCTCTACAGCTTTCCTGATAAAGGCTATTACAATCTCTTCTTGAATACCACCAGTGGCATCAGTCTCTATCAGAGATTTGTTCTTTCTAATGGTTCCCACAGAGCTTTTATCCCTTGACTTGGGGAAGAAAAAAGAGACAATGGTGGCACAGAGGGAGCCAGGGACAAATGTCTTGAGGTAGAGGTGGGAAAGTGGGAGGTTCTTGGGGATATGTGGGGATACAGGGAGTGAGGGGATTAAACAGTGAGGTGAGCAGAGAACTGCCGGAACCATCCATTCCTTCATTTATTTGCACACATTTATGTATACCTGTAAGGTGAATCATTAGATAAAGAGTTAGACCTTTGGCAGGGCACTGGGCCTAGGAACATGTTTGCCCTAAAGCAAAAAACTGATTACGATGACTTGGGGAAGGCCCTCTCAGTCTGAGGATCCTCCAGCTCAGCCTCTTGCAGGGTGGTGAGAGAAGCAGGCAGCCAGCTGGCTGTATGTACAGGTTGTGTTTAATGACATCACCTTTCCCATTCCAGCAATCAGGAAGCCATGCTCAGACTTAGCCTTTGTTTAAAGGGTGAGAACAGTGAGGTTCTGGCAAAAAGAAAAACAAACACAAACAAAAAAACCAGTAAGCAGTAAGAGAGTTTTTTGTTTTTTTTTTTTTTATTAAAAAGCAGTAAGAGCCCTGGCTGGTGTAGCTCAGTGGGTTGAGCGCGGGCCTGCGAACCAGACAATCGTGGTTCGATTCCCAGTCAGGGCACATGCCTGCAGTTCCCTGCAGGCCAGTTCCCAGCAGGGGACGCACGGAAGGCAACCAGACATTAATGTTTCTCTCCCTCTCTCCTTCCTTCCCCTCTAAAGATAAATAAATAAAAAAATATTTAAAAAAAAAGCAGTAAGAGAGATTTTCTTTTCTTTTTCTTTTAAAAAATATATTTTATTGATTATGCTATTACAGTTGTCCCATTTCCCAACCTTTATTCCCCTGCACCCTGCATACCCCCTCCCACCTGCATTACCCCCTCAGTTCATGTCCATGGGTCATACATATAAGTTCTTTGGCTTCTACATTTCTTATATTATTCTTAACCTTCCCATGTCTATTTTCTACCTGCCATTTATGCTACTTATTCCCTGTATCTTTTCCCTCATTCCCCCCACCCCAGGCTGATAACCCTGCTTGTGATCTCTTTCTGTGATTCTGTTCCTGTTCTACTTGTTTGCTTAGTTCTTTTTTTTTTTTTTTTTTTTTTAGGTTTGGTTGTCCATGGTTGTGAGTTTGTTGTCATTTTACTGTTCATATTTTTGATCTTTTTCTTTTTCTTAAATAAGTCCCTTTAACATTTCCCATAATAAGGGCTTGGTGATGATGAACTCCTTTAACTTGACCTTATCTGGGAAGTGCTTTATCTGCCCTTCCATTTTAAATGATAGCTTTGCTGGATAGAGCAATCTTGGATGTAGGTTCTTGCCTTTCATGACTTCAAGTACTTCTTTCCAGCTCCTTCTTGCCTGTAAGGTTCCTTTTGAGAAATCAGCTAATAGTCTTGTGGGAACGCCTTTGTAGATAACTCTTTCTTTTTCTCCTGCTGCTTTTAAGATTCTCTCCTTATCTTTCATCTTGGCTAATGTAATTATGCTGTGCCTGGTGTGTGCTTCCTTGGGTCCAACTTCTTTGGGACTCTCTGAACTTCCTGGACTTTTTGGAAGTCTATTTCCTTTGCCAGACTGGGGAAATTCTCCTTCATTATTTGTTCAAATAAGTTTTCCATTTCTTGCTTTTCCTCTTCTCCTTCTGGCGCTTTTATGATTTGGATGTTGGAATGTTTAAAGTTGTCCCAGAAGTTCCTAAGCCTCTCCTCATTTTTTTTTTTTGAATTCTTGTTTCTTCATTCTGTTCTGGTTGAATGTTTATTTCTTCCTTCTGGTCCAAACTGTTGATTTGAGTCCCAGTTTCCTTCCTGTCACTGTTGTTTCCCTGTACATTATCCTTTATTTCACTTTAAAAAATTTATTTTATTGTTGTTCAATTATAGTTGTTTGCATTTTCCCTCCACCACTCCCCCCAACCCCAGCCAACCTCCCCCCCCCAGCTTCTATCTTCCCCCTTGGTTTTGTCCATGTGTCCTTTATAGTGGTTCCTGAAAACCCTTCCTCCCATTACCCCCTCCCACTTCCCCTCTGGTTACTGTCAGATCGTTCTTAATTTCAATATCTTTGGTTATATTTTGCTTGCTTTTTTCTTTTGTTGATTATGTTCCAGTTAACAGTGAGAGCATATGGTATTTGTTCCTCACCACAGCCTTCACTTTTTTCTATTTTACAACCATATTCAACCATTTCTGTGAGCATCCTGATTCTTAGTGTTTTGAACTCTGCATCTGATAGGTTGGTTATCTCTTCATCACTTGGTTATTTATTTTTTTCTGGAGCTTTGATCTGTTCTTTCATTTGGGCTATTTTTTTTTTTGTCTCAGCATGCCTTTTATATAGTAAGGGGAGGAGCCTTAGGTATTCACCAGGGCAAGGCAACTCATGTCACTGCCTTGTGGCACAGTATGTGGGGGGTGGGGGTCAGAGAGGGAACAGTGCTGCTTGTTCAGCTCTCATCCTGCTTTCAGTCTCTTCCTCTGCTACCCACAAGCAAATTGTACTCTTCTGATGCTGATTCCCAGGTGGATGGGTTTGTGTACATTCTAGGACCCTGTGGGCTCTCTAACAAACTCTCCTGTAAGGCTGGGAGTTTCTCCCACTGCTGGAACCCCCACAGGTTTTTTCAGTCAAGAGGTTTTGAGGCTTTCTTTCCCTGTGCTGGGACCCGGGGTTGCGAGGTCTGTCTCACTCCCCAGTTTTTCCTCCAGGTTTATTTGCACACAAATGTGGGACCAACTGGTCCATCAGCCACTACCTATTCTGGTCCGCCAGCTGCTGCCTTGCCCACCCAGGTCCTCTCCGCCCCAGCTGCCTGTCTTTGCCCCTCCTACTTGTCTGGATGAATGTTTCTTCTTTAACCCCTTGGTTTTTGGACTTCCATACAGTTTGATTTTCTGGCAGTTCTTGTTGTTTTTGTTTTTAAATTTGTTCTTGTCCTTCTTTTGGTTGTGTGAGGAGGCAAAGTGTATCTACATCTTGGCCAGAAGTCAGTAAGAGAGATTTTAGAGAGACTCTGGAAACAACTTCCTGTTAGGGTGACTCACCAGGGAAGCCAGGGAAGTTCCTCTATCCCAGGCTGGATGGCAGTCATCATTACTGTAATTACCACTGCTTGGTGAGTGGGGAGGGAAGTTTCTGCTCCTAGGATTTTGCTTCAGGGACCCCTTGGTTGTTTGTCATTTCTGCTGCATAAAATCTTGTCAGAGTTGGAGGGGAAGTCTTGCAGTGGTAAATATTTAACAGTGAATTTGGGAGAGGTGGAAGTGTATAAGAGGCAGGGAAGCTGTAATTTATACCATTTGCCATTTCTGTGATACAGATTTTTGCACTATGACTGATTTCAGGTTGCTAACATGATGTTCCTGGTATGGAGTAGGGAAAATGAACAGTAGCACCCCACTGTAGAGTATTTCCATTGTACAGATCTCATAGAAGTTGATAACCTCAAGAGGTAAGAAAGAGTGAACTATAGTAAAATAATTAGGAAGTGATGAATTTTGATTATTGATCTTTGTTTTATATAACTTATTTAATTGCAAGTTTATATAATTTAAATTTCAATAATGGCTGCATTTAACAACTGGCTTGCAAAACTTAGGTGGATCATGTCATCAGGCCAGAAGAAGGCACACATGCTGCCTCAGAAGAGGGGATCTCAAGTACAGTCCTGATTTTTCTCTTTTTTTTTCATAGAGACACAAACAGTACAGTTAGTTATCTCCATTCTAATTCCCAGTTTGATTTTTATGTCTTTCCCTAGCCTTTTTGGAGCTGAATTCTGGTTCCTGTGGTCACTGAAAAATTATTTAGGTAGTTTATTTATCCTCGGTAACCACCAGAAACCTAACTTGGCATCCAGCCCTGGGAAATCTATTCAAGAAACATTGAGTCCTTCCTGACTCGGGTTCATCTCTGATCTCTTCTCAGGTTTTAGGAAGTCATCCTCTAGTAATTGTCCTTTAAGCCACAAATCCTCAAGACCAATTTCTTTCCTTGTGTTCCTATTAGCATGTGTGCTTCCCAATTACATTTCAGTTACTCTAGGCTTGGTCAGACTGGAGTGAGTCTGCAGAGGAATGAATGTATTTTCCTGACTCACTGGAAACAAAGGAGTTTTGAGAATTATCCAGTCGCTACTAGGCAGGGTACTGGATCTGAACTGTAGAACCTGTTCTCTGTGCTTTCCCAGGGGAGCTTCCTGGTAAGAGCCTGGGATACCCTTGCTCTTACACTGTATCCAGCAAGCCCATCTGGAGTAATCGTTTCATTTATTCCTATGTATGGATACAAAGCTGATTCCATTCAGTTCCTTGTAATTACATTAGGAAGAAGATACTGAAGGGAGAATGTTGACATGTAGGACCCATGTAGGCAAGGTAAGGTGAATGGTTGCTTCAGGAAATCTGGAAGAGCTTGGGTGTGGTCACTGCCTGCCAGTGGGCAGTGGACAAGCTAACCTTCTGCCACCTCTCTGTGGCCATTGCCCTTAACAGTCTTCTTGGATGCATTTTGAAAGGAGGATGGAAACTGAGCATAGAAGGAGACTGAAACTCTTGACAAAGCATAAAATTGAGCAGAGAAGGATAGGCTGATACTGCCAAGCTCAGTATGGTTCCTGTTAGGGTGACTTAACAGACACTGAGTTTGAGGTGATGGTGGGTCCATGCAGGTGTCTTGGGGAGAAAAGAGGAAGGGAGAGAGGGAGAAAACTTGTAATAAATATTTGCAAGTTAGTCATGAACAAATATGCAAAGAAAAAGGCCTCAGTTTTGAAGTTAGAAAGACTTGACTTTGTAGTTATTTCACAAGCTCCCAAAGCCTTGGTTTCTTCATCCAAAAAATGGGATAGTAATAGTACTGTTTTGTGTGAAGCACTTGTTATGGAGTCTGGTATATGGTAGAGACTCTATAAATGCTTGATTGCCACAAAATGGCAGGCATGGAGGCAAAGATCTAAAACACAAAGTTTGGGGTGGAGGCTGAGACAATTGAGGTACACAAAGAGGGGGTTGGAGCAAGAAGAATAAAGCCTTGGGATTGAACTTGGAGATGGCTCACTGTCTTGGGAGAGAGACAAGGAACCCAGGAAGCAGCAAGTAGAGAAGCAGGAGAACCTGGCCTTGTCTTGGAGTTCTGGAATCTACACACATATGTTAATATTAACAGCAATCCTCATTACTATTATTATTACCTTATTACTATTAATAGTGCTATTAGTAAGAAATGGACTCACCTGAAATACAAGTTTAGCAGGATCCCTGAGTCAGGCCTGGCTAGGAACCGGCTGCCAGAATTCTAAGAGCCAACTCCCTGAACCAGGGCCTGGCTTATTTCTCATCTACCTGTTCTTAGCTTCTGGTACTAAGGCTATCCACTGCTTCCCTCTGGGCCCAGTACCCACTGTGGTGTCCCTGGATCACTGACCTTGACAACATCTCCTAGGTATATACTCTCTCCTGAAAGGTCTCCATATAGCTCTTCCAAAGCTGAGGAGGGACTATCCTAGCAGGGGGCACATACATTTTGGGGAGAATTATCTCAGTCTTGGAACTGAGCTCCTGGAGCTCACTACAGGCCTCACTTCCTTCTCGTCTCCCATAGACACACCCCCAGGTCTATGCCCTTACCCTTACTTTTGCCTGGATGCTACCCTAGCCTTGCGGCCCTTTCCTACCAGTGTCTCTCCTGAATTGGCTTCATAGCTCTCAAATGCTGGGATTTGATTCCAATCCTGGTTCCACTTCCAGTCCCCACTTGCCTTAGTCCCTTTGCTAAAGCGGTTTGCCTCACCTGTAACTCTGTCTATCTGTTTCTCTCTCTCATCCTCTTTCTCAGCTTGCACAGGTTCTTCACAAAGGCAGACTGGCCATATCCTGTTCTACTGTCCCAGTTTCTACCCTGTTCCAGGATAATGAGGAATGGTAGTTACTCTGTTATCTTTGCCCTGTCCTGGGAATGTCCTGTTATCCTCCTACCTCCAGCAGACTAGACTTCCATTTAAACAAAACTGTGTCACCTTCTCTCTCAACAGCTACTTCTTTCAAGAGCTCTGAAAATCTCCCTGAATTGACTTTCCTTCAAATAATTGTGATAGATAAATATTGTACTAAATACTCCTCCCCAAACTTGGGGTGCTGACAATTACCAAAGCATGTGATTATTTCAGGATCATGTGTTGAAAAAAGCCACACATATCTCCTAAAATCCTTCTCAAAAGTGTATGTGAAAATTGCCCTCCCTGAGAGGGCCCAGCAGCTGATGAGCAGAGTTGGGCAGGACCCAGGAAAGACCACACTGTTGCTCTGGGACCTCTGGCCAGGGAGACGGCCACATCAGGCAGGGCTCTGCTCAACAGGTCACAGTGCCCTGTGTCTTTGACAACAGACTCTTTAGGGAACTCTTCCTTGCGCAGAATGTAGGCTTCTCATTCACAGTCTATTAAGGTCTTGAGGAAATGCCATCTCTGTGATCAACGCCATTAAAAACAGAGAAATAGGTTCTTGGTCAGGAGCCTAACCCACTATTATAACATTGTTTCTATCAAATTCCTTCCTTTCCAGACCCATCAGCCTTTCCAGAAATGTAGTACACAGTTGGAGAAAGTGAGCAACAAAGATGGGGATAACTTCCCACCTGCCTCTCCCACCTCTCTATCAATTTAAAATCAATATGTCAACAACACCTAAATTTATGTATCCAGGCCAGACCTCTCTCCTATATTCCTCAGTCACTTATTTTTAACAGACATATCAAACTTAGCAAGCCTCTGATCCTCCCTAAACCTGTTCTACCCACCGTCTTCCCCCATTTCAGTTGATGGCAACTCTGTTCTTCCTGAGTTCTTTTCTTACTTTTGACACTCATCCTCCCTGCCCTACCATCCAGCTTGCCAGCAAGTTCTGTTGGTTTCACCATCAGAGTAGATCTAAAATTTGATTCTCCTCTTGTCTCCCATGATTATTTTCCACTTCCCAGCCACCATCATGTCTTGCTTGGGTTACACCAACAGTGTCTCAGCTTCTGCCCTTACCCACTTATATTTTACTCTCAAGGTAAAAGCCAGAGTGATACTTAAATTATTCTTCTGTTTAAAACCCATAAATAATTTCCTATTTTACTAAGAGCCAGGCCAAGGTCCTTACACTGGTCCTCCACCTTACATGTCACCTTAGGGACCTAACTTACTGTTCTCCTTCACCTGGCTCTGTCCACTTGAGTCACAGTGGCTCCTGTTTCTTTCTCTCTTTTTTTAAAAATTAATTTAATTAAAAATTTTATTTATTTATTTTTAAAGAAAAGGGAGAGAAACATTGACGTGAGAGAGAAACATTAATCAGTAGCCTCTCCTACGCACACCACTCAGGGCTCCTAACTATTTCTTGAACTGACATAGGGTGTTTTCTGTGGCTACTGTCTTTGTCCAGAACAGCTTTCCTCCAGATTTCCAAACAGCTAGATACTTACCTCTTTCAAGTCTTTGCTCAATTATCTTGCTCTCATTGTGGCTTTACTTGATTTTGCTGCCTTTCTGCCTGCATTCCTTATTGCTCTTGTCTCCCTTTATTTTTCTTTAACCTATGGCATGTATCCCATTTTAGCATGCTATATAATTTATTTGTTATAATTATTAATTGATTCCCCCTATTCTGTATACTGTAAGCTCCATAGGAACAGGAATCTTGGTTTTACTCATTCATATACCTAAGCTCCAAAATATACCAGGCATATAGCAGGGACTCAAATGTTGCTTCAAAGAATTAAGAGGATGGGAAGAGACAGACAAAGAGTAGCAAGAGGAGTTAACTTCAGCCCCAGAGCCCCTGAGGAGGTAGGAAGTTAGTGAGGAACAGCCTCTTTCCTTGTGGGTAACCAAGAAGTTCCTAAGAGGCCCAGAAAGTTATCTGAGCCCAGCCAACTGATTGTGCTGGGGAGCATCCAGATAATAGAATCTCTCAACCTGAGACTCTTGGTTTCCTCGGTGGAGCAAATTTCTAAAGAATTGTCTCTCATTGTCTACCTGTACTCCTTCACCCTTTGCATTGACCACTTGGTTTGACAATGTGCTTACTTTATGTCAGTGGTAAGACCAAGGTATTAAACCTGGCCCTTCCAGGAACTCCCAGCCTTGCTAAGGAGACCATTAACCTCATTTAGAAAAATTAAAGAATAATGCACATGGATGTTGATTTAGCTTCAAGCAAGGCTAGGAGAGCTGATGCTATGAGATCACCTGAGGGAAGGTTTCTGGGAGGAGGAGTGCCTCAGGCTAGGCTTTAAAGCTTTGCTCGGAGAAAAAGATGCATAAAGAGCTATATTTGAGGCTGAGAAGTAGGAGAAGAGTTGAGACAAATGGGCAGAGGGCATGAGCTTGTCATGTTCAGGAGACAGACAAGAGCTGGAATGTGGCTGCTAATTACTGAATCACCTCCATCATAAGTCCTCTGGAGGGTGGGGCTGGGGAAGAGGGGAGTTAAGGTGTGTATGTCAGCTAAAATAGCCCCCACTGAGGGGGTGGGTAAGGATGAAAGGGGTGTTCCTTCCTCCATGTTCTAGACTGAGTGGTCCTATTTTTTCTCTTAAAGAATGCCCAGAAAAACCTCATTCCTCCAGCACTTCAGTTTTCTCTCCACCTTCCCTGACTCCATGACCCATGCCATGAAGAAACCTTTCTCTTCTCTTTAGCATAAAGGACAGAAGGACTAGGCTGACTCAGCCCTCCAGGAATGAGGCCATTTCTGATGGCAGCATTGAGGCTGTGCTGGTCCCTGAGGCATACATAACTTGGTGATGGGATGTTTGTGTGTCCATCAAACAGGGTGGTTGAACAACCTCACAGGTGGCTGGCTGTGTGTGAGGGGGTAAATGTTCACTGGGGTCAGTGATGACCAGATAGCCACAGCTTCCAGTGATGGGACACAGCAGACTGCCTGTATTGTCCTCTGCCAGCCCAAGAACATCCCCACAGCAAGGCACTGACTCACGGTGCCCTTGACTCTCTGCTAGTCCTCCCCTCCCCTAGGCAACTCATTAGCACTTCAGAAATATATGGCACAAATTCAGTCCAGAGTAGCTTGCTCCTGTGACTTACCTTCATTGGAGGTAGGACGTGGGATGATCACAGCCTCTGACAATCACTCCTTTGGAGTGGCTGATGTGCTACCCTTCTGTGTCTGACCATGACACTCTCCCTTTTCTTGGACAGGCCCTTCTGAGATTGCAACAAGGGCTCCCGATAGACAATCTCTGTAGGACTCTGTAGGCTTCAGGAGTGGGGCATGAGGTAGGTTGCATTCAGAGGGTGTTGAGGTCAAGCACGGCCCCTCATGGTCACTGAGGCAGCTATAGCACTCCCCACCATTATTAAACTCAAGTCCTTTCTGGAGCTGGGCAGGCAGGATTCAGACCAGCTCAGAGAGAAGCTAACCAGACCAGGATGGGCTGCAGCAGTTTTGGCTGAGGGTGCTATGGGAGGACCTCTCTGCCCAAAGATATCTTGCAGCCTCTCACACCCTCAGGTTCATATCGATGAATCTGGAATGTGATTCTGAATCTGAAATGTAAAAGCCTAGCCAGTTACAGGCATGGACCAGCTGTCCTTGGAGTGGAGAGGGGCGGGTTAAACTATGATTTTCTTCCTCACATTGATTCACATTTAAATTATTAGGTTGGATCATACAAAATTACTTATTTTGACCACTCTTTTATTTATAAAAATGGCCATCTTCATATAATTCAACCCCAATACATTGTTCAGCATCAACACGTTTTGTTCTTTTAAAGCCCTGTTCCCTGATAATTAAGGGCCAATTAATTCCTGACTTCACCCTAAAACTTTCTCTTTTTCCTGTGTTCTAGTTTTGGTGAAAAGCACCTACATTTGCCTAGTTACTTAGGTCAGATACCCCTGTGTTACTTAGATCAGATTCCCCTGTGTCATCCCTCACCTCATAACCAATTCCTGTCTGTTTTAGCTCCTAAATATTTCTTGAATGTACCCACTTCTCACCCCATATCCCTTATTCCAAGCCATCATCTTGTCTTGCTAGGATCACTGCAATAGCTTCATCTTCCTGCTTTCACTTGCTCCCCTTTCAATCCATTCTTCACATAATCACCAGAGTGAGCTTTTAAAAATGCAAGTCTGATTGTATAATTTGTCTTCTTAACGCTCTTCAGTGGCCTCCTTTTAAATTTAAAATTAATTTTCAAATCTTACCACTTTAAATCCTACTGGACTGTGCATGATCTGACCTCTGTTCTCTCTTTCCAGAGTTTCCCTTGCTCATAAAACTCCAGGCATGGGAGCTTCTTCAGATGTTCATGTATGCCAAGATCTTTCCAGAAGGGCTTTCCAGTGTGCTCATTTTCAGCATGGCAGTTCTTCTCTTCCTGCTGGTCCCTCCTCAGAGAAGCCCTCTGTGTTGCCCCTGTACCTGCTGTATTTAACTCCCTCATCATCCTTGCTCACAACTTTCAGTTTGTACCCTCTATACAGCTTAGCACAGTTTTAATTAATCATGGGTGTGTAGTTGTTTAATGTTAGTCTTTCAAACTAGACTGCAAGCTTCCTGGATGCTGGGTGTCTTGTTCACAGCTGCATCTCCAGTGTCTCTGGCACACATTAGCTACTTGGGAGACATGTACTGAGTGATGAACACTGAATGTGCTCAGTCCTCCAGGAAATCAGGGGCTCCTCCTAGGAGCTTGCTCTTTATTATGAGGGTTCAGGGTAAGTCTCAGGTTCAGGAAGTAGATGGGAATCAGGATAGGAAAAAAGTCCAGGGGAGAGGTCTCCATAGTCAGTCCTGCCCTTAACATTTGTACTGATAAATCAAGCTAACAATCTGTTATATAACATACGTCCTGTCCTCTGACTTTGACAAATATACCTTCAAAATGACCTGGAAGACTGGATTATATTCAGAGATCTTGGACTCCTTGGGTTTCATACTAGAATTTCATAGCATAGGAAGAACTAGCCCTCAGTCCCTTCTATAAATCTACCCTACATTGTGAATCTACCCATAAATCTATCCCACACTGTGAAGGTCCATGTGCCCACATATGTGGACATCCAGGGCTTCATGTCTGAGCTTTACACCAACCTGAACAGCTGCCCCTTAGCTACCCTCAGAACTAGGGGTGCACATATAAGTAGTATGGTCCATCCATGGGGGAATGAATCCAAAAAGGGGGCTTGTACAAGTCCCAGATTCCCATTTGAACAAGGAATTTCATAATTCTGGATTCTCTGAGTGTGTTCTAGAAGGAGAGAATGAGGTGAATGTTCACTGCTCTCCTTGCAGTGGAGGAGAACCAGAGTAGCTCTGCTTTACAGGCCCAGGGCAGTGGTCCTCTTGCCTTGGTGGAAGGCTGGTACTGTCTGCCTTTGGCCTCCTGAGAATAACTGGATAGGGAATGGACTGACAGACATGCTCCTTTGCTCATTGTTTCTGGACACAGCCTTCAGAGGAATAAACTTTCCACAAACTGCTGCCTGAAGTTGGCTGAGGCTCTAGCTGGTACCTCTGGACTTTGGTGTACTCCTCCTCTCAAAGAGTGCATGGGTGACAGTTTCATACCTTCCATGAGTGCTCAGGCTTCAGGATACCTGGCATACTGGGAGCTTGGCATTCCTTATCCCTTCTCCTGGAGTGGCCAGGCCTGCTCTCAGTGTTGCTGCCATCTGCATCTCTCACATTTTCATGCTGAACCATCACCATGTGTGGGGAGCTGGGCTCCATGTTCTGTGTTAAGGAGGAGTTCAAAACCCCCAGTGTGTGTGAATTGTTAGGGATTTTCTGGGAATGTTGTGCTGGAAGGTTGTTATCAAGTTTGGGCAGGAAGGATCCCAGTGTATTTCTGAACAAGCCTCCTGAGGGTCTGAGTAGCCCCAGTGAGGGGATTCATACCTGAAGTCAACAGGCTGGGTCTGAGGGCAGGATCGACTATTTCAGAGTATCGCTCTAAGCATCCAAGCCAGGATACACCACACCAGGAGCGGGGCACCAGACCCAACTTGTGAGCAGACTGCTGCCCCACTTTAATGCTACCTAGATGGAAATCTAAAGAAAACCTACCAGCTTTGGATGTTTTGGTATTTTGGGAACACAGTCAACCAAACAAAACCCTGATGCTACTCTGGGATAATCTTCCCCAAGGAATTATGATGCCATACCTTCTTTAATTCCTGCCAATTTAAGCTTTACTTACAGTGAGAGCTTCTGTTTTATTTACCACTTTCCTGTGGACCTGAGTGGTACTTTGGGATGAAGGTCTCACAGGTCAGGAATGCCTCTGAGCACAGGCTGGGGGCTATATTATGGTTTACTCATTGGAATCTGCTGACTTAATGACATGTTGCTTCCCCATTAGATGATAACCTGGTTGGGGGAAGGAATGGTGATGCCACCATTTAGAAATCTCTGGTCCCAACTTGGTACTGATAGCCAGCAAATGATCAGTAAATGCTCACTGAATGAACAGATAAATGAATTTCCTGTTCTATAGATTCCTGTTCAACCTTCTTTTTGTATTTTATTTCATTAAGCCAACTGCCACTGTGGTAAGATGTCCTATAGCAGACTTCCGGCTAAGATAGAGGCATAGGTAGACACACTGTGCCTCCTTGCACAACCAAAATAAGGACAACAAACATTTAGAAACCGAAAAAAACCCTAGTACTGACAGAAAATTGAACTGTATGGAAGTCTGACAACCAAGGAGTTAAAGAAGAAACATTCATCCAGATTGGTAGGAGGGGTAGAATCAGGTGGCCGGGTGAAGAGTGCTCATGGCAAAGTGGTGGCTGGTGGACCCTGGGCACCCAAGGTGGCAGCAAGCCAACCCAGTGAGACAGTGGTTGTGGAGGAGCACAGCACAAAAAGTGGCTGGCATAACTGAGAGGTCCCACATTCACACTCCAATAAACCAGGCAAAACTGGGGAGTGAGACAGATCTAGCAACCCAGGGTCCCAGCTCAGCGAAATAAAGCCTTAAAACACCAATTGAAAATACCCGTGGGGATTGAGGCAGTAGGAGAGACTCCCAGCCTCACAGGAGAGTTCATTGGAGAGACCCACAGAGTCCCAGAACATACACACCCACACAGAAATCAGCACCAGTAGAACCCATTTTGCTTGTGGGACATGGTGGAAGTGACTGAAATCCAGCAGAGAGCAGAGCAAGAGCCATTGTTCCCTCTCAGACCCTGCCCCACAAACAGTGTCACAACCCAGCAACTGGATTGCCCTGCCCTAGTGAACACCTAGCGCTCTGCCCCTCACTATGTAACAGGCATGTCAAAATAATAATAACAATAACAACAACAAACAAAAAGATGGCCCAAATGAAAGAACAGATCAAAGCTCCAGAAAAAATACAACTAAGCAACAAAGAGATAGCCAACCTATTAGATGCACAGTTCAAAGCACTGGTGATCAGGATGCTCAAATAATTGGTTGAATTTGGTCACAAATTAGATTAAAAAATGAAGGCTATGCTAAGTGAAATAAAGGAAAATGTACAGGGAACCAATAGTGATGGAAAGAATACTGGAACTCAAACCAATGCAGTGGACCAGAAGGAAGAAAGAAACAATCAAATAAAAAAGAATGAAGAAACAAGAATTCAAAAAAATAAAAAGAGGCTTAGGAACCTCCAGGACATCTTTAAACATTCCAGTGTTCGAATTATAGGGGTACCAAAAGGAGGAGAGGAAGAGCAACACATGGAAAACTTATTTTAACAAATAATAAAGGAGAACTTCCCCAATCTGGCAAAGGAAATAGACTTACAGGAAGTCCAGGAAGCTCAGATAGTCCCAAAGAAGTTGGACCCAAGGAGGAATGCACCAAGGCACATCATAATTACATTACCCAAGGTTAAAATGAAGGAGAGAATTCTAGAAGCAGCAAGAGAGAAGGAGATAGTTACCTACAAAGGAGTTCCCATCAGACTGTCAGCGGATTTCTCAAAAGAGACCTTACAAGCAAGAAGGGGCTGGAAGAAGTATTCCAAGTCATGAAAGGCAAGGACCTCCACCCAAGATTACTCTATCCAGCAAAGCTTTCATTTAGAATGGAAGGGTAGATAAAGTGCTTCTCAGATAAAGTCAACTTAAAGGAGTTCATCATCGCCAAGCCCTTATTATATGAAATGTTAAAGGGACTTATCTAAGAAAAAGAAGGTAAAAAACATGTACAGTAAAAAATGACAGCAAACTCACAATTATTAAAAACCACACCTAAAACAAAAGCAAACTAAACAAACAACTAGAACAGAAACAGAATCATAGAAATGGAAATCACATGGAGGGTTATCAACAGAGGTGTGGGAGGAGGAGAGAGGAGGAAAAGGTACAGAGAATGAGTAGCATAGATAGTAGGTAGAAAGTAGACAGAGGAAGGGTAAGAATAGTATGGGAAATGTAGAAGCTAAAGAACTTATACGTATGACACAGGGACATGAACTAGAGTGAGGGAATGTGGGTGGGAGAGAGTTTGCAGGGTGGAAGGGAGTGAAGAGGGGAAATGAGACAACTGTAATAGCATAATCAATAAACTATATATTTAAAAAATATATGTCTTATAGCTCCTCCCCATGCCTCCAAAGGGAGGATCCTTGAAGTCAGCTATACCAGTCAAGTTCAATCTGTTTGTTGGGAATTTCAGTTTTCACTGAGAAACACAAGGACAGGAAATACAATAGATTTATTCCATGGTGGCCCTTGAGAAGGTTGTCCTGAAACCTGCATCCCTGAGGCCACCTGATTTTGTCCTTTCTGAGGCCTAATTGAATACTATAGATGGAATTGCTGAGTGCTCCTAAAATTTATATGCTGAAACCTACTCTGCAGAGTAATGATATTTGGAGGTGAGCTCTTTGGGAGGCGAGTAGGACACAAGGGTGAAACCTTTATAAATGGAATTACAGTCATAAAAGAGACCCCCAAAGAACACCCTATTTCTTCTATTGTGTGAGGATACAGCAAGAAGATGGCTGTCTGTGAACTAGGAAGAGGGCTCTAACCAGACACTGAATCTACTGGTGCTTTAATCTTGGGCCTCCAGAACTATGAGAAATAAATATCTGTTGATTATAAGACTTCTAGACTATGATATTCTTTTACAGCAGCCTAAACTAAGACACTGACACACCCATGACTTTCCAATAATCCCTTCTTTTGCTTTAGTTAAAACCAGAGTTGGCTTCTTTGTTTGCACCGAGAGAACTCTAACTGATAGAAGTGTTGGCCCATTATTCTTAAATATGCTAAAGAACATGATTTATTAAATGGCCATATGACTTTATTAATTTATTTGATGGATTTCATGCTGTGTTGCACTTTCATGACAATAGTATTACTACTCCCCACCAACCTCTGCTTTGTTTCCAGTTCTGATATGTATCCTGCATGATTTACAGAGAAAAATGGTGGAACAAAGGACACTAGAATAATTATTATTTATAGGAAGCACATATCATTTCCGATACTCTAGGCAGGTTTTTTCATTGGCCTCTTTTGTTCCACTGTCTATTCATTCATTCTTTCTTTAATTTATAATTCATTCTCATTGTTGAAAGGATCTTATGGGTTTTCTAGGGCAGGAATGGGAAATTGGTTTCATCTTGTCCCCCCACTTCAATGAATTGTTGGATTTAATTGAGTATTGTACTGCATGTGGACTCAGTGGGGAAAATGTGTCATAATTAATTATCCATGTTCAACATGGCCTTTGAAGGCAGATTCCTGATTGACTACAACTTCCCACCAAATATTGAAAAGTCTTTAGTCTATATAATATTGGTCTGAGATGGTTTCTGCTTAAGCATATTAATTGAAACAGCTCACTTCACATTTAGATTTCTCCATTTGTTATTAAGTTTTCCTCTGGTAAGGTGCTGGACTGATTTAGAAAACCTAAAGCTAACTCTAACTCTAGAGAATAACAATCACTCTGGGCTTTGGTTTTCCACTTGAGAAATAAAAAACTTAAAGTGGGTAACCACCAAGTCTCCTTCCACCTTTAAGACACTATTATTCAATAGTCAATATTTTCAAAAGTCAATATTTTCAAATATATTCAAATATATTTCAATATATTCAATATATTTCAATATATTCAAAAGTCAATATTTTACCTTTTAATGACATGTTCTGCTGGCCTTAGTTACACAGCCTGGCTTACATTAGAGCCCTTCAAGTACTTGAAGACTTAGAACCTTCTAAGATGTTTGTTTGAGGTAAAACATGACTGGTTTCTTTAGTAATTTCTTGTATGATAACTTTTTTAGACTTTCCAACATTCTGGTCATTCTCTTCTAGACATTGGAGTTTTCCAGTGTTGCCCTGGAAGTATGGCTTCTAGAAATGGATTCTGGCCAGTTGTGCAGTAGGAGTGTTCCCACTACACACCTATGTGCTCTGCCTGCCCTCCTGGCAGATGAGACCCCCTGTGAGCAGTGTATAACCCAATGGGAGGCACCCACTGAGACTGTCCTGGATTTAGGGATGTGCTGTATTAGAAGGCCTTTGTTGGGTTGCATGAAGAACAGATGCAGGGAGACATTGAATCAGAGCTGGAGGAAGGTGGTACTTCCCCAAAGGCCAGTAAGTAACTAAGTGCTGATGAACTGAATAAGTGTTACTTAATAAATGTGGAAAGAAGGTCTGTCAGAGATGTCATTAATGTTTGCAGCCATTGTTTTTAAACAAGGCTTTGAGTGCTCCTATCTCTGTTCATGAAAATAATGTCTCTCTAACCCTTTTCTTTTGCTAGGCCTCCTCTCCATTCTCTCTGACATCATGTCACTTGATGCCTTTGCCCCAGCAGCTCTTGTATTTGTCCCTTGCATAAAAGGACAGGTACAGAGGCTCTTACTTAAGGAAAATATAATAAAAACAAGGAAAGGCAAAAGTAGACTTTGAGAGGATTCTGTTCTGACCATGAGCCTACTGGAAATAATAGTACAAAGTTGTCATGGAAGGAATCTGATACCCAAACAGATAGGGGTTGTCCTGGCCACCCTCACCCCACAAAGTCTCATGTGTTGTGGTCCTAGGCTATTACTCTGACCCCACTCTTGCCCTCCTGTATTTAAAAAATTTAATTTATTGGACTTCAGCGAAGATGGAGGTATAGGTGGGAATACTTTGCATCCTCCCACAACCAATCTAAAAACAAAGTTTTAACAACAATAAATGCAACCAAACCACACAGAAAATCAAATACAGAATCCGAAAATAGTGAAACGCTCAGCTAAACTGGTGAGGGGGCAAAGCCAGCAGCAGAGCTGGTCAGGCAAAAAAGATTCACCCCCGCCCCCAGGCAGTGCACAGGCAGCCGGGGGCGCGGATCCCAGGTGCGGGCTAGCTACAGGCAGACCCAGGGAAGAGGCAAGGCTGGCTGTCTGCAGTTAGTCATGCATTTGCATGCAGATAAAACAGTGAAGGGGAGAGCATTGAGACAGATCTTGCAGGCCCAGGCAGCCCGTGCAGGGCAGCAGGCTCGCACATTTGTGCTCGGATAAGCAGGCAAGGGAAAGTGGTGAGGCGGACTGGATGAGCGGAGAGGACCGCCATTGCTCCTTCTCTGACCCGGCCCCCACATACAGCATCACAAACCAGCCACCTGGGTAGCCCCACCCTGATGATCACCTAAGGCACCTCTCCTCATACTTAACAGGTGAGGACAGATCAAAACATGGCTCAAGAACAACTCAGAGCCCCAGAGCTGATAAATCTAAGTAATGAAGAAATAGCCAAACTTTCATATGCACAGTTCAAAACACTGGTGATCAGGATGCTCACAAAACTGGTTGATTTTAGTCACAAATTAGAGGAACATATGAAGGCTAAACTATTGAAATGAATGGTAATGCACAGGAAACCAATAGTAATGGAAAGGAAATTGGGACTCAAATCCAGGGAGCAGACCAGAAGGAAGGAAAAAATGACCAAACAGAAAAATATGAAGAAACAAGAATTCAAAAAAATGAGGAGAGGCTTAGGAACCTCCAGGACATCATTAAATGTTCCAACATCTGAATTATAGGGGTACCAGAAGGGGAAGAGAAACAGCCACGAATGGAAACCTTATTTGAACAAATAATGAAGGAGAACTTCCCCATTCTGGCAAAGGAAATAGACTTCTAGGAAATCCAGGAAGCTCAGAGAGTCCCAAAGAACTTGGACCCAAGAAGGAACACACCAAGGCACATCATCATTACATTAGCTAAGATTCAAATGAAGGAGAGAATCCTAGAAGCAGCAAGAGATAAGGGGACTGTCACGTACAAAGGAGTTCCCATCAGACTGTCAGCTGATTTCTCAAAAGAGACCTTACAGGCAAAAACAGGCTGGAAAGAAGTATTCCAAGTCATGAAATCCAAAGACCTACATCCAAGATTACTCTTTCCAGCAAAGCTTTCATTTAGAATGGAAGGACAGATAAAGTGCTTCTCAGATAAGATCAAATTCAAGGAGTTCATCATCACCAAGCCCTTATTATATGAAATGTTAAAGGGACTTACCTAAGAAAAAGAAGATAAAAAAGATGAACAGTGAAAGGACAGCAAACTCACAGTTAGTAACAATCACACCTAAAACAAAAGCAAACTAAGAGGACAGCTAGATCAGGAGCAGAACCATAGAAATGGAGATCACATGGAGGGTTAGCAACAGGGGAGTGGGAGAAGGAGAAGGGGGGAGAAGGTACAGAAAATAAGTAGCATAGACAGTAGATAGAAAATAGGGGGGAGGGTAAGAATAGTAGGGGAAATATAGAATCTAAAGAACTTGAGACACGTGTTGATGAACTAAAGGGGGGGATGGTGGGGAAGGGGTGTGCAGGGTGGAGGGGAATGGAGGGGGAAATAGAACAAATGTAATGGCATAATCAATAAAATTTTTAAAAAGCAAAAATAAATAAATAAAATTTTAATTTATTTCAAATGAGGTAACAATGGTTAATAACATTATATAAATTTCAGGTATACAACATTATCATTCAATATCTGTATACCCTATGGCATGCTCATCACTGAAAATTTGGTTTCCATTCATTACCTTTACCTATTTTGTCCTTCACCCACTCCCTTCCCCTCTGGTAACCACCATTCTGTTGTTGTCTTTATCTATGAGTTTGTGTTTGTGTTGTTTTGTTTGTTACATTTTTGTTTTAAACAAGAAGGCAACCAACAGAAAGGAAGAAAATATTTCAAATATTTCCAGTCAAGGGTTAATATCCAAAATATATAAAGAACTCATATAACTTAACAACAAAACACCTGCAAACAACCCAATTAAGAAATGGGCAGAGAATCTCTATAAATATTTTTTCAAGGAAGACATACAGATGGCCAACAGGCATGTGAAAATATGTTCAACATTACAAATTATTAGGAATATGCAAATGAATATCACAATGAGATACTACCTCATACCTCTTAGAATGGCTAGTACCAATAAGACAAGAAATAACAAATGTTGTCTAGGATTTGGATTAAGGGGAACACTTGTGCATTGTTGGTGGCATTGCAAATTGGTACAGCTACTGTGAAAACAGTTTGGAGGTTCCTCAAAAAATTAAGAATAAAACTACCATATGATCCAGCAATTCCACTTCTGGGTAGTTATCTGAAGACTATGAGAACACTAACTTACATTCCTATGTTCATTGCAGCAAGATATGGAAACAACTTAAGTGTCCATTGAAAGACAAATGGAGAAAGAAGATGTGGTACATATATATGATGGAATACTACTCAGCCATAAAAAATGATAAAATATTGCCATTTGCAACAATATGGATGGACCTTGAGGATATTATACTGAGTGAAATAAGTCAAAAAGAAAAGAACAAAAGCCATATGATGTCACTCATATGTAAAATGTAAAACAAAAAAGTAAGAATCAAACAAAACAAAACAAAGCAAAACAAACTCACTATCTTGTTTTGGCCCAGTCCCCTTGGCCTCCATTCTATATAAAAAGGTATTAAGTGTAAAATGGCATCCACCTCAAGCACAGTATATTAACCATCCTTTGATTTTCTATAACTAACCATAAATTATCTTTGAGGGTCATGAACTAAGATGATCTGAAAGTCTTTCAGACCAATAAGAGAATGCCTCCCACTTTCATGTATTTCTAGATCTTTTCTTATAATAATTCCTTGGTCTTCAGGAAGCATCAAGGTCTTAAACTCTAGGGGATGGGACTGGGGCTAGAAGTGGGTGATTCAGAGATTCACGGTTACTTCAGAGGCCTAATGTCTTTTAAAGCCTGAAACCCAGGCTAGAGGCAATCTTTCTGTGCTAGCTGGTTAAGTAATATGTCAAAGCTATCATAACAAGGTACCACTGACTGGGTGGCTTAATCAGCAGACATTTACTTTCTTGTAGTTCTGGAGGCTGAAGGTCCAAGATCAATGTGTCAGATGGTTTGGTTTCTTGAGGCCTCACTCTTTGGCTTGCAGATGGCTTCATTCTCTCTGTCTTCCCATGCCATTTTTCTATGTGTGTGTGTATTTCTGGTCACCAAGGACATTTGATGTCCTTTTCTTAAAAGGACACCAGGTATATTGGATTAAAACCCCACTCCAGTGACTTAATTTGACCATATTTATCTATTTAAAGTCCCTATCTCCAAATACTCATATTGGAGATATTGGGGCTTAAGAACTTCAACATATGAATTTTGAGGGGACAAATAGTCCATAACAATACTTCATGAGCAGTGGTAGGATGTGAATGCTCTCAACAATCACTGTCCCTGTGGGTCCAAGAGACTGCCCAGTGTCTTTTAGGGAATATACTCTTTGGCCCAACTTTCCCAAACCTGTGCCAGGACATGCAACAAGGGGAGAGGGAAGAGGGAGGGTATAGATGGTCATGCCAGTGTTTTCTATCCTCCCAATGTAGCAACTGCCCGGGCTGCTCCTGGGAAGTGGGGCAAAGTCTCACAGATGTACAAGAACCATGGTAGTTTCAAGACACCAACTATGTCCTAGATTGTTATGTGCCTGGGCAGTGGAGTTCCTCATGATCTAGCATCACTTTATCTTCTTCCTCATGGCAGATCCTACACAAGGGGGTTCTCTGTCTCTAGAGCCACTCCATTAACACAGGCATCCTTCTTCTTTTTTTCTGGCAAGGAGATAAGAAAGAAGGTTACCCCTCCAACCTTTGGAATCTTAGCATCCTTCACCTGGCCCAATGGCTCTGAATCCCAATTGTCCCGAACCAAGATCACCTTGGGCAAAAACCAAAAACCCCACATTTCCCCCCACCTCCTGTTTTTTCAAGACCCTGGAAAAGGAGATGTTTCAAGGATAGGAAGTTCTTCCTAATGTCTAGACTTCCTCTAAAACTATGCCATACATTTAGCTGTAAAAAGTATGGAAAACTAGAGCTGGAATGGACCCAGTTAAATGGCTGGCCAGAAGCCAAATGGCAGAGCCAGGGTCAGCCAACTGGACTCCCTCTGCAGATCCTTTCTGTTGGCTTATTTCTGTCCCTTCTTGGTGACCAAAGCCACTGTTTACTGAGCCTTAGAAACATTAGGCTGAGTGAAAGAAGTCAGTCATAAAGAGCCACATAGTGCATTATCCAAAATAGACAGTGTATAGACAAAAATTAGATTAGTGGCTGCCTAGGCCTGGATGGAAAGGGAAGATTGGGGAGTGATAGCTAAGGGGTTTGGGGGTTTATTTTTGGGGTAATGAGAATGTTCTAAAATTGATTGTGGTGATAGATACACAAATCTGTAATACAATAAAAGTCACTAATCTGTATATACTTTGAATGGGTGAGTTGTATGGTATGTGAATTAGATATCAATAAAGCTGTTGAAATCAAAAGCTGCTTCCTTCCTGGCTCTACCTTCTTACCACAAATCCTAAGAACTGTCTGAGGGTAGACAGGGTCCCTGGGTGACATGTGACCTCAGCTGCTCTTCCCTCCTTCTCCAGGGAAAGAATATACAAAAGCTGGTCATCCACCTCAGCTCCATGCTGAGTAGCTGAGGTCCCATACCTCCTTCTCCTTGCTTACCCACTCTTTCCACCCTGGGGCCAGCAAGCCCATACATCCTGGGACAGACATGGGCATGAAGCCCAGGGCAGTGGAGTTGTTTCTTTCAGGGTCAGGGGATTCTGGGGCAAAGGCAGGGCTAATGGGTCTAAAGCTCAGAACCTGGCTAACCTCTGTTTCCTCTTCCCTCTTCTCCTTGAGAAGTAGGCTCCATCTCTCTCAGGAAGAGAAGCGCTTTGCTCAGGGAGTATTTCCTAGGCAACAATGGGTTGGGATTCAACTAGACCTTCACTCAACAAATCTTTAATAATACCATCTATGTAATAGGAACCATTGCTAGGTGCCCAGTGGTGACCCAGCCTTTGCCTTTAAAGAGCTGAGAACTTAGTAGTGGAGTAAATGCAGTAAGAACTGTGATTGGGGTAAGCAATGGACATTAAAGGCAGGACACTAATCCATTCTGGGGGTAAGGAAGAGGGTCAGGAAGGCTTCCTGGAACAGGCACACTTTGAAGATTATATAGGAGATAACCCAATAAAGGAGTTGAGTGGAAATCATGGAAAGTGTGTTTCAGACAGGGAAATGGAATGTACAAAGGCCTGAAGATATATGTAAAAGAATAGTTCATTTGAAGAACTACAAAGAAACTTCAAGTCTTATTGGAGGACAGAATAACAAGATGGAAAGGGCAAGAGATGAGGTGAGAAAGATAAGGAGAACAGACCTTTTGAGGACAAATAGGAGGAAGTCCAAATTCTACCCTCCTTTCCAGCAGATTTAGCATCTCCACCCACCTCCAGTACCTGCAGGACTCCCACCTGAGCAGGGGCCCCAGTGCCAAGCAGAGAGGAGACCAGCCAGGATCTGGAGCAGCAAAACAGGCACAACCACCAGCAGCACATCTTTGTAGGAGGATTTCCCTGATGCAGGACGTGGAGGGGGCAGGGTCAGAGATGGACTTGATACTTCACCACCCTACACTGACACCTTGCCCATGGCATACCTGCCTCATGATTGCAGCTCTCCAAGGAATTGACTACAGTTGAGTTCCAGCTGACAGGGCTGGAGACAATGCAGGAATAAGCCATACCCTTGTCTCCTGGTCCCAGTGAAACCGTCAACACCTGTCTATCCATGAAGAGGCCATGTGGCTTGGTACCAAAGCCAATGGTCCCCTTCTGTTTCCAGCTATAGGTTATATCACTGATGTTGGGGACCCAACAAGACAGGAATGCTTGGCAGGTCTTGGGGGACTGAGCATCTCCAGATACAGCAATGAACACTTGTACCATGGGCCTGGGAACTGCATCTAGGCAAGAACAGTAGAGCGGGTATGGGTTATAGAGATGCTGAGCAGGGACCACAGCTTTGGGTCTTGGATACATGCAGGCTTAGATGACACCTCTGACTAGTCTACTCTCACTCCAAAACCTTGTCTGACTTCCCACTGACCACAGGACAAAGGCTGAATTCCTTAATCTGGAATTAAAAGTCATTCATAAAATGGGTGATGTAAACCTCTTCAGCTATACCTTCTACTGGTCCTCTCCACCTATCCTAATTGATTCCCATTCCCTCAAATATGTCATGCTATTTCTGCTTTCATATGTCTCAGTTGTGCATGTGTGCCTTTCTCTTATTGTCTTCTTAGAAAACTCCTGGGCCCAGCTTGAACACATTGCTTGCTGCCCTGATTGTGAAGCCTTCCCTGACATACTTGATGGTATGGTATTGAGCTCTCCAAGCACTCTGCTCCTTACCAGAGCATTTTTCTCATGATAGAGTGGTCAGAGAGACAATAAGTATTTATTAAGTCAGATAAAATAACATGTACAATCCTGGACTTTTAGAATTTTGAGAGAACAAATACTAACAAGTGATTATGAATAATTAAGAAAATGATTTCCATGGCGAAAAATGCTATGAAGGGGCTCTGTCTTGTTACCTCCATAACCCTCAATCTCTAGGTGCTAAGCTACCTGGGACATTGAACAAATTGGTGTCCTGGTATCCTATGCAGTGGCTCATATTTTTTATATAGGTTGATGAGTGATGGTTCTCTATGGCAATGGGGGCCTGGGGGAAAGCATTTTGGTAACAATGAGAGAACTCAGTGTCTGAGAGCATTCCAAAGTTGAGCAGAGTAGAACTTCACTAATGTCAGGTCAATATGTTAGGATTTGCACTATGAAAAAAAAGGAAAATTTTGATGGGCACACTAATAGTATAAACAAAGATTACAGGGGGAGTTATTTGCACTACTTATGAGGAGAAACTGATTCCAAACCTGAAGGACACAGTAGAAACACCATTGACATTTATAGTAACTGATCTGCTAATTCAAATCCTTCTTTATCTATTATCAAAGCAGAGCTTCTAAGGATGTCTGGCAGCTTTGTGCAATTAGTTCTAAGCAGGCTATGTATTTGGAAGCAATAAAACAGCAATTTCTGGACTTCTGGCCAAGATGGAGGTGTAGGTAGACACACTGTACCTCCTTGCACAACCAAAGAAGGACAACAAATTTAAAAACAAACAAACAAAAAAAACCAACCAGAACTTCCAGATAATCAAACTGTATGGAAGTCTGAAAACCAAGGAGTTAAAGAAGAAACATTCATCCAGACTGGTAGGAGGGGCGGAGATGGGCGGACATGCAGAGAGAACTCGTAGCAAGGCAGTGGCTGGCAGACCCGGTGAGGCAGCAGCTGGCAAACTGGGTGGTCCTATGTTCATGTGCAGATAAACCAGGAGGAACAACTGGAGAGTGAGACAGACCATCCAACCCAGGTTTCCAGCATGGGGAAATAAGGCTTCAAAGCCTCTGCATGAAAACACCTGTGGGGGTTCAGACAGTTGGAGAAACTCCCAGCCCCACTGGAGAATTTGTTGGAGAACCCCACAGGGTCTTAGAACATACATAAACTCACCCACCTGGGAATCAGAAGTGCCCAATTTGATTGTTGGTAGCAGAGGAAGTGACTGAAAACTGGCATAGAGTGGAGCAAGCAGCATTGTTCCCTGTGGGACCCCTCCCCCACATACAGCATCACGAAGCAGCAACATGGGTTGCCCCACCCTGGTGAACACCTAAGGCTCTCTTCCTTACTATGTAGCAGGTGCACCAAGATAAAAAAAAATGGCCCAGATGTAAGAAAAGCTCCAGAAAAAAACCAACAACAAGTAAGCAATGAAGACATAGCCAACCTATCAGATGCACAGTTCAAAACATGGGTAATCTGGATGCTCACAGAATTGGTTGAATGTGGTCACAAATTAGAGGAAAAAATGAAGGCTATGCTAAGTGAAATAAAGGAAAATGTACAGGGAAGCAACAGCAATGGGAAGGAAACCAGGACTCAAATCAACAGTTTGGACGAGAAGGAAGAAATAAACATTCAACCAGAACAGAATGAAGAAACAAGAATTCAAAGAAAAAAATAAATAAATAAGAAGGCACTTAGGAACCTCTGGGGAAACTTTAAATGTTCCAACATCCAAATCATAGAGGCACCAGAAGGAGAAGAGGAAGAGCAAGAAATGGAAGACTTATCTGAACAAATATTGAAGGAGAACTTCCCCAGTCTGGCAAAGAAAATAGACTTCCAGAAAGTCCAGGAAGCTGAGAGAATCCCAAAGAAGTTGGACCCAAGGAGGAACACACCAAGGCATATCATCATTATATTAGTCAAGATTAAAATGAAGGAGAGAATCCTGGAAGCAGCAAGAGAAAAGGAGACAGTCACCTACAAAGGAGTGCCCATAAGACTGTCAGCTGATTTCTTGAAAAAAACCTTTCAGGCAGGAAGGGGCTGGAAAGAAGTATTCCAAGTCATGAAAGGCAAGGACCTACATCCAAGATTGCTCTATTCAGCAAAGGTATCATTTAGAATGGAAGGGCAGATAAAGTGCTTCCCAGATAAGGTCAAGTTAAAGGAGTTCATCATCGCCAAGCCTTTATTATATAAAATGTTGAAGGAACTTATCTAAGAAAAAGAAGACCAAAACTATGAACAGTAAAATGACAACAAATTCACAACTATCAACAACTGAACATGAAAAACAACAAAGGCAAACTAAGCAAACAAGTAGAACAGGAACAGAATCACAGAAATAGAGATCACACGAAGGGTTATCAGCAGAGGAGTGGGAGGGGGAGAAAGGGAGGAAGGTACAGAGAATAAATAGCATAAATGGTGGGTAGAAAATAGACAGGGGGATGTTAAGAATAATATAGGAATAGAAATATAGGAAATGTATGAGTCAAAGAACTTATATGTATGACTCATGGTCATGAACTAAAGGGGGGATGTGGGTGGGAGGGGGTGTGCAGGGTGGAGGGGAATAAAGGGGGGGAATGGGACAACTGTAATAGTGTAATCAATAAAATATGTTTAAAAAAACCCAAATAGCAATTTTCTTAAATTTGTAATTCAAATGCCCAGAACAAAGTGTTTTAGAGCTTAGTGGTATGGTTACTGCATGTATTATTACATTCTATGTCCTCATTTTACATGTGCAGCATCTGAGACTCAAATAAGGAAGGAGCTCCAGGGCTGCCTGTATGGTTGTATATGGTATTCATTGCTCAAGAGCATTGGGTAAGAGGGTAACAGGTGAAGGTGGTGGTTCTGAGATCTAGGCAGCATTCTGCTTGCTGACTGTACACCTGATTCAAAGTTGCATGCATCCAGAAGGACACCCATCTAGTTGCACATCAGCACTCTGAGGGCATGCGCAAGCCAGTTAGCTCCCTCAGGGTGAGGGATGTTTCTCTTTTCCTAATTTGCTACTGCCTTTCTTTCCCTCATTGTTTTTCTTGTCCTAGCTGTCAACTTTATTCTCCGTTCTTAAATTTGGACCTTTTCATTCCCTCTACCAAATTTTGGAAGTTTTACTGAAATTGTACTTTGGGGTTACTCACATCATTTCCAAGCCATTAGATAGATAAATAAGAGCTAGAATACCAATTTTTTTCTTGACTATTAGAAATATAGTAGAGGTGGAGGTGATGGTGGGAGTGGGAATAGAGGTGGAGGTGAGAGTGGAGGTAGTAGAGGTGGAGGTAGTGGTAGTGATAGTGGTAAAGGAGATGGTGGAGTAGGGGGTAGTGATGGCAGTGGAGGTTGTGGTAGATGTAGCTGGGATGGAGATTGATGTAAAATTGCTGGAAAGAAAGACCCTTAGTGCCCCCAGTGAATTCAGCCATGGAGCTGAGGCCTGATTGTACCTGCATGAATGGCCATGGCAAAACCCTGTGGAGCAGAGGCCTGCCTGGCTGAGCCAGGCTAACCCACAGAATTATGAGAAATAAAAATAGCTGTTTTTAGCTATTTGTTTTGCAACAATGAATAACTGAAAGAACCCATGAATGTTACATTGTTAATAATCTCTAACTATATCTGAAAGAACTTTTTAAAAAACACAAAATAAAAATTCTGTACTTTTAACTAGTTGAATTATAATTTAATTTTTAATAAAAATATTGTGTCAATTTAATTGGTAATATTTTTTCCTTTTTAGTGGTATATAAAATAATGGCACATCATAATCTGATACCTTCAAACTGATGAAATATAGGCCAGCTTCTGTCCTATATGGTAGTCAAGCACCATTATATTTCACTGTTATGAGCATCTATCTGATAATATTATCATGATGCCCACTTTACTAATGAGAAGGCTGACATCAGAGCTAAGTATTGTATTCAAGGCTACTTAACCAAGAAAATACCAAGTTGGAACTCAGACAAGGATCGTAGTGGGCAGATCTGGGTTGCTCTAGATAGGAGCTCACCTGGAAGAACCTGAGGATTTTCTTAGATGTGGCTGCAGGAGAGTAGTTGGTCTCTGAATCAGCCACAAAGTCAGAGACCCAAGGTTTCTGGAATCCAGTCCTCCAATTCCCAGGACTCAGGATGCCTTTCCAGGTCTTTGTGGAGGGAGACAGGGCAGAGAGCTAGTGTCAAGCACACTCACCATACACCTTGAGCTGCAGGATCTGGGTCCAGGTCTGACCTTCAGTGTCCACTAGCAAGACAGAGAAGTGCTGCTGTCTCCAGACTTCAGTGGCTGGACCTCCAGGCTCAGATTGCTGTGCATCTGGGTTCGACCCAGGAAGTGGGAGTGGTACAGAGTCTCTAGCAAACCTCGGAAGGATGTGGCCAGGAGATCCTCTGAAGGCCAGAGAGATCTCCAGATGGCCTCTCAAATTTGGAAGCCAGGGTGGCGCTCTGCCATCAGCAGCATGGAGCCCCCGACCTGTCCCTTTACTTGGGCACCAGTAACTGCAACAGAAAATGCTGCTGCAAGAACAGAGCCATGTCACTGCCTGCCCCAAGCTCATATCTCTCCTGCATGTAACCGGGAGCAAATTAGGGCCCCTCTCCCCATTATTCCTCCATCCATGTTGAGAATGTACTGTGCCAGGGGCTGGGAATAAAACAATAAAAAAGAGAATTTGGTACCTGTGCTCATGGAACTCACAGAGGAAGCCAGATTCTTAAGCAAGCAGTTAAAATATACTAAGTTAAGTACCATGATGGAAAAAAAGGGAGTCCTCCGGGAGAACACAGGCAGGGTGATAATGTGACCTTACCTGGCCTTGAAGAGTTTAGAGAAGAAATGGTTAAGCTGAGACCCAAAGGAGAAATGGAATCAGCCAAGCCAAGCAGAGGGCTGCCTGGAGCAGGTATGGGAAATGTTATAGGAAAAGGGAACTGTATGTATGAAGGCCTAGAGGGTGAGAGAGCATAGTGCACAGGGAGCTGAAAGTAGTTCTCTGCATGGGGAGTAAGAAATTGCACTGCAGATTTGGAGGGAGCTAGTTCACGCAGGGCCTGGAAAGTGACATTGGCATTTGGGCTTTATCCTTAGAGCAATGGGGGCTCTAGACTAGGTTTTAAGTAAGAGAGTAACAGGATTAGATGCATGTTAGAAAGATCACTCCAGCAGAAGGACAAAGGATACACTGTATGTAGGTGGGGCAAGACAGAGGCTGCTTCTATTAATCCAAAGATGAGTGATGGAAACTTGTATTGAGGGGGAGCAACTGAGATGGGTAGAGGTGGCAGGACCTGAGAGAGATAAAGATGCATAAACAATGAGATCTGGTAACAGATTGGATGTGAGGAATGAAGGAGAAATAAGTCAAGGATGGCTCCCAGGTCCTTGGGGCCCACAGGTGTCATTCTCTGTGGTTCAGAACAGGAGGAGAGACAGAATGAGGGGACAGGGAAGTGGCAGAATACTGAGTGTTGCTGAGAACATACTGAGTTTGAGGTGTGTGGGTGATGTCCCTGCTTGAAGTGCCTCCTGCCTCTTTCACTGGCTAATTTCTGTTCATTCTTGAAGCATCAAATTTCCCTGATCTCCCCCTTCCATCTCTGTACATTATATGCTTGTTCTCTATGCTCCCTCAGCAGCCTGGGATAATAGCTATGAACTGGCCTCATAACCTATTTATGAGTCAGTGTCTCCCACTGACCTGTGAGTTCCTCTTTTCATCTTTGCACTCCCAGTGCCAATCACTGTTTGGGAGGAGGACATAGAAGCTCAGTAAATTTCTCTGAATAAATAGCAAAATTTTCTGATTTACCTTGTATCTAGCACAGTGGTGGGTGTAGAGGTGCAGAGCAGAATATAAGCAGGCATGGAACATACCCAAGTGCTGGGAGTTTGGTTAAGGAAATGTGTTCTGGGTAGTCACTCAGCCAGCCACTGGCAACTCTAGTCCCTCGTCCACCTCACTGCCCTCCCTGGCCCAAATCATTTCAGGCTTGATTGGAGGTGACTTCAGGGTAAAGGCAGAGTGGAGACACAACATAGAGAAAAAATAGCACCGGATATCAGTCAAGACTCCTAGTTCTATCCTATCCTGTTCTGCCCAAGAGCTCTGTGACCTTCAGCTATCACCCTACTTTCTGGGCTTCCATTGTTCCACCTGTAACACAAGAGGGTACACCAAATCAGCTGTGCTCATCTCATTTACAATTAAGAAAGTTTTGGAAAAATTATTTTTGCCTGCTGTGGCCAAAGATTTGAAAGGCTTTTGAACCAAACAGATTTTTTTAAGGATTTCCTTCACGATGTTTAGAAATGTTGAGATTTTCAGAGCCTTTAAAGCCCTCAAGATCAGGCACTCAGGAGGGACACTGGGCAAAGTCATCTCAAAGTCACTGTGAGTCTGATGTAAACAAAGTTGTCTTTGTCTTTGCCACACCCCAAAACCCCTATCCCCTAGCCTTGCAGTGCTGACCCATGTCACACTGAGTACTTCTTAACCAAGGAAGGGAAGTTAGGCAACAGACAGAATGGAGGTGCCCTGTGCCGAAGAGATCCAACAAGTAAGCATTTCATCACACCATTATTGGCCACTCCAGGTCCATATATCCTACATTAAATTTTCTCTCACCTCTCATCCTTACTCAGTATCCACCTTCCCTTACACAGACCTCAGGAAGGGCCTCAGGTTTTCAACAGGCTGTTGGAAAAACATCCTCAAGAGTAGAAAGAGTCCTGCTCTGCCTTGCCTTCCACTGCTTTCTCCAGACTGTATTTAGAATTCTCATGTGATTGAAGGACAAATACCATATGATCTCACCTTTGACAGGAAGCTAAAGAATAAAACAAACAAGCAAACAGAATAAAAACAAAGACGCTGAAATAGAGAACAAGTGGGCAGCGACCAGAGGGGAGAGGGAAGGGAACTTAAGGGGAAAAAGGGGGAGGGATTTTGAGGAACAAGTATGAAAGACACAGAGATGAGGACTGGGGGGGGGGGGGAATGGGAGGGAGGGGGGAGACCGGGCAGGGGGGTGGGGTGGGATGGGAGAAATAGATTAAAAAAAATGTACTTGAAAAGTAACTAAATAAAATTTAATATTAAAAAAAAAAGGACAAACAGACAATAACAAGGGGAGTGGAAATGGGAGGGAGGTGGGGAGGGCTGGGGGGTTGGGCTGGGGTGGGGGTAAAAGGCAGAAAACTGTACTTAAATAACAATTAAAATATTTTTAAATAAATAAAATAAAATGAAATAGCAAGGAAAAAAAAAAAAGAATTCTCATGTGGTAACACTGCCAGACCCTTACCATCCCCAAAGCAATCCCTTTCCAAGCCACTGGTACCACCAGCCTAAGTTTTAACTGCCCTGAGTCACGAAACAGCTCGAATCTCCTGAACATGGATTCTTCCAGCACTGCTGCCTATTTCCACCCAGGACCCCACATCTCTTTGCCTCTGCCTAGTTTTCAAGGTTCCCCCAAAGCTTGCTCATAGGCTCTCAATTTGGATGGTGAGGTCCTGCCCAGACATCTGGTGAGGGGCTGCTGGATGGGTCAACTCTTTGAGGTTAGGCCACTCACCTGTCCTGCTTACCTGCCCAGAGAACCAGACTCCACATGGACCACACAGCCATCCTTTTCCAGAGAGGCAGGCAAACTCCCTTGATAACAAAAATCCAGAACATTCTAGGTCAAATTAATGCATGGAAGGAGCATAGTCCTTCTGGAAAGTCCCATGTTCAGAAGGAGGAATCTTGACTCATAATAAGATGACCCAAAACTGAAATATCCAGAATAAAGTGGAAGTTGGTTGCAGGCCTTGCTGGATTCTTTCAGGAACGTTTCTTGTAAGTCAGTCCCTCTCACATGCTTTTTGTTGCCCATGCAATTACAAGCCACAAGCACCACCACACAAACCCACATCCTATCCTCAGACTCTCTCTCTCTCTTCTTTCTCTCCCCATCCTTCCTCTCTCCTTCTTTCCCTTTCTCCAGAACTTCCTACATTTTACCCTGCCCTGAGTTTCTGGCTGCAGCCTCAGAGAGCTTTAAACTGAAGTTTTCATGGTTACTTCTCTTCTGCTTAAAATTCCTCCATGGCTTCCTGCTACCCTGAAGACAAAGATTATACTATTGGCTTAGCATCCAAGGCTCTACTAAATTCCATTCCAACCTTCTTCTTCAGGTTTGTCTCCCATGTCCATTCTATTCTGTAGCCACACTGTAGAATGGACAGTCCCTGCAGACTTCATTTATGCCAGCTGTCTTACTCATCTCAATATTACTCAGTGAAGCCTCACTACAGTTTATATAGTTAGAAGACAGACTCAAATATGGGTGTCAGTTAATGTAACCAGATAATGGGAAGATCCTCATGGCATAACAGTGCTTAGCAATGTGCTGGCCTCTTTAAGAGTCCAACAGGGACTTCCGCCAAGATGGAGGCATAGGTGGCTGTGCCCTGCCTTCTCACACAACCAAGTTTAGAGACAACTAAATATTAGCAACAGAAAACACAGCCAGAACACAGAAAATTGAACTTTTCGGAAGTCTGCGACCAAGCGAGCGACCGCGGGGGAGACAGCGGGGGTGACAGCAGGGGTGTGGTGCTGCGTGTTGACTGTGGTCGCGCATTTGTGCGTGGGAGGACAGGCGAGGGAGTGGGCAGTTGGACCGGGGCCCTGTGGGTCCCCACGGCAAGCGGCAGTGAGGGCGCCGCCATTTCCCTGCTCTGACCCCACCTCCACATACAGCGTCATAACCCAGCGACTCTGAGTGGCCCGGCCCAGGTGAACCACCTAAGGTGCTGATCCTCACCCCGCTGTGAGAAACAGCAGAGGGGGTTGCCATTTCCCCACTCTGACCACGCCCCCACATACAGTGTCACAACCCAGCGACCTGGGAGTCCAAGGCGCCGCTTCTCACACTTAAAGGGCACGAACAGACCAAAAATGTCGCAAGAATATCTCAAAGTCCCAGAGCCCATAGATCTAAGCGATGAAGAAATAGCAAAACTCTCAGACGCACAGTTTAAAACACTGGTCATCAGGATCCTCACAGAACTGGTTGATTATACCCACAAATTAGACAAATATATGAAGGTGAAACTAATTGAAATGAATGGAATTGCACAGGACACCAATAGCAATGAAAAGGAAACTGGGACTCAAATCAATGGAGTGGACCAGAAGAAAGCAAATAATGGCCAAACAGAAAAGAGTCAAGAAGCAAGAATTCAAAGAAATGAGGATCTTAGGAACCTCCAGGACATCTTTAAATGCTCCAACATCCGAATTATAGGGGTACCAGAAGGGGGAAAGGCACAGCCACCAGTGGAAAACTTATTTGAACAAATAATAAAGGAGAATTTCCCCAATCTGGCAAAAGAAATAGACTTCCAGGAAATCCAGGAAGCTCAGAGAGTACCAAAGAAGTTGGACTCAAGAAAAAACACACCAAGGCACATCATAATTACATTAGCCAAAATTAAAATGAAGGAGAGAATCCTAGAAGCAGCAAGAGCTAAGGGGACAATCACCTACAAAGGAGTCCCCATCAGACTGTCAGCAGATTTCTCAAAAGAGACCTTACAGGCAAGAAGGGGCTGGAAAGAGGTATTCCAAGTCATGAAATCCAAAGACCTACATCCAAGATTGCTCTATCCAGCAAAACTTTCATTTAGAATGGAAGGACAGATAAGGTGCTTCTCAGATAAGATCAAATTCAAGGAGTTCATCATCACCAAGCCCTTATTATATGAAATGTTAAAGGGACTTATCTAAGAAAAAGAAGTTAAAGAAACACGAACAGTGAAAGGACAACAAACTCACAGTTATTAACAACCACACCTGAAACAAAAGCAAACTAAAAGGACAGCTAGATCAGGAGTGAAAACATAGAAATGAAGATCTCAAGGAGGGTTAGCAACAAGGGAGTGGGAGAAGGAGAAGGGGGGGAGAAGGTACAGAGAATAAGTAGCATAGACAGTAGATAGAAAATAGAAGGGGGGGCAAGAATAGCATGGGAAATATAGAATCTAAACGAATTGAGACACATGGACATAAACTAAAGGGGGGGTAACGGTGGGGATGGGGGGGTAGGGTGGAGGGGAATGAAAGGGGGAATAGAACAACTGTAACAGCATAATCAATAAAAAAATTTAAAAAATTAAAAATAAAAAAAATTAAAAAAAGAGTCCAACAGTTTGTTGGCACTTTGATTGCATTTATTGTTTCTGCTATAGTTGTTGCAGCTACTGCAGCCATGGCAACTGCTGCCCTCATTGGGGCAGTTCAAACCGCTCATACTGTTGATGTTCTCTTAACCAATTCCACTTTAGAAATGCTTCAACAGGACCAAACTGATCAAGAAATCCTGACTCTACTTTCTGCAGTCGAATCAGTGCTCAACTGGATCGGCGAATGCCAGGATGCACTAGTGACCCATTAGGAGCCGACTTGTGATCCTGGTTTCTCCAAACTGTGTGTCACCCCACAATGGAACTCCAGCCAATATTCCTGGAGCTATATTCAACATCACCTAAGAGGAGCTTTTTCTACTAATTTAAAGGGATGAATCAATAAATTGCAACTGGAGTTACTACACCAACAGTTGCAGGACATTCAATGCTTAATTAAGCGGCACATTCTTCAAACCCTTAATAATAATCTCGGCTCATTAAATCCAAAATACTGGTTTGATGGACTCAATCTAAGATTGCGGGTCACTGGAGCTGCTGGTTGTTTACTGATTTTAATAATGTTTTATATATTATGGTGTATTTACAAATTATTTGCCCAGGGTCACAAAAGAGACCAGCAAGTAGCAAGTCTTATGGGATGTGTCACCACAACAGCCTTAACAAAAATGAAGCAGGGGGAATTGTAGGGGATCCATTTGTTTTGGTCTGGCAAATGTGACTAAGCTCTGTATGGAAACCTACAGAAGTGAAGTGGTGGACAGGAACCAGACCTTCAAACCAAGTTTTCCCATGGGAATCAGGCCTAGAAAATGCATACAGATTGTTGTGGCTTAATCTTGCTAAAACTCCATCACCCTGGTCTAAAACAATAAATGTGTATTGTCTATCTTCAAGGTAATATCTAAAGCCCGTATGAGTTTTCCCAGGGGTAGAGCTAATCAGCTCATTGCCATTCCCCTCTGCATGTTATTTTCATTTTCTTGATTGTACCTAAAATGTAGACAATGATATTCTATGTAATAGATAATAAATATTTCTCTGATGTAAGACCCTATGAAAACAATAAAAGCCTGTCTAGGCAAGGGTCAGGGTGCTCCCCTCTTGAGGGAGTGGCCAAGACATCCATAGGCACTCTCCTCTTGAGAGAGTAGCTTTGCCATCCCCTTTTTCTCCTCAAGATTGTTATTGCCTGTGCATTTATTCTTGTCATCAGCCACAACAGGCAGACTCTGCTGGTTGGAGTACGCCACACCACACCAAGCCAGAACAGCTTCTTCTCACACCTACCAATTGCACACTTCTAAGATGTTGTACTTGTTCCTACACCAGGCATGCTGATCCATTTATCTTTCTGGATTTGATGTGGTCATGCAGCCAGCCAGGCTCCCATTCCAGCCTTCCCACTACAGGCAGAGTGAAGAACTTTCTCTTATCAACACATTGTTTTGTAACAATTTTCTGTCTTCACAGACTGCTGGCAAGGTTTTCTTTTTTCTTTTTTTTTTTTTAATATTTATTTATTTATTTATCTTTAGAGGAGAAGGAGAGAGGGAGAGAAACATCAATGTATGGTTGCCTCTAATGCGTCCCCTGCTGGGAGCTGGCCTGCAGGGAACTTGCTTGCAACCCAGGCATGTGCCCTGACTGGGAAATGAACTGCGTGGCAAGGTTTTCAATTCATTTCTGTGCTCCTCTTGGTCTTGGCACATCATGGATATTTAATAAATATTTGTTAAGTGAATGCATAGATTCTAGACATGGTTGCATATTTTGTTTCCTGGAATTTTACAACTCTTCTCCGAGAAGATCTTGTTAATGCCTTGTTAGAAATGGGAAATTTGAAAACCAGAGATAGCACCTTATGGAGGTCACACTGTGGAAGAGCTAGGACTTGAACTTCAACCTTCAAAGTGTGGTATATTTTGCCAGTAATTATCTATTTACACTATTTCTCTTTTGAGTTACTTGGTTTCTTAAGTCAGGGAAGCTTTGCAAGAAAATGAGAAAATTTCCTGTGTGTCCCTAATTTGGCTTGCAGTGTCCAGTTCTGCACAGCTTTTGGCCTGCCTTCAAACTGGACACTCCACATTGGACTCCACTGGGAACCAGGCAGATGGGTGATGGGTGAGCAGGAGGATTCTGGGATGAGGTTCCTGCCCTCCAGGGACTCACACTCACATTGTGGAAACAAGATCCACCTGGGAAGTGAAGGCCCATGGCAGGGGGTCATGTCTCTGTGCTGATGGCAGCACAGGCTGTGTTGCTGAAGGGTGAAGGGACCGGATCTATATGGATGTGGGCAGGGGCCACTTTCTTAAAAGACCTTTACTTTAAAGATGGGCATGATTTGGATAGGCTGAGAAAATGGTTGGGGTTGGGTTCTGAGGATGAGAGGAGATATGAGTGTGTAAAGCTTGGTGGTGGGAAGGCCTAAGTGAGCTGCAGAGACAATTAAAGACCTTGGGGAGGAATCCTTTAGGGCTGAAGTGGAAGAATGGAGAGGGTGGTTGGGAGTGAGATTCTAGAGGCCTTAAATACTGGGTTAAGTATTAGGATTTTTTTTTTCCTGGAGACCAGTGGCTCTCAACCTTGAGGAATACTTGGATTCTCAGAGATTCTAGTTTAGTGGGGCTGGGAGGGGTCCCAGGAACAAGCTCTCTACTCCAGGTGATTCTGAAGCTGGTGGGGCCAAGGGAAAGTCTGAGCAGCACTTCTTGGAGGGAGGAGATAGTTGCCCATTTTAGGTTGGGGCTCACTGACTGGTGAGAAGATAGCATGTAGGCCTGTTTGAGGGAGAGAGAAGAGTCAGGGAAGCCTGGGGAGCAGCTATTGTGATGGTTCTGACTGAGGTAAAAAGAGAATCTCTGGAGAGAAAGGGACAGAGCAGGAGTCCTGATGGAAGCCACCTGGCTCTGGGGCAGAGAGGACAAAAGAAGGCAATCATGATGACTCCGTTGTCATGATGACTCCATCACTCATGCGTCAGATATTTATTGAGCATATACTTATGAGCCAGGTGTTGGGAAAACACAGAAAGGGCATAGCCTCTGCCCTCAAGAAGTCTGCAGTTTTGATGAGAAGACAGGATATGCAACCCAGTAATCATAATGAGGAAGGCAATAGCAGCACATATGAGGGTACAGAATGGGTCTGGTGCATAGTCCACACTCAAACAATATTAACTATTGCTACTAAATGGCCAGACAGAGAGATGGAAGAGGTGAGAGCTGGGTAGATGCAGGTAAGGCCATATGAGGTGTGAGCAGCCCCTGCTCCCACTCTTTCCTTCCAGGGTTGGAGCTCTGTGAGGCAGGGATTAGGCCTCCTTCATTCCTGAGGACAGGCTTTCCCAAGAGTGTGTTGAAGTAGGATAAATTAATCTGAAGTGTCAGGCTCTGGACCAGGAGGCTGTGGAAATGCTGGAAATACAGATGCTTCATTGCTTGGTGGGTGATAATGGGCAGTCACACTACCTCCTTGTACAACTGTATGGAGTGGTTTATTGGAGCAGGAAATGGATTGAAATCTTTCCTCTCCTTTTGCTTGAGGAGAATTTCAGGGAAGCTGAGAAACAGGGAAGAGGAGGTCGGGGAGAAGTGGAAAATATCTCACCTCCCCAAAGGGGAAAACTTCAGAGTGTATGACAATGGACAATAGAGAAAATGGACCAAGGAAGATGCAAGAAGGGTTAAGTCAGTGGCAGCTTTCTCCCCACTGCTAATCACTGGTTCAGACCACAGTAATTACCCAGTTGTGCGGGGGGGGGGGTGTTGCACTGGAGTAAATTAGCTGGTGAGTTCAAAGGAGCCTCTCCCACATTTTTAATTAAGAGAGCAGCTTGCAGTGGGGTTGCTCCCCAGGTTCCTGGAGGCCCTTTTGGAAGTCTGGACAGGTACATTAGCTCCACCTGCCATACCAAAGGGTCCAAGCAGCATTAGCCTACCTTTGCTTGGGGCTTGGGTGGAGAGCAGGTGTAAACTGTGGCAAAACAGCTGCCTGAGCCCGTATAAACCACTAGAGCTGTTTGGTGCAGAGATTTAGGGCTGGGTGGAATTTGGGTGAGTGTGAAAATTGCGCCATGTGAATGTGATGCCCTGTCTCTGCCCACTCACACTTGCTCTCTCTGCTTGGATTGGCCTGATGGCAGAATGGGTCGAGGTTTCTCCCAGGGGGAGAGATGAGGAAGGGACAAAAAGATGGGATGTTTGAGGAGAGAAGAGAGTGGGCAGGGAAGGAGGCAGAGGCAGAGCCCTAGGCAGAAAGGAAGGGCACTCAGCAGGATTTTTAAGAGCCAAGGATGAGGGAGGAGGGCAGAATGAGTGAGCCTCTGGGCACCACTTCAAGGAAGTGTTGCATGATGGAGGCTGAGAGCACAGGAAGGACCCCACCTAAGCCCCGTTTTCCTGGCTGCCTTCACCTATACGGTTCCAATAGAGTGGACCAACTGCCTGCATGATCTGCCGGATGTCACCAGGGACTGGCCAATCCCAAAGGTTGCTGCCCTTGGTGGGGAGCTCAAGTGCACCCCCATACCTTGCTAGCCAGCATAGGCAGCAGTGCTGTGAGGTGGCAGGAAGACTGGGTTTGAGGCAGTGCCTGCCTGTGTGAGTTGGCACTCTTACACATACATTGTTCTCTTACACATACATGGCCCTAAGGATGATGCCTTCTTAAATTTTGTGCCTAAGGTGCCTCTCTTGCCTCGTCCTCTGCCTAGCCCTGTTGGGTATAGATAGAGGGGATAAAATCTTTGATGGACCAGTGGCTTGATTCACACAACTGGAGAGAGGGAAACTAAGGAGAAAAGAGAGAGTGAGCTCAGTGAAATAGCCTGTAGGAGCTCTGGTTTTCAGGCAAAGAAACCTTCCCAGAGAGTTGAAGGAAGGCTACATAAAATAGAAACAAAGCCAGGATTGTGCTTTATAGAGAGGGGAGAGCTGGACACTCATTCATTCCTTGACTAATTCACCAAACATTTGTTGGCTTCCCATCTTGTGTACACTAACAGTTTAAACATTTATAGAGCATCTTGCATGTATAAGCCCTGTGAGGGCAACAGCTCAGAGTGGTGATGACAGTGATCATGATACTAGCAATAAAAGTAATGGTCACTATTGATCTGTAACCCACATGGGAAAGAATTCTGGAAACCAGCACAAGACTATTTTTTCAAAGGGCTTGGGAGGAGGCGACATCTGAGTAAAGGCATAGCAAGTGATGGCTGCTGAACAAGCAGACTTGCTGACAAACAGTAGCTTCTTACCGCAGTGCTGAGGGAGATAGGATCATCTGTGCACAAAGTTTTCCAATAGTGTAAAAAAAAATTCTGTGTTTTCCCATCATGTGAATCCTGTCTACAGTTACTACCATCATAGTAGATACAAAGATGAAGAACATAGAATTATTTAGTAGATGTTCATTTAAATAAAAAAGTAGAAGGTCCTATTTCTTAGCCAAATCTAAAATAAAAATCTGGAAATGAAAGGAATCCAATATGTGAAATCTTCTCAGTTCAGGAAAAGAGACATGTTCCATTTTTATTGTTTACGTCTAAATTGTATAGCCATATACAAGACAAGGATGAGCATCAATGATACCGTACAATGAAGTTTTCCAATGAATGGAATGGACCACAGTGTGTTGAAGGGTGAGACAGTAAAGAAGAGTGCATAATAAAAGCTTGCTTTAGACTTAAGCGGGAAACCCCACCCAGCTAGGCAGCAGAAGATTTGAAAATTTTACCCCAGGGCATGACTTGACCACGAGCCCCAGAACCAATCACCAACCAGAGCACGAGCTGATCACGAGCTCTGCGGCCCAATCCTTAGTAAGACCACAGCCCTGGTATAGCCCTGAGCCAATCGCTAACCGCCACCTCTCGCTTCTGCAAAACTGCTTGCTTGCTCCGCTCCTATAAAAACCCTAGCCTATAAGCGTTAGGCGTGACTCTCATCTGCAGCCATTTTGGCACCCGTGTTTCTGGAGACACGCCGAGAGTTCGCCCCTGCACAGGTAAAACTTTGAAACTTTGGCCAATAAACCATCTTTGACTACCCGACAGTCTCCAACTGTTCTTGCTCGCATGAACTGAATGTAACACAGTGCAGGTTGGTATGTTAGGTCCTTGACTACCCAAGATGGGCACTGTAGAGCAGCCATGTTTCTTACTTAACCACAGGCCTAGGCTGCCTCTCATTCCTCAACCCAGCTATGGAGTTTTTTCCTCTCTTCTTACCCTGTAGGTGATGTGACCTTACAGAACCCAGGTTCCTAGAGGAAACAAAGCCAAGTCACTCCTGCTGAAAAAGAGTTTGCATTAATCTCTAACTTGGAGAGAAAAATAGCCTTTCATAAAGTCTTGAGACTGTGTGGAGCTCACGGGAAGTCCTGTGGCCAGCAGCACAGTGGCAGGTAGGGTGTTGTGGCATCCTTCCTCAGTGTCTGCAAGGTCTGTCCCTGGAGAACTCTGAAAGTCCCATTTCCCTCAAAGATTACCCTTATTATGCCCCTTTCCATCATTGTCCTCTAGGGACAGAAATTGTTTTCTGCTTTGAGAACTTCTGGGCTGGCTATCCTGAAAGCATCTGGGCTGAAGGGCATTGGTCTCCTTTGAAAGCTCCACTTTCCTATGTTCTTTATGTGGATTGTCTTTTATATCAGTTTTCTTACAAATTGTTCATTTTGAAAAATTCCAGCCCATTCTCCTCTAAACTGAGGTAAAAGGGTGTTTTCAGCTGTGCAATAGAACTGATGGTGGGGGAAAATCTCTGGAAGAAAGCAAAGTGCCTGAGAGGCGAGGACAGTGGTGTCTGCGTGTATGTGTGTGTTTGTTAATATAGGACTTGTCAAACACTCTCAGAATGACTCTGGTGGCTTTGTTAGAAATAAATGATACAGATTTATTCGAGAGTCTTAGAGTTTGCAAATAGGAACATAGGTAGGTGAAAACCCAGAAGTGTTTCAAAGAAGATTAAAAAAGTTGGGTTCTTATAATAAAAAGTGCATTGTTAAGAATAGTCAGTCCTTCATTCTTAGCTGTAGGATTGGTCCAGAATAGGTATTGGCTAGATCAGTTGGTCTGGATGATGGATGATGCCAGATGGTCTGGATATGTGAATCCTTTAGGAGGTAATTAGAGGGTTATCTGGAGGTTTGATGTATGTCCAGCATTAATGCAGGACTGGAGAGTTCAAAAGTTTAAGTTCCAAGGTTGTTAAAACAAGAATAGGATGGTTGCTTCCTATTTCAGTTTACTTTGTTTGAGTAATTGAGCAACTTGACTGTAGTGATTCCATTTTACTCCTTCATTCTATTTCTCAGACTTCTCTGTTGAAGAAACTTAAAAAAAAGATTTCCAGTCCTTTCAGAAGCTGTACTTTTTTAGAATACAATAAAAGCAAACTCCTAAGAAAATGAAATTAAAAGGAGCTTACAAAATACAAGCCCTAATTTTTTATGATTATATTAAACAAAATTGTTCTGTTGGGTTGCTGTAAAAGTTTCTAAGTTTGTTTTTTTCAGTTACACTAATTTCATCCTGGACTGTTAAACACAAATCACAGACTTGCCCCAGTCCTTGGACAGGGTACTGAGTGTAGCTAATGTAGATGCAGGGAGAAGGAAGGTATGAAAACTCAGGCAGAAGGCTGTCTTTGAGAATGACTGGAAGGGCTCTGATTCCTTCCTGGTCCCCATCATCAGTGTTCATGAGTTGTCCTGTCTATATTTTGATTCTTTACAATGGGCAACTTTTTTATAGAAGGTGTAGCAAGGGCTTGGGCTCTGCTGGTGCTTTCTGATTGACAAGTGAGGACCCTGCACTTTTAGACGACGCAGCCATCCTAGCAGAGTAAAACAGACAGAGGGGATTGGGACCTTGTGTATTCTGGATGTAGACTGAACTGATGTTGAGAAAGATGGGGAGGAAGAGGAAGAGAATGGGAAGGGGTTAGGGTGGAAGAAGGGAAGGAAGAAAAGGAAGTAAAAGAAATGTGAGAAAAGTGGGAATCTTAGGGGAAGTCTTAGGGGAGGGTTTCAGTAGAATATTATCACTTCCGGGTGTACTCTTTCAGAGTTGTTAGTCATTGCAGCTGGTCTCGGCCTCATCCACCTGGATTTGCTGCTTTTCTGGGCCTGGGGCTGAAATACAACTGAGATTTAGATGTAATCTCTAGGGAGGTGACCTTCTGTATTTGGCTGTAAATTGCTCAGCCATTTTGCTCAGCTGTCTGTTTCCATTTCACTTGTTCTGGTTTACTGGCCTGCCTCACTTTCATTCCTGGAGTTCTCTGAAAGTGCCAACTTCTTCTTAGGAGAGGTGGGTGGATTTGGTGCAATCCAGCATCTGTGACTAGGATTCACTTTGTGATTTCAAAGCAGGAGTCTGAAACGCTGGGGCCAGGACCTCACAGGAACCTGAAGGGCTGGGGCCAGGGCCTCATATGAGCAAGTATAACTAATCATTCATTGACCATCAGGCATCAAGGGATATGGATGCCTTGAACAAACTAAACCAACTATCATGCACTGCAAATGACTGACATTGGTGAACAATATGAAACAAAGAGATCCTACAATATTAACAAAATAAATTCTATAGCCATGTACCTCATTTTAAATATGTAAGGGGTGAGTTTTCTGATGTACTCCTCAAATGGGGGCTTTGGACAAGCCTCATTTCCATCAACTTTGGAAACCTGGAAAGGATCTGAACAGAAATGGGGTTGCATGTGAAGACAGCATTCTTGGTGCTAACGCTTGGTCCCCTCAGAAGGAACCTCTGAACCTCTGAGAGTCCCCACAGGCCTGACCTTAGCAGCAGTGTCAAAGTTGGAATGCTTTACAGAAGTGCCTGGGCCAGCCCTCTGGGATACTCATATGATAATCTCTTCTTTCAGGGTCAGGCCAAGAATATCTGAAGGCACTGAGGACCATAATAGAAAGTTTATATATATATATATATATATATATATATATATATATATATATACACACACACATGCACACATGCACACACAGTGTGTCAGGAGATAGTCAGGAAGAAGGAAACTCCAGAGGTGCCCCAGGTCTAAGATAAAAGACATCCATACAAGACAAAGACTGGTTGTTACTGCTTTCTGGAAAATCGCTGAATCATGGTGACTCATTAATGCATCTGGGCAGAAGATGCTACACCACCCTGCTTCATTATAACAGCATTATAATAAATTGACATTGTGGGACCCCCTTTTCCAGTGGCCAATCAAGAAAAATCATGGGCAACCACAAGCACAATAACTTTGAAATGCAGCTACTTGTACATGCACAGTAAAACCCCTCCAAAAACTAGCCAGGAAGTTTCTGTCCTATAAGAATAGAATCTCTCCAGCCATGAGGTCAATCTCTGCTCAGAGTTGGCCCACTCCCATTTCTGTGGAATGTACTATTGCTTAATAAATCTGCTCTCTCTTTATGCTATAAACTCTGTGTGTTTGGTTCACTTCTTTGTCTGAGATCACCAAGAACCTGGTTGCCTGTGCCCATCTGTGATTATCTATCTATCTATCTATCTATCTATCTATCTATCTATCTATCTATCTATCATCTATCTATCCATCTATAGATAGATAGGGAGAAAGAGAGAGAGAAGGAACTCCAACCTTGCATTTGTGTGACAATAATACATTTGCATTATTGTGTCCAGTTCACTGCTTGAACCTGATGTGTGCTTGGGATTGACCTTTCCCCCACACCTTTGCCTAGTCTTCTGCTAAGAAGGTAACTCAGAGGTCATTCAGGAGGTCCTTGAGTTTCCTTATAATCCTGACTAGGACAAAGGACTCAAGGGCTTCCTGACTGCTGGGCTTGGGAACTGAATAACCCACAAAATGGGCTGGGGCTCTCCTGGCCTCCTGGGGAGCACCGGAAGCTGCAGGTGTGCATGTGTGATGGGGGGATGTCCTCACTAGTAGAGGACCTCTTTGTAGTCACCAAGGGGATCTTTGTGGGTCCTGTTTCTTATATTCAGTTTCTTGGCTGGAACCACACTAAGCTGCAAGGATTTCACTTCAGCTCAGGTGACAGAAATGATCTGTGGGAGAATTGAGTTGAGATGAGGAAGCAGATATAAACCAGAGAATGAGAAAAGGGCAGGGGTCCAACTCACCATTTCTCTCAAGGCTGATTCCACAGGGCTGGCTGTGGGGAGTAGAGAAAGCACACTTAGGTCAGGACATTTGTGCTGGCCAGCATGTCTCCTCTCTCCTCTTTGTAGCTGTCTCCCTGTGGATAACATGAACCAGCCCAGGGAGCACTGTTGCCCGTCTGACTTCTCAGGACCCAACCCTCAATATGCGAACAAGTGGGCTTGTGTAGGGAACTGTTTTGTCTGGTGCGGAAATGTAGCTCAGCACTCATGTGGAAAACAAGTGGGGAGCAAATGGCATGTGGGACTATGCTCACAGAGAGATTTTACCATGGAGAATCAGGCCTGCATTATACCTAGACTGCTATGAGACTTGCTTTTGCTAAAACTCTTTCACCCTGAATTGAGGCAACAAGTACTTACTGCAACTTCCTAAAATCTGAGCTAAACCTCCTAAGTATGGAGTGTGATCGGTTCAACCACTGCCTTGGTCTGCAATAACCTTCTCTTTGAAGTAATTAGCAGCATTCTTTCCTTTGTTATCTGTAAAAGGTAGTCCCCTTCAGTGAACCTGTGCATAATAAATGAGCACTACCCTCCATGTAAAGTACCCAGAAAAGCAATAAAATCCTGTCCAGGCAGGGGCTGGGGGCCTCTTATGTTCTCTCTTTCAGAGAGTGGCCATGCCATCCCTTTTCCTCCACAGGACTTCTGTTGTCCGTGTCTATTTGTTCACTAGCAGCTGCAACATACATGGATCCTGCAGGCCAGGATCCGCATCAGGCCTGGGAGTCAGAAGACCCAGATCTACATCCAGTTCAACTATTCAGCAGTTGTGTGGCCTGTCACATGGCCTCTGAATTGCAGCTTCCTTAACTTAAAAGGGCTGGTGGTGATAATAGTGACTATCTCACAAGGATTATAGTGAGACTTGAGAGTGATGAACTTGTCAAAGATACTTGAAAAATAACTACATTAAATACTTACTGTGTACCATGCAATCTTTTAAGTGTGAGGATTATATTTATCATATCAATCTCATATAAGTCTTCCAAACTAGAGATTATTGGTTCCTCTCATGTAGGTATGAGAACACTGAAGTTTGGCAAGGTTATTAACTCTATAGCACTTTTGTAAGAAATGGGGCTGTATGCAAGTACTGAATCTTTGCAAATATGGAAATCTCTCAGTGATAAAAGATCCAGTGTCCCCTTTCCTATGTGTCTTGGAACACAGTGACTCTCCTTACTCTGTGTTTCAGATCCCTTCATCTACATACCAGAGAAAGCAGCTGAGAGTGTGAGTTGGGGGCAGATTGCCTCCACCCCAAATCATGCCTTCACCTTTACTGCCCTGATAGGAGGAAAACAGTCACATTTCCTTATTTTGCCAATTAAAATAATTGGCAAAATTATTTCCTCCCCTTCTTCACTGTAATTCTTCTCAGGAAGGACCTATGTCCATCTGTCCTTTCCAATTTGCCCTTGCAATACTTTGGAAAGTAGCCAGTTGTGTCCTGGGGGAACTACCCCTGAGTCAAGAGATTCCTAGGCTGTTCACTTCCTCTAGTGTACCTTATGGAAGGGAGCGGAATCCCTAGGCTGATTCAGACTCACTTTCAGACTAAGAATGGAAATCTCAGAGCAGGTGAGACATAAAAAATCTCCCTGTTTCTGAACACTTACTAGGTACCAGCTGATCTTTAAGGTTTCTAGGACTCAGGTTCTATTCCTATTAATTTATAATAGCCTTGCAAAGTAAGCATTAGCTCCACTTTATGGATTAGGTTCAGGGAGGTTAAATAACTTGCCCAGTCACACAGTGAGTACATAGAGTCAGGTTCTGAACTCAGTTCTGACTGACTCAGAAACCCATAATCTTCCTTCTCTCTGCTGGAGAGTGGACTAGCCAGTCCATGTCCTACCATGTCCACTAGCCAGTTTGTCCTACCAAACTGTAGTGGCTTGGCTGGAGCCTGTTCTCTTCTTGACTTCCTCTTATAGTTGAGAATGTCCTGTTTCAACATAGACTGTAGGGTAAAAACAGACTGCATCATTCTTTTCTTTGTTCCTCTATAGTGCTCAAGAAAAGGGCAAAAATTCCCTTGTTAGATGGTAACAGTGGTGATGGAGATGATGTTGAGTTTATGATCACCAAATTACTATGATGATCATAGTAGAGTTTATGGTGGTGATGGTAAAGAAGGAGATGATAGGGGTTAAAGTAGTGATGGTGGTGATAATGAAAATCATGGTCATGGTAAATGAAAATAATAGTGTTAGTGGTAGGAACACCTCACCCTAAGCTCCAAACTTTCTTTTTTACATTAACAAACATGTTGAGTTCATGTTGGCCCATGATCACTCACCTTCACTCTTTTTTGGGGTTTTACACGCCATAGAGTAAATGATACCTTCATGTTTTTCATTCTGTTAATGAACTGAAAGAAAGAATGAAGATGAAATAGGACCTGCCTGACTAACCCACCTCAAGATATAAGTAAATGTCTTATAGATGGTCCAAAGCTACATTTAGAGGGAAGCCAGTCAGGGGCTCAGTCATGGCAGTGGGAGGTAGTCATTAATTTTGGATATCCATTTAGGTAGAAGTGGCCTGGCCCTTGTTGCAGATTCTAGCAACTACCCCAGTCTTATACTGTTTAAACTAGAGGTTGCCAGACTTTTTCTGTAAAAGAGACAGTAAATATTTTAGGCTTTGTGGGCCACAGTCTCTGTTGCAACCACCTGACTCTGTAGTGTGAAACCAGCCAGACACACAACATAAACAACTTTCTTTACAAAAATGCATGTTGGCAGGTTTGGCCCATGGCCATAGTTTGCCAAACTTTAGTCTTAGTTTTAGTTCCCTTCCTGCTTTTCTCTCCCAGCCCAACTCCACAGTACCCACTTCTCAAGAGCCACACTCTTCTTTCCCCAGATGACTGATTCTTGAAACTTGCTACAGGGCTTCCTTCACCTTCTCCCCTTAAGAGATCTTTTTCTGCCTTCATGGTCAGGTCATGGTCCTGTTGGAAGTCCTTACCATTGGCATACAATGGGTGCCGCTCCCCACCTGGGGGTAGGGGCAGATTCAGGGGTAAAATGGCCCCTAGGAAATACAAAGGCATAATTCAATAATAATCTTTAATAATTGTCCAGCCTACTCTCTGAGTACCTTCAGAGAGTAGGCTGGACAGTGGAGACAAACAGGCTAACAGAGAAAAGTGTCAGTGGAGGCTGCTGGGAGCTAAGGATGCTTTGTTTATGAGGGTTAATTCACAGGTCTGGACATGGGTAATTTTAAAGACATGTTTCCTTTGAAAAATACCCTAAAGGGTAGGATTGCTTTATGGGAATCACAAACGAGAAGGAGGGTCAGAAATAATGGGGTATACCCTTGTATGGAAAGGGTCCAGACCCATCAGTCAGACTGCTTCTCAGAAGGAGGAAAAGCTAATAACTTTGACTATACATTATGTGCCAGACACTGGGTTGGAATGTTCAAATTCATGCAAAATTCATAACCCAGTGTCCAGCACATGGCTGGACACAGCTGCTACCACAGGGGAAGCCCAAAACACCTCTTATTCTACTTCTTTGGTGTCTGTTTTTCTTCACAACCATCTTGCAAAAGTTGGTACTATCATCTCCATTTTATAGATGAGGTGACTGAGGCTTGTAGAGGTGAATTCTCCAAAGTCAAAGAGTACATGGTGGGAACAGAATTGTAATGCAGGTTTATATGCTTTTTCTCCACTAGCACGCTGCCCCTGTGGTAGTAGATGCTTCCAGAACTTTTTTTTTCCTATTACTTAAAAGTTTATATTCTTTTTTAAAATTAATTAATTTATTTTTAAATTATTTTTCAACTACAGTATTCTTTCTTTTACTCCCTTCCCAGCCCACCCTCCATGCCCCCCACCTCCCTCCCCTTTCCACCCCCCTTAGTTGTTGTCCATGTGTCTTTATGCTAGTTCCTGTAAATCCTTCCTCTTTTCCCCCTGAAATTCCCTCCCCTCTCCCCTCTGGTTGCTGCCCCCCTGTTCTTGATTTCAGTGTTGTTGTTTTTATTTTGTTTGCCTGTTTGTTTTGTTGTTTAGCTTCCTCTTAAAGGTGAGATCATATGGTATTTGTCTTTCACCACCTGGCTTATTTCACTCAGCATTATGCTTTCCAGTTCCATCCAAGAACTTTAAACATTAGTTCCTAAAATAGAAAATTGGGTCACATGTGAATTTTAGAATTCTTGGTTCATTCCTAGTGCCCAAGAAATATCTATTAACTCTAAATGTGTAGGATTTGTGGAAATGGCTCCTCCTGAAATACCAAGAGGACATTTTTGGAGACTCAGAGAGGCCCTGATTATTAAAGAGCCCTAATGATCACCTGTCAGGATTGTGTTTCTGCGTCTTCATTCAATAAAGAGCTCTGTGAATTTGATGGGAGTCTGTTTTATGGGAGGTGTAACACCAGGTGGTAAAATGAACCCTTTTAAACAAAGAAACCAGAACTTCTATACCTAGGTAAGGGCTACTCTGTAGTCAAATGCTCTACAACTGAGCTATAACCCCTGTAAATGCTACTCTGAAGTGGACCCCTTGCATAACCACATTCTAGTTCTAGTGATATCATCATTGGTCAAAATGTTTTAAAAATTTGTTTAAAAATGTTTTCAGATATACAGTCTGTTAAATCTCTTCAGTGTCTGGTGTCTGTTTTGTTGTTGTTGTTGTTGAGGAATGAATGTGCCATCTGGAAATGGTTAAGGGTCTTTCAGAGCTATGTGTAGAAAATGAAGCTGTTGATCTGATAATTTTTCTTGTGTAGCTATGGAATTGGGCCTGAGGGCAGTTTTCTGAACAGGATTCTAAATAAGGCTTGTGTCCCTGAGATTTTGAGATAAGAGAACTATCATCAGGAGTCTTATTTTCATGAGAGACCAGTTTCTACATAAAATGGAGCCCATGTGCTTTATGTAAGGGTGGGGTGGGGTTGGAATAGGTAAGTAGGCAGAATCTCCACATGAAGAGGGATTTTGTTTACTACGCATGAAAGAAATCTTCCTCTTGAGGGTCTTTCACCAATAGCTAGCTACTTCTCCACCATCTTGTGTGAGGTTGGGAAATAGCTGGCTGTGCTGTGTTGCTTTACCTTTAATGCTTTGACCCAGAGGGTGAATGGACAGAAATACCAGATCAGACCGGCCACTGGAAGGAGGCCTTATTATAGATTCAGGAATGGTAGAATTCATAGATCTTCAGTTCATGGTCCCAACTCTGACTGCCTTCCCATCTAAGTCTGAACCTGCCTCACCTTTTTCTTAGCACATAGGTATACCTTAAAGTAAGTCTAGCCTGCGTGGATTATAGACTCAAGACTAGGGGAAAGGGAAGCAAGAATGGGGGGTTGGATAGGTAAACAGTGCTGAGTTAAAAAGGGGAGAGGAAGTTGGAAGCTGGCCCAAGACCTACTGGAGTGCCTGTGAGGTGGGGGACTGGCATAGGGCTGGGGAGAGACAGTTTCAGGTATCCTGGCTAATGGTCAAGAAGGAGTAATTTGATTGCATGACTGGATGGTCTTCCTCAAGAGTAGTCTGGCCTCGCTTCTGGAGAACTCTCCACAAATTTCTCAATAGAAGGATCTGCAATTTTGAATAAGTAAATCTAGGTCTGAGATCTATGAGAGCAATTGTTTTTGCCATTGATAAGTGGAAAATAAGAATGTTGCCCCTGGAGAGAAGGAAGTGGGGTAAATTTGAAACTCTGTAGATGGATTTGAAGGCCTGGAAATAAACTGCATCAAATAGTTTTAGCATTGGTAGCTATTTCCTTAAATATGCCTGGAAGCAAACAAGGGTTGCAGTTGTAATAAATATATGTCCACCCAAGGCAATTGCCTTGAAAACCAACTTTGATGCTTAATTGTCACGCCCTAGACAGAAAGAAGAAAACAGTTTAGAATATAAAATAATCAGTAGATTACCAGAAATGCTATGTATCTGTTTACCCTCTTTTTCTCTAAAGAATCTTCTACATTTAAATTTTAACCATTTTTTTTCAGTGATTCTGATTGGAGGAATTATAGAATGAGTAATAGAAGAAAGGACTGCCTAGGGAACCTGCCCTGTCATCTGCTTAGACTAGACTGGCCCAAGGTCACAGAATTAGTAAATGGCAGTGTTGGGACCAGGCCACTGCTCAGTCCTCTCCACCATGTTTTCTTTTAATGAGTCAACGTGCACTGAACACACACTTATCTAGTACACAACACTAAATGTGTGTCTGTGAATATGCACACACATTGGAGTTCTCATTTCTTCTTTTCCTCTACTAAGCAGACCAGAGTTCTCTGAGTTTAATGAGAGAAAATTGGAGGCCTGGTCTGAAATCTTGTCCTGTATATGCTTCTATTCATGACCTAGTGTGCAGTACTCTGTGTGCATCTCTGGGTAACTGTGTGTGTGTGTGTTTCAGAAGCTGCTAAGTGTCCCTCCATGGGCCCTGTTGAATGACATGTGACAAAAAGTTTCTCCTCCCTGCAAAACCCAGGAGAAAAAAAGCAGTGGTTCTGTCAGGCTCTGGTTTTCCAAAGGCTGACCAGTGCCTGTCATAGGGACTCATCAACCAAGAAAGTCTGAAAGAGTTAATAAGTTTTTCTCTAGGATCTGAAATAACCCAGCAGTGTAGCAGCAGTAACCAACATACCAAGCAGACCTGCAGGCAGCCAAGGAACCAGCCAGTTGCTGCTGGTCAGAAAAGACAAGACACAAGGTCCTGGGGGATGAGCAAGGGTAACCATGAATGTTGAGGGTGAAATTCAGAAATGCACTCTGAACAGGCGCAAATGAGGCAGAATGGCTGGCTTTAGGGGTAACCAAATGCCCTCACTTGAAAAAGTCTTGTAGATGAGAATTAGGGATTCTCATCCACAGAGGATGCCAGCATGGAAGAATAATACCATGGAGGACCATGCACCCTTTCCCCATTGTGCTCCTTATTCTCCCTGAATCTTACTGTTTCCATCTCTACCCCACTGCTTTCAATGTGCAGATACTCTAAGCATGGTTCATGCCCAGGCATGCAGTGCCTGCTATAGGTCCAACATTGTGAGTGGTAAGGTCTGACCCTGGCCAGCATGTGGAGCTCAGAGGCTGTTGTAGGATAAGGTGTATAATCCAGGGAGCATGTCTCAGGCAGGCTTGTCTCTCTGGAGACACTGTATTCAGCCTCACAGGTATAGTTACCAGCATCCCGCTCTGATGTCACCAGAAAGAAGAGGGAGATAGCTCCACCGTGGGGGCTGAGGAGTTCCCCAGGATCTCCCCATCAAGGTGGGAGCTCGAATGAGCACAGGATGGGAAGGGAGCCCCTCTGGGCCTCACAGAGAAGCTTCACTACATCCCTCACAGTGAGGCCAGGGGCCCAAGGTACAGGATGAGGAGAAGACAGGACACAGGAGCTAAGGAAGCTTCCAGGTTTGGAGGTCAGCTGGAGTACCTAGAGCTCCTGGCTCCTCTTCCTTCAGTAATCCCTCCTCACAATCTCACTGGGCTCCGCTACCCAATACCCAGACCTCTGAGGAATAGTTCCATCCTGTCCCTACTTATCCCACACCCTGATCTCCATCTGGGGGGCTCTGTTTCTGGACCCTGCCACCTTCAAGGGCTACCCTGTACCAGTGGAGCCCACAATCTCCCTCTCTGGATGTTGGGGTGTGGAGCACAGGGTGAAGATCCCTGTTCTGCAAGGCCTGGTTCTCCTTATATTAGGAGAAGTGGATGACCTCTGGGAGTGCAGCTTTGTCTGGCATCTCAGGTCAGGAGGCTCCCCTCTCCGGGCTTGGGAGAGGGGATGGCACTCAGCACAGGAGGGAAGAACAGCTCTGGGTAGAGGTGAGCCCAGGGCTCAGGAGGGGAGTCTGGACAGTGATTCCCTAGGAGGCCAAGAGAGACACTGTCATTGTTCCCCAGGACCTGGCCTCTCATTCTACATACTGGCTCTGAGACAACTCCCATACAGCCCAAGCCTCTGGAACCCCAGGGCAACAATGCCTTAGAGGTCATCTAGTCCCCAGAGGGTAAGGGTCTGGCTCAGATCTCAAGGGGGGTGAGTGGCAGAGGTGGTTCATGGCTCTTCCCTTCCTCGGCCTCCTGCAGCCATGTCCTGCCTCTTTTCCCTGGTTCCAGATGTGTCCTATGTGTGGGGTGGGGGGGCAGTGTCAGGGCATGTGGACATAGCAGGGCCCTGTGCATTGGCCCTGCATCAGGGGAAACCAGGGGGAAGAGTGCCGCCCGGAGAACTGCTGACCTCTAGAGACAAGATCTCAGAGCAGCACCTTAGTCTCTTCTAATCCTCCTCTCACCCCAAGTTGGTGACTCACCTTGAACTTGACCCACAGCCATTCATGAGGTTTGTCTGTCCACATGTAGGATGTATGCCACCTCCCCAGTGCAGCCATGGTGGCCACTGCTCCTCACTGTCGCTGTCCTCATGGTCAGAGGCTGGTTGTCCTTAGAGAAATGGAGAAAGTTTACATTATTGTAGAACTTCACCCAGGACAAGGCTGAGTTCTTTCCCTGGCATCATGGGAGTGTCCTCCTTCAAACATGGGGTTTGGCCAAAGCTCTGGGGAAGAGCTGGATTATAAGACACAGGAATAGGGTCACCCTGGAGCTGCAGGTTCTATGAGCCCATTTTCTCACTCTTTCTCCCAGCCTAGGGCCCCTGACCCAGGATGGAGGCCCCCAGATGGCAATCCATGGCTCTTACTGTCCCTCAGTCCTCTATTTCAGGTTAGAACAGGGAGGGACCATGATTTCTTCTATTCCTTCTCCTCCTTTTCCTCTTCTCTATTTTTTCTTTCCATCTCCTTCTCTTTAGTCCTCTCCTTTCCTCTTCTCCCAGAGGCTTCTCTCTGGCCTTCATCCCTCCCATACTCCTTATCTTCTTTTATATTGTACTTACCTATACCACTTAACCAAGCTTGGATCAAGTTGGATTTTTTTTTCATTCATTGGTCTGCCTTCTTGTGACTCAATGCTTGGTCCTTCAGATTGAATTCTTAGGCCCTGGCTACCACAGTTCAACTCCTTGTACAGCCTCCAGAGGTGTGTTGGAGGGGTGTTTGTTGGAAGTGCACAGTCTGGACTCACTCCCTTTTGCTTCCCTTGTCAGGCTTCCCCAGGCCTAGCCTCCATTCCCATGTGCTTCAGGGAGTTTCATTTTTGCTGCAGTTGTTAAGTCATGTAATTTCTGTCCTCATTCCTAAAATGCAGTTTTTGGCCCTGAAGTGGATGAGAGAATCACTCCTGGGGACCTTGCATCATCTGCAAGGCAGCTCCAGGCTGGCCATAAACAAGCCAAACAATTACCAGTCCCAGATGGCCTCAGGAGCCAGGATGAATGAGCATAATAACGATTAAGCAGTAGGGAACTTTATCATATTGGCTCATAGGAAAGCCCCAGCATATCCTGCCTTTGCCTGGATCTCCTTGTATCTTTAGGATCCACTCCCTTCACCCTGGAAGTGGTGTTGCAGTGATGCTCACAAGGTAACTTATTGATAAACCTTGCTTCTACGACTACTCTTTATAGTAGCATGAAGTGTTGGTTTGTATTCTTTCTGCTTGGCATCACAGAAAATGTCCTTGAAGGTCAAAATTATTATAGGTCAAAGTCTTCTCTTACTTGACAGAAAACTCTATGGATATCAATGGGACAGAACTGAGGAGGAAAGTAGGTTGACCCAGACAACATGCCTGTTTCTCTGACCATAAAAAGGAGAGAAGGAAGTCCATTACTTTGATGAGTGGAGAATACAGGAGCTCCAGAACCACTGAGAAGAGAAGACAGAGGTCAGTACTATTGGTAAGGCAGTAGAATGGAAGATCACTGGGACTTGAGTTACCCTAGAATTATTCTCAACCTGAAACCAGTGGGGTCCTGGGTTTCTCCTCTTCTTAGAGATTAGATTAAGACTCCTGTGGGAGGGCCTAGTCTGATGGTGCTCTAAAGCTATTTCTGGAAGACCCAGTGGCCATGTTTTGTTCCCATCCATTAAGTTTTGGTATAGAAACAGACTTGGAGATAGAAGAGGCAAAGACAAAACTCACCAGTTTTCCCAACACAGGGAACCGAAGAGAATAAAGTGATAGAATTAGATTACTTAACAAAGAACTTTTTAACAAGGAGGCTTGTCACCTTAAGACTGGGTGTTAACATCCACTCAATCAACCAACTTGCCAGCACACTAGGCATTAAACATTTGACCACCTAACCACCCAGCCCCCAGCCACCTAACCACCCAGACACCCAGCTACCCAGCCACTTAGTCACCCAACCACCTAACCACTCAGCCACCTAACTGTTCTGATACCCAACTACCCAATATTCCAGCCACCTAGCCCCTCATTCACCCAGTCACCTAACCACCTAGTCACCTAATTATACTCAGACACTCAGCCATTTAGCCACTCAGCCACTCAGCTTTTATGGTGGACCCACTGCCTGGAATCCTCTGCTGTATCTCAGTTACAATGTCACCTCCTCACATGTGTCTTCATGAGATCCTCAATCAAAAGAATTCTCTTTAGTCATTATCATCATACCCTCATTGTATTATCAGAGCACTTATTACTATTTGAAATTACATTACTTATTAAATTTTCTACTTAGTATCACCTGTATCCTCAGTCTAGAATATAAAGCCAGTGACAGCAGAGACTCTGCTTGTCTTGCTAATGGCCAGGTTATACCTGTGTCTAGGTCTGTGCTGAGAACATAGTCTGTGTTCAATAGGCATGTTTAATAAATATGTAAATGTTTTTTCCTATACCCAGTCATGTGGGGCAGGGAGCAAGAAGTACAAGACACAGGACTAGACTCTTGTACTAATGTGACCAAGGGTCCTATCTATGCCTACAGAGGAATTCAGATAGCAAAGGCAGGGACTGATTCTTGTGATTCACTGTCCAAAGAATTCTGGAGAATACAGTATGGAATTGACCGGATGAAGGAGGTAAGGTTTCCTTGGAACAGGGATCATTAAAGGATGTGGAACATGGACACACATCTTGGATTGATGAGAGAACTACAAACAAGCCAGTGCATCACACACCGTGCTTGCATCTTTTATACAATGAACTAATACTTTTATGTGAACATTATTTGAGGAGAAGAGGTGGCCTGAGAAGAGAAACCAAGCCACAGAATGATGACAGATTAGCTTAGATGGGTATAAATAGCCCAAGGACCCTAAATTGATAGGCACAGTAGATATGAAACAGTGAAGAGTATTCTGGAATATGGGGCAAAAAGTGAAACAATGGCATAGGGTTGAGTTCAGCCAGTCCAGCCAATCCTTATGCATATACTTGAGTCCTTCATTGTTGACATGTCCTAGGTACTCTGATGAACACCATGGAATGCAAGAATGGCCATAGTAGTGGTGGGTGAACATACTCTCAGAGTAGAGGTTTGGCATGTTTATTCACATGCTGTCACCTTTGTTGTTCACACTGTGGAGGACAAAGAAAAAGGCTTTTCAGCTTTATAGTCTACTCAGTTCAGAGTTATCTGAGCCACAGGTCCTCAGTGTGTGCAGAATTATGAATCTTTTTCTTACCATTCTTCCACTCCTCCACCTCCCTGTAGCTCCCATCTAAACACATCTTTTTCTACGAGTTTGGCAGAGTGGAGAGCATGCAAGACTTAGAATCAGATGACCTGGACTGCACTCATGATTCCATCTCTTTCTAAGTGACCTTGGACAAATTGTTTGAATTCCAAGAGCTTCTAGTTCCTGATTCTGATCGTGCAATGGAAACAATAGTAGTCACTTTTTTCCTTACAGTGTAGTTGTGTTGTATATCAACCCATTGCCTGGAATTATTTACTACACTTCCTGAAAGGAGAAATAATTTTGCTTGTCCTCAAAATGACTAAGACCTTTCCTTATAATAGTATAGTAATGCCTTCTTTCCTTTCCCCTTTCCACTGGAAAAAATCTTGCAGCTACAAAGAGGTCAAAAAACAGTGTTGAGGGTACTGAAGCCTATAAGAAGAGAGGAGGCATCCAGAATGCACAGAGACACTTCAAATGAGCTTGTGTCCCCAGATCCTGGTGACTTGCTGGCCAGGGCACTGCAAGACCTTGGAGCTGTGATTGCAGAAACACTGTCTATGATCAAGACTGCAGCCAACTGAGTATACAGGGTAGGCGATAGCTGCTCACAGCAGTACCAATAAAGAAAACCTGGGGGTTGCAGCTATCTATAGGCTGAAGATGAGATGACAGTGAGAGGAGGTAGCCAAGAGCTATTGTTAAACTAAATTATACAAGAGTCTCAGACAATGGAGGCTGCAGTCTCGCATGCAGAAAAAGTTTCAGCTCCTGGCCCACTGACAAAGTGCATCAAGATCAAGCAGACCAGGAATGAACAGGGTCTAGAAACAATTTCTTATTATAGAATTTATAGGTATTTATCTGAGAAAGATAAGATTGAGTAGGGACACATAGTAGTTTTCAAATACCTGATAGGCTAAGCTTAAAGGAAAGGAGTGGCTTATTCTGAGTTACTTGATAGTGCAGAAGTGGGACCAATTCATGGAAATTAGAAAAAGAAGGAAGGCAAGTTTCAGCTCAACATAAAGAACTATCTCACATTGAGCTCTACCACAGTGAAATAGGCTGTTGTACTAAGCTGTGGCTGCCATGTTGCTGGAGGGCCGGTGGTTATATGGAAGCGCTGTGTGTGCATATGTGGGCAGTGGGTTCCAGTACTGGGATTGAATTAACCTAATGCATCACTCAGAAAAAAAATTAAGGATGCATTTTTAGTGTATAGCCATGTGCCAGCATGTTCAGTGTCAGGGCCCCTGGCCTCTTGAATCCCTGATAGCCAGTAATTGTAAGAGGCACCATTTATTGTGTGATCATGCCCTGCCAGGCATTTTAAATGAATTTATTTTCTAGTTTTACCTAATTAGAATCCAGCTACATCCAGACTAGAGGTAGTGAAGTAGAAAGCATAGGGTTTGACATTGAATGGGCTTGTGTTTGCATCTCTGGTTTTCTCTTGTTAGTAGGGTAATTCTAGACAAGTTTCTTAACCTTTTTAAACCTCAATGTCCTCATTGTCCTCATTGAGGCTTAAAAAGGAATAAAAATATTTGCTTTATAGGGCTCTGAACGGTTAGGTGAGGTTATGTACCACTACAAAGAAGTACTTTGGTATTTTCATTTTTTTCCCCTTTCTCTGTCCACACCTGGGAGAAAATAGCAACTCTGCACTTATGCACTTATGGTAACTGTGTTCCTACAAATCTAGTTAAAGGGTCTGCATCTTAGGCTTTTTTTCTGGGGTCCTGACCATAAGATGTGACCTAGTCATGCCTGGGTTCTCCATTCATGGTCCATTAGTCAGCCAGTTCTCTTCCTTTGCTCTCTTCCATCCAGACCCTGGGTTCCAAGCTGTGAAGCTCTTGGACTTTATCTAGTCAAATCTAGGGTTTGTTCCTGTAACAAAGTAGTGGTTTGCCTTTGGGAAACTATCATCTGGAGAATATTCAGGCACTAGACAATCCTATCCCTGACCTTGGTGTGAGCATAAACTTCCCTTGTACAAATGGTCATTCATAGAGCACAGAGGGTAACACACCAATATTGGGGAAGGAAAATCACTCAATGGAACAGGTATTTTCCTCATGTTATGGGAAGAACTCTGGCCAAACACTGGAGGAAGCGAAGTGGTTCCTTTATTTATGAGGGCAGACTCAGAGGAGGCAGTCTCCAAATTCTGGGCCCTGATCAGTGGGGAGCAATTGCTTATATAGGGTGAGGGGTGGTCTGTCACTTAGACTATTACTTCTGGTGGGAAAGCAAGAAGCGAAATGTTATCTGTAGCACACAGAGACACGATGTTATCTCTAGCACACAAATGCTATCTCTAGCAATCGTTATCTCTGGTGCACAGGGACAAGCAAGAAACAAAGGAAAAAAACAAGTCATTTCCTGGGTGCTGTGCTATGTTTTAAAATAACTGCTAATTTCCTCTAACACTCATAGGGGTCAAATTTCCACAAACTCTGTCTAGAAAGAGATTTAGGAATTATTTTGTTTTTCTGATTCAATGGAAACAAACAAACAATTTGGTTCAAGTTTAAAACAAAAAAATCAACTCAGAAAATGTAAAGCAAAGTGACATGTATGCTAAGACTTGTTCTTTTTAAGTGTAGCAGAATGATAGTGGCTGAGACCAGCTGAGTCTTCAGGAGCCCAGGAGCCCTCTACTCAGGACCAGTCCCTTCAGTCACTGGCAATATTTCTTAGGTATTGTCACACACTGCTGCTAAAAGAATGAGACACTGTCCATACAATTCCACTGGGAGCACAGAACTGAAAGCCCATGCCTGGTTCCTGCTGGACTGTCTCTGCCCTATATGCCTTTCTCTTTTGCTGATTTGTGTATCCTTTTACTGAAATAAACTATAATTGAGATTATAACAGTTTTTCTGTGAGTTTGTCTAGCAGCATATCATTGAACCTGAGGATGATCTTGGGGACTCTGACATAAGGAACAGAGAGAACAAGGGCTATGGGAGAAGGGAGATTAAAATGTGAGGAAGAAGATGGAAGAAGGGATTGGATTCTTCAGGGCCTTTATAGGTCATGGTCAAGAATGGCATAGCTCTACATAGTTATGTGGGCTTGATCCAAGTGTGGTTACTTTATTAATTTTATTCCATGGCTCTAGGCTACACCCATCCCCAACTAGATCTTGTAACAGGTACCCACAGAAAACATGCAAATCAGTGAATTCTCTAGTGTGGGGTTGGGGAAGCCCAGTGTCATATGAAATCTACAGAAAGAGATTAGCAGTGTTACCTAGAATGATATTTACAATAATCACTTCTCCCATGGCCCATCTTGGTTTTGGAGCAGAGTCACTACTCAATATATGTTGGTAAAGAAACAGTGCTGTGTTTATCATATAATCCCAGAACTGTTTGCCATACTGGAGCCCACATATTGAAAACTCAGAGGTGGCCTCACCAATTTGTTTCATTATTGTATATATCCATGGTAACAGAATAAATGAAAGAACAAGTAGGGCGGGGCGAGAGAATGGTTGAAGTGATTTTTTGGCACAAAAGACTGAGTTATCAAGGTTGAAACTAAGTCATTAATTTCAGATATGAGCATGCACTAAAGTGTTTCTCAAATTTCTATTTGCTTGGGTAAATATGTTGCCTTCTCAAGACCATGCCTTCAGTCCATAACAGCCAGAGAAAAACTTTAAAGTGATGGAAGAAGTGCTTATGTAACTCATTTTAAAATCACACAAGGGACTGTTTTTTGATGGTGCAAGAGGCTGGAGGCAGAAGACTCTTAGGGTTGATGACTGTGCTGCAGCCCAATACAGCAAGTTAGAGCATCCCCGCCAAAGCCTGGGGCAACCATGCAATCATAGACCTCCACCGACAGATTGTGAGTCCAGTGCCACACTTCTGGGGAACACAAGATGCTATTACATATTTTCCAATTACAACAAAGTCTTTTCTCTCTGCTCCTAAGAGGGAAGGCAGTTTATAGTTAGATAAACACGTCTGAATCCTGTTCTAGCTATGTGACTCTGTGTGTGTTGCTTAAACCCTCTGGGGCTCAATTCACTCATCTGGTCATTATAATAAGATCTTATTCATAGAGTCTGTTTAGAGACTAAGAGAGATAATATTTATAAAGTACTTGGCATAGTACCTGGCATTCATTAAGGGCTCATATAACAAAAATAAAACCAGAAGAATATTAGGATTTTTAATAAATCATGAGGTATAAAAAGACAATTGGAGGGTTCAATGCTAGTCATACATGCCTCAAGACTATCATGACAAGTGAGGATACCCAAATGCTCTGAGTTAGATAACAGTGGCTATGACAGAAGTGGCCTGATGAATCAGCTTTACTATTTTGGACTAAATTCTTGGGCTGTATCTGGCTTCAGTCAGGTGCAGGTTGTTCTCTGGTCTCCTGAGAGGATGAAGAGAGAGGACTTTGGAAGCTGTGCTGATGAGATGACTCTTGAAGCTAAGCTTTGATCATAAAGACACACTTTCCTGTGTAACTGTAGCCAGGGAAGGTCTTGGTAGGCAAGATGATTGATTGAAGGAGCATGAGTATGGAGTTATCACTTGGGTTTGATGCCAGCTCCTTTACACAAGTGTGAAGCATTGAGCAAATTAGTCAGCTCTCTAAATCTCAGTCCCCTCATCTATAAAAAAGGAAAAAATACCTGATTTTCAGAATGGTTGTGATAAAATGATATAATGCAATGTATGTAAACACCTGCTATGTGATAGATGCTTCATAAATATGACAATTATAATCATATATAAGTAAGCAAAGTGCAGTCATGACAAAGTGTGGAAGGCATTAGTGGTAACTGATACTGGTTTGTGACAAAACAATCTTGTTAAACTACATTAGTTTCTTTTTTTTTACAAAGAGTGACAAGATACAGACTGCAGAATATTTAATTTGGGCTTGACAAATGAGTGCAGTCCATTCTGGGAAATAGTTTATGGTTGGCATCAAGTCCTTGCCCCAAGTGACATGCTCATCATTGCTCTGGGAAGACCTGATCTAGGGGATAGACCTCCTTAGGTAAGGGCAGGATGATGAGCCACCCTATGAGATGGCATCCCTACATGTCATAAATGGCTGGAGGGTGATATTGAGGCACAGATCCAAAACATGGGCAGCCACTGTGAGTGTGCAGATGCAAGTCTGTTTCTGGAGGAAGCTGTGTGCTGGCACACATGGCCTGGGAGGTCATGGGACCTAGAAACCAGAGCAGAAGAACCCCAGTCGGAGCAAAAAGAGCTACAGGTAAAGTGCAGGTGGGAAAGTCAGGCCAGTGAGGAATGGTTTCAAGGAATAATATGGCAGGTGCTCCTCCTGTCCTGACTCTAGTGGCTTCTGCATCAGAACAGTTTTCTGGGAAAAGAACCCCAGAGTTGATGGTGCATAACCCAAATGATATGGAGACATGTATTCATATAGACAAGCCTTCCTTCAGTAAGGAACTTGGGTAACATGCCACAGTGTAAGGATGAATAAAACTTTAAAAACACAAAGGTAGGAGTCAGTGTTACTACAGTTATACCCACCAATAACTTATTGAGGATAAAGCACTCCTAAGCGTAGTTAGTAGTGTCTATCACCATCTTGGGAAGCCAGCCTGAGAAAAGGGGGTAAACTGGGGATGAGTGCCAGATATTGCTCAAAAGAGTAAGGGTTTTTTAGGGTGTTTAATTTGGCCCTTTCCCCCCTATAGAGATGTGTACATCCATAGGAGAAATTCACAAGTATGTTCCCACATCTGCTCCCATAGAAAACAAAGCCTATGGTTGCATTTGGTGCTTGTCGATCTGATGTAGTGGTTCTCCAATGTAATGGGGCTGATTTTGTCCTCCCAGGGGACACTTAGCAATGTAAGGAGACATATTTATTGCCATTTTTGAGGTAATGCATTGCACTGGCATCTGGTGGGTAGAGGTCAGGGATGTTGGTACACTCTATAGTACACACCCTTCTCCCCTGCTCCTGCAACAAAATATCCAGCCTCAAACGCTAGCAGTGCTGACCTTGAGAAGTCCTGGTCTGATGCAATGTGAAGGTTCTTTGTCTATGCAGGAGCTTGTTCCTCACACCTATCATCCCAGTGTTGGGTAGAATGGGGAAGGGTCATACCTGGTCTGTAATCTCTCATTGGTGGCCATAGACAGAAGAGGGGAGTGAGCAAAAGGCACAAAAATTTAGGGTGGAAATAATCCCAAAGGGAGCCTTAGACTAACCTCCCAAGGTAGATGCAAAGATGACAGTTTTTCATTCTAAGTCGACTCATTTAAAAACTAATTTCCTTAGGCACATAATTATATGTTTATTTCCCCGAGGGACTCTTGAGGCTGAGGAGACCTACTTAAATTATAGGGATGGAGGCTGCACACAGGGCTTTACTGTGGTTAGAAAAATTTTCTTTCTCCTTTGAAGGAGCTTCAGGAGGAAGGGAAGGGAAGATTCCTCGCTTGCAGTGCAGAAGACATGGGGAGGATGGAGTGAGGTAGGAAGAAAGGACACAAAGTGTGAGGATCCATCCATTGTAGGACCTCAGCAGGTCAGGATAACAGCAGACATGAACTCAGGCATGCAGCTTTAAGGCTCCCACCAGTCTCTACATCCTGGTAAATGGAGGGAAAGAATCCAGTAAGTGGGCCATTCACACTCTTCTTGCCTTCACACATACATACACACATACCCCCTACCTTTGGAAGATATTCTGATTTGCATTAAGAAACAGGATGAACCATGTTATTATGGGAGGGGCGGGTGAGAGTGGGCAGGACAGAGAAAATTTTGATGAGAGGCATACGCTCGTTTCAGTGCATCCTCTCTATGTGCTATTTCTCACTACTCTGCTGCAGCCTGAATGCCTGGAATTGTGAGTTCTTGTCTTTAGGAGATATCCTCACTTGGGTAAGGCTGGGTGGGGACCAAGAGATTACTCAGATTTGACAGAGAAAACAGGTGCGTGTGTTTCTTACAGCCTTTCTCTTGTTCCTTAGATTTGCAAGACTGGCTGATATACCTTTTCTGTAAGAGAGGCTTGGATGGGGGTTGATTTTCATGGGTGGCAGTGGAAGGGAGAGAGATGTATGAAGAGCTGGTGGCTTTGGACTGGCTCTGATCTAGGCTACCAAGTATGATGACTAGAGAGGGAACCCGTGTCCTTCATCTATGTCTCCATTGCATCTGGAAAGCATGTTTGTCATTGTCCCCATTATATATGGTTGGACTCTGTGCTCACCTCAACCAGGAGGCTGTGAATCATCTCATTCATCTCTGGGTACCCTTTGCATGTAACAAAACCTAGTAAACACAGGTATTCAGCACCTATTTAATGATGAATTTCCATCTTATCTAGCGTGGCCAACCACAACAGGAGAGGACAGGAATTCAGGTTGAAGTTATAGCAAAAAGAGTCTGTTTGGCTGGCCTATTTCATTTATCCTGTCTCTCAAAGCTAAAAGTGTGGTGGTGGTCTTGGTAGAATGGGATCCAATGAGAAAGTGAAGGTAACATCTGAGAAACATGGCCATGATTTGTGGCCCATTTAATCATGAAACATCCTCTCTGCATAACTGCCCAGACTAGCTCAGTTTCAGTATCGCTTGGCCTGAGGTTGTCGGACAACATAATGGGCTGAAGGTCATGGGTGAGCTGAGCACCTTGAGGCTGGTGAGAGGCATGCAGCATTTGGAAGATGAGCACAACATCCAGGCCTTCTCTGTCCTAAGAGAATGACACATGTGGGACATGTTGGCTTAGACAGAGGGGCTATGTCCACGTGAACCCTTGTGGCCTATGAGCATCAGATATCCTGGGCTTCCAGAGATTTGTGTCCTTTTCACTGACCAGATCTCTACAAGACACATCAAATATTGTCAGAGAACAGATACACAGAATTTCAGCATCTTTAAGAGGTTGAAGATGTGCATTGTAATCCCAGTCCATCATTCCATTTTTCTAGATATGTAACTTTGAAACTCTCTGAGCTTTAGCCACCTCATTCAAAGTGACTTTCTAATACCACAGGGTTACTTTGAAGCTCAGGTAAGTTGATGTGTGGGAGTCTTTTATAAATTGTGAAGTGCCATGCAACATGACACCTCATGTTTTTATAAATTATTTATTCAAGGAAGCAGCAGAGGAACTCACAACAATGCAGCTCTAGTCATCCCTTCAATCAGAATCTGGCATCAGGGAAGAGCAACTTCAGTTTCTTGAGCCAGTTGGGAGCTGGAGGGCTTTAGTCTACTTCCAATATCTCTGGCTCCATCTGATAATCTGGTCAGGGTAGTAGAGGCCTGGCAGAAGAGTGATGAGGCTCCTTATTTAGTTCGCTGGTAGAACTGGAAGACTGCTTTCTCCTGCTCATGGGTCTCTATTGAGCCAGGTCGAAGTCGCCGGATTTCAGTGATGGCATCTCCTGCAGCCAGGCCCTGCTCCTTCACCAAGTAACAGGCAAGCAAGGTGCCAGTACGGCCAAAGCCCAGGGCACAGTGCACTCCCACAGCCTGTGAAAGGGGAGCTTTATGGGGTGGAGCATGACCCGCCCCCTACTCAGGCCCAGGACTCTGCAAATGTTTCACTGTCAAGTAATGACATTAAATGGCTTAGAGGCCACCAATCACCAGAAAGTGGCTGGTTCAAGTGCTGGGATCCTGGCCTGCCTCCCCACAACCATCTGTCTCTGTGCTGTTCAGTGAAGAAGGTACAGGCCACATGTGGCTACTGAGGATCTGACACACTACTAGTCCAATTAGAGATGTGATACAAAATGCAACCAGGTTGTGAAGATTTAGTACAAAAAAAAAAACACAACAATGAAAAACAATGAAAATATCTCCCTAAGAATTTTTTATATTGATTACATGTTGCAGTGATATTTTTTTACTTACTTGATTAAATTATCAAATTTCTCCTGCTCTCTTTTTACCTTTTAAAATGTGGCTGCCAGAAACTTTAAATTACATTTGGCCCCATTATATTTGGAAGGAGCACGTCAGTGAAGACTTCATTAGTTTCAGATTTCGACTTCCACCTCTCTCAAGTCTGTTCACCATTTCTCCTCCTCAACTCTCAACTTCCAACTGGTTCTTCCTTTCTTCTCCACTAGCCCAGTTTATAATGCTGGGCCCTATTTCCTTCTCCTTCTCCCTCTTGTGGCCCTGCCCCCTCCGCTTGGCTTTACTTCCCGGTTTCACAAGTAGTGACCTGACCCTGCAGTCTTTTTCCAGTCTCTCTCCCAGCCCTATACTCTGGGCCCTGACTCTTTCACCTCTGCCAGTGTTCCCGCGGATCCCTCCCGTATCCCTCCCGGGCGCCCTCTTCCCTGCGCTAACCCCACCTACTGACCTCTCCCCGGGCGTTTGCCTCGTCCACGATTTGCACGAAGCGATCTATCTGTTCGGGGTCTGGCGGGCAAAAGTCCGGGATGCGCAGTCGGTGGAGGGTAAGGCCGGGGCAGCTGTCTGTGTGCTGGGGCCTGCGCTCCGTCAACGACACCAGATGCCGCACGCCCAGATCCAGCAGGAACTGATAGTGGGCAGGGGATGAAGGCAGTGCCAGCCCTGCCAGCCGGCCTGGGAGCACCCACGAAAAGTTGGGGGGCTGCACACCCATGGCTGAGTGAGGGGCCAGGGTAGTGGCTCACCGGGAGAGGTAGCCCGTTCTGTTTCGCCCGCTCGTCTGCTAGCCTAGGCCGGTAACTCACACCTACCTAGGCCTGGCCCCTTCAGGCACTGCGCAGTCGCAGGAACACCGCCACCCGAGGTGATTTGCTTCTCCGTCTCTGGGACTCCACCTCTCGTGGTAGGCGGGGCTAGATTGTCGGTTCAGATAGACTAGGAGGAGCACCCACGGGGCGGCCCCAGCTGGACCTTAGTTGATTATTGGGTAGTCAAATAATGGGCGGGATTACAGAAGCGGTACCCTCGGAGATTGGAGCTATGCAAACAGCTGAGAAAGCAAAACCGACAACGAATTAAGGATTTTCTTTGGATGAAACCACCCGTGCGGACTCTGCTGCTCTCTGGCGGTCAGTGGGAGTTGTTGCATCTCTAGCCAACTGCACCTGCAGCTGGTAAGCGCCTTAGCCTCCTCTCAGGCCCAAGAGGTTAAGGGATAGCAAATTTATTATACTTCCGCTTTGGAGGATCAATCTACTCTGCAATGACTGTGAGCAGTCACTATCAGGGAATTTCTGAACGAGTCCGGCAAGAAGGAATCACTACTTTACTGGGAACTATTCTCACTTGTCCGTTGTTGGAGTTATTAAAAATACCGGGCTGCCATCGGTGCTCTGAACTAAACAAATTAACAAATTTAGAATTTACTATATGCCAGATGCTATTCTAAGCACTTGACATATGTTAAGTCATTTAATTGGCACAATAATCTTATGAGGTAGGTAATCTAATTAACTTTATTTTTACAGATGAAACAATTGAGGCTTCAGAGAGACAGGAACTTGGCCAAAGATGACTGATGGCCTTCATATTTGAAACCAAGCATCCTGGCTCCGCAATCTTTAACAACGCAGTATTGTTTCCTAAGATTAATCAGAATGCTAGTGCCTTTTCACATAACCATACTCATTCCCCTCGATATATCTAGGTTAATTTCTCTCCATATTTCATGATTTGCAGGGTCTCTGAGTCACCCTTTCCTGGGGAAGGCTAGAGTTTATCAGTGTCGTTCGTAGAAGGTGGACCTAGATCTGAACACAGTGTCTCAGCCGTGATCTGACTGGCCCACATTTTTATTTGATCAATGTGTTTCCATTGATGCAGACTAATTATACTTATGAAAACAGTTAACCTGTATTGAATTTGCTTGTGTACCAGGCCCTGCACCAAGTGTCTTCTGGAAAAACCACATGTGGAAAATGTTTTTGTATCCCTTTTGTATATGAGTAACTTGAGGCTAAGAGAAGTTGATTAATTTGGCCAGTGACACACAGCTAGTAAGTAACTGGGTTGGTTGAGCCAAGGTCTCTCTCACTCCAAATTTAGCCATGAAAATGTACTTTCCTTCCTCTGTTCCCACCTACCCTGTCTCACACATTTGACCATTTATTTATTCTTTACCCAAGGAAATTTTCTCCATTGCTTTTAGACAAAGAGAAATGAAGACAGGAAAGGAGAAAGAAACATTAATGTGATAGAGAGAGGTGGTTGCCTCCTGTAAGTGTCTGGGCTGGGGATCGAACTCGCAACCTTTCATTAATAGGATGGCACTCCAACCAACTACTGGCCAGGGTTCACACATTTGACCTTTTAAAGCTCTGGTTCCAGCAAAAGGAATTTCTCTTCCCTACAGGTTAAAAGCCTGCTCTGGCCCTGTGGAAAATGCACTTCCATTTACCCAGACAACGCTGAAGCATTGCCTCTATCTGTTCTCCCCAGGTTCTAGGAGCTGCCGAATCTACCCTTTCCTCCCCTTCTGTGCAATCACAGCCCTGATTAAGCCCTTCCCCATTTGCACTCTTGGGCCCATACAACTCTCTATCCCAATTTATTCCTTTCCCCCCTTCTCTGCTGCTCTTCTCAGCCACCAGTCCTTCTTCCACCTCCCGGGTTTCTGGTTGCACTTCCTCTGCAGACAAGAACCCCAGCAGTCGCTCCTTTCAAGTTGAATTTCTTTCTTAGACTGTTTGCCTTGCTCTCCTTTCTTTTCTCCCTCCACTTATTATGGAAAAGCTTCCCACTTCTTTCCCTATCATCCTATGCCCCTTCTTTGCCTCCTTGGGAACCAGGTCATACCCCATCTTCTCTAGAGGGAAGACATTTCTTAGGGGGATAGAGATTCTCTTTGCCTTTGAGCCCTGCAACAGTGATCGTCCCCCATGGCTGGGCCTCTGTAGGGGTAGAAATGCATCTTTCCACATCTTTGGGCTCCTTCTGGAAATGTCAATGACTCCTTTTGTAGGAATTCCTCCTTCTTGTCTACTGCTCTGCCTCTCCTTTCCAGCAGATCCTGTGTGAAAGGGTCCAGGGTCTCTGCCTTGGGCTTTGTCCCATTGCCAGAGGTGCTAATTTAATTTTTTGTCTTGAACCCAGGGAGCCTCAAAGTAAAAGGAAAAGTCTTCTTTGATTATTTCCTGGCTAGGGACCCTGCAATTTAACAATTTCAGCACTCTGCACATGTTATGTCCCCTTTTGCAATACTGACCTTTTTTTTCTTTCTCCTATGTATGGTGTTACCTGACCCTTGGAAAGATTTAGGCTCTTTATGTACTTCTATATCACCTTATATAAATAGGTACTCCTGGTATGACAGTTATGTTATTGGATTGGGGTTGCCTATTTGTGTAGGAGCCAAGATGTCATCATTCTATCTTTGAATTCCATACATCTAATATGGAGCCTTATATACAGTGCTAAAAATATTACATGAACCAGTGACTAAAAATAATTAATAAGTAGAATGTATAGGCAAGACAGTGAATGTACATTTCTGGGAGTATGTGTGAGTTTCCAGTACTATGTGACGACCTGTACTTGTGTGTGTGTTTATTTTTTATTTTTTAAAATTTTATTTAGTTATTTTTCAAGTACAGTTTTTTGTCTATTTTTCCCATCCCAGCCTCCCCTGCCCCTTGCTCCCCACCTCCCTCCCCCCCCCTTAGTTCTTGTCCCTGTGTCCTTCCTATTTGTTCCTCCAAATCCCTCCCCCTTTTTCCCCTTAACTTCCCTTCCTTCTCCCCTCTGGTCACTATCCCCTTGTTCTCTATTTCAGTGTCTTTGTTTTTTGTTTTTTGTCTATGGCCATACCACCCTGAACGCGCCCGATCTCGTCTGTGTGTGTTTATTTATTTATTTCTATCCCCCACCTCCTTCCCTTTGGGAACCATCAGCATGTTTTATATTTATATGGGTCTGTGTGTCCCTTTTTCATTGCATGAGTTTGAGGACTATGTTGAATATTATGTAGCCTCTTCTTGAGGTGTACTTTTTATGTGTCTGTGCTTTTAAGGAAAGAATGAGTGTCAGCATGATTCTGGCCAAGTCTAATTACTATTTTTGTTAAAAAGGGATCAATAAGCCTTGCTTTTTATAGAGTTCTGATCCCATTGTGTGCATGTATGGTACGTGCATGTGTGTGTATGTGAGTGTGTTGAAGGTACATATTCCTGGAGAAAAATCTGTTGTCACTGATGGTGGGCTGAGTGATAAGCTTAATTTCTCTGACTTCAAGGAATTTACAACGTACTTGGGGAATTTAGGTTCAAATGTAATTGTTCTCATAACATAGAATGAAGTACTAAGTTACTCATCAAAAACAATCATATAATATATATTAAAAAGTTAATTGTGCAGTATAACTAACAAGTGCAAAAGAAGTCAGTGGGGGAAAGATGAGCCTGAGTTAAAACCACCAGAAAAGTCTTATAAAAACAGGGGTCTTCCTTCCATTTTCTTCTCTATATATTGTAAATTATTGGAAATAACTTTCATTGAAAAGCTCAACAGAATGGTTTTAGAGCATCCTAGCTGCCCTTTCCCAAGCTGATAAGAATGTTTTGATTTAGTTCTCTTTCACAGTGAGGCCCCAGTTGCCTGAGAGCTTGATGCTGGTGGCAGTTACCAATGAAGCCAGAGTCAGAGAATTCCTTCCTCCAAGTAGGTCCATCCCTGTGTCCCACTAAGGCAAAAGATTGCTTGAGTTTGGGTTCTTGTGACCTTTTACTGTAGTCAGAATTCTCAGTGTTTTCAGTGTTCTGGGTAGTCAACCTCTAAGATGTACCCCAATGACTTATCTCATTCTGTGTATAGTCCTTTTCTAGACTGATAGGGCTGATTTTTATAACAGTGGACTGTTGCGGAAATGATGGTATGTGACTTCTTAGGTTGTCATAAAAGACTGTATAGTTTTTGCCTTGCTCTGTCTTGGAAGAAGCTGGCTACAATCTTGTGAGAACACTCAAGAGGCCTTATGGAAAGATCAATGTGGCAAGGAACTGAGGTTTCATACCATATTATGTGAGGGAGCTGGCTATTTTGGAAGTAGATTCTTCAGCCCCAACAACACTTTAGATGTATCCAGATTTTTCAGCTCCCCAATATCTTGACAATAACCTCATGGATTACCTTAGCTAGAACTGCCCAGCTAAGCCTCTCTTGAATTTCGTACCCACAGAAACTGTAAGATAATAAAGCTTTATTATTTTGAACCATCAAATTTTGGGGTAATTTTTAATGCAGCCACAAGTAACTAATACAGATGAAATATTCATATAGAAGAAAGACAAATATTTTAATATACTCAAGAAGTAAAAAAGTTAAGTTTATTTTGAAAAACTTCTGGCCAAGATGGAGGCATAGGTAGATATACTTTGCCTTTTCACACAACCAAAAGAAGGACAACAACAAATTTAAGAACAAAAACAACCAGAACTGCAAGAAAATCAAACTGTATGAAAGTCCAACAACCAAGGGATTAAAGAAGAAACATTCACCCAGATTGGTAGAAGGGATGGAGATGGGCAGCTGGATGTGTGGCAATGTGGTGGCTGGAGGACTAGATGGGCCAGGCAGCAGCTGGTAAACCAGGCAGTCCCACATTCATGTAAGGATAAACCAGGAGGAACAGCTGGAGGAACAGACTGTACAACCCAAGGTTCCAGCACTAGGAAATAAAGCCTCAAAACCTTTGGCTGTAAAAATCTGTGGAAATTGCAGCAGTGGGAGAAACTCCCAGCCTCACAGGCAAGTTTGTTGGAGAGATCCATAGGGTCCTAGAACACACATGAGCCCGCCCACCCAGTAGTCACCAGAAGGGCCCAATTTGCTTGTGGGAAGTGTGGGAAGTGACTGAAAGCTGGCCAAGAGCTGAGCAAGTGGCATTGTTCCCTTTTAGACCCCTCCCCCACATATAGCACCACAATATAGTGACATGAGTTGCCCCACCCTGGCAAATACCTGAGGCTCTGCCCCTCACTATGTAACAGGCTTGCCGAGACAAAAAAAAAAAATGGCCCAAATCAAAGAACAGATCAAAGCTCCAAAAATAGAACTAAGCTATGAAGAAATAGCCACCCTATCAGATGCAGAGTTTAAAACATTGGTAATCAGGATGCTCACAGAAATGATTGAGTATGATCACAAAACAGAGGAAGAAATGAAGGCTTTGCAAAGTAAAGGAAAATATACAGGGAACTGACAGTGAAGGAAAGGGAACTGAGATTTATTAAATCAATGATTTGGAGCAGAAGGAAGTAAACATTCAACCAGAACACAATGAAGAAATAAGAATTTAAAAAAATGAGTCTTAGGAACCTCTGAGACAATTTTAAACGTTCCAACATCTGAATCATAGGGGTGCCAGAAGAAGAGAAGGAAGAGCAAGAAATTAAAAACGTATTTGAACAAATAATGAAGGAGAATTTCCCCAATCTGTCATAAGGAATAGAATTCCAGGGAATCCAGAAAGCTCAGAGAGTCCCCAAAAAGTTGGACCCAAGGAAGCACACACTAAAGCACATTATAATTACATTATCCCAAATTAAAGATAAAAAGAATCTTAAAAGTCACAACAGGAAAGGAGAGAGAGGAGAGAGTTACTTACAAATGAGTTCCCATGAGACTATCAGCTGATTTCTCGAAAGAAACCTTTCAGGCAAGAAGGGGCTGTAAAGAAGTGTTCAAAGTCTTGGAAGGCAAGAATGAACATCCAAAATGTTCATTCAAGCAACATTTCTCTATCAAGCAAAGCTAGCATTTAGAATGGAAGGGCAGATAAAGTGCTTCCCAGATAAGGTCAAGTTAAAGGAATTCATGATCACCCAGTCCTTATTATATGAAATATTAAAGGGATTTATCTAAGAAAAAGAAGATGATCAAAACTATGAACAGTAAAATGACAACAAACTCACAACTATCAACAACTGAACATAAAACAATACAAAAACAAACAAAAATGAACTAAGTAAACAACTAGAACAGAAACAGAATCACGGAAATGGAGATCACCTGGAGGGTTATCAGTTGGGAGGGGAAGAGGGGAGAGGAGAGAGAATAGGGGAAAAGGTACAGGGAATGAGAAGCATAAAAGGTAGGTACAAAAGAGATGGGGAGGTTAAGAATAGTATAGAAAATGTAGAAGGCAAAGAACTTACATGTATGACCCATGGACATGAAGTAAGGGGGTGGGATGCTGGTGGAAGGAGGGATGCAGGACAGAGGGAAATAAAGGGGAGAAAAAATGGGTTAACTATAACAGCATAATCAATAAAATATATTAAAACAAACAAAAATTAAGTTTTTTAAAAAAGCTATACTATAAGAAATTGTGTTAAAGGTGTGTATGTTGTTGGGGATGAGATGTTGTGAAAGGTCAGTGCAAATTTTCAACATTTAGAGAATCTTGCTGTGTAGAGGAATCGAGCAGAATAGTTTTGGTGTGGTCTTTGTGTGTGAATGTGTTGGAGATTGGAGGTTTTATTCAGCATTTATAGTTAGGGATCATATACAAATTGTCTAATAACTAGTCAGGTACAGGAAGCTAACCATCAAAATGGACCTCTACCAATTAGCACTACTACCTATAAACAATTAGGGAAGCTATTTTGCTGTCTATTGGATGCACATAAGTGTAGAGTGTAGAGGCTTTGTCATGACCTGGGATGTGGCTAGATTTTCTAAGGTATCGTAATAAAAATCTTTCCACAAGATGGCACCAATAGCTTTTCCTTGTTTATCTTTCTGTCTTTTTGAAAAATTTGTTATTTGTATACTGTTATATAACATACCATGACTAAAATCTCATAATTTGCTAGTTGATTTTTTGAACTTCTGACAATTCTATTGTCTCATGGTGTGTAAAATTATGTTTTTCTTTAGACCATTCAAGGAGCACATTGAGACTTTATGCTGTGATGTTGGGTGGTGGTGCCTTACCCAATCACCCAACCGGAAGCTATAATTAGGAGATTTGGAGGTGGGGAAGAACTTGGGGGCTAGACTTTAGTTTTTGCAAAGCTGTTCAACAAAGGCAGGTGAGAGAAGAATCAGAGAAGAGGGAGCACTGAGTTAGGTAAGAGCCATATTTGCAATGCAAACCATTGTGAAGAACTCTCTCACCTCTACTTTTCATTCTGCTACAAAGTTTGATTTGCCTTGCACCTAAAAGAAATTACTGGAAATCTTTGCATAGCATTTTTTTTTCACAGCAGAAATGTTAATATTGGAAGAAACTCAAGAGATCTGGTTTTAGTTCTCCACTTCTAGGTGAGGAGACTAATGGAATTTGTCTAGATAAGGACTCAATCTACTCTATCAAACATCACTGGGTCATTAAACTGTGTAACCTAGACCAAGTTATTTAAACTTTCTAAGTCTCAGTTTCCTCATCTACAAAATATAGATATCTATAATGACATAGGTTATTAAGAATTACTGATAGACCTAAATAACTAGGAGTATGTAAAGTACCTAGCAAAGTACCAGCACAAAATTCGTGTTCAAAAGATGGAATCTACTGCTACTTCCAACATCATTATAAGGAGAACTTATGAGAATAAATGAAAAAATTACACATGTTGAAACATCTTTAATACAAAGTGTGCAGTTGTAGGATGCTGTGGTTGGCACAATTCTAAAATGGTCCCAAATTACCCACACCCTTCTTTTAAAAAACATATATTTTATAGATTATGCTATTACAGTTGTCCCATTTTCCACCCTTTATATTCCCCTCTGCCCTGCACACCCCTTCTCACCTGCATTCCACCCCTTTAGTTCTTGTCCATGGGTTGTACATATAGGTCCTTTGGATTCTATATTTCCTATACTATTCTTAACCTCCCTGTTTATTTTCTACTACAATTTATGCTGTTTTTCCCTGTAACTTTCCCCCTCTCTCCCCTTCCCACTTCCTCACTAATAACCCTCCATGTGATCTCCATTTCTGTGATTCTGTTCCTGTTCTAGTTGTTCAGGGGATTTTTTTTTAGGTTTAGTTGTTTATAGTTGTGAGTTTGTTTTCATTTTACTGTTCATATTTTTTATCTTCTTTTTCTTAGATAAGTCCCTTTAACATTTTCTATAATAAAGGCTTGGTGGTGATGAACTCTTTTAACTTGACCTTATCTGGGAAACACTGTATCTACCCTTCCATTCTAAATGATAGTTTTGCTGGATAAAATAATCTTGGATGTAGGTCCTTGCCTTTCATGACTTTGAATATGTCTTTCCAGCCCATTCTGGCCTGTACAGTCTTTCTGGAGAAATCAGCTGACAGTCTAATGGGAACTCCTTTGTGGGTAACTCTCTTCCTGCTTTTAAGATTCTCTCCTTATCTTCAGTTTTGGGTAATATAATTATGATGTGCTTTGGAGTGTGCTTCCTTGACCCACACCCTTTGAGGAGAGGATATCACTTCCATGATTGTTACAAAAGGAGGCCATATGGCAAGATAGCCTCTATGATCTGAGTGGTTCCTAGCTGATGGCTACTAAGAAAGCAGGGACTTCAGTCCTACAACTGAAGGAAGTAAATTCTCTCAATATGAATGAGTTTGGAAGATAATTTGAGCCTCAGAGGAGAGTTGCAGCCTGCCTAACATCTTTTTTTATTGTTATTCAAGTACAGTTGTCTCCATTTTCCTGCCACCACTTTCCCCTGCCCCACCTCCCCCCACCTCCCACCTTCACTCCATCCCCCCTTTGGCTTTGTCCATGGATCCTTTATACATGTTCCTTGATGATCCTTCCCCTTCTTTACCCCATTATTGCCCCCCCCTCTGGCCACTGTCAGTTTGTTCTTTATTTCAATGTCTCTGGTTATATTTTGCTTTCTTGTTTGTTTCATCCTGAGAAGAACTTCGGCAGAGGAGTTCCAACTAACTAGTAAGTGGACTACAGAAGTGTAAGATAATAAATGGATATTCTTTTTAGCCACTACGTTTGTGTCAGTTCATTAGTTATATAATTGTTAATTCACTATGCTGTATACCTGAAACTAATATAATAGTGAACATCAACTGTAATTGAAAAAATAAAGAAAATTAAATATAAATGCCCTATTTATTTTTTTATCTTTAATACCCTGGTTTCAATATTAGACCTTTGAGGTTTCTAAACTATCTTATTTCTCGTCTCTTTCCCTTTGTTTTAAGTCTTCCAGTATCCAAAACTATAGATCACACAGGTCCATTTTTCAGTGAGGATGCAACAAATACAATGAATCAATGGAGCTTGGGAATTGTCAATATCTGATTCCCTCTAGGCACCATCTCATCTCCTGGTCATTTCTCTAATCATCTTCATACAAGTGCTTCTCAAAGTGAGATGCACAGTTGAGCAGCACTGGCATCTCAGGCCCTGCCCAGATCTGTGGGATCCCCATGTTGTTCATATGCAAACCCATGCCTGAGAAGCCCTGTTATAAAATCACTTTGTCCTAGCTCTCTTATCCTTTCTGCTTGATGAGCATTGGCAGCACCTAAAACATGGTCTGGCCACAAAGATGACTTGGACAGCTCTAGGCATCTCCTCTTTGGAGCTGAGAAACTTTGGCTAAGCTAGGCTGTGGGCAGAGAATTCAACAAGTACAGGGTGAGGTCTAAAGGGGCCTATTTGGCCTGGGTGAAAGCCTAAAGTCAATTAGAAACAGCTAACACTTCCTAATTAGAACAATTTATTCTTTTATCTACAGATTAGGAATACGTCCAAGAAAAATACACTTAGATGTATGTTGCCACTTTCCTGTTTTTGTTCCAAGGAAGGGTTTGGTTCCCAGATTTCCTTTCTGGAGCATATTTTGGAACATCATTTCTTACTTTCCACCACTAAAGCACATTCTAGGCATGGCAGAAATTGCCTTATCATCCTTCGGTTTATGTGACCCCACATTTCCCATTATTGTGGAATCTCCTTAGAGCCCCTCACCTCCATGGCTCTCTGGACTGGCCTCCAGTCTCCCAGCATCTTCATATTCCCCTCTGTGTGGCTATGGTGAATTTCATAGAATGCAAATATTATATTTCCAGTTCTTTAGTAACTTTTTACTGCTTACAAGAAAAAAGTCCCAGCATGTATAGACTGGCAGAGAAATCCCTCCAGGATGACGCCTCTTGCTTCTGTCTTCAGTCTCATCTTATGTTATTCCTCTTCAAATGAGACTCAGAAATTGTCCATATCTGATTCCCTCTAGTCACCTTCTCAGCTCCTGCCTGTCCCTCTGACTACCCTTAGGCCAGTACTTCTCAAAGTCCCTGTAATATCAAACAACTTATTGGTCATTAGCATGCTCCCTTTACCTGTCTTGTTTTTACTTGTGACCTGTAGCAACTCCTCACCTCCCTCAAGGTCCATTTGTAACAGTCCACTCTCTCTAGAAAGCCTTCCCTGTACACTTATAACTTGTATATTATATCCCTCTTCAGAGCTTTTTAAGCATCTCTAGCAAGACATTTATTACATTATATATTTAAAACATTTAAAAATATGTATTGCTTTTTTAAAGAAATAATTTTTATTGTAAAAGCATTTATACACACACACATATATATATATATTCACATATATATACACTCAGAAAGAAAAGAAATGGTTGTTTATTTATAATATTTGGTATTTAAAGAGACACCATTGTGTTTTCCAGGTATGGAGAAAACAATAAAAGGAATTAGAAGGTTACATACCTGCTGAATGAGCTTTGGTAGCAAAAGCACCAGGTGATCTTAGTCTGTAACATCTAAGTGAAAAGCTTTCAAAGACCTTGCTTGGAAGCCACTTCAATATGAAGCTAAACAACTTCTGGGAAATTCCCATCAATTATCTCAATCTGTAGCACTAATGTGGGAATCTCAAGAAATTCATCTTGACTCTGTTTTGAACCTCTCATCTGTCTATGCATTTGCCTATCTCTGGAAAATAATGGCATTTTCTCTATTTTGGAAATCTTGTTGTCAGCATCTCATCTGTGGCTCAGAGGTCTTAATAATGAGGGGTATTGATGCTAAGTTTACAAGAGATGATTCACCGAAAGATAACCACATTTTGGTGTACCACCTTTCGTGTGTGTGTGTGTATGTGTATATAAGTGAAAAATACACATATAAAAAACTCTCTCTTTACTGTGCTCTCTCTATCTGTATATCTTGTGGATATATAGATTTTTCTCCTCTGGATGCTTGAAGGTTTAATGAAGTTACTTTTCTACTTTTTAGAACAAGGATTCCCACCCTGGTTTGATGACACCCTTGAGTATCTTTATTTATTTCAGGGTGTATCTTGAAATTCACAAAACAAGATTAAGTTAAATTCATTTTTATTTTAACAAGTAAACAGACATATAGTCATTGCAGGTAAAGGTGTGCACTGAAATTAGACAAATAAATGCTTGCCTTAGAGAGAAATCAAGAGGGGGGTGGTGAAGTTGGAAGGGATCATAAAGGTCATTTAGTTTGAATCTTTCTGTCTAAAACACAGGTGGCAAACACAAGGCCTGTGGGCTGGATCCAGCCCTCCACCTTGTTTTGTCTGGCCCAGCACCTTGTTTCCACCTGGCGGCAGCGCTGAGCTCCTTGCTCCTAGTTAAGTAGTAGTTACATTTGTACAGTCCTAAAATTACATTTGGCCCTTTGAAGGTAACTGTGAGGCTGATGTGGCCCCTGGTAAAAATGAGTTTGACACCCATGATCTAAAATATTCCCTCTAATTACTTATGGGTTAGTGTTTTCCCAAATTAATCATTTGCTCACATGAGGAGTCAGGACTATGAAGGTTGAAAGCTCCCAGTATGCAGGTCAATCTTCTGTGTCTAGCACAGGGTCTGGTACATAGAAGGTACATGGGAACACATTTTGATTGATTGTGTATTAGGGTGGAGCATAGTGGTGGTGGCTGAGGAGGGTGCATGGCACAGGAGAATTCCATCTCTGTAGGATTGGAGGCCATGAGATATATGCAGAGATAGTGGTCTAGGTGGCAATCTTATTCAAGTTCCAGGAGAATGTAGATGCCCAGACTGTCAAAGAGAAGAGGACTTTATGTAATTAGCCTGAGGTCCCTGTAATTGCCTTTCTGTTGACAATTTGTACAAATCATCAGAAAGTGAGATGGGCTGATTAACAATATAAGGGTGTAAATGTCAGTGATTTGCTGCTGAGGTTGTAGTCCTAAGGTCATTGATGCAGTAAGGTAATTTGAATTTTGCATGAAACCCATGTATTTGAAGCAATAGATCTGGCATTAGGTTCAAATCCTACCTTTGCCATTTAAAGTGATATAACCCTGAAAAAATTGCTTTACACCTCAGTGCCCTCCTCTATAAACTGGAGAAAATCATTATACCTACTTCATGGGACTGTCAGATTAAATGAGTTAATCCACGTAAAGTGCTTTGAATAATGCATGGCACAGTGAGGGATAAATAAACTCTGGTTCTAGTCTTCATCATCATCATTACAATAGACTCTATATACATATTAGGGTCCATTAGTGGTAAGTGTTTCAATTAGAGAGTAACAGGAATATGCATTCCCCTCTGCCTCAGTTTAGGGTACTTAGGTGGCCTGTCTGGTCTGAAAGAATAGGTTCAGAAACTCCTCCAGTTGTCCTGTAGATTTGAGTAGGAACTCCTTTACAGTGCTGAAAACTCAAGCAGAGGGTTAATTGTATAACAAGCAAGCAAACAGACAAAACAAAAAACCACCACATGTAAACTGAGTTTTCAGTGAATCCCTTGTTATACTTTGATAAGATACTCTGCTTTGTGGGGAAAAAAGAGTACAAACATACCTGGATTCTTAGAATCACAACTGTTAACAAGGGAAAAAATGTTTCTTGTAGCAGTTTTATGGTCTATCAATCCTTGAAGGTAAGACATTACATTAATCAAGAGACAGTTTTGAAATGTGTTCATTATTACCTACTGCTATTGATGAAAACCCCAGCCTTTTCTGGAGAAAATGATTGATGGGAAGGGAACATTTGAGGTCATTAAAACAGGTCTTGATTCTCTTTATTTCAGTAAAAACTAAATGTGCCTATATCCTCAGATGAGAAAGACAAATTAGTTTCACATCTAATCTTAGCAAAATTCAAATACTGGGTCTGGATGCCATTAATTCTATTATTTTTTTTTCTTGTGAAATACTAAGGGAAATGCATTACATAGTTATTCAGATGTTCAAACCATTTTTAGGATCAGAAAAATTTCAAGTTTATACAGAATTTATTTCTAAGATTGATTATGACCATAATAGAAATGAGTTAGTTAATGACTTGGTTAATGAGTTAGAGTACTTTATTTGAAATTCATGATATCTTAAATACTAATTTTGGTCAGAAAAAATATTTGATTTATAAAATGATAGTGAGAGAAAGTTTTTTAATGGTTAGTTTTGTTTTATAGTATTTCATATCTCCAAGGCTATAGTAGTCTGAGCCTTTGTGGCCCTTGCATTTTCAAAAGTATTCAATTAAATAAATGTATATCAAATATAAACAAGATATCAGGCTATACTTGAATGAAGATAGAGAGAAAAGCACATTTGTATTTTAGTTCTATAGTAGATTGCTATAGTCACAACCCCAGTGAATCGTATCTACCACATACACACACACGTTGATATAGTCCTTCACCACATTGACACTGGGCTCAGCTGTGTGAGTTGCTTTGGCAATGGGACATAAACAAATGTGACAGAAGCAAATGTTTAATAAGCACTTGCACACTGAGGCTTGTCCTTCTGGAATCCTGAGAATATTATACTATGGAGAATCCCAGAATTAAATGCCATGTAGCAGGAGAAGCCAGTTTAGTCCAGTCCCCAAGGGTGCCCTGGCTGAATGAAGCTTCTTGAGTATTCCAAGACATGAATAGTAGAAAAATAATCCTGCAAATACACAGAATTGTGAAAAGTAATAAATTGTTAGGTCAGTAAGTCTTGGGGTGATTTGTTACACAGAAATGAAAACTGTTATACAAATTGGTACTTGAGCCCTGGCTGGTGTGGCTCAGTTGGTTGGAGTATTATCTCATAGACCAAAAGGTTGCAGGTTTGATTCCCAGTAAGGGCAGATACCCAGGTTGTGGGTTTGACCCTCTAGTCAGGGTGCACGTGAGAGACAATCAATGTTTCTCTCTCACATCAATGTTTCTTTCCCCCCTCTCTCTGTCTCTCTCTATCTCTTCCTCTCCCTTCTGTAAAAGCATGAAAAAATGTTCTTGGGTGAGGATTTTTAAAAAATGCTCAGAAGTGGTATGTTGCTATAACAGAAACCTAAACTATAGGACATTGGCTTTGGGACTGAGTGGCTACCAGAGACCATAGGGGAAGCACATAGAATGCTAGTGGAGCCAGGAAGACCTGAGAGGTATCTGTTACTGGAGGCTGTTAAGGGGCAACCTATGTTATGCAATAGAGGAAAAACTGGCAACACTGTTACTTCCAATAACTTGAAAGATAGAAAATGTAATCAATGAATTTGTGGATTTAGAGTAAGATTTACATTTAGAATGCTGAAAGGGTCAATTAACTTTTTTAAAAAGTTATAGATAATAGGAGTTCTGGCCAAGATGGAGGTATAGGTAGAAATGCTTAGCTTCCTTGCACAACCAAAAGAAAGATAACAACCAACTTAAAAACAATAAATAACCAGAGCTGCCAGAATAGCATGGAACTCCAACAACAAAAGAGTTAAAAAAACATTTATCCGGACCAGTGCACTGAGACAAAGAAATATGTCCAAAATGAAAGAACAGATCAAAACTCCAGAAAAAGAGCTAAGTGATGTGGAGATAGACAGTTGTGCAACCATATCTGATGAAGAGTTGATTGAGTTTGGTTGCAAAATGAAAGAAGAAATGAAGACTACACAAAGTGAAATAAAGGCAAATAACAGGGTTACAACAGTGAAGAGAAGGAAACTGGGACTCAAATCAATTATTTGGAACAAAAGGAAGAAGTGAACATCCAACTGGAACAGAATAAAGTAACAAGAGTTCAAAAAAATGATGAGAGACATAGGAACGTCTGTGACAACTTTAAGCACTCCAATGTCTGAATCATAGGGATGCTAGAAGGAGAAAATGAAGAGCAAATAATTGAAAAGTTATTTGAAAAAATATTGAAGGAGAACTTCCCCAATATAGTGAAGGAAATAGAATTCTAGAAAGTCCAAGAAGTCCAAAAAGTCCCAAATAAATTGGATCCAAGGAGGAATACACCAAGGCACATCATAATTACATTAGCTAAGATGTAGCTAATGTAAAGAGGAGAGAATCTTAAAAGCATCAAGAGAAAAGGAGAAAGTTACCTACAAAGGAATTCCCATCAGACAATCAGCTGATTTCTCAAAAGAAACCTGCAGGCATGAAGGGGCTGAAAAGAAGTATTCCGAGTCATGAAAGGCAATGACCTACATCCAAGATTACTTGATCCAGCAAAGCTTTCATTTAGAATGGAAGGGCAGATAAAGTGCTTCCCAGATAAGGTCAAGTTAAAGAAGTTCATCATAACCAGGTCCTTATTATATAAAATGTTAAAGGAACTTATCTAAGAAAAAGAAGATGATCAAATCTATGAACAATAAAATGACAACAAATTCACAAGTATCATCAACTGGACCTAAAAAACTAAGGAAACAACTAGAACAGCAACAGAATCACAGAAATGGAGATCACATGGAGGGTTATTAGTGGGGAAAGGGAAGGGGAGAAAGGGGTAGGAAAGTGTATAGCAAATAAGAAGCATAATAGGTAGGCATTAAATAGACAGGGGTAGGTTAAGAATAGTATAGGAAATAGAGAAGCCAAAAAAGTTATATGTACAACCCATACACATGAACTAAAGGGGGGCATGCTGGATGGTGGGGAAGTGAAGGATGGAGGGGAGATAAAGGAGAGAAAAAAATTTGGACAACTTTAATAGCATAATCAATAAAATATACTTAAAGAAGGAAAAGTTATAGATAATAGGGTCTGAGAAGAAATAGATAAACTAAAAAAAGCATTGATCTGCTTGCAAGCAGAATTTCAAGTAAATATGGAAGGTCCAAGATATATTGGGTTTGGAAATAAAACCAATTCACATTTTCAATCTCTCCAACTGGCAAAATTTTCTCAAAATACCAAATGGCCTCAGGACACAGATAAAATCAAGGATGTGGATGTAAGACTTGGTTACAACCAGAGAAAAATTTAACATGGACTAATTGAACTCTTTCAGCTAGACAAAAGACCTTCTAAGAATTCTAATGCCATTTTTCCACAGCACCTTCAAATAGAGGCCTGTCTCAAAAAAATTGTTGCTATAGCTTTTGTCTACTAATATGGTATGTAGAAAGCCTACAGAGTTTAAGAGGAAATTGGATCAGTTTAGATTAAATGATGAACAGCAGTTCAAAATATAATAAAAGAGTCAAGAAACAAGCTGAAAAAAATTACTTGGCTGAAAATCTGGGCTGTTTCTTATTGAAAAGGTAGACCATCTCAGAGGGAAGGGCCAATTGCTTCCAAGCTCTATGCAAGAACCATTTCCTATATCCAGAGTAGGAGGACCTGCCACATTTGCCTGATAGGATTTCAGAATTGATATGGACCAGTGACTGCTATATGGCTTATTATTCCTCTGCCCCTTAAAATGGGAGTGCCTATTAAATGTTCTATTTTCTCTTGATGGATTTGTGTATAAAATAAAGTATTGATGATAAAGTGAGGATAATGTTTTATAAGGTCTCATATATGTAAAGATGCTGAATAATAGATGAAGTCTTTGATGAACATGTGGCAGTATAGAATGAGAATGAGCTATGAAACAGGAAGATTTGGTGCAATTTTAGTTAGGCAACTTAACTTTGGGGCAAGTTACCTAGCTTCTCAGAGTCTTTGTTTACATACCTGTTAAATAAAGGTTGCACTTTTTGTGAGATTACTAGCAGGTAATTAATCGCACAGATTATAGTATGTGGAATGCCATGTGCAATGCCTCGTACATGGAGATATTTGCCATATGTTGATCTTCTTTTATTTGAATTTGCTTTGTCCAGCAGGCAACATTTGATTGGCCTTGAGAATTATGAAACAGCAACTCCAAGACCATAAAAATTGGGGAAACTTGGTTCATGATGTCAGGATAAAGGATCTATAAACCAACGCAAGAGATAGGGAAGAATTTCTGAATTGGTCTGTCTTCAGCACTACTTTTTACGTGCTTTAATTGATCTTCTCAACATATTGTGCAATGTTTCAGTCTTTGGCATATTGGTACTCTCTCACTCATTAAAAAAATCTGTCCTTAGTCCCACTTTCTTAGCATCCTGCTTGTCTTTTAAATTTTTGTTAAAATATGAATTCCATCCAGAAGTAGAGTCAATAACATGTCTTGGACATAATCCAAGAGAAAATGATGATTTTGCTTCTGGGCTGTGGCTGTGGCCAACCCAGGAAAAGGCAAAGTTTCATCACAGATTGAATGGTCTTAAAATACCAAGCAAAGGACCGAGAAGTCACTGCATTCAGGACATTTTGGAACTAAGTGGTAGAAGAGCTTCCGGCTAACTGGAATGAGTTGCCTCTTTCAGTATAGTACTGATTTTACTTTGCTGGGTTCCAGGATAGTTAGTGCTAGTGAGAAATAATCGCTACGATGCATTGGAAAAGTGTTAATTACTCTTAAAAATTGTAGGAGAAAAAAGTTGAAGCTCTGCAGAGTAGGGAATGAGAACATTTCCTTAGATAACTATTCATTACAATTCCTTTGAAAATTCTTTCACTATAAAGGTCCTTAAAATGTACATGACCTATAGGAAACTAGAGTGGGAGCTCTTTATGCATCTATTCCTAGTCATTCTTTTTTCCTGATTTACTTCATGATTTTCAGGCTGATCTTGGAATATAAATCTTTGGTTGCCTTTTGTTCATTTTAATTTTGAATTTCCATTTATTGAATAACTGTAATGCATCAGACACTGTGATAGGTATTTTACATGTATTTTTATATTTAATCCTCACAACTATCCTACGCTGTAGATATTATTTTTCCCACTTTATGAATTGTTTAACTTGGAAAGATTTGAAAGCTAGTCTGCTTGGTGATAGGGGTTTTGTTCATTCACTGCAACATGATGATGGAGGGCAGGGCAGCTGCATGGAGTTTAATTTAAGAACTACTACATCAGTTTTTGGGAGAATATCTCCTCACTGATTTAATTCAGGTTTTACTTTGTTGTGCAGGGTAGTTAATTACAAAGTGCCTTCTGAAGATTACCAGCACCAAAAGTGTTGAAATTCTGATGTGTTTGGGAGCTAATTTGTTTCTTTTATGAATTTTATATGGTCAAAGCCCTCCTTCTTCCCCCTTTTCTAAAGGACAGTATTGCTCTATCAGATTATATTGCTGTTCTTTTGGTGAAATTTTTATTTAAGTGTTGTATTGGTTTTGTCATTAATAAATTATAGTTCTGTTTTTTTCTGACTCATATGTACTATGATGAACAGGAGGAGAGACTTAGGAACCTCCATGACATCTTTAAACATTCCAACATCTGAATTAGAGGAATACTAGAAGGAGAAGAGGAAAAGCAACAAACTGAAAACTGATTTGAACAAATAATGAAGAAGAACTTCCTCATTCTGGCAAAGGAAATAGATTTCTGGGAAATCCAGGAAGCTCAGGGAGTCCCAAACAAGTTGGACCCAAGAAGGAATATACCAAGGCACAGTATAATTACATTACCTAAGATTAAAAATAAGGAGAGAATCTTAGAAGCAGCAAGAGAAAAGGAGAAAGTTACCTACAAAGGAGTTCCCATCAGATTGTCAGCTGATTTCTTGAAAGAAACCTTTCAGGCAAGAAGGGGCTGAAAAGAAATATTCCAAGTCATGAATGGCCAGGACCTACATCCAAGATTATTCAATCCAGAAGGCTTTCATTTAGGATGGAAGGGCAGATAAAATGCTTCTCAGATAAGGTCAAGTTAAAGGAGTTCATCATCACCAAGCCCTTATTATAAGAAGTGTTAAAGGGATTTATCTAAGAAAAAGAAGATAAAAATATGAACAGTAAAATGATAGCAAACTCACAGTTATTAACAACCACACCTAAAACAAAAACAAAAGGAAACTAAGCAAACAACTAGAACAGAAACAGAACCACAGGAATGGAGATCACATGGAGGGTTATCAACAGGGGAGTGGGATGGGGAGAGAGGGGGAAAAGGTACAGAGAATAAGTAGCATAAATGGTAGGTAGAAAACAGACAGGGGGAGGTTAAGAATAGTACAGGAAATGTAGAAGCTAAAGAACTTATATGTCTGACCCATGGACATGAACTAAAGTGGGGGAATGTGGGTGGAAGGGTGTGTGCAGGGAGGAGGGGAATAAAGGGGGGTAAAATGGGACAATTGCGATAGCATAATCAACAAAATATATTTTTAAAAAAAGATTGCTCATAAATATAATTGATTTTGCCTTGAGCTTTGTGCATAAGAACTAGTAATGACCTAGTACGTTAGTCAGGGCTTGTCAGGAAACAGCCTGCACAAACAGAATAACTGAAGGGAAGTTAAAAAAGGAACTATTACAAAGGTAGAGGCAAAGCTGAGGAAAACACAAGGGTCATCAGTATAGTACCTTCAGAGCCATTGTCACTCACAGGCCTGGACAATAAAAGGAAATGAGAAGTTACTGGAATTTGAAGAGTGCAGCACTCTGAAGCCGGCTGTCTGACATGGGCTATAGCCTTTGCTTAGGGAATGCAGCCAGGCTATATTGGTCTGGTGGGGAGTGAGCTTGAGGAGGAGGTAGGGGTGGTGGCGACACTGAGTCTAACCTTTCTGTGTTCCCATCCTCTAAGCTACTGCTAGTAGCTCCTATTGGCTGAACTCCTCCAGAAGCCAGAGGGCAATCTAGCCTCCACAGGTAGCTTCCTGGCACATGGAGTCGTGGGGAGAAGTGTGGTGAGGGGATGACAAAAGCTAAATGGAAGGCATTTAGCAAAACTGGGGTGTAAGATCTGGTAACTAAGGCTTACGTTTAATATGAGTTTAAGACTGTGGCAAGACTGATGGGAATGGCTTTCTAACATATCACACAATAAATTCAGTCTTTAAAAAGAGACTATGCTGCCATATTCTATTGTGTAGCTTTCCACTGTGTAAATGTACCACAGTTTTTTGATTTCCTTATTTACAAATGGGCACTTAGGCTGTTTCCAGCAACTGACTATTGTAAATAATGCTGTTATAGAAAAAAAGGTACTCCTACCTTTCTCAACAGCATGGATGGAATTGGAGATCATTATGCTAAGTGAAATAAGCCAGGCAGTGAAAGACAAATACTATATGATTTCACTATAAGAGGAACCTAATGAACAAAACAAATGCACAAAATAGAACCAAAGGCATGGAAACAAGAAAGAGATTGACAATGACCAGAGGGGAGGGAGTTGGGGAGTAAGGGGGGAAAGAAAAGGAAGGGTCTAGCCAAGAGACATGTATAAATGACCCCTGGACATTGTCAACAGAGTGGAGACTGACTGTGGGAGCAGGGGGTGAGCTGGTCATGGGAGAGCAAAGGGAGAAAAACTGGGACAACAGTAATAGAACATCAATAAAATAATTAAAAAATTAATAAAAATAAAGTTGAATAACCTTTATTTTGGGAAAAAAGACTATGTTCTGCCTCTGCTTCCTCCAACACTTCTTTTTAATTAATTTCTTAATGATTTGAAACAATTTATGCATGAGCTACCTGTGTGTACCCCTATTATAAAAAGTATAAAAATAACTATTCTCTATGGTGGTGACTTAAATTATTGTCACTAATCAGAATTGGCTTCTCCATCTTACTGGAAAACAAACAGAGTGGCTAGGATTCAATTTTTCTAAATCCCAAGTCACTATTTTTGGCAGAGAGTTTTTCCAATTCAATTGGCATAATGAATAATTATTAGATCTCACCAGCTGACTCTTCCAGCCACTTAGGGGTACATTTTCCAACCATTTTTTTCTGGTGGTTTTACTAGAAAATCATGCTGTTTAAAAATAGATATTTTAGGGTGCATTATGGACATTTTTGTTTATATTTGGGGCCTTGGAAATTGGTAAAATCTATGTCTTCATGTACAAAGCATAGTGTCCATGCCTGCTCAGTAAATATTTAAATGAATGAGGGAGGAAATTGACTTTGTAGTTTTGATTTTGTCTTTCTTTCCCACAATTATTTTTAGGAGACAGTTTTTAGAAAACCTCTTGAGTAAAACTTTGGTTTTGTTGGCAGGTCCTGCACTGAAACTTCCACATGGAGGTGGCCAGCTGTTTTGGTCTTGGTCAGGAAACTTTATTTACTTTAAAAGAAGTGAAACTATCTCCTGCCCTGTTTATTGTTAAGGAATGTGGGACTCTTCTTCATTAGCAATACAGATTTCATGTAGTTTGTACTCTTGTCAATGTTACAATTTGGACATTTCTGCTTCCTAGTGTTTACTAAGAGCTTAACTAGAAGGGCAAGCAATTCAGATCAACGGCAAAAAATATACATTCTAGATCGGCTATTTTCAACCCTTTTCACCTCATGGAACATATTAACTAATTACTAAAATTCTGTGGCACACCAAAAATTGCATTTTTTGCTGATCTGTCCAAAAATAGGTATAATTTTGGTTCATTCACACCAGACAGCTATTGTTGTATTGGCTGTTGTCATTTTTTAATTTGACAGTCTAAGGGGAAAGAGGTCATTGCCCCTGACTAAATAGTCAGGTATTGAATGTTTTAAAAATTTCTGTGGTGCACCAGTTGAAAATCACCATTTCAGATCAACACTCTCTAATAAAACTTTCTGCAATAATGAAAATGTTTTACAATTGTGCTGCACAATATGATAGTCATGTGTGACTATTGAGCACTTAAAATATGGCTATTTAGGCTGAAGAATAGTACTAAAATTTTTAATTTTAATTATTTTAAATTTAAGTAGCCACTTATATACCAGTGGCTACTATGTTTGGCAAAACAGCTGTAGCTATTCTATATTTTATTTCTGGATAAAGTCAGCGTATACCTTCTTTGGCTTTCAAAAGAATAGCATTTATTGAATTGCAAATTTCTGTTTTTGTTATTTACAGTAATGTTAAAGCATGTTCCCATATTCTTGGACACTCCTCCATCAAAATATGGAAACTAATTAACCTTCCCTTAATTGTGGGTTGGCCTTAGTGATGTGCTTTTGGCAAATAGAATGTGGAAGAAGTGATGTTAGGTGACTTGAGGCTGGTTCATGAAAGGTAATAAAGCCTGCCTGGCTTACTTTCTCTCAGCCCCAGCTTCCATGGGTGCTCTAATGCTAGCATGTTGAAGATTCTTGTGGAGAGACCACCTATAGGTATCTGAAGAAGACCAGCTGTTCTAGTCCCAGCATAGGCTCCAGATAATTCCAGACCCTGCCACCTACTGACTCTAGCTTTTTAAGAACCCCTGAGTGAGAACTGCTTAGCTGAGCCCAGCCACTCCCCAGTAAGATAATAATAATTGATATCTTGGTTTTAAGCCAATATTTTGGGGTTACTGCACAGCAACACATAACATTCTTTTTTAAAATTTTTATTTAGTTATTTTTCAAGTAGTTTTCTGTTTATTTCTCCCATCCCAGCCCACCCCACCCCATGCACCTCACCTCCCTCCCATTTCCACCCCCTTAGTTCTCGTCCCTGTGTCCTTCCTATTTGTTCCTCCAAATCCCTCCCATTTTTCCCCTTAAATTCCCTCCTCTCTCCCCTCTGCTCACTGTCCCCTTGTTCTCTATTTCAGTGTCTTTGTTTTTATTTTGCTTGTTTGTCTGTTTTGTTGTTTAGCTTCCTGTTAAAGGTGAGATCATATGGTATTTGTCTTTCACCGCTTGGCTTATTTCACTCAGCATAATGCTTTCCAGTTCCATCCATGTTGTTGCAAAGGGTAGTAGCTCCTTCTTTCTCTCTGCTGCATAGAATTCCATTGTGTATATGTACCACAATTTTTTGACCCATTAATTTACTGATGGGCACCTAGGTTGCTTCCAGCTCTTGGCTATTGTGAATTGTGCCGCTATGAACATTGTGGTGCATAGGTTCTTTGAAATTGATGTTTTGGGGTTCTTAGGATATAATCCAAGCAGTGGAATTGCTGGATCAAAAGGCAGGTCGATTTTTATTTTCTGAGAAAATTCCATACTGTTTTCCATAATGGTTGTACCAGTCTGCAATCCCACCAACAGTGAACTAAGGACCTCTTTTCCCCACAACCTCTCCAACATTTGTTGTTGGTTGCTTTGTTTATGATAGTCATTCTGACTGGTGTAAAGTAGTATCTCATTATGGTTTTAATTTGCATCTCTCTGATAGCTAGTGATATTGAGCATTTCTTCATGTGTCTCTGGATGTTCTGTATGTCCTCTTTGGAGAAGTGTCTGTTCAAGTACTTTTCCCATTTTTTAAATTTTAATTAATTTTATTTAGTTATTTTTCAAGTACAGTTTTTTGTCTATTTTCCCATCCCAGCCTCCCCCACCCCTTGATCCCCACCTCCCTCCCATTTCCACCCCCTTAGTTCTCGTCCCTGTGTCCTTCCTATTTGTTCCTCCAAATCCCTCCCCCTTTTCCCCCTTAACTTCCCTTCCTTCTCTCCTCTGGTCACTGTCCCCTTGTTCTCTATTTCAGTGTCTTTGTTTTTGTTTTTTCTGCTTGTTTGTTTGTTTTGTTGTTTAGCTTCCTGTTAAAGGTGAGATCATATGGTATTTGTCTTTCAGCACCTGGCCTATTTCACTCAGCATAATGCTTTCCAATTCCATCCATGTTGTTGCAAAAGGTAGTAGCTCCTTCTTTCTCTCTGCAGCATAGAATTCCATTGTGTATATGTACCACAATTTTTTGATCCATTCACTTACTGATGGACACCTAGGTTGCTTCCAACTCTTGGCTATTGTAAATTGTGCTGCTATGAACATTGTGGTGCATAGGTTCTTTGATATTGATGTTTTAGGATTCTTAGGATATAATCCCAGCAGTAGAATTGCTGGGTCAAAAGGCAGGTTGATTTTTATCTTTCTGAGAAAATTCCATACTGTTTTCCATAATGGTTGTACCAGTCTGCAATCCCACCAACAGTGAACTAAGGACCTCTTTTCCCCACAACCTCTCCAACATTTGTTGTTTGTTGCTTTGTTTATGATAGCCATCCTGACTGGTGTAAAGTGTTATCTCATTGTGGTTTTAATTTGCATCTCTCTGATAGCTAATGATTTTGAGCACCTCTTCATGTGTCTCTGGATATTCTGTATGTCCTCTTTGGAGAAGTGTCTGTTCAAGTCCTTTTCCCATTTTTTAATTGGGTTGGGTGTCTTCTTAGAGTGGAGTCGTGTAAGTTCTTTGTATATTTTGGAGATTAAACCTTTGTCTGAGGTATCATTGGCAAATATGTTTCCCCATACAGTTAGTTGTCTTGCTAATTTAATACTGTTTTCTTTAGCCATGCAGAAGCTTTTTATTTTGATGAGATCCCATTTGTTTATTCTTTCCTTTATATTCCTTGCTCTAGGGGACATATCAGTAAAGAAGTTGCTGCGTGAAATATCTGAGATTTTTTTGCCAATGTTCTCCTCTAGAACTTTAATGGTGTCACGACTTACATTTAAGTCTTTTATCCACCTTGAATTTATTTTGGCGTATGGTGTAAGTTGGTGCTCAAGTTTCATTTTTTTGCATGTAGCTGTCCAGTTCTCCCAACACCATTTGTTGAAGAGGCTATCTTTACTCCATTTTATGTTACTGCCCCCTTTGTCGAATATTAATTGACTGTAGAGAGTTGGGTTGATTTCTGGGCTCTCTGTTCTGTTCCATTGGTCTATGTGCCTGTTTTTATGCCAGTACCAGGCTGTTTTGATTACAGTGGCCTTGTAATACAGTTTGATATCAGGTATTGTGATCCCCCCTACTTTGTTCTTCTTTCTCAAAAGAGCAGCTGCTATTCGGGCTCGTTTATGGTTCCATATAAATTTTTGAAGTGTTTGTTCTATGTCTGTGAAATATGCCATTGGTACTTTAATAGGTATTGCATTGAATCTGTATATTGCTTTGGGTAGTATGGACATTTTGATGATGTTAATTCTTCCACTCCATTAATGTGGTATATCATTCCACTTGCTTGTGTCTTCCTTAACTTCTTTCTTCAGTGTTGTGTAGTTTTATGAAGACAGGGCTTTTATCTCCTTGGTTAGGTGTATTCCTAGGTAATTTTTTTCGTTTCTATATCAAATGAGATATTTTTTCTGATTTCTGTTTCTGATATTTCATTGTTGATATACAAAGATGCCTTTGATTTTTCCATATTGACTTTGTATCTTGTTCTTTTGCCAAATTCACTTATTAGGTTGGGAAGTTTTTTGGTGGAGTCTATAAGATCTTCTATGCACACTATCATGTTATCTGCAAACAATGACAGTTTTGTTTCCTCTTTTCTAATTTGGATGCCTTTTATTTCTTTTTATTGTCTGATTGCTGTGGCTAGGATATCCCATATTATGTTGAATAGAAGTGGTGAAAGTGGACATCATTGTCTTGTTCCAGATCTTAGCAGGAAAGTTTTAGTTTTTGCCCATTGAGTATGATGTTGGCTGTAGGTCTCTCATGTATGGTCATTCTTATGTTGAGGAATACTCCCTCTATTTCCATGTTGCTGAGTGTTTTTATCGTAAATGGGTGCTGTGCTTCATTGAATGCTTTTTTCACATCTATTGATATGATCATGTGATTTTTGTCTTTCCTTTTGTTAATATGATGCATTACATTTATTGATTTGTGAATATTGAACCATCCTTGCATTTCTGGGAAGAATCCCACTTGATTAGGGTGTATAATCTTTTTAATGTATTGCTGGATGCAGTTTGCCAATATTTTGTTGAGGATTTTAGCATCTATGTTCATCAGCGATATTGGCCTGAAGTTTTCTTTCTTTGTTATGCTTTATCTGGTTTTGGGATTAGGATGATGCTGGCTTTATAAAAAAAGTTTGGGAGTCATTCCTCTTCTTGGATTTTTGGAATACTCTGTGAGGGGTAGGGTTAGCTTTTCCTTAAATGCTTTGTAAAATTCTCCTGTGTAAGTGTCCAGTCTAGGGCTTTTGTGTGTCAGGAGTTTTTTTGATTATTTCTTCAATTTCATCGGCTGTTACTGGTCTGTTCAGGCTTTCTACTCCATCTTCATTCATTTTTGGAAGATCATATTTTTTTAGAAATTTTTCCATTTCAGCTAGATTTTCAAATTTCTTGGCATATAGTTCTTTGTAGTAATTACTTACAATCCTTTATACTCCTGTGTTATCAGTTGTAATCTCTCTTCTTTCATTCCTGAGTATGTTTATGTGGGCCATGTCTCTTTATTTCTTGATGAGTCTGCTTAAAGTTTTGCCAATTTTGTTTTTTTTTCAAAGAAGCACCTCCTGGATTTATTGATCCTTAGAATTGTGCTTTTAGTCTCTGTCATTTAATTTCTCTCTGATCCTGGTTATTTTCCTCCTTTTCCTTGCTCTGGGCTGTCTTTGTTGTTCCTCCAGTTTTTGTAGGTGTAGGGTTAGGTTGCTTATTTGAAATGTTTCTATCTTTTCAGGTAGGCCTATGTTGCTATGAATTTCCCTTTCAGGACTGTGCTCATTGTGTCTTATAAGTTTTGCACTGTTGTGAGTTCATTTTCAATTCTTTCCAGAAACTTTTTATTTCCTCCTTGATCTCATTATTAATCCATTCATTGTTTAATAGTATGCTATTCAATCTCCATGAGTTTGAGTGTTTTTGAGTTTTTTCCTTGAGGTTGGTTTCTAGTTTCATTCCCTTGTGGTCAGAGAAAATGCTTTCTATGATTTCAACATTCTTGAATTTGTTGAGGCTTGTTTTGTGTCCTGTCATGTGGTCTATCTTTGAAAATGTTCCATGTATTTTGCTTCTTTGTGATGAAAGTCTCTGTATATATATCAGTTAAGTCTACTTTTTCTAGGGCATTGTTCAATGCCACAATATCTTTGTTGATATTTGAAAGATTTGTCCATTTTTGACAGTGGGATGTTAAAATCCCCAACTATAATTGTGTTGCTGTCAATATCTTTCTTGGAATCCTCCAAGATTTTCTTCATGTATTTGGGATTTCCTATGTTGGGTGCATGTATATATACAATGTTTATATCTTCTTGATAGATTCTTCCCTTGAGTAGTATGAAGTGACCTTCCAGGTCTCTTTATATGACTCTTGTTTTTAAGTCTATTTTTTCTGACTATGAGTATTCTTATCCTGACATTTTTCCTGTTCATTTTCTTAAAATATTTGTTTCCAACCCTTACTTTCAGTTTGTGTAGCTCTTTTGTTCTGAAGCGGGTCTCTTGTAGGCAGCATATAAGTGCATCATGATTTCTTTTTTTAAAATATATTTTATTGATTATGCTATTATAGTTGTCCCATTTTCCCCTTTTTGTTCCCTTCCACCCTGCATACCTGCTCCTACCCACATCCCCCCTCTTTTGTTCATGTCCATGTGTCATAAATTCTTTAGCTTCTACACTTCCCATAGTATTCTCACCTTCCCTTGCCTATTTTCTACCTATCATTTATGCTACTTATTCTCTGTAACTTTCCCCCCTCTCTCTTCCTCCCATTCCCCTGTTGATAACCCTCCATGTGATCTCCATTCCTGTGGTTCTCTCCCTGTTCTAGTTGTTTTTGTTTTAGATGTGGTTGTTAATAATTGTGAGTTTGCTGTCATTTTACTGTACATGTTTTTGATCTGCTTTTTCTTAGATAAATCTCTTTAACATTTCATATAATAAGGCCTTGGTGATGATGAACTCCTTTAAGTTGACTTTATCTGAGAAGCACTTTATCTACCCTTCCATTCTAAATGAAAGCTTTGCTGGATTGAGTAATCTTGGATGTAGGTCCTTGCCTTTCATGATTAGGAATACTTCTTTCCAGCCCCTTCTTGCCTGTAAGGTCTCTTTTGAGAAATCAGCTGACAGTCTTATGGAAACTTTTTTATAGGTTACTGTCTCGTTATCTCTTGCTGCTTCTAGGATTCTCTCCTTCATTTGAGTCTTGGGTAATGTAATTATGATGTGCCTTGGTGTGTTCCTCCTTGGGTCCAACTTCTTTGGGACCCTCTGAGCCTCCTGGAATTTCTGAAAGTATATTTCCTTTGCCAAAATTGGGGAGGTTCTCATTTATTATTTGTTCAAATAAGTTTTTAGTTTGCTCCTCTTGCCCTTCTGATACCCCTATAATTCATATGTTGGAATGTTTAAAGATGTCCTGGAGGTTCCTAAGCCTCTCCTCATTTTTCTGAATTCTTGTTTCTTCATTCTTTTCTGTTTGGTTGTTTATTTCTTCTTTCTGGCCCACTCCATTGATTTCAGTCCCAGTTTTCTTCCCATCACTATTTCCTTCATTTCACTTAGTGTAGCCTTCATTTTTTTTTCATCTAATTTGCAGCCATATTCAACCAATTCTGTTAGTGTCCTGATCACCAGTGCTTTGAACTATGCATCTAATAGGTTGGCTATCTCTTCATTGCTTAGTTGTATTTTCCATGAAGCTATGATCTGTTCTTTGGGTTGAGCCCTTTTTTATTTTTTGCCTTGTTGCTCCTGTTATGTAGTGAGGGGCAGAGTCCTAGGTGTTCATCAGGGTGGGCAACCCAGTTGCTGGCTTGTGATGCTCTATGTGGGGGCAGGCTGTGAGAGGGAACAATGGCACTCTCTCCATTTTCTGTAAAACTTCAGTCCCTTCTGCCACTCCCCTCAAGCAAACTGGGCCTTTCTGGTGCTAATTCCCTTGTGGGTGGACTTGTGTACATTCTAGGACCCCGTGGGTCTGTCCAATGAACTCTCCTGTGAGGCTGGGAGTCTCTCCCAGCACCCCAACCCCCACAGGTGTTTTCAATTGGTGTATTGAGGCTTTATTTCCTTATGCTGGGATGCTGGGTTGTGTGGTCTGTCTTTCTCCCCAGTTTTCCCTGGATATCTGGATGAATGTGGCACCACCTGTTCAGCCAGCCACCTTGTGTGCTGTGCCCTACTTCCTAATCACCGCCTTGCTGTGTCTGCCCAATCCCACCCTGCACCCGGGGTCTGCCAGCCACCACCTGTGGGCCCAGGGTCTGCCTGCTGCTGTCTTCCACGCCCAGGGATTGTCACCTGTTGCCTTGCATGTCCAGTGTCATCACCTTGGCAGTGACCTGACTCCACCCTTGCTGCTGGTCTGGATGAATATGTCTATTTTAACTCCTTGGTTGTTGGACTTCTATACAGTTCAATCTTCTGTCATTTCTGGTTGTTATTTTGTTTCTAAATTGTTGTTGCCCTTATTTTGGTTGTGCAAGGAGTCACAGTGTGTCTATATATGCCTCCATCTTGGCCGGAAGTCCTCATGATTTCTTAATCATTCAGCTGTTATATGTCTTTTGATTGGAACATTTAATTCATTTATGTTTAAGGTTATTACTGATAGGTACTTATTCATTGCTATTTTACTTCCTTTGTACCTGTGTTCCTCTCTCACTCTTTTTATTCTTTTTTTTTTTTTTTGAAGCAGACCCTTTAGCATCTCTTGCAGAGCTGGTTTGGTGGAGGTGTATTCTTTGAGCCTTCTTTTGTCTGGGCAGCTCCTTATTTTGCCTTCCATTTTAATCGAGAGCCTAGTTGGGTAGAGTAGACTTGGTTGCAAGGCTTTGTTTTTCATTACTTGGAATATTTCTTGCCAATCCCTTCTGGCTTGGAGCATTTCCATTAAGAAGTCAGCTGCTAGCCTTATTGGGGCTCCCTTGTGTGTACTTCCTTGCTGCTTTGAAGATTCTCTCTTTGTCTTGGAATGTTGCCATTTTAATTATGATGTGTCTTGAAGTGGGGCTCCTTGGGTTCATCTTGATTGAAACTCTCTGTGATTCCTGTATTTGTGTGACTTTTTCTGTCATCAAATTAGGAAAGTTTTCCATCATTACTTTTTCAAACAGGTTTTCTATCCATTGCTGTTCTTCTCCTTCTGGTATCCCTATTATATAGATATTATTACATTTCATGTTGTCCTGTAGTTACCTTAACACATCTTCAGTAAGTTTTCCTTTACTTGCTCTTCTGGGAGTGTTTTTCTACCTTGTCCTTCAGCTTGCTGATTTGATCCTCTGCTTTATCTAGTCTGCTTTTGGTTTCTTCTACTGTGTTCTTCAACTCAGAAATTGTATTTTTCATTTCCTCTTTGCTCTTATTGACAGTTTCTATTTCCTTTTTCCTATTGATGTAGCTGCAGTGAGTTCATTGTAGTTTCCCTGTAGTTTTTTAAACATTTTATTTATTTATCTTTAGAGGGGAAGGGAAGGAGAGAGGGATAGAAACACCAATGTATGGTTGCCTCTTGTGTGTCCCCTGCTGGGAACTGGCCTGCAACCCAGGCATGTGCCCTGACTGGGAATCGAACCGTGGTTGCTTGGTTCCCAGGCCCACACTCAATCCACTGAGCTATACCAGCCAGGGCTCCCTGTAGTTTTTGGTAATTCTTTTTGAGCTCATTGAGCTTCCTTATAACCATTGCTTTAAACTCAGTATCTGATAGTTTAGTTGCTTCTATTTCATTTAGTATTCTTTCTGAGTCTTTCTCCTTTCCTGTCATTTATTTTTTTGTCTTCCCATTGTTTGTGATACTCTTCTTGTTAGACTTTGCTTCTTAACTTTACCTGTTCTGACTCCCTGTGTTTGTGGTGTGAGCTTCTATGGTAAGAGACCTGTGAGATTCAGTGGTGCAGTGTCTTTGAACTCCTGAGCTTGATCTTCTGGGATGCTGTTTGTGTTGGCTTTCTGGATGTATTTGGGTTTTGATTGTTGTTTGGTCATTCTTTGGTGGGTTCTTCCCTCTAGCGGCTTGATTGAGGATCACTCTGCCCACCACATTTTGTATGCTGTTGTGTAGGTGCTGCCAGAAGAAAACCACAGAGCCTGGGGAACCAACCCACATCCACAAAAATATCTCCTCCCCCCCTCAATCTCAGTATCAATAGCAGATGAACCAGTATTAATAAGGGTGTGAAGAGATTAAGACTATTACAAGAAAGGAGAGATATAAACTTTAGTATATATTTTAGGGACTTAATATGCACAAACTTGCTGAACAAGAAATGAATGTTAAAAAGCCATGCAGGAAGGAAAATATTACTAATCATGGAGAAGACCACAGTGGACTTTGTCTCTCTTGACTTTATTACTTACCACTGTTTTTTCTTTGTGCTTCCACCTCTGGTGGCATCAGATGTTGACTCCATCTGATTTATGCAGCCTGCTCTGAGACTGACAGAGATCTGCTGTCTATGGTTGTCTCCTTTAGTTGTTAATCTGGTCACTCTGCACTCACAGTCAGGCTTAAGCCCCATAGGGTGGGGCAGAATTTCTCCCGGCGTTGGAACTATTGTTTCCCCTCAGGCTGCTGCCGCTGAGAAGGGAGTGGTCTGCCTGAGCTAGACGGCTGTTATAGTGGGGGTGATGACTCAGCACCAAGATCCTGGTGGTGGTTCTTCCAGTTCTTTCCCCCAAGCCTCTGTCCCCAGTCTCTTCTCAGTCATCTCTGTTCTACTTTGCCCCACCTTTGCCAGGGATCTACATCTTTGGCTGTCTCTTTCAGTTATTAATCTGGTCACTCTGCACTCAGCAGTCAGGTTTAAGCACCATAGTGCCAAGCAGAGTCTCTCTTGGGGGCAGTGCTGTCCTGTCCCCTCAGGCTACTGCCACACAGAGGGGAGTAGTGTGCTGGAGCACAACAGCTGCCACCATTTGCAGATGACTCAGTACTGGTTTCCCTGTGGATACTCCCTCTGCACTCTCCCCAGATCTTTTGTCCCCAGTCTCTCCTCAGGTGTCTCCAGCCCACTTTGCTCCCGTCTTTGCTAATCCACATGCAAGTGACAGCAAATGAAAATTTGTGCATTGGATCTTTAAATGGTTCTTTGTGTTTCCAGCCATCCATCTCTGGCAAAGAGCAACCCTGCCACTTTCACTGCCAGTTATCTGTGTACTTTTTGGGCTCTGGTGTTCTAGGCTGGGGATTCCAGCTTAGGGTTTAGACCCCATTTTTCTCATGAGGATCCAACCTGTGGCTTAATTATCCCTCCAGTGTTGCTGCCTCTGGGAGCTTAGCTAGCCCTCTTGAATCTCCACTGCACTCCTTACCAGACAGTAAGGAGTGCCAAAAGCCGGTTCTTCTGTCTGTCTGAGATTACATGGCTTTTCTATAGCTATTCTTCAGTTGTTTGTTCTAGGTAATTTCTCCACAATTTAGTTGTAATTCCAGATTGGTCCGGGGAGAAGGTTAGTGTGGCTTCCACTCACTCCTCTGCCATTTTGCCAAGCCCCCTCTGTCTTTTGATTGGAGCATTTAATCAATTTACATTTAAGGTTATTATTAGTAGGTACATATTCATTTCTCCCCTTATACCTGTGTTTCTATCTCATTCTTTTCCTTCCTCTTCTTATAGCAGTCCCTTTAGCATATCTTGCAGTTTTGATTTGATGGAGATGTATTCTTTTAGCCTTTTTTTGTCCAGGAAACTCCTCATTTAGTTTTCCATTTTAATTGAGAACCTCACTGGGTAGAGTATGCTTGGTTGCAGGCCTTCAATTTTTATTGCTTGGCACATCTCTTCCCATTCTCTCATGGCTTGCATTGTTTCTGTTGATGAACCTGCTACTAGCCTTATGGGAGCTCATTTGTATGTTACTTTCTGTTTCTCCCTTGCTGCCTTTAAGATCCTCTCTGTCTTTAAAATTTGGCATTTTAATTATGATGTGTCTTGGAGTAGCCCTCTTTGAGTTCCTCTTGATCAAGGCCCTCTGTGCTTCCTGAACTTGTGTGGCTTTTCCTTTCTACAGGCTCAGGAAGTTTTCTGTCATTATTTTTTCAAGTAGATTTTCTATCCCTTGCTCCTTTTCTTTTCCTTCTCATAATTCTATGATTTTAATGTTCTAGTGTTTCCTCTTGTCCTAGAAACTTTCTTCATATATTTTTAGTCTTTTTTCATGTAGCTGCTCTACCTGGGTATTTCTTTCTACCTTGTCTCTCAGCTTACTAATTTGGTCCTCTGCTTCATCCAGCTTGCTTGTAATTTCTTCTAGTGTATATTTTATTTCATTTACTGTATTCTTCATTTCTTTCTGGTTTTTATTTATAGTTTCTATTTTCTTTTTCATACTGTTGTAGTTCCTGCTCAGTTCCTTGTAGTTGTTAGTGAATTCCTTGAGCATCCGTATAACCATTCTTTTGAATTCTATATCTGATTGTTTGCTTGCCTCCATTTTATTTAGTTCTTTTAATGGAGAGTCTTCTATTCCTTTCAACTGCATGCTCTTTCTTTGTTTCCCCAATTCAGGTAACTCTTTTTTTTTTTCCTGCAATTTCAGATGCTCTGCTTTGACAGCTGTGTTTGCAGGGTGAACTTCTGTGGTGGGGGTTCTGTGGGACTCAGTGGTGTAGTCTCTTTGATCTTCTTGTCTGGGTGCTCTAGGGTTGCCCTTTCTTTCCATTGTGTGAGCTCTCTTGTTATATTTGGGCTTTACCTGTTGGTGGCTCCTTTACCTGTGTGTTCTCCCCTCTAGAGATTTTACTGGTATTCACTAGTCCCACCTTGTCTTGTATGCTGTTGTACTGGTTCTGGTTAACAAAGCAGTATAACCAGACCACCGAACTTATGCCAGTGAAAAGAACCCCCCCCATCACATCAGCAGTGTCAATTGAACTAAGATTAATAAAAATAAAGACAGATTGTGGATATTATAAGATGTGACAAAGGGAATATGAGATGACTACAAGAGGAGCAAATGTTGTGTGGTAAGAGTAAGAAAATTTAATAAGAGTTGAGATAGAACCAAGGCAAAAAAAAGAGAGAGCAAAATTTACAATGTAAGTAAAACAAAAAAAGGTGATGGGAACAATGGTGTAAGAAGAGGGCAGAGTGTACTATGAGGTTTGAAGTAGTATTGAAAAGGCACTGGAGTAATGGGAGCAAAATTGCAGAAAAACCATCACAGGTTCAACAGCAACAACAGCTGGATGATGTTTAATAAAGTTGGAACAGGAATAAAAATATTGTAGAAAAGTAAAAAGTGAATGATATGTCTATAGTAAAGAAAAATGATTTTGAGAGGGTTTGGGAAGCAAACTAATAAGAGTAAATAGTAAAGACCAGGTTGAGAGAAGAGGAAAAAAGAAAAAAAGGAGAGAGAAAACAATGAAACATATTCCTCATTCAAGTGATATTTGGCAGGGCAAAGGTGAAATGGAGTAAACCAGTGGAAGAGTATTCCATGGAATTTAAAATACAAAAAAAACCAAAACTGAACAAATAGGAGTACCTTTGGAGAAGTACAACAATAATATTTCACCCAACTAGCCACTGTTTATAAAGAGTAAAAAAGAAACAGGACTCTTATTAGAAGGGAAAAGGAATGTGAGCTGACTTAAGAAAGGAGCATTTAATGTGAGGTTAGAAGGAGCAGAAATAATGAGAGTAAGAGAAACTTGGTATAGTGTGAGGGAAAATAAAGTTAACCACAACAGTAATAAAGCTCAGGAAGATGGCAAAATGGATAAGGAACAAGTAAGGGTGCTGTGTGGGAGCTGGAATAACAATAGTGTGATAAGATATGTATAATCTGAATAAAAAGAATAAAAAGTAAAAGTCCAAAAGTAGTGTATTTGGAATAAAAGTGAAGGGAAAGGAGAAAAATTAAAATGCAATATGAAAAGTAGACTAAAAAACCAAATCAAACAATAAAAACAAAAACCCCACCCTAAATAAATGGAAAGAAAAGAAGTAAAAAAAATATGTAGATTCCAAAGGATAGGAAAGTGAAATTTATCTCAGCTGTTGGTGTTCTCATTCTGACTTCCTTTGGATCTGTCTCCACTTTGTTTTTATTCTGCTTGCTTGTTTGTTTTGTTGTTTAGCTTCCTGTTAAAGGTGAGATCATATGGTATTTGTCTTTCACCGCCTGGCTTATTTCACTCAGCATAATGCTTTCCAATTCCATCCATGTTGTTGCAAAGGGTAGGAGCTCCTTCTTTCTCTCTGCTGCATAGAATTCCATTGTGTATATGTAGCACAATTTTTTGATCCATTCATTTACTGCTGGGCACCTAGGTTGCTTCCAACTCTTGGCTATTGTGAATTGTGCTGCTATGAACATTGCGGTGCATAGGTTCTTTGAAATTGATGTTTTAGGATTCTTAGGATATGGATCTGTCTCCAGTTTTCTCATGGCTCTGAGTCTTATTGCCTTACTCTTGAAAAAAATTTTAGAAAAAGTTCTCCTGTTGATTTTAAACTTGTAATGCTGGTTTTACACAGCTTCCTAGATCCTGTAGGCAGAGGGGTGCTGGGTCCCATTTTTTTCCTTTCTTGTGATTCCACAAGGATGGGTGCTTGGTCTGAGCTACAATAATCACAGGTTCCCAGTTTCCAGTCCACACTCTCAGAGCACTATGTGGCCTGCACTGTCCACTCTGCACATTTGCACTAGGCTGCCACTAATAATCCACCTTGCTTTGTGACCCTTTGATCAGTCCATGAGGTGCACTGAGTGGGAGCAAATTGTGCTCACTCTGGTCCCTCTTTGTTGGCTTGGCTGTTGCATGTGCGCCAAAGCTCCCTGCATAGTGACTCAGTACCCCTATTGAAAAATGTCTCTCTTGATGCTGCTGCCTCTTTGAACCCCTGCCACCCCACTTTGATCCACAAGACACCCTGAGTGGGAGCATATTGTGCCCGCAGTCTTCTCTCTTTGGTCACCTGGCTACTGCATGCACGAGGTCCCTGAGTGATGGTTCTCTTCCCCCTTTGAGAAAAGTCACTTCGGGTGCTGCTCCTAACAAGTGCCCAGCTTTCCATGCAGTCCAACTCTCTGATCAGACCAGAGTCTACCTGGGTCAAGCCAGCTGTGGCCCATCTCTTCTTCCAGCTCCAGGTGTTACCCGGCTCCCCAATTTTTCTGGTACTCTCCAAGCTGGTAACTGCTGCTTCAGCCAGGGGTGCCACCAGCTGTGTCATTTGCTGCTTTTTTTTAATCACCCCAGTGACTTTATGAGTCTAGGTCTCTCCTGGAGTGGGTCTGGGGTTTCCCTGTTCTGGGAAGGGAGGGAGCCAATAGGTTGCTATCACTGACCTGGATCTCCTCCAATGCTCTCGCAGCAGCCATGGTCTCCTGGCACATGGCCCAGGGACCTTCCCATCAGCCTACAAAATCTCCTTACCACCCATTTTTAAGCATCCTCTGCACAGTTTGGGTTCCAAATGTCATATCGGCTGTGATTCTGTTGGCTGTTTACTTTGTTCTTTGGAAGATCAGCTACGTGTCCCAGTTCAGTGCATGAACAAGTGAGCTCAGCTTCCACCTACTTTGCCTACATCTTCTTACCTCTGCTTTATTATTAAAAAAAAAGGCAGAAATGTAACTGAAACACAAGAAAAGATTTGCAGTGTATGGAGAATTTGCTGTGACTAATTGAAGGTGTCAAAAATGGTTTACAAAGTTTCAGCCTGGATATTTCTCATGGTTGGGTAGATCAGTTGAAGTTGATAGCAATCAAATTGAGACATTAATTGAGAACAATCAATATTATACCACATGGGAGATAATTGATATACTCAAAATATCCAAATCAATAATCTTATTGGTGAAAAATGTGTAATTTATTTTACAGAAAAAGTGAAACAGAGCTTTTGGTCAACCAAGTAGTACTTTTACTTTAAGCTTTTGTTTCCAGGAAGCTCAAAGCTTAATTCATGCCCTACCTTTGAAACTAAATAAGGATGTATAGAACTTATTTCTGTGTGTTTACTTTTTCTTTGGCCTTATCTTACTATTCCTTTTACCTTTTTTCTTTTTTAAAACCTTACTGCAGTATATTAATTATCAAACCACTTAAAAATGTAAAATGAAGGTTTTGCTTCTGTTGAACCAATCTGAGCTGGAAGATTATCCAGTGGATAAGCAATGATGGCTAAAAAAGCTCTGGCATTTTATAACCCCCAACTGGCCTTATTTTATAGAAAGAAAGTAAGACCCTGAGAAGTAAAGTATCAATAAGTGCTGAGGGATACAGAACTAGTGAATGGCGACATAGCCCAGGTGAAGCTGTGTCATACCATCCATTCACCAATGTGGCTCCATTGGTTAGATATTGTTTCTTTACTAAGGGCCAGCTCTAGGGATGGACCAGTGGTAAAAAAAAAGATGTTACTCAGGGATTGGTTCTTAAGATTATGCCTGCTGGAGAATAGTACATGTGTTTAAACATAAAGTGATATATATTACAAAAGAGGTACAGATTAAGCATTTAGAGGAATATTCAGAGGAATGAGACAGCAATGCCAAGTGGAGGATTATGGAAGTTTTCACAGAAGAGTGATACTAAGCTAGGCCTGGAAGTGTGGATATGACTCATATTTGTAGACACTGGGAGAGACAATGGGGAGAAGAAATAGATTAGCAGCATCAAGTTTAATGCTGGTAATTCTAGGCACTGTGGCATTGGGTGGGGGAGACATTGGGCACTGGAGATTGTGACATATCTCAAATTATACTATGTAAGTACTTGTTTGCTCTTCTGTTTATGGCACCAGTACTGTCCAAGGGCATGTGACCTGCACATATGAATGGAATGAACTCAGAGACAGAGATAAATACTCATTACTGCTTGCTTCCACATAGCTGACTGTTAAGAAAGTCCAACAATTGGGACTATATTCTGGGGTAGCACTGGGAACCTTTTATTAAAAAATTGCTTTTAGACTTTGGTATGGAGAACAAAATGCTGAAAGAGATTCTACGGCATTGAGCCCTGAAAAAGTGGCGTTTCAGGACATGTCTGAGGAAACCAGTGGTGTGCTCAACTTCTTAGACAGCATTTCTTGCAGCCCTGTTGTGACCATAGGAGCCTGGTGATCTGTGGCAGTAAGCCTGGCAATGCTTAAATGTGGATTTCTGTAGGGACAGATCAACAGTTTTTTTCAGTGCTTGACTGGTTTGTTACAAATAGTAATAGGCAGCTCTCCAAAAATTCCACAATTGTTTCATACGTAGGAAATAGCTACATGTGTAAAAACTTTTCCAGACCATTAAAATAAAATCATGTCACTTGCTTATAAGTAAAAGTTTAAACAAACCTCCTTTCTTAACCAAAGTCAATATATGATTACAGCACAATTTAATGCCACTCTGTTGAATTATTTTAGGCACACAAGACACCAAAAGAGCAGCAGCCCAGGTAGATGACCCGTTAGTGTCCTGACTCAGAATCCAACTCTTTGGTGTGCTTTCTATACTCTTCATGGTGTTAAACTACCAGTCATCATGGCTGCTATGTTAACTTTACACAATGTCATATAGCATACAAGTCATTTTCATATTCAGTATCTCATCTAATTCCCATAAAAACTCAGTGAGGTGAATATTACTCTTCTACTTTTGCAGAGAAGAAAACTAAGGTCCAGATAATTTAAACAAATTATTGTAGATCTCAGGTTGAATGTAGATCAGGGAATGGTTTACATGTGGCTGTAGGAGTGTAACTCTGTGCCCTGGAGTAAGGCCTGAAGGTAAGATATTGCTGGGACTGTCAGTAGAGGTTAGTGCAGAGAAATATTGGGCTAACATCTGATCATTTAGGGATATACTGTCCCCAGATAGGGACAAACTTTTACCAGCCTTCTCTCTGCTTGGGAGGGCAATCAGTCAGTGGCAGATACTCCCATATTTGGAAGTGACCAAAGTTGTTATGAAGTTCAAATCCCTCATTTTTCAGATGGGGGATCTGATGCCCAGAGATATTAAATGTCTTTCAAAGACTTAAACAGCTAAACTGGTGATAAAGCTGAGATTGTTACCTTGTCTTCTGGATTCTACACAGGAACTTCTACTGCTACACTAGATGTGCTTTCCACTACACTCTCTCTGCTTTTGGCTGGCAGACATATTTACAATGAAAGATGCTTGGGTGTTGCTTAGATAAGTGAGCTAATATTAACAATTGCTACTATTCATCAAACACCTTTAATTTGCAAGAAGTCTGAAAATTATATATTCTCTCTATGAGGAGAGTGAGACAGGGGTGGGGAGGGACATGCCAAGACAATACTGAAGTTCTGTTCTTTCCACTGTGCAGTTTGGCCTCTGCAATAATTTATCTCTTGTCCCCCAAAACAGAAATATCTAAATTTTTTTATATGGTTAAACATTATTTTTAGAAACCATAAAAATTCAAATTGTGTTTATTTCTACAACTATTGATATATCTGATTAATAAGGATGATGAAGCTGTTATCACATAAACTGAATCATTAGAATTCTTGGTTAATAAGTACTTTCTTATTGTGAAGGAAAACCAGCAATTTAAAAAAAAACTGTAAATCGTATATGCTTAGTTATGTTTTTAGAAGTGGGAAAGTTTTTTAAAAACCCTATTCATCTAGAGTAGTTGGGCACAGCTCTAGAGGGTCTTTTCTCTTCTTAGTTCTTTCCTTCAAATTCTGATACCTTTGGAGCACTAAGTATATTCCTCATTTATACCTCAGTTAGAGTTACATTAATACACTTTCTTTTCTTGTAGCATCTGTGATATGCCTTTCAAATAAAAAAAAACCACTTTTTTAAAAAACTTGGAAAATAGTGAGGAATAAAGAAGTCTGAGATCCATGCCTCCAGCGAAGGATTTGAACCCCAAATGGGCAACATGGAATTGTTAGGTATTTGAGAACCAGCAGGGGAGGGTATCAGAAGGTAGAAAAAAATAGAACTGACAATGTGTTGGGAAAGTGTCAAAGTGAAATTTCTTAACTTCCATTTTCTCCTAATACATAATGTTGGCCACTGTGCCTCCAAATCCTTATACAACATAGATCGCTAATTACTGGCTTAAAGTTCTGACCACCAGGCACTGCATAGAGGCATCATGATATACCTTTTAATATAATTCCAAATAGTATATACCTCTATCTTTTGATTCCATCATTTGTTACAGAAACCCTTTGCTTCCACCTACACAACTCAGAATGGTTATCTCCTGGATTGTTCCCACAGAATTGGGATAAGAGCCTTATTCCGTAAAATAGCAAGTACACCACAATCAAGGCCATATAATAATACCTGTTAATTGCTATCACAACTTTACACTTGTTTTCTGGCCCTTTGACTTGCATTACCTGACTCTGGTGCCTGTTGGTTTCCTGGTTCCTGACTGCTGACTTGATTTTTAACTCACACACTTAATCTTAGGTCCTCATATGAATCTGACTCCTGACTTATCATTTGGTTTCTGAGCCCTATTGGTTTTTCCAATCTCCAGTTCCTTCCTGTAATTCTTATATTTATTGTTATATCTGGCTTCCTATCCTGGTTCTGGAATGTATTTTTTTTAAAATGATTTTTTTATTTTTTAGAGATAGGGAAAAAGAGGGGGAAAGAAGGAGAAAAATATGCAAGAGAAATACCTATCAGTTGCCTCCAACTGGGGACCTGGCCTGCAACCCAGGCATGTGCCCTGGCCAGGAATTGAACCAGTGACCTTTCACTGTGTAGGCTGACATTCAAACCACTGAGACACACCAGCAAGGGCATGGTTTTGGAGTGTCTTGTCAGCCCCATCCCTGACCCAATAGAGATATTAATTATTGTTGAGTAGCCAGGACTGTGGTCTGTGGACTAAACAAGAGGACTGTGAGAGGAGTCAACAATCTTACATCATCATCTAGCCTCTGGCACAATTCTCATGGTATTTTTGATCATGGAATTGCTTTTTTTTTCCTCTTTACAACAATACCCATATTAATATTTTATTATATAGATGGAGACTAAAGGCTAGCAAAGTTGACACATCAAAAAAATTACAATGAAGTTGTCAAATACTATAATAAAAAGTGTACTGCAGTTGCTTTCATATGTAATAGAAATCCAAAGAATTCTTGAGGCTGGTGTATCTCACCGCATACCCCTCTCCTTTCTTTGAGAGTAAATAAAAAATTTACTCTCACATTCTTCTCTTTGTTAATTCTTTCACAGTCTGCATCACCAACTACCCTAATATTTTGGTGGCCCATAGGAAGACATTCTGTTTTCTCCCTCTCCTCGGGCCTCCTGAGGCTTGCAGCTAGGGGAGCAGTGGGCAGTGGAAGCTTGACCCAGGATAACCTCTTAACCCTGTGTCTGTGAAGTTCAGAGAGGGGGGTCTAATCCTTCTCCATCTCTTCAGACTCTGCAGACAGTCTCCTCCTCACCCATCTTCACAGACAGCGATTAATATAAGAAAACTTGTTTTTTTCTAGAAAAATTTATAAATTATACCCTAATAAATAACATTGAGACATTTTTATTTATCTCCCTACCAAATTCCTCCAGAATCTGGCAACTCTTAATGAGACTGGAAATTACTGGAAAACAAGAATAGAACATGACTAATTGCTCTGTACAGCCACAGGCAGAAGATAACATTGGAACAAATTGCAGCTGAAGAGGCCAGGGGCCTCATAACAGCAACCCTCACCCTTTTTAAATGCAATTATAGTCTAATAAAAGCTCAAAGCCCCCACCTTTCAATGCTGGTGTACCTCTTCATACCATGCCCCTCTTTTTTTGGAGAGTGGATAAAAACTTTACTCTCTAAAAAAAATCTAAAGAATGTTATAACAGAAGAAGTATTTTGTTATTGAGGGGTAACAATTGTTATCCTTCCAAATTGTCAAATTACCTATGCCTCTATGAATTGTAACATAGTGTTCCAAATTTGTATTGAGTTCCTACATTCCTGAAACTGGGATCAGTCTATCTCTCCCGAGAATGTCAGATAAATTCTTGTGATGTTGGTTATTTGACAGAGGGTTCATGGGTGATAGTTTCTACTGCTTTTCCCTTATTCTGAAGGGAAACAAAAGTCAGTTTCCAGCAGGGCATAGATTTTTGAAGTAACTTTACTTGTTTGAAATCCCAGCTTATCTCAATAGGGTATTATTAAAGGAAAGAAAATTTCCCATCCATGATAACTAACTTAAATTAAGATTTTTGGTTGGGAAAACAAAACTCAATATTTGATTGCAGCAAAGCTCTGGTACTTAGTTTTGCAGGTTTGTTGAGAATTTATAATCATGGGTAAATTTTTGGGGACATAAATCTAAGATTAATTTTTCACAATTTTTTGGGAATATGTTGAAGCATCTGAAAATTAAGATAGAGTATGCTCTCAAATAGCAGTTCTTTCAAACTATGGTTCTTAAGAATTCACATGGAGTTTATTTCTAAAATTATAACTGATTATGATATAAGTTGATAAGCCAGTGTTATCTCTTAGAGCTTATGATGTTTTAAGGACATGTTGTTGACCACATTTCTAAACAAAATTAAGAAATTTTAGGTCAGGCTCTTAAAGTAGTTAATTTCTACAATGTTACACTTTATACTGCACTTGTAGCTCCTTTTTGAGCTGCAGGATTTGGTGGGGTTGGAAATGCTGACCTCAGGACATATCCATTGTTCTTCTCCCATCATCAATTTGGCATTGACAACAGAGCAATATTCCCGGTTTATGTTGAAATTCTCTGTTGTCCTTTGAAATCCTAACTAAAGATTTCCTCCCATTGTGTAGCTCAGTAAACCTGATAAAGTGTTGTGTTTGGCATTCTGTTTCTGGAAATCTCTCTTACAGAGACCACCTCTAAGTGTCCTAGAGTCGTGAGTGGCAGTTCTTTATGATGCAATAGAGGCCACAAACCAACTCTTTGTGACAATAAGACACATCCTATTAAAATAGACACGGAGGCAAGCAGGGGAAATATGAGATTGGTGCTGCAACAACTTCAAGGATCTATCACTCAGACAGCCAAAGTTATGGAGAGCAGAATAGGAACACCAAGAAAAGTCCCTGATAAACCAGTGCAGTAACTGGAGGTGTTTCTGGCCATATGAAGGGCTTTGGAGGCTTTCATATAAGAGATAAGGCAAGTAATCAACATGTGAAGGTAATTTGTTAGCAGTCCTGCCTTTGTGTTGGGTATAGAAACCTGCCTGGTATGATGTATGAAGACTGCTAACCCGAGGAAACTTGGCCATAGAAAATAATAGCAAATTGGAGCCTGCTTGGAACTGACAAGAGGGGAAAAATTTATATGTGAATTTAACATATTTCCCAGTGAAGGCAGACCCTGATTACAAACCACCTATATAGAGAAAGGGGTAGCAATGGCCTCCAAATAGGACAGTAGGGTATTTCTTACCTTTCCATGATCTTGCTGAGTAATTATTACAGACAGTTGCTCTAAAAAAGCTGCCATATGGGTATAAAGGCTTTAGTGAATGTTCATCAGCATAGGTCAAAAAGACACTAACTGAACCCACACAAACTGTTCATGCAATCACCATCTCACTGAACCCACATAGATAATATACCACTCACTACATTGTTAATCTCACAATGACTCTGTATATTTCTCACTGCCCTACTAAACTCACACTGGTGGCACATAACCTTCACATCTCAATGACTTCACGTCCACTTTACACTGAGCTCAGTTAAAATCATACAACTCAGTTTGCTGACGTCACACAGATTATGTATTGCTGTGAAAACATTTGGTTATTGGCCACTCAATATTAGTTTTTCCATTATTTTTAGGAATAAACCCTGGTCTTATTCAAGGTGGTGCTATGTGCCCATAAGAGACTACTTTTCCCAGCCCTCATTATTGCAGTTATATTTAGTTATGTAATTAAGTCTGGCCAATTAGATTTAAACAAAAGTTGTTGGTGGAATTTCTGGGAAGGTATCTTGGAGTGGGAAAAATGCTGGGTTGTAATATTTTTCCCTTAGTCTTTGTATCTTTCCCCACTGTTTTCAAAATGGCTATGATTGTCACATACATAATTACGACTTCGAGAACAGAAGCCACATATAAGAGTGTTTCACTCATAATTTAGAAGAAACAAACATTATATTTCCCAAAAGGCTGTTTTTGAAAAAAATAACATCCCAAACTACATTAAGTTCTTTGCTTTGCATCTTTCCCCCTAAAAATGCCAGAAGAAAGAAAACTCAGGTGGGAAGACCATAACTGAAAAGCAGGAAGTGGAAAGATGGGCATATAACAGTATTGTGTGATACTAAAGTATGATGCGAATGGTCCCCACTAAAGAGGTGAAAAGCAGTGGCCTTGGCTTATTTCCACCTTTACCATCTCAACTGCTGTGAGAGTCTTTTGGGAATGGCTGCTATGATGAAACTCTCACTCTGGTTTTAATTCCTCCTTTATCTTTTGGGAGAAGCCCCTTCCCCAGGCTTTAGCATGATGGAACAGGAGAGGGAGTCTTTAGAAGGGCAAGTATCCAGGTAAATGATTTCTTTACCCAAGATTTTCTAGGCTATAAAGAGTAAGACTGAGAAAGGTGTGATTGAAATATCTAGATAAAAAGTGGTTACCTAGCATAAAAGTTATTGTTTCCTGTTCCATCAGAATTAGTAGGCATGACTTAAAATTTTACATAGTAGTTTTAGGGTAGAAAAAAAATACATTATTTTATTTTTTGAAGTATATTTTATTGATTATGCTATTACATATTAGGGAGGTCAGTGATTCAGCTTATGATAGAATTCACAAAGAGAAGAAAGTGCAGAGAGTAAAGGGTTTTTATTTTTACTTTCCCAAGGGAGGAAAATGGTTAGGTGCAGAGATATGCATCAGCACCAGCACTGGCAGCAGCACTGAGGGATTAAAGCTTAGAGTTTTTATCAGAAAATGGGGTGGTTTTAGAGCAGGATGTTTCAGTTGGGCTGCAACTTATTTTTATGTTATCTTTGGGTCCAGGGTCTTGTGATGGTTGTGGTCTGGTATGTTCTGTTCTGTAAGTTCCTGGAGCTTCTGAGCTTTCAGGGCACTTCCAGTAATTTTCTAGTCCTGAGGATAGAGGCCTGTAAAATAACTAGCGTCAGTCATGCCTTATGGGGTCCAAAGGGCCTGAGAAAGTGGCTTTTGTCATATTGTTACACAACAGTCCTGTGGGAAGGACAATATATTATTACTGAATGGATCACCTTTCTCCCAGGGGTCCCTCTGTACTAAATTCATCTTGCCCTACACCAGGGAATTATAGCTCTCAATGTCAGAGATTGTTGAAAAGGAAAAAAATCATTTATTCAAAAGTTATACAGAGTTAAGAGTAATAATTTAACGTCTTCATAAAAATCCCAAAGTCTCCATCAAGAAAATTGAAATCATACAAAGCATTTTCTCTGACCACAAGGGAATGAAACTAGAAATTAACCCCCAGGGAAAAAACTCAAAACACTCAAACTCATGGAGATTGAATAGCATGGTATTAAACAATGAATGGATTAATAATGAGATCAAGGAGGAAATAAAAAGTTTTTGAAACAAATGAAAATGAACTCACAACAACCAAAAACTTATGGGGCACAGCAAAGAAAGTTCTGAGAGGGAAGTTCATAGCGATACAGGCTTATCTAAAGAAGATAGAAAGATTTCAAACAAACAACCTAACTCTACACCTACAAGAACTCGAGGAACAACAACAAAGACAACCCAAAGCAAGGAGAAGGAAAGAAATAGCCAAGATCAGAGCAGAATTAAATAATATAGAGACCAAAAGCACAGTTCTAAGGATAAGTGAATCCAGGAGCTGTTTTTTTTAAAAGATAAACAAAACTGACAAGCCTTTAAGCAGGCCCAACAAGAAAAAAGAGAGAGGACCCAAATAAACACAATCAGAATGAAAGAGGAGAGATTACAATTGACACAGCAGAAATACAAAGGATTGTAAGAAATTACTACGATGAACTGTATGCCAAGAAATTTGAAAACTTAGGTGAAATGGACAAATTTCTAAAAAATATAATCTTCCAAAACTCAATGAATAAGAAGCAGAAAATCTGAACACACCAAAAACAGCAGATGAAATTGAAGCAGTAATCAAAAAGCTCCCATCACACAAAACCCCTGGACCAGATGGTTCACAGGAGAATTCTACAAAACATTTAAGGAAGAGCTAGCCCCTATTGTTCACAGACTATTCCAAAAATCCAAAATAATGAAAGACTTACAAACTCTTTTTATGAAGCCGGCACCATCCTAATCCCAAAATCAAATAAAGACACAACAAAGAAAGAAAACTTCAGGCCAATATCACTGATGAACATAGATGCTAAAATCCTCAACAAAATATTGGCAAACTGCATCCAACAATACATTAAAAAGATCATACACCATGACCAAGTGGGATTCATCTCAGGGATGCAAGGAGGGTTCAATGTTCGCAAATCAGTAAATGTAATACATCCCATAAACAAAAGCAAAGACAAAAATCACATGATCACAGGAAAGCTAAACAATAAAACAAACAAGCAAACAGAATAAAAACAAAGACACTGAAATAGAGAACAAATGGGCAGTGACCAGAGGGGAGAGGGAAGGGAATTTAAGGGGAAAAATGGGGAGGGATTTTGAGGAACAAGTATGAAAGACACAGGGATGAGGACTGGCGGGGGGGGGGGGGGAAATGGGAGGGAGGTGGGGAGACAGGGTGGGGGGGCTGGGATGGGAGAAATAGACAAAAAATGTACTTGAAAAATAATTAAATAAAAATTTAAAAAATAAAAAAAATCACATGATCACATCAATAGATTCAGAAAAAGCTTTTGATAAGGCACAGCACCCATTTATGATAAAAAACACTCAGCAAAGTGGGAATAGAGAAAAAATTCCTCAACATAATAAAGGCTATATATGAGAGACCACCAGCCAACTTCATGCTCAATGGGCAAAAACTAAAAGCTTTTCCACTAAGATCAGGAACAAGACAATGTTGTCCACTTTCACCATTTCTATTCAATATAGTATTGGAAGTTTTAGTCACAGCAATCAGACAAGAAGAGGAAATAAAAGGCATTTAAATTGGAAAGGAGAAAACAAATCTGTCATTGTTTGCAGATGACATGATAGTGTACATAGAAAATTCTATACAGACTTACAGCCAAGATGGAGGCATAGGTAGACATACTGTGCCTTCTTGAACAACCAAAATAAGGACAACAACAATATGGAAACAAAGTAACAACCAAAACTGAAAGAAAATTGAACTGTATGGAAGTCCAACAACCAAGGAGTTAAAACAGACACATTCATCCAGACTGGTAAGTGGGGCAGAGTCTGGCGGATGAGCGGGGAGGGTTCACAGCACAGGAAGTGGTGATACCAGGCATGCAAGGCACCCCAGGCATGCAAGGCGGCACCGGGCAGGCCCTGGACACTCAGGCAGTGGTTGGCAGACCCTGGGCATGGGGTGGCAACGGGCAGACCCAGTGAGGCGGTGACTGAGAAGTGACGCACTGTGCACCAGGTGGTTGTCTGACCAGGCAGTGGTCCCACATTCGCGTGTGCAGATAACTGGGGCATGAGACAGATTGCACAACCCAGGGTCCCAGCACTAGGGAATAAAACCTCAAAACAGTGACTGAAAACACTTGTGGGGGTTGAGGCTCAGGGAGAGACTCCCACCCTCACAGGAAAGTTTGTTGGAAAAAGCCACAGGGTCCTAGAACACACACAAGCCCACCCACATGGGAATCAGCACCAGAAAGGCCCAGTTTGCTTGGGGGAAGTGATGGAAGAGACTGAGGTGCAAGAAAGAGCAGAGCAAAGCGCCATCTTTTTCCCCTCTCAAACCCCGTCCCCATACACAGCATCACAACCCAGCTACTTGGGTTACCCCACCCTGGTGAACATCTAAGGCTCTGCCCCTCATACATAATAGGTGTGACCAGATCAAAACATTATGGCTCAAGCAGAAAAACAGCTCAAAGCCCCAGAGCCAATACTTCTAAGCAACAAAGAGATAGCCAACCTATCAGATGCAGTTCAAAACACTGGTAATCAGGATGCTCACAGAACTGGTTGATTTTAGTCACAAATTAGATGAACAAATGAATGCTAAACTAAGTGAAATGAAGGGAAATGCACAGGGAACCAATAGTGATGGGAAGGAAACCAGAACCCAAATCCACGGTTTGGAGCAGAAGGAAGAAAAAAAATGTTGAACCAGACCAGAATGAAGAAATAAGAATTCAAACATATGAGGAGAGGCTTAGGAATCTCCAGGACATCTTCAAACATTTCAACATTCGAATTATAGGGATACCAGAAGGGGAAGAGGAAGAGCAACAAGTGGAAAACTTATTTGAACAAATAATGAAGGAGAACTTCCCCAATCTGGCAAAGGAAATAGACTTCCAGGAAATCCAGGAAGCTCAGAGAGTCCCAAAGGAGGTGAACCCAAGAAGGAACACATCAAGTCACATAATAGTTACATTAGCCAAGATTAAAATGAAGGAGAGAATCCTAGAAGCAGCAAGAGATAAGGGGACAGTCACCTACAAAGGAGTTCCCATCAGACTATCAGTTTATTTCTCAAAAGACACCTTACAGGTAAGAAGGGGCTGGAAAGAAGTATTCCAAGTCATGAAAGGCAAGGACCTACATCCAAGACTGCTCTATCCAGCAAAGCTTTTATTTAGAATGGAAGGACAGATAAAGTGCTTCTCAGATAAGGTTAAGTTAAAGGAGTTCATCATCACCAAGCCCTTATTATATGAAATGTTAAAGGGACTTATCTAAAAAAAAAAGAAGATAAAAAACATGTATACTAAAATAACAGCAAAACAACTAGAACAGGAACAGAAACACAGAAATGGAGATCACATGGATAGTTAGCAACAGGGGAGTGGGAGGAGGGGGGTAAGGTACAGAAAATAAGTATCATAGATGGCAGGCAGAAAATAGAAAGGGGAAGGCAAGAATAGTATAGGAAATGTAAAAGCTAAAGAACTTAAGACACATGGACATGAACTAAAGGGGGGGAATGTGGGAGGGAGAGGGTGTGCCGGGCGGAGGAGAATGAAGGGAAATAGGACAACTATAATAATATAATCAATAAAATATATTTAAAAAATGAAAATCCTACAGACTCCACACCAAAATTGCTTGACCTCATAAATGAATTTGGCAAAATGGCAGGATACAAAGTCAATATCCAGAAATCAAAGGCATTTTTGTATACCAACAATGAAACAGCAGAAGCAGAAATCAAGAATAAAATCCCATTTGATATAGCAACAAGAAATATAAAATACCTAGAAATAAACCTAACCAAGGAGGTAAAAGACCTGTACTCAGAAGTCTACACAACACTGAAGAAAGAAATCAAGAAAGACTCAAACAAATGGAAACATGTACCACGTTCATGGATTGGAAGAATTAACATAATCAAAATGTCCGTACTACCCAAAGCAATTTACATATTCAATGCAGTTCTTATTAAAGTACCAATGGCATATTTAACAGTCATAGAACAAACACTTCAAAAATTTATATGGCCTGGCTGGTGTAGCTCAGTGGATTGAGCACGGGCCTGTGAACCAGAGAATAACGGTTCGATTCCCAGTCAGGGCACATGCCTGGGTTGCAGGCAGGTTCCCTGCAGGCCAGTTCCCTGCAGGGGATGCACTAGAGGCAACCATACATTGATGTTTATCTCCCTCTCTCCTTCCCCTCTAAAGATAAATAAATAAAATCTTTAAAAAATTTATATGGAACCATAAACGACCCTAAATAGCAGCTGTGAATTCGAGAAAGAAGAGCAAAGTAGGAGGGATCACAATACCTGATACCAAACTCTATTATAAGGCCACTGTAATCAAAACAGCCTGGTACTCACATAAAAATAGACAGATGGACCAGTGGAACAGAACAGAGAGCCCAGAAATAAACCCAAGTCTCTATGGTCAATTAATATTTGACAGAGTGCAGCAACATAACATGGAGCAAAAATAGCCTCTTCAACAAATGGTGTTTGTAGAACTGGACAGCTACATGCATAAAAATGAAACTTGAGCACCAACTTACACCATACACCAAAATAAATTCGAGGTGGATAAAAAATTTAAATATAGCTGTGACATCATTAAAGTCCTAGAGGAGAACATAGGCAGGAAAATCTCAGATATTCCACGCAGCAACATTTTTACTGATATATCCCTTAGAGCAAGGGACATAAAGGAAAGAATAAACAAATGGGATCTCATCAAAATACAAAGCTTTTGCATGGCTAAAGAAAACAGTATTAAAATAAAAAGAGAACCAACTGTATGGCAAAACATATTTGCCAATGATACCTCAGACAAAGGTTTAATCTCCAAAATATACAAAGAATTTTATACGACTTCACTCCAAGAAGACAAGCAACCCAATTAAAAAGTGGGCAAAGGACTTGAACACACACTTCTCCAAGGAGGACATCCAGAGACACATGAAAAGATCCTCAATATCACAAGCTATCAGTGAGGTGCAAATTAAAACCACAATCAGATACCACTTTCTACTAGTCAGAATGGCCATCATAAACAAAGCAACAGACAACACTTTCCAAATGTTGGAGAGGTTGTGGAGAAGAGAGGACCTTAGTTCACTGTTGGTGTGATTGCATACTGGCACAACCACTATGGAAAATAGTATGGAATTTTCTCAGAAAACTAAAAATGGATTTGCCTTTTGACCCAGCAATTCCAATGCTGGGATTATATGCTAAGAACCTTGAAACACCAATCCAAAAGAACCTATGCACTCAATGTTCATAGCAGCACAATTTATAGTAGCCAAGTGTTGGAAGCAACCTAGGTGCCCAGCAGTAAATGAATGGATCAAAAAACTATGGTACAGCCTGGCTGGACTAGCTCAGTGGATTGAGTGCAGGCCTGTGAACCAGAGGGTTGCAGGTTTGATTCCCAGTCAGGGCACATGCCTGGGTTGCAGGCCAGGTCCCCAGTGGGGGCCATGTGAGAGGCAACCACACATTGATGTTTCTCTCCCTCTCTTTCTCTCTCCCTTCCCCTCTCTAAAAATAAATAAAAATTTAAAAAACTCCAAAAAGAACCCACTATGGTACATTTAAACAATGGAATTCTATGCAGCAGAAACAAAGAAGGAGCTTCTACCCTTTGGAACAGCATGGATGGAACTGGAAAGCATTATGCTAAGCAAAATAAGCCAGGCGGTGAAAAAAAATACCATATGATCTCACCTTTAACAGGAAGCTAAACACCAAAAAAAAAACAAAAACCCACAAGCAAGCAAAATATAACCAAAGACAGTGAAATAGAGAACAGGCTGACAGTGATCAGAGAGGAGAGAGGATGGAATTTTAGGGGAAAAGGGAAAGGGTTTACAGGAACAAGTATAGAGGACACATGGACAAAAACTGAGGCGAGGGTAGAAATGGGAGGGAGGTGGGAAGCACTGGGTGGGTGGACTGGGATGGGAATAAAAGACAGAAAACTTTACTTGAACAACAATTAAAATAAAAAATTTTAAAAATCCCAAAGTTTTTTAAAAACACCCACAAACTTCCTTCCCCGCTTTACCCAGTCTGGGGTACCATATGTCAGGAAAAAAAAAGAAGTCCTAGGCTCAGGTAGCCCCGAGTTCTTTCCAGTAATCCCTGCATGGTTGGCAGGCCTTCCAAGGTTCCCAGTAACATCAGCCGTGTCAACCGGATCTCCAGTTCTTAATCCAAACCTGTGTGGCACCTTCTCCTGGCCCACCAGCAAGAGTTCTTTCACACCTGTCCTTCCCACAGCATCTTTCCTTCATTCTTCCAAACTGCTAAGAGAGAACTCTGCATTGCTGCTATATATATCTTGCATTTCGGCTTTCTAAGCTGCATGGTTCTGACTCTTGCCAAAGTCTTGTGGTCCCTTCTTTTCTCAGCAAAGCTACGTGGTCCCCTCTAGCATTGCTGCCATGCCTGGGTTTAAATCCCAGTGCCAGTCTTCCTCTACAACCCCATTTCTGTTTCCTCTCACAATCAGCTATACCTGCCAGCATTCCTGTATTTCTCCAGCTTTTCTGGGCTGCCACAGTAAGTCCAGGCAGCTGTGGCCCCATGGCATGGAGCCAATTATCTCCAAGCTCTCATGAAGGTTCTGTGACCAGGGGGAGTTGCCTCCCAGTTATGTCAAGGGTTAAACTCACTCCCATCTCCCTGGCTCAAAGCATGGCCATAGCTATTTAACATATCCATGAAAGCAGTTAAAAGTTATAGATATGTTAAATGACCATGTCTGAGGTTAGTTGCAAAGCTGTTGCTTTGCAGAACAACTCTCAATGGTCCTGCTCCATGTATCTCATTCCCCAGTTCAGACTTATAGGGTTGAGGATATCCTATATATTTTTAATATTTCCTGGACACCCTGAGTTCTGGACCCCATTACAAATCCCTGTCTGGGTGTCACCCTGGCTGCACCCTATTACAAAATTATTGTAGTTGTCCCAATTTTCCCCCTTATCACTCATCTACCCGGCACCCCCTGAAGCCCCAGGCAATCTCCACACCATTGTTAATGCCCATGGGTCATGATAATAGGTTCTTTGGCTACTCCATTTTCCATACTGCATTTTACATCCCCATAGCCATTCTGTAATTACCTATTTGTACTTCTTAATCCTTTCAGCTTTTCGCCCATTCTCCCCAAACCCTTTCCCATCTGACAACCATCAAAACTCCATATCCATGATTCTGTCTCTGTTCTTCTTATTTGTTTTTTAGATTAATTTGTTGATAGACATGCATTTTTTGCCATTTTATTGTTTATAGCTTTGATCTTCATTTTCTTAAATAAGTTTCTTTAACATTTCATATAATAATTGCTTGGTGATGAAGAAATTCTTTAGTATTTTTATTGTCTGGGAAGCTCCTTATCTGCCCTTTATTTCTAAATGGTAGCTTTGCTGGGTAGAGCGATCTTGGCTGTAGGTCCCTGCTTTTCATGACTTCGAATATTTCTTGCCAACCCCTTCTAGCCTGCAAAGTTTCTTTTGAGAAATCAGCTGACAGTCTTATGTGAACTCCCCTGTAGGTAACTAACTTCTTTACTCTTGCCACAATCTCTCTTTGTCTTTAACCTTTGGCGTTTTAATTATGATGTGTCTTGGAGTGGGTCTCTTTGCACTGATCTTGTTTGGGAATCTCTGTGCTTCCTGGACTTGTATGTCTATTTCTTTCACCAAATTAGAGAAGTTTTATTTATTTATTTTTCCAAATAGACTTTCAATTTCTTGGTCTTTCTCTTCTGGCACCTCTATTGTGTGAATGCTGGAATGCTTGAAGTTGTCCCAGAGGCTGCTTACACTATCTTCATTTTTTTGGATATTTTTTTTCTTGTTGTCCTAATTGGTTATTTTTTGCTTCCTTATGTTCCAAATCATTAATGAGATTCTCAGCTTCATCCACTCAACTGTTGTTTTATTGTAAATTGTTCTTTACTTCAATTAGTGTATACTTCATTTCTGACTCCATACAGCTGTCACATTGCAAGGGGTGGAGCCTCAGGTATTTGCCAGGGTGGGGTAGCCTAAGTTGCTTCATTGTGGTGCTGTATGTGGTGCTGAAGGGGTCCAAAAGGGAACAATGACACTTGCTCAGTTTTTGGCTGGCTTTCAGTCTCTTCCCCTGCTGCTCACAAGCAAATTGGGCCTTTATGGTGGTGATTCCCATGTGGGTGGGCTTGTGTATGTTTTAGGACCCTGTGGGTCTCTCCAACAAACTCTCCTGTGAAGCTGTGAGTTTCTCACACCACCACAACCCTGAACAGGTTTTTAAAAAAATATGTTTTATTGATTATGCTATTACAGTTGTCCCATTCCCGCCCTTTATTCCCCTCCACCCTGTTCACCACCTCCCACCCACATCCCCCTCTTTAGTTCATGTCCATGGGTCATATATATAAGTTCTCTGGTTTCTACATTTCCTATACTATTCTTAAGTTCCCCCTGTCTATCTTTTACCTATACTTATGATACTTATTCTCTGTACCTTTTCCCCCTCTTTCCCTCTCCCTCTCCCACTGATAACCTCCATGAGATCTCAATTTCTGTGAATCTGCTCCTGTTTGCTTAGTTTATTTAAATTTTTTAGGTTCAGTTGTTAATAGCTGTGAGTTTGTCTCATTTTACTGTTCATATTTTTATCTTTTTTCTTAGATAAGTCCCTTCAACATTTTCTATAATAATGGCTGGGTGCTGATGAACTCCTTTAACTTAACCTTATCTGAAAAGCACTTTATATGCCCTTCTATTCTAAATGAAAGCTTTGCTGGAGAGAGCAATCTTAGATATAAGTCCTTGCCTTTCATGACTTGAAATACTGCTTTTCAGCCCTTTCTTTCCTGCAAGGTTTCTTTTGAAAAATCAGCTGACAGTCTAATAGGAATTCCTTTATAGGTAACTTTCTCCTTTTCTCTTGCTGCTTTTAAGATTTTCTCCTTATCTTTAATCTTGGTTAATATAATTATGATGTGCCTTGATGTGTTGCTCCTTGGGTCCAATTTCTTTGGGACTGTCTGAGCTTCCTGGATTTCTTGGAAGTTTATTTCCTTTGCCAGATTGGGGAAGTTCTCTTTTATTATGTGTTCAAATAAGTTTTCAATTTCTTGCTCTTCCTCTTCTCCTTCTGGCACCCCTATAATTTGAATGTTGGAACATTTAAAAATGTCCTGGAGATTCCTAAGCCTCTCCTCATATGTTTGAATTCTTATTTCTCCATTCTGGTCTGGTTCAACATTTCTTTCTTCCTTCTGCTCCAAACCATGGATTTGGGTTCTGGTTTTCTTCCCATCACTGTTGGTTCCCTGTAGATTTTTCTTTACTTTACATAATGCTACCTTCATTGCTGCCTGGGTCTTTTTTATGCTGTTGAAGTATCCAGTGAGTTTCTAGAGCATCTTGATAACCAGTGTTTTAAACTGTGTATTTGATAGGTTGGCTAACTCTTCACCACTTAGTTGTATTTTTTCTGGACCTTTGAACTGTTCTTTTATTTGGGCCATTGTTTTCCTGTCTTGGTGCACCTCTTATGTGGTAAGGGGCGAGGCCTGAGGTGTTCAGCAGGTTAGGGCAACCCACATGGCTGCGTTGTGATGGTGTATGTGGGAGAGGAGTCTGAGAGGGAACAGTGCTACTTGCTCTGCTTTCTGCCAGGTTTTAGTCACTTTTCTGACTACTTACAATCAAATTGGGCCCTTCTGCACTGATTTCCAGGTAGGAGGGTCTGTGTACATTATAGGACCCTGTGGGTCTCTCTAACAAACTCTCCTGTGAGGCTGGGAGTTTCTTCCACTGCTGCCTCAGTGCCCACAGGTGTTTTAAGTCAGAGGTTTTGACACTTTATTTCCTCACACTGGAACCCTAGGTTATATAGTCTGTCTCGCTCCCCAGTTGTTCCTTTTGGTTTATCTGCATGAAAATGTGGGACCATCCAGTCTGCAAGCTGCTGCCTCCCCCAGTGCTCCAGCCCTCCAGCTGCCATCTTGCTGTGAGTCCTCTCGACCCACTGCCTGTTTCTGCCCCTCCTACTGGTTGGAATGAATGTTTCTTCTTTAACTCCTTGGTTGTTGGAATTCCATACAGTTCAATTTTCTGTCAGTTATGGTTGTTTTTTATTTTTTTAATTTTTTGTTCTTTTTCCTTTGGTTTTGTGAGTAGGTCTAGTGTGTCTACCTATGCCTCCATCTTGGTCGGAAGTCAAGAATAATCTGTGATCTTTTTAATGGGTTGCCAGATGTTATTTGCCAATATTTTATTGAAGATTTTAGTGTCTATGTCCATCAGTGATATTGGCCTGAAGTTTTCTTTCTTTATGTCTGTATCTGATTTTGGGATTAGAATAATGCTGGGTTTATAAAGACTTTGATAGTCTTCACTCTTCTTGAATTTTTTGAATAATCTGTGAAGGATAGGAGTTATTTCTTCCTTAGATGCTTTGTAAAATTCTCCTGTGAAACCATCTCGTTCAGGGCTTTTGTGTGTCGGGAGTTTTTTGATTACCGCTTCAGTTTCATCATCTGCTATTGGTCTGTTCAGCCATTCTGCTTCTTCAGTTTTGGAAGATTATATTTTTCTAGAAATTTGCCCATTTCACCTAAGTTTTCAAATTTAATTATTTTTCAAGTACAGTTTTCTGTCTATTTCTCCCATCCCAGCCCACCTTGACCTGTGCTCCCTACCTCCCTCCCATTTCCATCCCCCCTTAGTTATTGTCCCTGCGTACTTTATACTTGTTCCTCTAAATCCCTCCTCTTTCTCTCCTTAAATTCCCTCTCCTCTCCCCTCTGGTTGCTGTCCCCCTGTTTTCTATTTCATTGTCTTTGTTTTTATTTTGCGTGCTTGTTTGTTTTGTTGTTTAGCTTCCTGTTAAAGGTGAGGTCATATGGTATTTGTCTTTCAACACTTGGCTTATTTCACTCAGCATAATGCTCTCCAATTCCACCCATGCTGTTGCAAAGGGTAGGAGCTCCTTCTTTCTCTCAAATTTCTTGGCATACAGTTCTTCATAGTAATTTTTACAATGCTCTGTATTTCTGTGGTGTTAGTTGTAATCTCCCCTCTTTCATTTCTGATTGTGTTTATTTGGCTCATCTCTCTTTTTTCTCATTGAGCCTGTTTAAAGGCTTTTGAGTTTTGTTTGTCTTTAAAAAAAACAGCTCCTGGATTCACTGGTCCTTAGAATTGTACTTTTAGTCTCTATGTCATTTAATTCTGCTCTGATCCTGGTTATTTTCTTCCTTTTTCTTGCTCTGGGCTATCTTTGTTGTTGTTCCTTCAGTTTAGGATAAGGTTGTTTAAAATGTTTCTATCCTTTTAGGTAGGCCTGTATTGCTATGCACTTCCCTCTCAGGACTGTGTTCACAACTGTCCTATAAGTTTTGGAGTGTTGTGAGTTTATTTTTAATTCTTTCCAGAAACTTTTTATTTCCTCCTTGATCTCATTATTAATTCATTCATTGTTTAATAGCATGCTATTCAATCTCCATGAGTTTGAGTGTTTTTGAGTTTTTTTCTTGAGGTTGGTTTCTAGTTTCAGTTCCTTGTGGTCAGAGAAAATCCTTTTTGTGATTTCAATGTTCTTGAATTTGTTGAGGCTTGTTTTGTGTCATATTATGTTGTTTATCTTTGAAAATGTTCCATGCACATTTAAAAAGAATGTGTATTTTGCTTCTTGTGATGAAAGGCTCTGTATATATATCAGTTAAGTCTACTTTTTCTAGGGCATTGGTCAATGCTACAATATCTTTGTTGATATTTTATTTGGAAGATTTGTCCATTTTTGGCAGTGGATGTTAAAATCCTCTACTATATTTGTGTTGCTGTCAATATCTTTCTTGAAGTCCTCTAAGATTTTCTTCATGTATTTGGGTTCTCCTATGTTGGGTGCATGTATATATATAATATTTATGTCTTCTTGATAGATTCTTCCCTTGAATAATACAAAATGACCTTCTAGGTCTCTTTATATGACCCTTGTCTTTAAGTCTGTTTTATCTGATATGAGTATTGCTACCCTAGCTTTTCTTTCCTGTCCATTTTCTTGGAACATTTGTTTCCAGCCCTTCACTTTCAGTCTGTGTAAGTCTTTTGTTCTGAGGTGGGTCTCTTGTAGGCAGCATATGTGTGGGTCATGTTTTCTTATCCATTCAGCTACTCTATATGTTTTGATTGGAACATTTAATTTATTAACATTTATGGTTATTACTAATAGGTATTTGTTCATTCCCCCCCTTTGTACCAATGTTCCTTTTTTCACTCCTTTCCTTTATCTTTTTGTAGTAAATCTTGTAGGACTGGTTTGGTGGAGATGTATTCTTTCAGACTTTTTTTGCCTGGGAAAATTCTTATGTTGCCTTCCATTTTAATTGAGAGCCTCACTGGATAGAGTAATCTTGGCTGCAGGCCTTCTTCATTACTTGGTATATCTCTTTCCACTTTCTCCTGAATTGGAATGTTTATGTTGAGAAATCAACATAGCCTTATTGAAGCCCCTTTGTATGTTACTTCTTGTTTCTCCCTTGGTGCTTTTGAGATTCTCTCTTTGTCTTTATTACTTGGCATTTTAATTTTGATATGTCTTGGAATTGGCTTTTTTTTGGATTCATCTTGATTGGGATTCTCTGTGCTTCCTAAACTTGCATGGATTTTTCCCTCTCCAGGTTCAGAAAGTTTTCTGTCATTTTTTTGAAACAGGGTTTCTATCCCTTATTCCTTTTACCTTCTTCTAGTATCCCTATGATTTGAAAGTTGTTCCATTTCATGTTAACTTGGAGTTTCCTTAAGCTATCTTTGTATTTTTTGAGTCTTTTTTTATGTAGCTGCTCTACCTGGGTGCTTCTTTTCACCTGTTGTCCAGCTCACTAATTTGGTCTCTGCTTCATCTGGCCTGCTTGTAATTCCTTCTAGTGTGTTTTTTATTTCCAAAATTTTATTGTTTGTTTCTTCCTGGTTTTTGTTTATAGTTTGTATTTCCTTTTTCATACTGTTGCAGTTATCATTCAGTTCCTTGTAGTTGTGTGTGTTTTCCTTGAGTATCTTTATAACCATTATTTTGAGTTCTATATCTGATAGTTTGCTTACCTCCATTTTATTTAGCTCTTTTAGTGGGTAGTCTTTCATTACTTTTTATTGCGTGTTATTTTTTTGTTTCCCCATCTTAGGTGACTTTTTTCTTTGTTTATGCACTTCCTGATGTTTTGTTTTGCCATCTGTCTTTGTAGAGTGAACTTCTATGATAGTAATTGTATGGGATTCAATGGTGTGGTCTCTTTGGTCTCCTTGTCTGGATGTTCTAGGTTTGCCCTTTCTTCTGTTTGTGTTGGATTTCTTATTATACTTGGATATTTACCTTTTGGTGGCTCCTTTTTGGTGGGTTCTCTTCTCCAGTGGGTATACTGATGTTCACAGCTCCCATCTATTCTTGCACATGATCAGTGTCTGGGGGTAGACATAATGGATTAAGACAGGGAAAGAGTATTCTGTGAGATTTAAAATGCCAACAAGTAGAGAAGAGATAGGAGAGTATTTGGATAAGTATAGCATTAACTGTGATATGTCACCCAACTAGCTACTTTGAATAAAAGGTAAAAAAGAGAGAAGACTCTTGTTAGAGGGGAGGGTGATTGTGAGCTGAATCCAGAAAACAGAGTGCTTGTGCAAGGTTAGATAAGGAGACATACTGAGAGTAAAGGATAGAAAGTAGGCAGAGTGTGTGAGAGAACAGTATTTTTAAAACATTTTTATTTACTTATTTTTCAAGTACAGTTTTCTGTTTATTTCTCCCATCCCAGCCCCCCACCCCGTGCTCCCCACCCCCCTCCCATTTCCATCCCCCCCTTAGTTCTTGTCCTTGTGTCCTTTATACTTGTTCCTCCAAATCCCTCCCCCTTTTTCCCCTTAATTTCCATTCCCTCTCCCCTCTGGTCACTATCCCCTTGTTCTCTATTTCAGTGTCTTTGTTTATATTCTCCTTGCTTGTTTGTTTTGTTGTTTAGCTTCCTGTTAAAGGTGAGATCATATGGTATTTGTCTTTCAACACCTGGCCTATTTCACTCAGCTTTCCAGTTCCATCCATGTTGTTGCAAAGGGTAGGAGCTCCTTCTTTCTCTCTGCTGCATAGAATTCCATTGTGTATATGTATCACAATTTTTTGATCCATTCATTTACTGACAAGCACCTAGGTTGCTTCCAACTCTTGGCTATTGTAAATTGTGCTGCTATGAACATTATGGTGCATAGGTTCTTGAGAGAACAGTATTAACCAAAACAATAATAATACTCAGGAATAAAGTGAAGTTCACCCAGATCAGGGAGAGTTGCTGTGTAGTATGTACAATTGTATGGAACAACAATAATAAGACAAGAAATATATGATTTGGATGACCAGAATAGGAAGTGTCTGACCAAGAGTAGTGGTATTGGAACACAAGGGAAGTGAAAGAAGGAAAATTAAAATACAATATGAAAGAGAAGGGAGTTCTGGCCAAGATGAAGGTATAGGTAGAAGCCCTTCACTTCTTCACACAACCAAAAGGAGGAAAACAACCAATCTATAATCAATAAACAACTGAGGATGCCAGAAAATCAAACTGCATGGAACTCTGACAACCAGGGAATTAAAGAAAAATCAACCAGAACAACCAGATTGGCAGTACCATGGCACAGCAAGGAGGGTTGCCCTGCCCAGTGAATACCTAAGGCCCCAACCCCTTACAACCTATCAGCTGTGACAAGACAAAGCAATGTGGCTTAAATGAAAGAACAAAACATAACCTCAGAACTAAGCAATGAGGAGGTTGCCAACTTATGTGATGGAGAATTTAAAGCCCTGGTAATCAAAATGCTTACAGATCTGATTGAGCTGGGTCAAAAAATAAAATAAACAAATGAAAGATACCCAAAGTGAAATAAAGCAAAATATTCAGGGAACCAACAGTAACAGAAAGGAGACCAGGACTCAAAGCAATGATTTGGAACAAAAGAAAGAAACATCTATCCAGAAGAAAAGGAAGAAATGAGAATCCAAAAAAAAAAAAAAAAAGAAGGGTGACTTAGGAACTTCTGTGACAACTTGAAACACTCCAATATCCAAATTATATAGAGGTGCCAGAAGGGGAAGAACAAGAGCAAAAAATTGAAAACTTATTTGAAGAAATAATGAAGGAAAACTTCCCCAATCCGGCAAAGGAAATAGACTTCCAGGAAGTCCATGAAGCCCAGAGAGTCCCAAAGAAATCTGACTCATAGAGGAACATGCTAATGAGGCACATCATCATTACGTTACCCAAGATTAAAGACTAAGAGAGAATCCTAAAGAAAGCAAGGGGAAAGGAGACAGTTACCTTCGAAAGGGAACCCATTAGACTATCAGGTGATTTCTCAAAAGAAACCCTTCAGGCAGGAAAGGGCAGGAAAGTATTCAAAATCATGAAAGGCAAAGACCTACATCCAAGATTATTCAGCAAAGCTATCATTTAAAATGGAAGGGCAGATAAAATACTTCCCAGATGAGGTCAAGTTAAAGGAGTTCATCATCATGAAGCCATTATTATATGAAACATTAAAGGGATTTATCTAAGAAACAGAAAATAAAAAATATGAACAGAAATGTCAATATACTCACAACTATCACCAAATAAACCTAAAAGAAAAGAAAAACAACAAAAACAAAAACCAAGCAAACAATCAGAACAGGAACAGAATCAGAGAAATGAATATCACATGGAGGGATTTCAGTGTAGAGGGGGAAGAAAGGATTAGGGGGTAAAGGTACAGGGAGGAAGCATAATTGTTAGGTATAAAATACACAGGAAGAGATAAAAAATGGTATAGGAAACAGAGAACTCAGAGAACTTATATGTACAACTCACGGACATTAACTAAGGGGTGGGGAATGCTGGAGGGTTGGGGAGCAGGGTGGAGGGAGGATAAAGGGGAAAAACTGGAAAGACTGTAGGAGCATAATTAATAAAAATACTTAGAAAATAAATAATAAAATCTTTAAAAAGAGAGAATATAAGGAAAACCAGTCAAACAATGCAATTAAACAGAAATAAAATGAAGAAAACTAAATAGAAAGAAGAGAAATAAAAAATACTAAGAAAATAAAAGAAGTAAAAATAAAGAAAAAATAATACACATAAACAATAAAATGCGAATTGTTTGGGATAGCTAAGTGAAATTTGTCTCAGTTTCTCAGTTTTTGGGATTAGCCTTTTGTTTCCTCTTTGGCTCTATCTCTGGACCTTTCACAACTCCATGTCTTATTGTCTCACTTGAGGGATGAAAAAAAGAAAAAAGAGAGAGGAAAGAAAGAAAATAAGCCTCCTGCTGACTTTAAACGTGTTGAGTGAGTTCTGCTTGTCTTCTTAGATGCCACAGGAAGAGGGACATGCACTTTGCTTTTCTCCCTTCCTATGGTTTTGTGAGGATGGGGGCCAGGTCTGGGCTGCAATATTCACAGTTGTGCAAGAGCCAGGCCAGGTCCTCTGTGAGCTGCCAGGCCCCCACTGTCCGTGCACACCAGGCCTGTGCTTTTAATTCACCAGTTGCACTGAGGTCTGTGCGTTGCACCTTCTCTTTGCTCTTTGTGAGCCCACTATGGCTGGAGCTCACCTTCAGGCAAGCAGTGCCGCTCAGCCTCTGGGTGTGCAGTACCACTCAGTCACTGGGTGACCAGCTTGGTCATTGGGCTCAAATCAGCCTGTGGCGAGTGGTGCCAGGAGCAGCCAGAATCAGCCTCAGGGTGAGTGAGCATTGCCTGTCAGGCTCCAGGCAAGTGGCACAATTTAGCTGCAGGGTTAGCGGCCTGAATCTGGCGCAGGTATGCAGGTCAGTTCAGCTTAAGGGCCAGTGGGGCAAATCAGCTCTCTGGCAAGCTGCAGGAGTCGTGTGGGTGTGGCTCCAATCCACTGTTGGGCAAGTGGCAGGAGCCAAGCGAGGGTGTGCAACTCAAATCACCCTTGGGGTGAGCCAGCCACTGTGGGAGAGTTCTTCATTGGACAGCTGCAAGCTTTTTTTTTTTTTTTTTTTGAGTAAAGGCCTCTTGTGTAAGCCCACCATTCTTAACAAGTGCACTGTTTTCCACAGAGCCAAAATTTCTAACAAGTCTGGAGACTATCTGGGTCAGGGTCCAACATGGCCCAACTCTTCTCTGTTCTCCAGGTGTTGCCTGGCTCCCCAATTTCTCTGGTATTGACCTAGCTGGAGTCCACAGTCCCAGGAGGTGTACACCGCCTTTGTGTCTCCCACTTCATCTTTATTCCCCACACTGACTTCCAACATCTAGGTCCCTCCTGGTGCCGGGCTGCCCTCCCTGCTCTGGTAGGGAAGAAAGATGCTAACTCGACTATCCTCCCAATATCCTGTGGCAAGTGCCAGGCCTGAGGCTACAGCAGCCTAGGTCCCTGTGCAGATACCAGGGACCTCAGAGTCCCAACACAATCTCCTCACCATCTGTTTTTCAGTGTCCTCTACACTTTTTAGCCTCCAAACTTTATATAAGCTGGAATTCTGTTGGATGTTTAGTTTCTTCCTCAGAAGATCAGCTAGGTGTTCCAGCTGGGCATAGAGAAAACTGGGCTCTGCTCCTACCTACCTCACCATCCCACCATCTTCCATCTCTCACTTACGAGGTTTTAAACTGCAGTTGACAATGCTTCTGTTGGCCTTTCCCAGTGTCTGTCTTCTCTGATCTCACTGTTAGCTGAAGTTAGTTCTACTGTGCCTCCAGGGACCACAATCATACTATCATCCCTTTTAGGTATGCCGTCTCTTGTGTCTCTCTCTCTGTGTTTCTGTCAAGAGTCATGAAGATTCCATGTTTTTATTTTTATCTAGTTGGCTCAGAGCCACCTTCAGGTATTCTTTAGTTCTATACAGCTAAAAGTCCTTGAGTGAGAAAGATCCTGAAGAAAGAATATTTTGATGAGACAGAGGCAAAGATGCTATTAGTGCAGAAGCAGGGTTTCTACAGTGAAGACTTTAAGAACCAGTCTTTGGGAAAGATAAAGGAGATACAAACATGTGAGATGTTGTTTGTCTCAGAAGGGATTAACACTGTCTATGAAGGTGGGGCCTTTAGTTCTACTGTCCTGGACTGGTGGGTGTTCCTGTTTAAGATGCACAGAGCTATTCCCTAAGTCTCAAATGTGGTCTTGTTAGAGGGCAGGGTCCTTGTTGCACTGTCTGGAGATTGCTTCTCCCACTCTCTCTCAGGTTTTAGTGCCATCCTACTGGCATACACATGGAGTGGCTGGCTCAGCTTCTCTCTATCTTATCCAAGGACACTCTAGAATCTAAGTGTGTTCTTGAGAGGAATAAGCTTCTTTAAGAGGGTTTGGTTACCAGAAATAATAGAATTATAAGATTTTAAAAATCAAAGATGACCATAAAATACTTATTTTATATATGAAGACACTGAGGCTCAGAGAAGTTAAGTAATTTGTTCAAATTTTTATAGTACAATAGTATCTATTTAGGATAATCATACAAGTTTCTATATTTCTAATTGCCCTTTTCTATTGAATCTTTTTGAAATCAGGAAGAAGACAATCTTTTGATCAATAACTATAGGTGGGTTAAGAAAGACTCAAGAATTACCTGGTTTAATATCTGGCAGTAGTAGCCACTCCAAGAGAAAATGGCTCTGAGTCAGTTTTAGAAAATGATCAGGGTAACAAAAATGCACAAAGAAATTGTAGTGCCCTAGTGCACATTCCCCAGTGCTCTTTAGTTCTCTCTTTTAATACGTAAAAATTTTATGTACCTTTTATTTATTTATATTGTTTAAGCTGTTACAATTCCCATATTTCTCCCCTTCCTCACCCAGCCTCACCCTCTCTCCACCCTGCACCAGTCCCCACATTGTTGTTTGTGTTCATGGGTGGTTCATGAATGTTCTTTGGTTAATAACTTCACCACCATTCATCTCATCTGCCCCCCTCCTTTCCAGAAGCTGTCAGTCTGTTCTGAATATCTTATTTTTTAATCTACTCAGATAAAAATAAGTTTCTTCTTTTTTAAATCTTAAAAAAATCTTATTGTTTATGCTATTACAGTTTTCCCACTTCCCCCCATTGCTCACCTTCACCCAGCCTGCCCCCACTTTCATAATCAGTCCCCTCACTGTTGTCAATGTTCATGGGTCCTTCATATATGTTTCCTTAACTATCCCTTCACCTTCTTTCAATCAGTTCATCCTCCCACTTCCCCTCTTACAGCTGTCAGTCTGTGCCATAATTCTATGCTTCTGGTTCTAATTTGCTCATTAGTTTATTTTGTTCATCGATTCCTCTTGTAAGTGAGATCATATGCTATTTGTCTTTCACAGACTGGTTATTTCACTTAGCATAATGCTCTCCACTTCCATCCATGCTGTCACAAAAGGTAAGATGTCCTTCTTTCTTTCAGCTGCATAGTTTCCACTGTGGAGATTTACACAGTTTCTTTATCTACTCATCTACTGATGGGCACTTACACTGATTCCAAATCTTACCTATTGTTAATAGCACTGCTATAAACATGGGGGTACTCCTTGGAGAAGTGTTGATAGCAGTCTTCTGCTCATTTTCAAATTGAATTTGTATTCTAGGTGTTGTGTCGAATAAATTATTTATATATTTTGGAGATAAAACATTTGTCCAATGTGTCTTTGGCAAATATATTCTCCCATACAGTTGATATTCATTTTGATCATTGTTTATTTAGCTGTGCAGAAGCTTTTTAATTTGATGTAGTCCCATTTGTTAATTTTTTTCTTTATTTCTCTTGCCCTAGGTGACATATTGGCAAAAATATTGCTACACAATATTGTCTTTCACACCAGCCATCCAGAATTTTGCTGCCTTTGTTTTCCACTAGGATTTTTATAGTAGCACACTCATATTTAAATCTTTTGTGCATTTGGAGTTTATTCTGATGTATGGTGTAAGATGGTGGTCTAGCTTTATTGTTTTTTGGTAAGTACCAGTCCAATTCTCCCAAAACCATTTACTGAAGACTGTCTTTTCTCCATTTTATGTTCTTGCCTCCAATGTCAAATATTAATTGGCCATAAAGACATGGGTTTATTTATTTTTTAAGATTTTATTTATTTACTTTTAAAGAGGGAGGAAAGAAGAGGGAACAAGAGGGAGAGAAACATCAATGTGTGACGGCTTCTCACATACCCCCAACCAGGGATGTGGCCCAAAACCAAGCCATGTACCCTGACTGTGAATTGAACTGGGGACCTTTCAGTTTTCAGGCTTGTGTCAAATTAGATAACCCACACCAGCCAGGGAAAAACATGGGTTTATTATTTTATTTATTTATTTACTTTTATTATTGTTGGGAACCACTCTGCCTAGTTTCAGGAGTTGTAATTGCCCCAATGGCTAAGGCTGAGTGAGCGACCTTTGGGCTGTGAGCCACTAAGGAGACAAAGCTTGTCTCTGGCAGCAGTACTGCTTCTGTTTCATCCCCTACCCCCAGTGCTTGGTTGGTTAGTCTATGACGGGTAAGACCCCTCAGAGGGAGGGCAACCTAAGCCAGACATGATCGCTTGGGAGGCCATCAAGGAAGGACTTGGGGGGCTGCAACCAAAAGGGAGTGATGGACCCTCACCCCCAGGCTATTCTGACATGGCCCAAGTCCCCATTTCCATCTGGGAGAAGTGCTTCCTGGTTCTAATTCACTTAAGCCTGAAAACCTATGATGGGGGAGACAGTGGAGCCCCTTGCCAGCTAGAGCAGGATCAGGGGTGATTGGGCATAAGAAAGAATTCCTAAAGTCCTGTGAAGCCTGCTTTGCTAAGAGTGCTTTCATTCATATGCTAAGGGTCCGAGCAGGAAATGAGTATGTCTCCCAAAGTTTTTGCCACCCCCTTACCTGACAGACACTGACTCAGACTAAGCCCTCAGATTTCTTTGAAATGTTATCTACTGTTTGATCCTTGCCACCTGTATTCCTGTGTATTACAACCAAATAAAAGCCATTGAGGAAGGGGTTCTTGGTCTTTCTCCTCTGAGAGATTGGCCACCTCTCCTCTCCAAGCAGATCATGTCTTGGTAGTTTCACTTTCATCTGTTGCAGATGGGGGGACTTTGTGGGCAAAGTTGCCCCCACATTATTTTTTTTAATGTATTAATTTTAATTGTTGTTCAAGTACAGTTTTCTGTCTTTTACTGCCATCCCAGCTCACTACCCCAATGCTCCCCACCTCCCTTCCATTTCCACCCCCTCTAGTTTTTGTCCATGTGTCCTTTATACTTGTTCTATATACTGTCCTTTATACTGTAAACCCTTCTTCCACTTTTCCATTGAAATTACCTCCCCTCTCCCCTCTGATCCCTGTCAGCCTGTTCTGTATTTCAGTGTCCTTGGCTATATTTTGCTTGCCTTTTTGCTTTGTTGTTTAGCTTCCTGTTAAAGGTGAGATCATATGGTATTTGTCTTTCACCACGTGGCTTATTTTACTCAGCATAAAGCCTTCCATTTCTATTCATGCTCTTGCAAAGGTTAGGAGCTCCTTCTTTCTTTCTGCTGCATAGAATTCCATTGTGTAAATGTACCATAGTTTTTTGATCCATTCATTTATTGATGGGCACCTACATTGCTTCCAACTCTTGGCTATTGTAAATTGTGCTGCTATGAACATTGAGGTGCATAGGTTCTTTTGGATTGGTGTTTCAGGGTTCCTAGGATGTAATCCTAGCAGTGGAATTGCTGGGTCAAAAGGCAAATCTATTTTTAGTTTTCTTAGAAAACACCATACTATTTTCCATAGTGGTTGTACCAGTCTTCAATCCCACCAACCATGAACTTGGGTCCCCTTTTCCCTACAAACTCTCCAACACTTGTTTGTTGTTTTATTTATGATGGCCATTCTGGCTGGTGTAAAATGGTATCTGATTGTGGTTTTAATTTGCATCTCTCTGATAGCTAGCAATATTGAGCATCTTTTCATGTGTCTCTGGATTCTCTGTATGTCCTCCTTGGAGAAGTGTTTTTTCAAGTCCTTTGCCCATTTCTTAGTTGGGTTGCTTGTCTTAGAGTGGAGATGTGTAATTTCTTTGTATATTTTGGATATTAAACCCTTGTCTGAGGTATCATTGGAAAATATGTTTTGCCATACAGTTGGTTCTCTTTTTATTTTAATACTGTTTTCTCTAGCCATGCAGAAGCTCTCCATTTTAATGAGATTCCATTTATTTATTCTTTCCTTATGTTGCTGTAGGGGACATGTCAGTAAAAATGTTGCTGCATGAAATATGTAAGATTTTCCAGACAGTGTTCTCCTCTAGGACTTTAATGGTGTTTCAGCTTATATTTATCCACCTTAATTTATCCACCTTAATTTATTTTGGTGTATGGTGCAAGTTGGTCCTCAAGTTTCATTTTTTTTTTTTTTGCACATAGCTGGCCAGTTCTCCCAACACCATTTGTTGAAGAGGCTATTATTAGTCCATTTTAGGTTGCTGCCCCCTTTGTCAAATATTAATTGACCATAGAGACTTGGGTTTATTTCTGAGCTCTCTGTTCTGTTCCACTGGTCTATGTGCCTGTTTTTATGCCACTACCAGGCTGTTTTGATTATAGTGGCCTTGTAAACAGTTTGGTATCAGGTATTGTGATCCCTCCTACTTTGCTCTTCTTTTTCAAAATCACAGCTGCTATCTGGGGTCATTTATGGTTCCATAAAAATTTTTGAAGTGTTTGTTCTATGTCTGTGAATTATGCCATTGGTACTTTAATGGGTATTGCACTGAATCTGTAAATTGCTTTGGGTAGTTTGGACATTTTGGTGATGTTAATTCTTCCAGTCTATGAACACGGTATTGTTTCAATTTGTTTGTGTCTTCCTTGATTTCCTTCTTCAGTGTTGTGTGGTTTTCTGCATACAGGTCTTTTACCTCCTTGGTTAGGTTTATTCCTAGGTATTTTATTTTTCTTGTTGCTATAATGAATGGGATTTATTTCTTGATTTTTGCTTCTGCAGTTTGATTGTTGGTAAACAAAAATGCCTTTAATTCCTGGATATTGACTTTGTATCCTGCTGTTTTGCCAAATTCATTTATTAGTTTGAGCAGTTTTGGGGTAGAATCAATAGAATATTCCATGTACACTATCATGTCATCTGCAAATAGTCACTATTTTAAAAATATGGAGTGCTTCACAAATTTGCATGTCATCCTTGTTCAGGAGCCATGCTATTATTCTCTGTATCATTCCAATTCTAGTATATATGCTGTTGAAGTGAGCACCCATCATTACTTTTTCAGATAGGTTTTCTATCCCTTGTTGTTCTTCTTCTCCTGGTATCCCTATTATTTGAATATTATTACATTTCATGTTGTCTTGCACTTCTCTCAGTCACTCTTCATTGTTTTTTTAAAATTTATTTAATTATTTTTCAAGTACAGTTTTCTGTTTTTTACTCCTATCCCAGCCCACCTCCCAAGTGCTCCCCACCTGCCTCCCATTTTTCTCCACCTTAGTTTTTGTCCATGTGTCCTTTATACTAGTTCCTGTGAATCCTTCCTCTTTGCCCCTGAAATTCTCTCTCCTCTCCCCTCTCATCCCTGTTAGCCTGTTCTGTATTTCAGTGTCCTTGGTTATATTTTGTTTGCTTGTTTGTTTTGTTATTTAGGTTCCTGTTAAAGGTGAGGTCACCTGGTGTTTGTCTTTCACCACCTGGCTTGTTTCACTCAGCATAATGCTTTCCAGTTCCATTCATGCTGTTGCAAAGAGTAGTAGGTCCTGCTTTCTTGCTGCTGCTTAGAATTCCATTGTGTATATGTACCATAATTTTTTGATCCACCCATTTACTGATGGGCACCTAGGTTTCTTCCAATTCTTGGCTATTGTAAATTGTGCTGCTATGAACATTGGCGTGCATAGGTTCTTTTGGATTGGTGTTTTAGGGTTCTTAGGATATACTCCTAACAGTGGAACGGCTGGGTCAAAAGGCATATTCATTTCTAGTTTTCTTAGAAAATTCCATACTATTTCCCATAATGGTTGTACCAGTCTTCAATCCCACCAACAGTGAACTAGGGTCCCCTTTTTCCTACCACCTTTCCAGCATTTGTTGTCTGTTGCTTTGTTTAAGATGGCCATTCTGGCTGGTGTAAAGTGGTATCTCATTGTGGTTTTAATTTGCACTTCTTTGATAGCTAGCAACATTGAGCATTTTTTCATATGTCTCTGGGTTCTCTGTATGTCCTCCTTGGAGAAGTGTCTGTTCAAGTCTTTTGTCCATTTTTAATTGGGTTGTTTGTCTTCCTGGAGTGGACTTCATATATTTTGGAGGTCAAACCCTTGTCTGAAGTCTCACTGGCAAATATGTTTTCCCATATGATTGACTCTCTTTTTATTTTAATGCTAAATTCTTTATCCATGCAGAAGCTTTTTATTTTGATGAAGCCCCATTTATTTATTCTTTCCTTTTATGTTCCTTCCTTTAGGGGACATATCAGTGAAGATATTGCTGCATGGAATGTATGAGATTTTCCTGCATATGTTTTTCTCAGTGAATTTTATGGTGTCACAACTTGTATTTAAGCCTTTCATCCACCTTGAATTTATTTTTGTGTATGGTTTAAGTTGGTGATCGAGTTTCATTTATTTTTGCTTGTAGCTGTCCAGATCTCCCAACAGCATTTGTTGAAGAGGCTATTTTGTTCCATTTTATTTTGCTGACCCGTTTGCCATATATTCACTAACCATACAGAGATGGGTTTATTTCTGGGCTCTCCATTCTGTTCCATTGGTTCATGTGTCTGTTCTTATGCCAGTACCAGGCAGTTTTCTTTATAGTGGCCTTGTAATACAGTTTGGTATCAGGTATTGTGATCTCTTCTACTTTTCTCTTCTTTCCTAAAATTGCTGCAGCTACTCAGGGTCATTTAAGGTTTCATATAAATTTCTGAAATGTTTGTTCCATATCTATGAAATATGTCACTGGTACTTTAATAAGGATTGCATTGAATCTATAAATTGCTTTGGATAGTATGGAAATTTTGATGATGTTAATTCTTCCAGTCCATGAACATGGTACATGCTTCCATTTGTGTGTTTTCCTTAATTTCTTTCTTCAGTGTTATGTAATTTTCTGAGTACAGGTCTTTTATCTACTTGTTAGGTGCACTCCTAGGTACTTTATTTTTCTTGTTGCTATATCAAAAGAGATGTTTTTTCTGATTTTTGTTTCTGATATTTCATTGTTGGTGTACAAAAATGCCTTTGATTTCTGAATGTTTACTTTGTATCCCACTGTTTTGCAAAATTCACTAATTAGGTCAAGCAATATTTTCGTGGCATGTATATAATTTTCTTTTTTTCAAATATATATTTTTATTTTCTTGATTATGCCATTACAGTTGTCCTATTCCCCCCTTCATTTCCCTCCACCCTGCACACCCTCCCCCACCATTTCCCCCCTTTAGTTCATGAACACGTGTCTCAAGCTCTTTAGATTCTGTATTTCCCCTACTATTCTTACCCTCCCCCCTAACTATTTTCTATCTACTGTCTATGCTACTTATTTTCTGTACCTTCTCCTTCCTTCTCCACCTCCCTCTCCCCTGTTGCTAACCCTCCATGTGATCTTCATTTCTATGGTTCACTCCTGATGTAGCTGTCTTCTTAATTTGCTTTTGTTTCAGGTGTGGTTGTTAATAACTGTGAGTTTGCTGTCCTTTCACTGTTCATCTTTTTTATCTTCTTTTTCTTAGATAAGTCCCTTTAACATTTCATATAATAAGGGCTTGGTGATGATGAACTCCTTGAATTTGGTCTTATCTGAGAAGCACTTTATCTGTCCTTCCATTCTAAATGAAAGCTTTGCTGGATAGAGCAATCTTGGTTGTAGGTCTTTGGATTTCATGACTTGGAATACCTCTTTCCAGCCCCTTCTTGCCTGTAAGGTCTCTTTTGAGAAATCAGTTGACAGTCTGATGAAAACTCCTTTGTAGGTGACTGTTCCCTTATCTCTTGCTGCTTCTAGGATTCTCTCCTTCATTTTAATCCTGGCTAATGTAATGATGATGTGCCTTAGTGTGTTCCTTCTTGGGTCCAACTTCTTTGGGACTCTCTGAGCTTCCTGGATTTTCTGAAAATCTATTTCCTTTGCCAGAACGGGGAAGTTCTCTTTCATTATTTGTTCAAATAAGTTTTCCACTTGTGGCTGTTCCTATTCCCCTTCTGGTACCCCTATAATTCAGATGTAGGAAGCTTTAAAGATGTCCTGGAGGTTCCTAAGCCTCTCCTCATTTTTTTGAATTCTTGTTTCTTCATATTTTTCTGTTTGGTCATTTTTTCCTTCCTTCTGGTCTGCTCCCTTGATTTGAGTCCCAGTTTCCTTTCCATTACTATTGGTTTCCTGTGCATTTCCATTCATTTCAATTAGTTTAGCTTTCATATATTTCTCTAATTTGTGACTAAAATCAACCAGTTCTGTGAGCATCCTGATCACCAGTGTTTTGAACTGTGCATCTGATAGTTTGGCTGTTTCTTCATTGCTTAGATTTATTGGCTCTGGGGCTCTGAGTTCTACTTGAGCCATGTTTTTATCTGTTTGTGCCTTTTATGTATGAGGAGAGGTGCCTTAGGCATTCACCAGGGCAGGGCCACCCAGGTGGCTGGTTTGTGATGCTGTATGTGGGGGTGGGGGTCAGAGAGGGAGCAATGGTGGTCCTTACCACTTTCCCCGCCTGTTTATCTGAGAGCAAATGTGAGAGCCGGCTGCCCTGCGCCATGTGGTCTCAATGCTGGCCTCTTCACTGTTTATTTGCGCACAAATGCTAAACCGGCAGATAGCCAGCCGTGCCACGCCTCTTCCCTGTGTTCGCCTGTAGCTAGCCCGCATCTGGGATCTGCGCCCTTGGCTGCCTGTGCACCTGGGGGTTGGGGGATCTTCCCTGCCTGACCCACTGTGATCCCCGCTTTGCCCCTCTCACTGGTTTAGCTGAGTGGTTCTTGTTTTTGGACTCTGTATTGTCAGTTTTCTGTGTGGTTTGGTGGAATTTATTGTTGTTAAAACTTTATTGTTTTTAGGTTTGGTTGTGGGAGGACGCAAAGTGTTTCCACCTATGCCTCCATCTTGGCGGGAGTTCTGGAATCTATAGAATTTTCTATGTACACTATCATGTCCTCTGCAAACAATAACAGTGTTGCTTTCTCTTTTCTTATCTGGATACCTTTTATTTCTTTTTCTTGTCAGATTGCTGTAGCTGAGACTTCCAGTAATATGTTTAATAGGAGTGGTAGAAGCGGATATCGTTATCTTGTTTCTGGTGTCAGTGGAAAAGTTTTATGATTTTGTCCATGAGTATGATATTAACTATTGTTCTCTCATATATGACCTTTATTGGGTTAAAAAATACTTCCTGTGTTCCCACTTTGTGGGGTGTTTTTATCATAAATGGGTGCCACACCTTATCTAATGATTTTTCTGCATCTATTGATATGATAATATGATTTTTGTCTCTCCTTTTTTGATGTGATATATTACACTTATTGATTTGTGAATACTGTACTATCTTTTGCATCCTTGGGAAGAATCCCACTTGATCATGGTCTATGGTCTTTCTAAGGTACTACCAGATGTGGTTTGACAATATTTTGTTGAAAACTCAAGTGTCGATGTTCATCAGCAATATTGGCCTGTAGTTGTCTTTCTTTGTTGTGTCTTTATCTGGTTTTGGGATTAGGATGATGCTGGCTTCATAAAGAGAGTTTGGGGGGATTTTCAGCCAAGATGGAGGCATAGGTGGAAACACTGTGCCTCCTCACGCAACCAAGTTTAAAGACAACAAACTTTTAGTAACCAAAACACAGCCAAAACACAGAAAATTGAACTGTATTGAAGTCCAACAACAAGGAGCCATTCACCCAGACCAGTAAGAGGGGCATAGTCAGCAGCAGAGTGGGGTGGGGCAGGAAGATCTGCCTGACCAACCCAGGAGCACAAGCAATGGTTGATGGATCCCAGGTGTGGGGTGGCAAGGAGCAGACCCAGTGAGGGCGCAAGGCTGCTGGCTGACTGCAGTCACACATTTGCGCATATTTGCGTGCAGATAAACCAAGTGAAGGAGTGAAAAGTGAGATAGACCACTCAGGCTAGGGTCCCAGTGACAGGAATTAGAGCCTGAAAGCACCAATTGGGAAGACTTTCAGGGATGAGGTGCTGGAAGAGGATCCCAGGCTCACAGAGAGTTTGCTGGAAAGACCCACAGGGTCCTGGAGGGTACACAAACCCACACACCCAGGAACCAGGACCAGAAGGGCCCAATTTGCTTGTGGGAAGTGACAGAGGGGACAGAAATTTGAGAGAGAGCAGAACAAATGCCATTGCTCCTCTCCGACCCTGCCCCCCATACAATGTCACAACCTAGCCACTGGGTCACCACGCCCTGGTGAACACCTAAGGCTCAGTTCCTCATACATAACAGGTGCTAACAGACCAAAACATTATAGCTCAAGAACAGCTCAAAGCCCCAGAGCCAATAATTCTAAGCAACCAAGAGGTAGCCAACCTTTCAGATGCACAGTTCAAAATACTAGTAATCAGGATGCTCACAGAACTGGTTGATTTTAGTCACAAATTAGATGAACAAATGAAGGCTAAACTAATTGAAATTAAGGGAAATGCACAGGAAACCAATAGTGATTGAAAGGAAACTGAGACTCAAATCAGGGGAGTGGACCAGAAGGAAGAAAAAATGACCAAACAGAAAAGAATAAAGAAACAAGAATTCAAAAAAATGAGGAGAGGCTTAGGAACCTCCAGAACATCTTTAAATGTTCCAACACCTGAATTATAGGGGTACGAGAAGGGGAAGAGGAACAGCCACAAGTGGAAAACTTATTTAAACAAATAATGTAGGAGAACTTCCCCAGTCTGGCAAAGGAAGTAGACTTCCAGGAAATCCAGGAAGCTCAGAGAGTCCCAAAGAAGTTGGATCCAAGAAGGAACACACCAAGGCACATCATTATTACATTAGCCAGGATTAAAATGAAGGAGAGAATCCTAGAAGCAGCAAGAGATAAAGATACAGTTACCTACAAAGGAGTTCCCATCAGACTGTCAGCGAATTTCTCAGAAGACACCTTACAGGTAAGAAGGGGCTGGGAAGAAATATTCCAAGTCATGAAATCCAAAGACCTACATCCAAGATTGCTCTATCCAGCAAAGCTTTTATTTAGAATGGAAGGACAGATAAAGTACTTCTCAGATAAAGGGAGGGGAATAGTGGGGGAGGGTTTTGCAGGTTGGAGGGAAATGAAGGGGGGAAATAGGACAACTGTAATGGCATAAAATATGCCATCAATAAAATATGTTAAAAAAAGAGTTTGGGAGTCTTCCCTCTTGGATTTTTTTGGAATAGTCTATGAAAAAATAGGGATTAGCTCTTTCTTAAGTGTTTTGTAAAATAATCCTGTGAAATCGTCTGGTCCAGGGCTTTTGTGTGCCTGAGTGTTTTGATTACTGCTTCAATTTCATTCTGTTATTGGTCTGTGCAGACTTTCTACTTCTTGTTCATTCAGTTTTGAAAGATTATATGTTTCTAGAAATTTGTACATTTTAGCTAGATTTTCAATTTCTTGGCATATAGTTCTTCATAGTAATTTCTTACAATACTTTGCATTTCTTTGGTGTCCATTGTAATCTCTCCTCTTTCATTCCTGATTGTGTTTATTCTTGTCCTCTCTCTTTTTTCTTGATGACTCTGCTTAAAGGCTTGTCAATTTTGTTTATCTTTTCAAAGAACCATCTCTTGGATTTATTGATCCTTAGAATTGTTTCTTTAGTCTCTATGTTTATTAATTCTGCTTTGATCTTGTTTATTTCCTTCCTTCTATTTGTTCTGGGCTGTCTTTATTGTTGTTCCTTCAGTTCTTGTAGGTTTAGAGTTTGATTATTTATTTGAAATGTTTCTATCTGTTTTAGGTAGGCCTGTGTCCCTGTGAACTTTCCTCTCAGTACTGCCTTTGTTGTGTCCCATAAGTTTTGGATTGTTGTGAGTTCATTTTCATTTGTTTCCAATAACTTAATTTTCTCCTTGATTTTATTCTTATCCCATTCATTGCTTAATAGCATGCTATTTAATCTCCATGAGTTTGAGTGCTTCGGTTTTTTTTTTCCTTGAAGTTGGTTTCTAACTTCAGTCCCTTCTGGTCAGAGAAAATGCTTGACATGATTTTATTTTTCTTCAATTCATTGGGGCTTGTTTTGCATCTTACCACGTGTTCTATCTGTGAAATATTTGATGTGCATTTAAAAAAATGTGTACTTTGCTTCTTTATGAGAAGAGGGTCTATAATATCAGTTAAGTCAATTTGATTAATGACATTGTCCAATTCCACAATATCCTTGATATTTTGTGTGGAAAATCTATCCATTTTTGACAGTGGATTGTTAAAATTCACTACTATAATTGTGTTGTCCTCAGTATCTTTCTTGTAGTCCTTCAACATTTAACATATATTTGGGTGCTCTTATGTTGTGTGTATATATGTATATATACACACACAATGTCATTGTCTTCTTGATCGATTCTTCCCCTGAGTATTATCAAGTGTCCATCTGTGTCTCTTTTTATGGGTCTTGTTTTAAAGTCTATTTTCTCTGATATGAGTATTGCTATGCTGTCTTATTTTTACTGTTCATTTTCTTGGAATATTTTTCCCAAGACTCCACTTTCCATCTGTGTAGGTAATTTTTTTTCTGAGGTGTGTCTCTTGTAGGCAGCATATGTATGGTTCACAATGTCTTATCCATTCAGTTACTCTGTATCTTTTGATTGGAGCATTTTAATCCATTTACACTTAAGGTTATTACTGATAGGTACTGATGTATTGCCATTTTACTTTTTCATACCTATGTTCCTCTCTCTGTCTCTTTTTCTTAAAGCAGTCCCTTTAGCATTTCTTACAGTGCTTGTTTGGTGGCAGTGTATTCTTTGAACCTCCTTTTTTTCTGGTAAGCTCCTTATTTTGTCTTCCATTTTAATTGAGGGCCTTGCTAGGTAGAGTAGTCTTGGTTGCAAGCCTTTGTTTTTCATAAATTCAAATATTAACTGCCATTTCTTTCTGGTTGCCTTGTTTCCATTGAGAAATCACCTGCTGGACTTCCGCCAAGATGGAGGCATAGGTGGATGTACCATGCCTTCTCACACAACCAAGTTTAGAGACAACTAAATATTAGCAACAGAAAACATAGTCAGAACACGGAAAATTGAACTTTTCGGAAGTCCGTTAACAACAAATTCTTCAGCCTGACTGGTAAGGGGAGAAACCAGTGGCTGGGGAAGCGGGATTTCACAGGAGGTCTCGGTCAGCCGGACTCAGGCGCGGAATCCAGACGCGCAGAATCCAGGCGCAGGGTTGGACCTAGTGAGCGACCCAGCGAGCCACCAGGCGAGCGACCGCAAGGGAGACAGCGGGAGAGCAGTGCTGCGTGTTGACTGTGGTCGCGCATTTGTGCGCGGGTGGACAGGCGAGGGAGTGGGTGATTGGACTGGGGCCAGCGGGTCCCTGCGGCAAGCGGCAGTGGAGGGCGCCGCCATTTCTCCGCTCAGACCCCACCTCCACATACAGCCACATAACCCAGTGACTCTGAGTGGCCCGGCCCAGGTGAACCACCTAAGATGCTAATCCTCACCCAGCTGTGAGAAACAGCAGAGGGTGCCGCCATTTCCCCGCTCTGACCACGCCCCCACATACAGTGTCACAACCCAGCGACCTGGGAGTCCAAGGCACCGCTTCTCATACTTAAAGGGCCAGAACAGACCAAAAATGTCGCAAGATCTCAAAGCTCCAGAGCCCATAGATCTAAGCGATGAAGAAATAGCAAAACTCTCAGACGCACAGTTTAAAACACTGGTCATCAGGATCCTCACAGAACTGGTTGATTATACCCACAAATTAGACAAATATATGAAGGTGAAACTAATTGAAATGAATGGAATTGCACAGGACACCAATAGCAATGAAAAGGAAACTGGGACTCAAATCAATGGAGTGGACCAGAAGAAAGCAAATAATGCCAAACAGAAAAGAGTCAAGAAGCAAGAATTCAAAAAAATGAGGAGAGGTTTAGGAACCTCCAGGACATCTTTAAATGCTCCAACATCTGAATTATAGGGGTACCAGAAGGGGGAAAGGCACAGCCACCAGTGGAAAACTTATTTGAACAAATAATAAAGGAGAATTTCCCCAATCTGGCAAAGAAAATAGACTTCCAGGAAATCCAGGAAGCTCAGAGAGTACCAAAGAAGTTGGACCCAAGAAGGAACACACCAAGGCACATCATAATTACATTAGCCAAAATTAAAATGAAGGAGAGAATCCTAGAAGCAGCAAGAGCTAAGGGGAAAGTCACCTACCTACAAAGGAGTCCCCATCAGACTGTCAGCTGATTTCTCAAAAGAGACCTTACAGGCAAGAAGGGGCTGGAAAGAAGTATTCCACGTCATGAAATCCAAAGACCTACAACCAAGACTGCTCTATCCAGCAAAACTTTCATTTAGAATGGAAGGACAGGTAAAGTGCTTCTCAGATAAGATCAAATTCAAGGAGTTCATCATCACCAAGCCCTTATTATATGAAATGTTAAAGGGACTTATCTAAGAAAAAGAAGTTAAAGAAACATGAACAGTGAAAGGACAACAAACTCACAGTTATTAACAACCACACCTAAAACAAAAGCAAACTAAAAGGACAGCAAGATCAGGAGTGGAACCACAGAAATGGAGATCACATGGAGGGTTAGCAACAGGGGAGTGGGAGGAGGAGAAGGGGAGAGAAGGTACAGAAAATAAGTAGCATAGACAGTAGATAGAAAATAGAAGGGGGGGCAAGAACAGCATGGGAAATATAGAATCTAAAGGAAATGAGACACATGGTCATAAACTAAAGGGGGGTAATGGTGGGGACGGGGGGGTAGGGTGGAGGGGAATGAAGGGGGGAATAGAACAACTGTAACAGCATAATCAATAAAAAAATTTAAAAAATAAAAGAGAAATCACCTGCTAGTCTTATCATGGCTTCCTTGTGTGTTATTTTCTATTTCTCCTTGCTGTCTTTAAGATTCTCTCTGTGTTCTGGAATTTTGCCATTTTAATTATGATGTGCTTTGAAGTGGACCTCTTTGGGTTCCTTTTGATTGGGATTCCTGTGCATCCTGGATTTGTGTGACTTTTTCTCTCATCAAATTAGGAAAGTTCTCCATCATTACTTTTTCAAACAGGTTTACTATCTCTTGCTCTCTTCTTCTCCTTATGTTATCTCTATTATATGGACATTATTATGTTTTATGTTGTCTTGCATTTCCCTTAACATGTCTTTGTTCTGTGTGATTTTTTCTTTTCTTGCTTTTTCTGGGAGATTTTTCCTGTGTTGTCTTTCAGCTTGCTGATCTGATCCTCTGCTTCATTGAGCCTGCCTTTTATTTTTTCTACTGTGTTCTTCAGTTCAGAAATTGTATTCTTCATTTCCTCTTGCCCCTTGTTGATAGTTTCTATTTCCTTTTTCATGTTGATGTAGTTTGCAGTGAGTTCATTGTAGTTTCCCTGTAGATTTTGGGAATTCCCTTTGAGCTTATTGAACTTCCCTATAACCGTTGCTTAAACTCAGTATGTGATAGTTTACTTGCCTTTATTTCATTCTTTCTGAGGCTTTCTTCTTTCCTTTCATTTGGGGTTTATTTTTTTGTCTTCCTATTGTTTGGGAGACTCTTCTTGTTAGCTGCTGCCTCTTAAATTGATTTGTTTTGATCTCCTGAGTTTGTGGTATGAACTCTATGGTAGGAGACCTGTGAGATTCAGTGGTGCAGTCTCCTTGAACTCCTGAACTTGCTCTTCAGGGATGCTATTTGTGTTGGCTCTCTGAATGTATTTTAGTTTTGATTGTTTTTGAGTCACTTTTTGGAGGACCCTTTCTTCTAGCTGGTTAAATGAGGGTCCCTCCTCTTACAACATCTTGTATGCTATTGTGTAGGTGAAGACAAGTTGTGCCAAAGCTGTTTCTTTTGTATATTCAAGCTTATGTCTATTAAGTCTTCTCTCTTGCTATTTTGTTCTTTGTTGTGGGTAATTTCAGCACAGTTTAATTGTAATTCCAGATTGGTCCTGGGGGCAGGTTAGTGTGGCTTCCATTCACTTCTCCTCCATCTTCCTTTTGTTGGTGGTTCCTTTGTTGGTGGGTTCTCTCTTGCAGAAGGTATATTTGTGTTAACAGCTCTTACCTACTTTGTATGTGATATGTTGCAGGGGGAAGGCAAAATGGAGTAAGACAGTGGGAGAGTATTCTATGGGATTTAAAGTACCAACATGTAAAGAAGAGATAGGAGATCCTTTGGGTAAGTATAGCATTAACTGTGATATTTCATCTAACTAGCCTCTTTTTAGAAAGGGTGGAAGATTATTGTTAGAGGGAGGAAGCCTTGTAAGCTGAATCCAGCAAACAGAATGCTTGTAGGTGGTCATACTATGAGATATAGTGAGAGTAAAGGATAAAAAGCAGGTGTAGTGTGTGAGAGAATAGAGTTAACCACAACAGTAATAGTGGTCCAGAAGACAGTGAAATAAGCTAAAATCAGGGAGGGGTGCTGTGTAATATTTACAATTATATGGAACAACAATTATTTACAATACTAGATAAACAATCATGTGACAGAATCTATATGATATGAATAACAAGTATGGAAGTACACAACCTAGAGTAGTATGCTATTGGAACACAACTGAAGTGAAAGAAGGAATAGTAAAAATACACTATGAAAGAGAGAACAAGGAAAATCAGTCAAATAATGCAATTGAAACAAATAAAATGAAGAAAACTAAACAGAAAGAAGAGAAATAAAAAACTAATAAAAGAAGTAAAAATAATGAAAATAATAATAATACAAATAAAAAGTAGCATGCAATTTCTCTAGAATAGCAAAGTGAAATTTGTCTCAGTTTCTCAGTTTTTGGGGTTAGGTTTGTGATCCTTCTTTGGGTCTGGCTCTGGACATTTGACCACTCTGGGTCTTATCATCTCACTTGGGGGAGGAAAAAAAAAAGCCTTATGCTGACTTTAAACTGGACAAGTTCTACTGGTTTTCCTGGATGCTATAGGCTGAGGGGCCTTGGGATTCTTTCTTTTCTCCTCCTACAGTTTTGTGAGAATGGGGGCCAAGTCTATGCTGAAATCTTCACAGTTTCCCAGTTCCAGCTGAATTTCTCCATGGGCTTCTGGGCCCTCACTGTTTATCTGTGCTAGTCCAGTGCCTTTAATCCACCAGTTGTGCCATCTGTGAGGGCCACTAATTAAGAGCAACTCACACATCACCTTCTCCCTCTTTGCAGTCCTAGGTTCTGGATACTCTTAAAGTCTCTTGAAGGTAGTTCTGCTTCCCCACTGAGTTAATACTTTCTGGGTCCTCCTAACTCCCTGAGCTCTGCTGCCTCCTTTGAATAATTCATGTGGGGCACCCCTTCCTTCCTCTTAGCTAGCCATTCCTGCTGCTGTGGGGAGGGTTGGGCAGCTACAGCAGTGGGAGCAAGGGGAGGTAGCAGTGGTGGCCTATAGGGAGGGGCAACTGTGGTGGCTGCAGTGGCAGTATGTGGGGGTGTTGTAGTTGTTGTGATGGGGCAGTGACTGTGGTGACTGTAGCAGTTGGGTGCCCACAGCAGTTGGGTGTCCACCATTGTGGGAGAGTTTTTAAAAAAGTGACTGAGAGCCTTAAAAAATACTCTTAGACTTGGAAGATAGCAGTAAACTAGGTGGGAGTGGAGTCTACTTCCCTGTGCATGGGTGGAACACCTAGCTAATCTTCTGAGGAACAGAGTGAACAGCCAACAGCATCCCAGTATATGTGAAGTTTGGAGGCAAAAACTGTAGAGGACATTCGAAAATGAGAAGATAAGGAGATTTCTCCGGGACAATAAGGTCTTTGGGACTAGAGAGGGCACCAAGGTGGCTGTGGCCCCAGGCCAGGCACCTGCTGGGTCTGCCACAGGATACTTGGGAAAGAGCCAGGATTGAGAGCCAACTCACAATACTTGCCTCCCCAACATGAGCTTCTATTTTTTCCACCCTTTTTAAAAGTGGCTAGTTGGGTGAAATATCACAGTTAACACTATACATATGCAAAGGATCTCCTATCTCTTCTCTATGTGTTGGTACTTTAAATACCATAGAATACCCTCCCACTGTCTAAATCCATTTTTACATCCCTCTGCAACAGATCACAAAAAAGAGTAGGTGGGAGATGTGAACATTAGTATACCTGCAGTAAGAGGAAATCCACAAACAAAGGAACCACCAACAGATATCAACAAAAGAAGGTGAAGGAGGGAGTGCAAGCCACACTAACCTCCACCCAAGACAAACATAGAATTACAACTAAATGGTGGAGAAATTACCCAGAACTAACAACTAAAAATAGCAAGAGAGAAGCACAAAAACCTCATACAAACAGAAGAACCAGCTTCAATACAACATCAATGACAGCCCAAGACCAGAGAACTCAGGACATCAAGGAGTCTTCACTGCTGAATCTCATAGGTCTCCTACTATGTAAGTTCACACCATGAACCAAATCAGGAAAGATAAATTAAAAAAGCAGAGGCTAACAAGAAGAGTCTCACTAACAATGGGAAGACAAAGAAACAATCCCCAAATGAGAGGAAAGGAGGAAGCCTCAGAAAAAAATGCTACATAAAATAGAGGCAAGTCAACTATCAGATATTGATTCAAAGTAATGGTTATCAGAAAACTCCAATGGCTCACAGAAAATTAACAAAAAGTACAGCAAACTACGATGAACTCATTGCAAATTATATCAACATGAAAAAGAAAATAGAACCTACTAACAAGCGCCAAGAGGAAATGAAGATTACAATTTGTGAACTGAAGAACATAGTAGAGAGAATCAAAAGCAGGCTCAATGAAGCAGAGGATCAGATCAGTGAGCTGGAGGACAAGGTAGAAAAAAAACACCCAGAAAGATAGAAGAAAAGTTAAGGGAAATGAAGGACAACATGAAACCTAATAATATCCATACAATAGGGATACCAGAAGGTGACGAAGAACTACAATGGATAGAAAACTTGTCTGAAAAAGCAATGATGGAAAACTTCCCTAACTGGATGAGAGAAAAAGTCACATAAATCCAGGAAACACAGAGAATCCTAATCGAGAGGAACCCAAAGAGGCCCACTTCAAGACCCATCTTATTAAAACGGCAAAATTCCAGAACAAAGAAAGAATCTTTAAGGCAGCAAGGGAGAAACATTAGGTAACATACAATGAAGTCCTGATAAGGCTAGCAGGTGATTTCTCAATGGAAACACTCCTTGCCAGAAGGGATTGGCAAGAAATATTCCAAATAATGAAAAACAAAGGCTTACAACCTAGTCTACTCTACCCATCAAGGCTCTCAGTTAAAATGGAAGGCAAAATAGAAAGTTTAGCAGACAAAAGAAGTTTAAAAGAATACACCACCAAATCAGCTCTGCGAGAAATGCTAAAGGTTGTGCCTTAATAAAAAGGAAAAAATATGCCATAGCTTTTTGATCCATTCATTTACTGCTGGGCACCTAGGTTGCTTCCAACTCTTGGCTATTGTAAATTGTGCTGCTATGAACATTGGGGTGCATAGGTTCTTTTGGATTGGTGTTTCAGGATTCTTAAGATATAATCCTAGCACTGGAATTGCTGGGTCAAAACACATATCTATTTTTAGTTTTCTGAGAAAATTCCATACTGTTTTCCATAGTGGTTGTACCAGTTTTCAATCCCACCAACTAGGGTCCCTTTTTTCTCCACATCCTCTCCAACACTTGTTGTTTGTTGCTTTATTTATGATGGCCATTCTAACTGGTGTAAAATTGTATCTCATTGTGGTTTTAATTTGCATTTCTCTCATAGCTAATGATATTGAGCATCTTTTCATGTGTCTCTGGACCCTCTGTATGTCCTTCTTGGAGAAATATCTGGCAAACTCCTTTGCCCACTTTTTAATTGGGTTGCTTGTCTTCTTAGAGTGGAGTCATGTAAGTTCTTTGTATATTTTGGATATTAAGCCCTTGTCAGAGGTATCATTGGAAAATATGTTTTGCCATACAGTTGGTTCTCTTTTTATTTTAATACTGTTTTCTGTAGCCATGCAGAAGCTTTTAATTTTGATGAGATCCCATTTGTTTATTCTTTCCTTTATGTCCCTTGGTACATTTACACAATGAAATTTTATGCAGCAAAAAGAAGAAAGGAGCTCCTCCCTTTTGCAACAGCATGGATGGAACTGGAAAGCATTATGCTGAGTGAAATAAGCCAGGCAGTGAAAGACAAATACCATATGATCTCACCTTTAACAGGAACCTAAACAACAAAACAAACAAGCAAGCAAAATATAACCAAAGATAGTGAAATAGAGAACAGGCTGACAGAGGCCAGAGGGAAAAGGGGAGGGAATTTCAGGGTAAAAGGGGGAGGGTTTTCAGGAACCAGTATAAAGGACACATGGGCAAAAACTAAGGGGGGTGGAAATGGGAGGGAGGTGGGGAGCAATGGGGGGTGGGCTGGGATGGAAGTAAAAGACATAAAACTGTGCTTGAACAATAATTAAATAAAAAATTAAAAATACAAATAAAAAGATAAAAAAGCTAGAAAAACAGTGAGAGAGAGAGAGAGAGGAACAAAGGTACAATAGAAGTAAAATAGCAATGAATAAGTACCTATCATTAATAACCTTAAATGTAAATGGATTAAATGCTCTATTCAAAAGACATAGAATACCTGAATGAATAAGAAAACATGACTCATGCATATGCTGCCTACAAGGGACCCATCTCAGAATAAAAGGCCTACACAGACTGAAACTGCAAACAAATTTTCCAAGCAAACGGACAGGAAAAAAAAAGCTGGGGTAGCAATAGTCATATCAGACAAAAAGAGACTTCAAAAAAAAAAAAGGAGCCATAAAAAGAGACCCAGAAGATCACTTCATAGTACTTAAGAGAAGAATCCTTCAAGAAGACATAAACATTGTCAATATATATGTACCAAACATAGCAGCAGCCAAATACATAAAGAATAATCTTGGAGTACTGCAAGAAAGATAGTTATATCTTTCAGCACAATTATAGTAGGGAACTTTAACACCCCACTGTCAAAACTGGACAGATCTTCCAAACAAAATTACAACAAAGATATTGTGGCATTAAACAATGCCCTAGATGAAATGGACTTAACTGATATATAGAGAGCCTTTCATTACAAAAAAGCAAAACACATGTTCTTTTCGGATGTACACAGAACATTTTCAAAGGTAGACCACACTGTGGGACACAAAATAAGCCTCAACAAATTCAAGAAAATTGAAACCATATCAAACATTTTCTCCAACCACAAGGGACTGAAACTAGAAAACAACCTCAAAGAAAAACCGCCAAACACTGAAACTCATGGAGATTGAATAGCATGCTATTAAACGATGAATGGGTCAAAAATGAGATTGAGGAAGAAATAAAAAAAGTTTCTGGAAACAAATGAAAATGAAATCATAATAATCCAAAACTTATGGGATACAGAAAAAGCAGCCTTGAGAGGGAAGTTCACAAGAATACAAACCTACCTAAAAAAGACAGAAACATTTCAACAAATGGGATCTCATCAAAATAAAAAGCTTCTGCATGGCTAAAGAAAACAGTATTAAATTAGCAAGACAACCAACTGTATGGGAAAACATATTTGCCAATGATACCTCAGACAAAGGTTTAATCTCTAAAATATACAAAGAACTTACACGACTCCACTCTAAGAAGACACCCAACCCAATTAGAAAATGGGAAAAGGACTTGAACAAACACTTCTCCAAGGAGGACATACAGAACATTCAGAGACACATGAAGAGATGCTCAATATCATTAGCTATCAGAGAGATGCAAATTAAAACCACAATGAGATACCACTTTACACCAGTCAGGATGGCTATCATAAACAAAGCAACAAACAACAAATGTTGGAGGGGTTGTGGGGAAACGGGGTCCTTAGTTCACTGTTGGTGGGAGTGCAGACGGGTACAACCATTATGGAAAACAGTATGGATTTTTCTCAGAAAAATAAAAATCGACCTGCCTTTTGACCCAGCAATTCCACTGCTAGGATTATATCCAAAGAATCCTAAAACATCAATATCAAAGAACCTATGCACCACAATGTTCATAGCAGCACAATTTACAATAGCCAAGAGTTGGAAGCAACCTAGGTGCCCATCAGTAAATGAATGGATCCAAAAATTGTGGTACATATACACAATGGAATTCTATGCTGCAGAGAGAAAGAAGGAGCTACTACCCTTTGCAACAACATGGATGGAACTGGAAAGCATTATGCTGAGTGAAATAGGCCAGGTGCTGAAAGACAAATACCATATGATCTCACCTTTAACAGGAAGCTAAACAACAAAACAAACAAGTAAGCAGAAAAAAAACAAAACCCAAAAAACAAAGACACTGAAATAGAGAACAAGGGGATAGTGACCAGAGGGGAGAAGGAAGGGAAGTTAAGGGGAAAAAGGGGGAGGGATTTGGAGGAACAAATAGGAAGGACACAGGGACGAGAACTAAGGGGGGGAGGAAATGGGAGGGAGGTGGGGAGCAAGGGGCAGGGGAGGCTGGGATGGGAAAAATAGACAAAAAACTGTACTTGAAAAATAACTAAATAAAATTAAAAAAAAAAAGAAACATTTCAAATAAACAACCTAACTCTTTGCCCACAAGACCTTTTGGAACAACAATAAAGACAGCCCAGAGCAGGCAGAAGGAAGAAAATAACCAAGATCATAGCAGAATCAAATTGCATCAAGAGTAAAAGTACAGTTGTAAGTATCAATAAATGCAGAAGCTGGTTCTTTGAAAAGACAAATAAAATTGACAAGCCTTTAAGCAGACTCATCAAGAAATAAAGAGACAGCCCTGGCTGGTGTAGCTCGGTGGATTGAGTGTGGGTTATGAACCAAAGTGTCCCCAGTTTGATTCCCAGTCAGGGCACATGCCTGGGTTGCAGGCCGGGTCCCCAGTGGGGGCACCATGAGAGGCGACCACACATTAATGTTTCTGTCTCTCTTTCTCCCTCACTTCCCCTCTATCTAAAAATAAAATAAAACTAAATAAAATTTAAAAAAAGAAATAAAGAGACAGAACCTGAATAAACACAATCAGAAACAAAAGAGGAGAGATTACAACTGATACTACAGAAATATAAAGAACCATAAATAATTACTATAAAGAACTATATTCCAAGAAATTTGAAAACCTATACAAAATGGACACATTTCTAGAAAACTATAATCTTCCAAAACTCAATAAAGAAGAAGAAGAAAGTCTGAACAGACCAATAACAGCTGCCAATATTGAAGCAATAATCAAAAAATTTTCGTGGACTTCCACCAAGATGGAGGCGTAGGTGGAAGCACTGCACCTTCTCACACAACCAAATTTAAAAACAACAAAGTTTTAGCAACAAAAACGCAACCAAACCACAGAAAGTTGAACTATATGAAAGTCTGACAACAATGAACCCTTCACCCAAACCAGTAAGAGGGGCAGAGTCAGCAGCAGAGCAGAGTCAGGCAGGAAAGATCCACCAGACATACCCAGGCATGCGACCCAGGTACTCCAGCAGCCATGGGCAGATCCCAGGTATGGAGAGGCTGGCAGATGCACTGAGGGCAGAGCGTGGTCACACATTCGCTCACAGATAAACTGGTGAAGGAGCTAGGGGTGGTGAGACAAACTGTGCAGGCCCCAGCAGCAGAAAGTGGCAGAGGGAACCGCCATTGTCCCTCTCTGACCTCACCCCCACATACAGCATCACAAACCAGCCACCTGGGTGGCCCTGCCCTACTGAACACTTAAGGTTCCACTCCTCATGTGTAACAGGCACAAACAGATCAAAACACAGCCGAAGAACAACTCAGAGCCCCAGAGCCAAAAAATCTAAGTGATGAAGAAACAGCCAAACTTTCAGATGCACAGTTCAAAACACTGGTGATCAGGATGCTCACAGAACTGGTTGATTTTAGCCACAAATTAGAGGAACATATGGAAGCTAAATTAAGTAAAATGAATAGCAATACACAGGAAACCAATATAATGGAAAGGAAACTGGGACTCAAATCAAAGGAGTGGACCAGAAGGAGGAAAAAAATCACCAAACATAAAAGAATGAAGAAACAAGAATTCAAAAAAAATGAGGAGAGGCTCAGGAACCTCCAGGACATCTTTAAATGCTCCAACATCCGAATTATAGGGGTACCAGAAGGGGAAGAGGAACAGCCACAAGTGGAAAACTTATTTGAACAAATAATAAAGGAGAACTTCCCCAATCTGGCAAAGGAAATAGACTTTCAGGAAGTCCAGGAAGCTCAGAGAGTCCCAGAGAATTTGGACCCAAGAAGGAACACATTGAGGCACATCATTATTACATTAGCCAAGATTAAAATGAAGGAGAGAATCCTAGAAGCAGCAAGAGATAAGGGGATAGTCACCTACAAAGGAGTTCCCATCAGACTGTCAGCTGATTTCTCAAAAGGACCTTACAGGCAAGAAGGGGCTGGAAAGAAGTATTCCAAGTCATGAAATCCAAAGACCTACATTCAAGATTGCTCTATCCAGCAAAGTTTTCATTTAGAATGGAAGGACAGATAAAGTGCTCCTCAGATAAGACCAAATTCAAGGAGTTCATCATCACCAAGCCCTTATTATATGAAATGTTAAAGGGACTTATCTAAGAAAAGGAAGATAAAAAAGATGAACAGTGAAAGGACAGCAAACTCACAGTTATTAACAACCACACCTAAAACAAAAGCAAACTAAGAGGACAGCTAGATCAGGAGCAGAACCATAGAAATGAAGATCACATGGAGGGTTAGCAACAGGAGAGTGGGAGAAGGAGAAGGGGGGAGAAGGTACAGAAAATAAGTGGCATAGATGGTAGGTAGAAAATAGGGGGAGGGCAAGTATAGTATGGGAAATATAGAATCTAAAGAACTTAAGACACGTGGTCATAAACTAAAGGGGGGAATGGTGGGGGTGGGGGTGTACAGGGTGGAGGGGAATGAAGGGGGGAAATAGAACTGTAATGGCATAGTTAATAAAATATATTTAAAAAATTAAAAAAAATCTCCCAACGCACAAAAACCCTGGACCTGATTGTTTTACAGAATTTTACAAACCACTTAAGGATGAGCTAACCCCTATTCTTCACATATTATTCCAAATAATTCAAGAAGATGGGAAACTCCCAGACTGTTATTACGAAACCAGCATCATCTTAATCCCAAAAGCAAATAAAGATGTAAGAAAGAAAATTTCAGGCCAGTATTACTGTTGAACATAGATGCTAAAATCGTCAATAAAAATATTGGCAAACTGCATCCATCAATGCATTAAAAAGATCATACACCATGATCAAGTGGGAATCATCCCAGAGATGTGATGATGGTACAATATTTGCATATCAATAAACGTAATACATTGCATAAATAAAAAGAAAGGGAAAATCACATGATCATATCAATGGATGTGGAAAAAGCATTTGATAAAGTACAGCACCCATTTATGATAAAAACGCTCAGCAAAGTGGGAACAGAGGGAGCATTCTTCAACATAAGAAAGGCCATATATGAGAGACCTAAGGCCAGCATTATATTCCATGGGCAAAAACTTAGAGCTTTCCCACGAAAATGGGGAACAAGAAAAGAATGTCCATTTTTTAGACTTCCGCCAAGATGGAGGCATAGGTGGAGACGCCGTGCTTTCTCACACAACCAAGGTTAGAGACAACTAAATATTAGCAACAGAAAACATAGCCAGAACACAGAAAATTGAACTTTTTGGAAGTCTGATAACAACAAATTCTTCAGCCTGACCAGTAAGAGGGGTGAAACCAGCAGCTGGTGGAGTGGGGTTGCACAGGAAAACTCAGTCAGATGGACTCAGGTGCACGGAACCCAGGTGCAGGGTTGGACCTAGTGAGCGACCCAGCAAGCAACCCCTGGGAAACAGTGAGGGAGAAGGGCTGAGATTTGACTGTGGTCAAGCATTCATGTGCAGATAGACAAGCAATTAGACGGGACCCAGCAGGCCCCAGCGGCGACAGCAGCAGAGGGCACCACCATTTCCCTGCTCTGACCCCACCTCCACAAACAGAGTCATAACCCAGTGACCTGAGTGGCCCTGCCCTGGTGAACCACCTAAGGCTCTGATCCTCACCCAGCGGTGCAAAACAGCAGAGGGGGCTGCCATTTTCCTGCTCTGATCACACCCCCACATACAGGGTCACAACCCAGTGATCTGGGAGTCCAAGGCTCCACTCCTCATACCTAATGGGCGTGAACAGACTAAAAATGGCTCAAGAAGATCTCAAAGCCCCAGAGCCTATAAATCTAAGCGATGAAGAAATAGCAAAACTCTCAGACGCACAGTTTAAAATATTGGTGATCAGGATCCTCACAGAACTGGTTGATTATAGCCACAAATTAGAGAAACATATGAAGGCGAAACTAATTGAAATGAATAGAATTGCACAGGAAACCAATAGCGATGAAAAGGAAACTGGGACTCAAATTAATGGAGTGGACCAGAAGAAAGCAAATAATGGCCAAACAGAAAAGAGTGAAGAAGCAAGAATTCAAAAAAATGAGGAGAGGCTTAGGAACCTCCAGGACATCTTTAAACCCTCCAACAGCCAAATTATAGGAGTACTAGAAGGGGGAAAGGAACAGCCATGAGTGGAAAACTTATTTGAACAAATAATAAAGGAGAATTTCCCCAATCTGGCAAAGGAAATAGACTTCCAGGAAATCCAGGAAGCTCAGAGAGTCCCAAAGAAGTTGGACCCAAGAAGGAACACATTGAGGCACATCATCATTACATTAGCCAAGATTAAAATGAAGGAGAGAATCCTAGAAGCAGCAAGAGATAAGGGGACAGCCACCTACAAAGGAGTTCCCATCAGACTGTCAGCTGATTTCTCAAAAGAGACCTTACAGGCAAGAAAGGGCTGGAAAGAGGTATTCCAAGTCATGAAATCCAAAGACCTACAACCAAGATTGCTCTATCCAGCGAAACTTTCATTTAGAATGGAAGGACAGATAAAGTGCTTCTCAGATAAGATCAAATTCAAGGAGTTCATCATCACCAAGCCCTTATTATATGAAATGTTAAAGGGACTTATCTAAGAAAAAGAAGTTAAAAAAAAACATGAACAGTGAAAGGACAGCAAACTCACAGTTATTAACAACCACACCTAAAACAAAAGCAAACTAAAAGGACAGCTAGATCAGGAGTGGAAACATAGAAATGAAGATCTCAAGAAGTGTTAGCAACAGGGCAGTGGGAGGAGGAGAAGGGGGGAGAAGGTAAAGAAAATAAGTAGCATAGACAGTAAATAGAAAATAGATGGGGGGCAAGAATAGTATGGGAAATATAGAATCTAAAGAACTTGAGACACATTGTCATAAACTAAAGGGGGGGGTAATGGTGGGGGCGGGGGGTAGGGTGGAGGGGAATGAAGGGGAGAATAGAACAACTATAATGGCATAATCAATAAAAAAAAAGATGATGATATCCAGTTTTGCCACTCCTATTCAACATAGTACTTGAAGTCCTAGCCATAGCAACTAGAAAAAAAAAGTGACAGGCATCTAAATCAGAAAGAAGGAAGCAAAACTGTTACTGTCGCAGATGACATGAAAGTGTACATAGAAAATCCTATAGACTACAACAAAAACTACTCAACCAAATAAATGAATTTGGCAAAACAGCAGGATACAAAGTCAATATTAAGAAATCAAAGGCATTTTTGTACACCAACAATGAAATATCAGAAACAAAAATCAGGAAAAAATTTCTTTTGATATAGCAACAAGAAAAATAAAGAACCTAGGAAGAAACCTAACCAGGGTTGTAAAAGACCTGTGTTTATAAAATTACAGAACACTGAAGAACAAACTTAAGGAAGACACAAATGGAAGCATGTACTATGCTCATGGACTAGAAGAAGTAATATCATAAAAATATCCATACTACCGAAAGCAATTTATAGATTCAATGCAATATCTGTTAAAGTACCAATGACATATTGCACAGATACAAAATAAACATTTCAGAAATTTATATGAACTATAAATGGCCTCCAATAGCTGCACCAATTTTGAGAAAGAACAAAGTAGGAATTATAACACTACCTGCTATCAAGTGATATTACAAGGACACTGTAATAAAACAGTCTGGTACTGGGATAAAAACAGATCCATAGACCAAGGGAACATACCAGAGAGCCCAGAAATAAATCCAAGTCTCCATGGGTTAGTGAATATATGACAAAGGGGGCAGCAACATAAAATGGAGCAAAAATAGCCTCTTCAACAAATTGTGTTGGGAGATCTGGACAGCTATATGCAAAAAAATAAAACTCAATCACCAACTTAAACCATACACAAAAATAAATTCAAGGTGAATGAAAGACAAATATAAGTTGTGATACCATAAAAGTTTTTTTCAATAATTTCATTTAGTTATTTTTCAAGTACAGTTTTTTGCCTGTTTCTCCCATCCCAGCCCCCCCACCCCATGCTCCCCACCTCCCTCCCATTTCCAACCCCCCCCCCCCAGTTCTCATCCCTGTGTCCTTCATATTTGCTTCTCCAAATCCCTCCCCTTTTTCCTCCTTAAATTCCCTTCCCTCTCTCCTCTGGTCACTGTCCCCTTGTTCTCTATTTCAGGGTCTTTGTTTTTATTCTGCTTGCTTGTTTGTTTTGTTGTTTAGCTTCCTGTTAAAGGTGAGATCATATGGTATTTGTCTTTCAACACCTGGCTATTTCACTCAGCATAATGCTTTTCAGTTCCATCCATGTTGTTGCAAAGGGTAGGAGCTCCTTCTTTCTCTCTGCTGCATAGAATTCCATTGTGCATATGTACCACAATTTTTTGATCCATTCATTTATTGACGGGCACCTTGGTTGCTTCCAACTCTTGGCTATTGTAAATTGACACCATAAAAGTCTTTGAGGAAAATATCAGCAGGAAAATCTCAGGCATTCCATGCAGCAACATCTTCACTGATATGTCCTATAAAGCAAGGGACATAAAGAAAAGAATAAACAAATGGATCTCATCAAATTAAAAAGCTTCTGCATGGCTAAGGAAAACAGCATTAAAATGAAAATGGGGCCAACTATATGGGAAAGTCATTCTCAGGAATTACAGAGCTCTGGGTAGATGGGAACCTCATGATAAGGAGTCTAAAGAAGGGATACTGTCTGCGGAGAGGAACAAACATCATCCTGGGACAGGGGCAGTATTCATTTGCTAGAGGCTTTGATGAAACCACTCTTTGGTAGAAGACACTGGAGATATGAACATGTAGGACATTGTCCTGTCACTAGATGAGATTAGCACTATCTATGCAACTTGGACCTGTAGTCCTAACATCTTGTATAGGCAGAGGCTGAATTATGTAGCACATGGTAAAGTGTTGACTGAGCTCCATATGTCTCCTTGAAGCCCTGTTGTGAACTCTGGTTGCCTCTTGGGGATTACACTTTACATTTCCTTGTTTCTAGCTCTGACGTTTTTTGTACTACATACATGGCTCTCATGTCTAGTGGTAGTGGCTATGTTTTCCTCTCCTTTGTCTACTCTGTTTTCATCAGCACAGGTAACAGTGCAAAGCAGTGGGTCTTATTAATGGCTGCACACAAGAATTGCCAGGCCATGCTGTAGGCCAATTAACTCTGATTTTTTTTGTGAGGTGGGGAGGTAGAATCTAAGAGTCAATGCATTTTAAAACTTTCAAAGTGATTCCAACATTCAGTCAAGGTTGAGAACCATTGTGTTTTAAGTGTCTGTTTAAGAGCAAGTGAGCCAACATTTTTTTTCTCCTAAAAGACTGCATGTGTTTAATTGTAGTCCTGCTAACAGTTTCATTCCCCTTTGTAGGTACACCCACCCATTTTATTGTGCTTTATTGAATTATATAATGAGTGCAAGAATAGAATTTTTTCAGCATTCTGCCCTCACCAGGGAGTGCTTATTATACATTAAAATTACCTTTAACTTTTTAATCATTTCAACTCAAAGATTCTAAAATCTGAAAAGAAATATTTTGTTTAATTTTGTTTCTGTTTAATTTGTTTTATTTTTCCTTCAGAATTACCAGTTTTTATTATGTAAAATTTCCATTATTTTTCTCTTCTCATGTATCACCACTCAGATCACTTTTATTTGTGTACTTTATACTGTTTCATATATTTGTCTCAATGGAATGATCTGGAGTGCTGGGAGGACACAGTTAATAATAGCAGTATAAGCAGGCAAGACCAGACCTTAGGTTCTTTGGGAAAAAATAATAAGATGGGGAAGCTTTTCCTCTGACTGCTTCCTCCCCTTGGGAAAAGGAGGAACATATCAGTCTGGTGCCATGTCCTAAATCTGACATCAGTTTGTCCACAGATAAGGGGTCAAGTTTCATATATATGACAGCTCTGTCTGGGGCTCTGGGATCCTTCATTCTCCATCAGGTGTAAATCAGATAGAAATTCTTGTTGTTGCTTAGTTGTGATACTTAGATTTGGAGGGAAAATTTTAAGAAGGCCTTCCTTTGGTTTCAAGTAGGATTCTTTGCCAGCCACAAGTTGTTGTGATCTTTATTTGTGTAGTATATCTATTTCTCAGCTCTTTTAGTACTTAAAGGAGATGAGGTGACATTGCCCCTCATGCTCTAACAGTACAATAAAGATAGAGGCTCCTATTGAGAGGTCTGTATTTTGTGATTCTTTACATGCGGGGAGCAGAAAGGAGATCTCAGCAGGACATTAGACTTACTAGAGAAGTAACAGGATAATGGACAGTCACTCACAGATACCACCAAGGGTCTGTTATTACTGAAGATGAGATTTATATTTGGAACAGAGGAAGACATGTGCCCTGACTGGGAATTGAACTGCAATACTCTGGTTCACAGGCCCATGCTCAATCCACTGAGCTACACTAGCCAGGAACCATTTTTACTTTTTTGAAGATTTTCCACTGCTTCCCACAGTGACTGCACTAATCTGCATTCCCACCAACAGTGCAAAAGGGTTCCCCTTTCTACATATTCTCGCCAGCACTTGTTTGTTGATTTATTGATAACCATTCTGACATGTGTGAGATGGTATCTCACTGTGGTTTTAATGTACATTTCTCTGATGACTAGTAACATTAAGCATCTTTTCATATGTCTGTTGGTGATATGTCTTTGGAGAAGTGTCTATTTAAGTCCTTTACCATTTTTAAAAATTGTATTGGGTTTTTTTTGGTGTTGAGCTTTGTAAGTTCTTTATAAATTTTGGATATTAACCCTTATCAGAGTTATTGGCAAATATGTTTTCCCATTCTGCATGGTATCTTTTTATACAATTGATGTTTTTCTTTGCTATGCAAATAGTTTTTAGTTTGATGTAGTCCTATTTTTTTATCTTTTAATATATTTTTAATTTTATTAATTATGCCATTACATTTGTTCTATTCCCCCCTCCATTCCCCTCCACCCTGCACTCCCCTCCCCCACCATTCCCCCCTTTAGTTCATGAACATGTGTCTTAAGTTCTTTAGATTCTTTATTTCCCCTACTATTCTTACCCTCCCCCCTATCTATTTTCTATCTACTGTCTATGCTACTTATTTTCTGTACCTTCTCCCCCCTTCTCCTTCTCCCACTCTCCTGTTGCTAACCCTCCATGTTATCTTCATTTCTATGGTTCTGCTCCTGATCTAGCTGTCCTCTTAGTTTGCTTTTGTTTTAGGTGTGGTTGTTAATAACTGTGAGTTTGCTGTCCTTTCACTGTTCATCTTTTTTATCTTCTTTTTCTTAGGTAAGTCCCTTTAACATTTCATATAATAAGGGCTTGGTGATGATGAACTCCTTGAATTTGATCTTATCTGAGAAGCACTTTATCTGTCCTTCCATTCTAAATGAAAACTTTGCTGGATAAAGCAATCTTGGTTGTAGATCTTTGGATTTCATGACTTGGAATACTTCTTTCCAGCCCCTTCTTGCCTGTAAGGTCTCTTTTGAGAAATCAGCTGACAGTCTGATGGGAACTCCTTTGTAGGTGACTGTCCCCTTATCTCTTGCTGCTTCTAGGATTCTCTCCTTCATTTTAATCTTGGCTAATATAATGGTGATGTGCCTCGGTGTGTTTCTTCTTGGGTCCAACTTCTTGGGGACTCTCTGAGCTTTCTGGATTTCCTGGAAGTCTATTTCCTTTGCTAGAACGGGGAAGTTCTCTTTTATTATTTGTTCAAATAAGTTTTCCACTTGTGACTGTTCCTCTTCCCCTTCTGATACCCCTATAATTCAGATGTTGGAACATTTAATGATGTCCTGGAGGTTTGTAAGCCTCTCCTCATTTTTTTGAATTCTTGTTTCTTCATTCTTTTATGTTTGGTCATTTTTTTCCTCCTTCTGGTCCACTCCTTTGATTTGAGTCCCAGTTTCCTTTCCATTACTATTGGTTTCCTGTGCAATTCCATTCATTTCAATTAGTTTAGCATTCATATGTTCCTCTAATTTGTGACTAAAATCAACCAGTTCTGTGAGCATCCTGATCACCAGTGTTTTGAACTGTGCATCTGATAGTTTAGCTGTTTCTTCATCACTTAGATTTATTGGCTCTGGGGCTCTGAGTTATTCTTGGGCCGTGTTTTGATCTGTTTGTGCCTGTTACGTATGAGGAGAGGTGCCTTAGGTGATCGCCAGGGCAGGGCCACCCAGGTAGCTGGTTTGTGATGCTGTATGTGGGGGCGGGGTCAGAGAGGGAGCAATGGTGGTCCTCTCCGCTTGCTTCACCACTCGCCCCCGCCTGTTTATCTGAGCGGGAATGTGTGAGCCCGCCACCCTGCGCCACCGGGGCCTGTGCGATATGTCTCAATGCTTGCCTCTTCACTGTTTTATCTGTTTGCAAATGCGTGACTGACCTTAGACAGCCAGCCGTGCCTCTTCCCTGGGTTGGCCCATAGCTAGCCCGCACCTGGGATCCGTGACTTCAGCTGCCTGTGCACCGCTCAGGTGGGGGGTCTTTTTGTGCCTGACCCACTTCACTGCTGGCTTCGCCCCTCTCACTGGTTTAGCTGAGCGGTTCATTATTTTTGGACTCTGTATTGTTCGATTTTCTGTGTGGTTTGGTTGTGTTTATTGTTGTTAAAACTTTATTATTTTTAGATTTGGTTTTGTGAGGACGCAAACTGTTTCCACCTACACCTCCATCTTGGCAGAAGTTCTTATGTAGTCCCATTTCTTTATTTTTCTTTTGTTTCCCTTTCCTGGGGAGATATATGTGATAAAATATTGCTAAAAGAAATGTCCAATATTTCGCTGCATATGTTTCCTTCTATGATTTCTATGGTTTCAGATCTAAAACTTTTAAAAATATTTTTTATTGTTCTTCAAGTACAGTAGTCTCCATTTCCCCTCACCATGCCCCATACTCCATCCAAGTCTTTCATCCATTTTGAATTTAATTTTTTGTTTAGTGTAAGAAGGTGGTGCCGTTTCATTTTTCTGCACATATCTATCCAATTTTCCCAACACCATTCATTGAATAAACTATCTTTAACCCATTGTATATGCTTGCTTCTTCTGTTGAATATTAATTGACTCTAAATGTGTGGATTTATTTCTGGGCTCTGTATTCTGTTTCATTGATATATGTGTGAGTTTTTATGCCAGTAACAGGCTGTTTTGATTACTGTGGGTGCTGTGTTTTATCACATGTTCTGTCTGCATCTATTGATATGATCATGTGGTTTATATCATTCATTTTATTTACATGCTGAATCATATTTATTGATTTGCATGTGTTGTACCAAACTTGCATCCCTGGAATAAATCCCACTTGATCATGATATATAGTCTTTATGATGCATTGTTCTATTTGGTTGGCTAATATTTTGTTGAGGATTTTAGTGTCTATGTTCATCATGAATATTGGCCTATAATTTTCTTTTTTTTTTATAGTGTGTTTATCTGGGTTTGGAATTAGGACAATGCTGGCCTCATAAAATAAGTCTGAGAGACTCCCTTCCTCTTGAATTTTTGGAAATAGTTTTTGATGGAGAGGTATTAGTTTTTCCTGGAGCGTTTGATAAAATCACCTGTGAAGCCATCTGGTGCAGGGCTGTTTTTCTTTGGTAGTTTCTTTCATGCGAGGTTTTCTTTTTTTTTTCTTTTTCTTTTTTTATTACTGCTTCAATTTCGGTAGGTATAGTCAGTATAATCTGTCTATTCAGATTCTCTGATTCTTCCTGATTTATTTTTTTTGGAAGACTGTGTGTTTCTAGGAATTTATCCACTTCATCCAGGTTGTCTAGTTTGTTGACATAGCTGTTCAAAATATTTTCTTACAATCCTTTGTATTTCTTTGGTGTCAGTTCATATTTCTCCTCTTTCTTTTCTAATTTCTTTATTTGGGTCTGCTCCCTTTAAAAAAACCCCTTTAAAAAATGAGTCTGGTTAAAGGTTTGTCGATCTTGTTTATCTTTTCAAAGAACCAGCTCTTAGAGTCACTGATATTTTTTTTTTACTGTATTTCATTTATTTCTGCTCTGATCTTCATTATTTCTTTCTACTTGCTTTGGGCTTCGTTTGTTGTCCTCTTTCAAGTTCCTTTAAATGTTTTTTATTTGAGCTTTTTCTATCTTTTTTTTTGAGCTAAGCTTGTAATGCTATGAATTTTCTTCTTAAGGTTGCTTTATGTGAGTCCCATGGGTTGTGGGTTGTTGTGCTCTCATTTTCATTTGTTTCTAGGTATCTTTTGATGTGTTTTAAATTTTTTATTATTGTACAATTACAGTTGTCCTCATTTTCCCCTATTACTACCCTTACCCTACTCATCCCCACCACCCTGATTCTATCCTTCCCCCTCCTCACATTCTCTTCTTCCACGGGTCCTTTATATATGTTCCTTGATTGACCCTTCTCATTAATACCCAAATTATTCCCCTCCCCACTCCCCTCTGGTTACTGTCAGTTTGTTCGTTATTTCCATGTGTCTGGGTCATTTTTCTCACTTGTTTGTTTTGTTGATTAGGTTCCACTTATACATGAGATAATGTGGTATTCGTCTTTTACTTCCTGTTTTATTTAACTTAGCATAATACTTTCTAGTGCCATCCACTGTCTAAAAAATAAGACTTCCTTCTTTCTTTCTGTGGCATAGTATTCCATTGTGTAAATGTACCATAGTTTTTTATAAAGATTTTTTTTATCTTTAGAGAGGAAGGGAAGGAGAGAGGGAGAGAGATATCAATGTAGGGTTGCCTCTCGCGAGTCCCCTGCTGGGAACTGGCCTGCAACCCAGGCATGTGCCCTGACTGGGAATCGAACCACCAGGCCCGCGCTAAATCCACTGAGCTACACCGGCCAGGGCCCATAGTTTTTTTTTATACACTCATTTACTGATGGGCACTTAGGCTGTTTCCAGCACTTGGCTATTGTAAATAGTGCTGCTATGAACATTGGGGTGCATAGGTTCTTTTGAATTGTTGTTTAAGGATTCTTAGGGTATAATCCCAGCAGTGAAATTGCTGGGTCAAAAGGAGGTTCCATTTTTAGTTTCTGAGGAAATTCCATAGTGTTGTGCATAGTGGCTGCACAAGTGTGCATGCCTACCAACAGTGTACTAGGGTTCTCTTTTTTCCACAACCTCTCCAGCCTTTTCATTTGTTGATTTGTTTACGATGGTCATTCTGACTGGTGTGAGGTAGTATCTTATTGTGGTTTTAATTTGCATCTCTCTGATGGCTAGTGATGCTCAGCATGCTTTCATATGTCTCTGGATCCTCTGTATGTCCTCCTTGGAGAAGTGTCTGTTCAGGTCCTTTGCCCATTTTTTGATTAGTTTGTTTTTCTTCCTGGAGTGGAGTGTGTGAGTTCTTTATATATTTTGGAGATCAAACCCTTGTCTGAGGTATCATTGGCAAATATGTTTTCCTATACAGTTGGTTCCTCTCATTTTGCTGATGTTTTCTGTAGTCATTCAGAGGTTTTTAACTAGTTATAGTCTCATTTGTTTATTCTTTTCTTTACATCCCTTGCTCTAGGGGACATATTGGTGAAAATATTGCTGTGCAGAATATCAAAGATTTTCCTGCTTATGTTCTCCTCTAGAATTTTTATGGTGTTGTGATTTATATTTAACTCCTTTATCCATCTTGACTTTATTTTTGTGTATGTGTAAGCTGGTGATCAAATTTCATTTTTTTCACAAGTAACTGTCCATATCTCTCAATACCATTTGTTGAAGAGTCTATTTTTACTCCATTTTATGCTCCTGCCCTCTTTTTCAAATATCAATTGACCATAGAGACATGGGTTTATTTCTCGGCTATTCTGTTCCATTGACCAATGTGTCTGTTCTTATAGCAGGACCATACTGTTTTGATTAGAGTGGCCTTGTAGTATAGTTTTATATCTTGTATTGTGATCCCTCCTCCTTTGCTCTTCTTTCTCAAAATTGCCACAGCTCTTTGGGGTCATTTAGGTTCCATGTAAATTTTTGAAATGCTTGTTTTATGTTGTGGACTCTGACCAGTGGGGTCCATGTGTTGTGGATGTGATGAACAAATTCACGCAGACTGCAGAAGTCCTTTGGGAAAAAAGGGGGCAGCATGGCCACTCTCTGAGTGAGAGAGCACCCTGACCCTTGCCTGGAGAAGATTTTATTGCTTTTCTGTGCACATTACATGGAGGATGGTCCTCATTTACTATGCACAGATTCACTTTAGGTGACTACATTTTACAGATAATAAAGGAAAGGATGTTGCAACTACAGGAGAAAAAATGGTTGAATTGGTTAGACTCCATCCTTGGGAGGTTTAGCACAGATTTTAGGAAGTTTAGGAAGTTACTTTTTTAAAATTTAAAAAAAAATTTTATTTAGTTATTTTTCAAGTACAGTTTTTTGTCTATTTTTCCCATCCCAGCCTCCCCTGCCCCTTGCTCCCCACCTCCCTCCCATTTCCACCCACCTTAGTTCTTGTCCCTGTGTCCTTCTTATTTGTGCCTCCAAATCCCTCCCCCTTTTTCCCCTTAACTTCCCTTCCTTCTCCCCTCTGGTCACTATCCCCTTGTTCTCTATTTCAGTGTCTTTTTTTTTTCTGCTTGCTTTTTTGTTTTGTTGTTTAGCTTCCTGTTAAAGGTGAGATCATATGGTATTTGTATTTCAGCACCTGGCTATTTCACTCAGCATAATGCTTTCCAGTTCCATCCATGTTGTTGCAAATGGTAGTAGCTCCTTCTTTCTCTCTGCAGCATAGAATTCCATTGTGTATATGTACTACAATTTTTTGATCCATTCATTTACTGATGGGCACCTAGGTTGCTTCCAACTCTTGGCTATTGTAAATTGTGCTGCTATGAACATTGTGGTGCATAGGTTCTTTGATATTGATGTTTTAGGATTCTTAGGATATAATCCCAGCAGTGGAATTGCTGGGTCAAAAGGCAGGTCAATTTTTATTTTTCTGAGAAAATTCCATACTGTTTTCCATAATGGTTGTACCAGTCTGCACTCCCACCAACAGTGAACTAAGGACCCCTTTTCCCCACAACCCCTCCAACATTTGTTGTTTGTTGCTTTGTTTATGATAGCCATCCTGACTGGTGTAAAGTGGTATCTCATTGTGGTTTTAATTTGCATCTCTCTGATAGCTAATGATAATGAGCAACTCTTCATGTGTCTCTGAATGTTCTGTATGTCCTCCTTGGAGAAGTGTTTGTTCAAGTCCTTTTCCCATTTTCTAATTGGGTTGGGTGTCTTCTTAGAGTGGAGTCGTGTAAGTTCTTTGTATATTTTGGAGATTAAACCTTTGTCTGAGGTATCATTGGCAAATATGTTTTCTCATACAGTTGGTTGTCTTGCTAATTTAATACTGTTTTCTTTAGCCATGCAGAAGCTTTTTATTTTGATGAGATCCCATTTGTTTATTCTTTCCTTTATATTCCTTACTCTAGGGGACATATCAGTAAAGAAGTTGCTGCGTGAAATATCTGAGATTTTCTTGCCAATGTTCTCCTCTAGGACTTTAATGGTGTTATGACTTACATTTAAGTCTTTTATCCACCTTGAATTTATTTTGGTGTATGGTGTAAGTTGGTGCTCAAGTTTCATTTTTTTGCATGTAGCTGTCCAGTTCTCCCAACACCATTTGTTGAAGAGGCTATCTTTACTCCATTTTATGTTACTGCCCCCTTTGTCGAATATTAATTGACTGTAGAGAGTTGGGTTGATTTCTGGGCTCTCTGTTCTGTTCCATTGGTCTATGTGCCTGTTTTTATGCCAGTACCAGGCTGTTTTGATTACAGTGGCCTTGTAATACAGTTTGATATCAGGTATTGTGATCCCCCCTACTTTGTTCTTCTTTCTCAAAAGAGCAGCTGCTATTCGGGCTCGTTTATGATTCCATATAAATTTTCGAAGTGTTTGTTCTATGTCTGTGAAATACGCCATTGGTACTTTAATAGGTATTGCATTGAATCTGTATATTGCTTTGGGTAGTATGGACATTTTGATGATGTTAATTCTTCCACTCCATTAACGTGGTATATCATTCCACTTGCTTGTGTCTTCCTTAACTTCTTTCTTCAGTGTTGTGTAGTTTTATGAAGACAGGGCTTTTATCTCCTTGGTTAGGTTTATTCCCAGATATTTTATTTTTCTTTTTGCTATATCAAATGGGATTTTTCTCTTTATTTCTGCTTCTGCTGATTCACTGTTGGTATACAAAAATGCCTTTGATTTCTGGATATTGACTTTTTATCTAGCTGTTTTGCCAAACTCATTAATTAGTTTGAGCAGTTTTTGGGTAGAGTCTATAGGATTTTTCATGTACACCATCATGTCATCTGCAAACTGACAGTTTGGCTTCCTCCTTTCCTATTTGGATGCCTTTTATTTCCTTTTCTTGCCTGATCGCTGTGGCTAAAACTTCCAATACTATATTGAATAGAAGTGGTGAAAGTGGACAACCTTGTCTTGTTCTTGATCGTAGTGGAAAAGCTTTTAGTTTTTTCCCATTGAGTATGATATTGGCTGTAGGTCTCTCATATATGGCCTTTATCATATTGAGGAATGCTCCCTGTATTCCCACTTTGCTGAGTGTTTTTATCATAAATGGGTGTTGTACCTTATCGAAAGCTTTTTCCACATCTATTGATATGATCATGTGATTTTTGTCTTTGCTTTTGTTTATGTGATGTATTACATTTACTGATTTGCGAATATTGAACCATCCTTGCATCCCTGGGATGAATCCTACTTGATCATGGTGTATAATCTTTTGGATATATTGTTGGATGCGATTTGCCAATATTTTGTTGAGGATTTTAGCATCTATGTTCATCAGCGATATTGGCCTGAAGTTTTCTTTCTTTGTTGTGTCTCTATCTGGTTTTGGAATTAGGATGATGCTGGCTTCATAAAAAGAATTTGGGAGTTTTCCATCCTTCTGGATTTTTTGAAATAGTCTGTGGAGAATAGGGGTTAGCTCTTCCTAAAATGCTTTGTAGAATTCTCCTGTGAACCCATCTGGTCCGGGGCTTTTGTGTGATGGGAGTTTTTTGATTACTGCTTCAATTTCTTTTGCTGTTATTGGTGTATTTAGATTTTCTGCTCCTTTTTCACTGAGTTTTGGAAGATTGTATTTTTCTAGAAATGTGTCCATTTCTCCTAGGTTCTCAAATTTCTTGGCATACAGTTCTTCATAGTAATTTCTTACAATCCCTTCTATTTCTGTGGTATCAGTTGTAATCTCTCCTCTTTCATTTCTGATTGTGTTTATTTGTGTCCTCTCTCTTCTTTTCTTGATGAGCCTACTTAAAGGCTTGTCTATTTTGTTTATCTTCTCAAAGAAGCAACTCCTGGATTCACTCATCCTTAAAATTGTGCTTTCAGTTTCTGTCATTTAATTCTGCTCTAATCTTGGTTATTTCCTTCCTTGTGCTTGCTCTGTGCTGTCTTTGTTGTTTTTCCTCAAGTTCCTCAAGTTCCTCCTGTGGCTATGGCAGTGGCACAGGATCTGAGAACTTCCCAGCTCTGGTAGCTGGCTCCTCTGCTGCGTCACAGGGGCTTGGAGTGGCCTGACTCCCCGGCTCCCTGGCCTGTTGCTCTGGCGGCAGCACAGGGGCCGCGTGAGACCCAGCTCCAGTAGCTGACTCTGCCGCCGTGTGGTGTTTCAGCGTCGGTCACAATCTCTGGTCTTTTAATTTCATAAATGCTGGGTAACCGATGGTTTATTGTGCTGTTTCTCCATAGATCTGCCAGGATTTTCACCCATGAGTACAGGAGCTAGTATCAGCTCCATCTTACTCCGTCGCCATCTTCCCAGCATCAGGAATTTACTTTAAAGATGCACAGTAAACATTTTCTGCCTCAATTCAGGGTGAGGGAGTTTAAGCAAAAAGCAAACCTCAAAGCAGCCCAGGTATAATGCAAGCCTGATTCCTCACGGGCAAGCCAATCTGTGGGCCCAGTTCCTTTGTGCTGCCTCACTCCTACTGCCTTTCCAAATCAGGGGCTGAGCCACATTTGCCACTGCCATGAGGATCAATTGCTTATAGTTTTGTATTTGTGAAATATGTAATTGGTATTTTCATAGAGATTGCATTGAATTTATATATTTCCTTAGGAGATAGGGCATTTTGATAATGTTAATCATCCAATCCATGAACATGGTGTATGTTTCCATTTATTTCTGTCTTCCTCAATTTTTGTTCAGTGTTGTGTAGTTTTCTGAGTACAAGTCTTTTACCTCCTTGGTTAGGTTTATTCCTATGTACTTTAGTTCTCTTGTTGCTATAGTAAGTGGGATTTTATTCCTAATTTCTGTATTGGATATTTTGTTCTTGGTGTCCAAAAAGCCTTAAGCCTTTGATTTCTGAATATTGACTTTGTATCTTTCTATTTTGGCAAATTCACTTATTAGGTGGAGCTGTTTTTGGTGGAGTCTATAGGGTTTTCTTTGTACACTATCATGTCATCTGAAAACAATGAGGGTTTTATTTCCTCCTTTCCAATTTGGATGCCTTTGACTTCTTTTTCTTTTCTGATTGCTGTGGCTAGAATTTCCAATACTATATTGAATAGAATTGGAAAAGCAGACATCCTTGTCTTGATCCTGACTTAGAAAGCTTTTAGTTTTTGGTCATTGAATATGATGCTGGCTGTATGAGGCCTTATTATGTTGATGAATCCTCCCTCTACTCCCACTTTGCTGAGTGTTTTTATAAAAAATGAGTGCGGTATGTTATCAAAAGCTTTTTCCTCATCTATTGATATAATGAGTGAATTTTGTCTTTTCTATTGTTTATATGATCTAATATGTTTATTGATTTGTGAATATTGTACCATTGTTGCATTCCTTGTACGAATATGACTTGATCATTGTGTATGATCTCTTTAACGTATTGCTGGATGTGGTTTGCCAATATTTTGTTGAGGATTTTATCATCTCTGTTCATCAACAATATTGGACTGTAGTTTTCTTTCTTTGTTGTGTCTTTATCTGGCTTTGGAATTAGGATGATGCTGGCTTTATAAAAAGATTATGAGAGACTTCCTTCTTGTTGGATTTTTTGGCATATTTTGTGAAGGATAGGAGTTAGCTCTTCCTGAAATGTTTTTTAAAGTTCTCCTGTGAAACTGTCTGGTCCAGGACTTTCGTGTGTCAGAAGCTTTTTGATTACTGTTTCAATTTCTTCAGCTGTTATTGGTCTATTCAGGCTTTCTGCTTTTTCTTCATTGAGTTTTGGAAGATTATATTTTTCTAGAAATTTGTCCATTTCACCTAGGTTTTCATATAACTTGGCATATAGATCTTCATATTAATTTCTTAGAGTCATTTGTATTACAGTTCTGTGATATCAGTTGTAATCTCTCCTCTTTCATTTCTGATTGTGCTTATTCTGGTCCTCTCTTATTTTTTATTGATGAGCCTGCTTAAAAACTTGTTGATTTTGTTTATTTTTTTGTTTCATAAATTACTTCATTGTTGTTCAATTACAGTTGTCTGCATTTTCTCACCACCACTCCCCCCAACCCCAGCCAACCCCCCCTTTCTCCCTTGCTTTCATCCTCCCCCTTGGTTTTGTTCATGTGTCCTTTATAGTAGTTCCTGAAAACCCTTCTCCCCACAGTCCCCTTCCCCCTGCCCCCTGGCTATTGTTAGATTGTTTTTAAAGAACCAGCTCCTGGATTTATTGATCCTTAGAATTGTGCTTTTAGTCTCTATGTCATTTAATTCTGCTATGATCTTGGTTGTACTTGCTCCGGGCTGTTTTTATTGTTGTTCCTCAAGCTCTTGTAGGCATGGGGTTAGGTTGTTTATTTGAAATGTTCCTATATTTTTTAGGTAGGCCTGTATTGCTATGATCTTCCCTCTCAGGACTGCCTTTACTGTGTCCCATAATTTTGGACTGGTGTGCATTCATTTTCAGAAACTTTTTGATTTCTTCCTTGATTTCATTATTAACCCATTCATCATTTAATAGCATGCTATTCAATCTCCATGAGTTTGAGTACTTTGGGTTTTTTTCCTTGAGGTTGGTTTCTAGTTTCACTCCCTTGTTGGTCAGAGAAAATGCTTGATATGATTTCAATGTTCGTGAATTTGCTGAGGCTTGTTTTGTGTCTTATCATGTGGTCTCTCTTTGAAAATGTTCCGGGTACATTAAAAAAATGTATATTTAGCTTCTTTGGGATGAAGGGCTCTATATATATCAGTTAAGTATTCGATCTGGGGCACTGTTCAATGCCACACTATCCTTGTTGATATTTTGTTTGAAAAAACTATTCATTTTTGACAATGGGGTATTAAAATCCCCTACTATTAGTGTGTTGATGTTTATATCTTTCTTGCAGTCCTCCAATATTTTTGTTTTATATTTTGGTGTTTCTATGTTGTGTGCATGTGTTTATAATGTTTATGTCTTCTTGATGGATTCTTTCCTTGAGTATTACAAAGTGTCCTTCAGTGTCTCTTTTATGGCCTTAGTTTTAAAGTCTATTTTGTCTGATATAAGCATTGCTATCCCAGCCTTTTTGTCCTGTCCATTTGTTTGGAATATTTGTTTCCCTCCCTTCAATTCATTCTTTGTCTCTTGTATGCAGCATATGTGTACATTATGTTTTCTTATCCATTCAGCTACTCTATGTTTTATGATTGGAGCATTTAAGCAATTTACATTTAAGGTTATTATTGATAGCTACTTATTCATTGACATTTTACCACCTTTGTCCCTGTGTTCCTCTCTCTCTCACTCTTTCTCTTCTCTTCTTAAAGCAGTCCCTTTGGCATATCTTGCAGTGCTTGTTTGGTGGAGGTGTAGTCTTTCAGGCTTCTCTTGTCTGGGAAACTTTATTTCATCTACCATTTTAACTGAGCACCTCACTGGGTAGCAGCCCTGACTGGTGTGGCTCAGTGGATTAACTGAGCACCTCACTGGGTAGAGTATTCTTGGTTGCAGGTCTTTACTTCTTATTACTTGGAACATTTTGTGCTATTCCCTTCTGGTATGAAGTGTTTCCATTGAGGAGTGAACTGCTAGCATTATTGGAGCTCCCTTGCATGTTATCATTGGTTTCTCCCTTTTTGCTTTTAAGATTTTCTGTTTGTCTTTAAAATTTGGCATTTTAATTATTATGTGTCTAGGCCTATTTGGGTTCATCTTTATCAGGACCCTCTGTTCTTCTTGCATTTACATGCCTTTTCCCCTTGCTAGGTTAAAGAAATTTTCTGTCATTATTATTTCGAGCAGGTTTTCTTCCCTTGTTCCTTTTCTTCTTGTATTCCTCTGATTTGAATATTGTTGCCTTTCATTTTGTCCTGAAGTTCCCTTAAGCTAGCCTCATACTTTTTGAATCTTTTGTCATGCTGTTGCTCTACCTGTGTATTTCCTTCTACCTTGTTTTCCAGTTTACTAATTTAATATGCTTTAGTCACCATTCTTGTCATTCCTTCTAGTATATTTTTAAATTTTAGTTATTGTATTCTTCAGTTATTCCTGGTTCTTGTTTATAGTTTCTATTTTATTTCTCATACTTTTGTAGTTCCCACTAGTTCTTGTATTTGTCATCGAGTTCCTTGAGCATCCTCATAACCATGTTTTTGAATTCTATGTCTGATAGTTTGCTTGCCTTAAGTTCATTTAGCTCTTTAGCTGGGGATTCCTCTGTTCCATTTGACTGGTTTTTTTGTCTTTGCCTCTTCATTTTAGATGACTCTTTGTTTGTGCATCTCAAGATGCTCTGCTCTGGCAGCTGCCTTCATGTCATGAAATTCTGTGGTAGGAGTTTTGTGGGGCTCAGAGGTGAAGTCTCTTTGACCTCCTTGTCTTGATGTTAGGCTTGCCTTTTCTTCTATTTGTGTGGGCTCTCTTATTGTACTTGGGCTTTACTTCTTGCTGTCCTCTTTGTTGGTGGGTATTCTCTTCCAGCAGGCTTACTGGTAGTTACAATTTCCACCTTGTCTTGTATGCTGTTATACAAGTGTTGGTTAACAAATCAGTATCTCCCAGCAACAAAACCTACATCAGAAAAAAGAACCCCCCTATTATATCAGCAGTCTCAACTGTAATTGAAATAAGACTAATAAAGGTGAGGAGAGATTACCAATATTATAAGATCTGACAAAGGGTATATGAGATGACTAAAAGAAGGGGAAATGTCATTGAGTGCTAAAAAGAAAAAGAGTTGATAAGATCAGATATAGAATTGAGGTGGAGAAAGGGAGATAACAAAATTTAAAATGTATGTAAAACACCATAGGGCTATGGGAACAATGGGGTAAGAGAAGGGAAGAGTATATTATGTGGTTTGAAGTAAAATTGAAAAGCCATTGGACTAAAAAGAGAAAAATTGCAGAAAAACCACAGCAGGGTTGATAGCAATAAAAGCTGAATGAAGTTTAATAAAGGTGGGACAGGAATAAGAATATTGTAGAAAAGTAAATATGAGATGTCTACTGTAAAGGAAAATGATTTTGATAGAATGTGGGAAACATAAGAGTAAGGAGAAAAGTCCAGGTTGAGAGAGGGGAAAACATTACATATAATTCCTCACTGAACTTGTCAGAGGCAAGGTGAAGGTGAAATGGAATAAGACATGGGGAGATATTCTATGGGATTTAATTTACAAAGAAATAGTGTACAAATAGGAGTTCCGTTGGAGAAGTACAGCAATGACCGTGGTATTTTGACAAACTGGCCACTATTTATAAAATGTAGAAAAGAAATAAGATACTTATAAGAGGGGGAAAATAACATGAGCTGACTTAAGAAAGAAGAGTGCTTATGCAAGTTTAGATGTAAGGGATAGGAATATGGCCTAGTGTAAGAGAAAGTAATGTTATCCACAACAGTAATAAAACTCAGGAAGATGGTGAAATGAATTAAGAACAGAAAAAGGTGTTATGTGGGATTTGGAATAACAATAATATACTAAAAATATATATTTTGTATATGTATGCATATATATGTACACATATATACATCATGTATCATACATATATGATATGTGTGTGTGTATATATAATCTGAATAAAACAAAAAAGTAAAAAACCAAGAGTAGTGAGTTATTTGGAATATTAATGAAGTAAAATAAGAAAAATTAAAATGCAGTATGAAAGGAAGAAAAACAAAACAAAGAAACCCAAAGAAGCCAATAACCTAAATAAATAAACAGAAGAAAGAGATATTTAAAAAAAAAACAAATCATGCAAGTTCTGATGAAGAACAACGTGAAATTTTTCTCACTTGATAGTGTTTGCCTTTTTACTCCTTTCTGGATCTGTTTCTGATTTTGTCTCGGCTCTAGGTCTTACTATCTTACTCTTGCTGGGGGTGGGGGGAGAAAGCCCCCTGCTGATAGTTTTTAAGCTTACCCTGCCAGATTTGCAGATCTTCCTAGCTCCTGTAGGAAGTGGGGGTTTGTACTCTGTTTTTTCTGGTGGTTCAGCAAAGAAGTGGACTCAGTCTGGGCTACAGTAATCACAGGGACCTAGTTTACAGCCATCTCTCAGAGCAATATGCATCCTCACTCTTCACTCTGCACAGTTGTGCCAGGCTAGTGCCAATAACCAAAGAGCTTTGTACCCATTTGATCAATCTTTGAGGTGCCTTTAATGGGAGCAAATTGCACCCACAGTCCTCCCTCTTTCATGGCTTGGCAAATGCATGCGTGCAAGGTCCCTGCTCAGTATGTGTCAGTTCACCCTTTAAAAACATTATTTGGTTGCTGTTGCTGCTCCCAGCCACTGTCTGTCTTTCCACACACCCCAACTCTGGCAAGTCCAGGGTTTGTCTCAGACATGGTCAGTTGTGGCCCACCTTTTCCCTCAGTTCCAGGTGCTGGCAGGATACCTGACCCACTCTACACTGTCACAGCCAGCAACCACTGCACTGGCTTGGGTGCACCATCAGCTGTGTGTGTGCCTGAGTGCCTTCCCCTCACTTTCCCAGTGACTTTACACATTCAAGCCTCTCCTGGATTTGCCTTCCCTAAGAGTGGATGGAGTCACTAGGCTGCTATCACTTACCTGGCTCTTGTATGATGTTTTCCCCATGGCATCTGAGGTTTCTGCCTGTTGGGAACTGCTCTGCCTGGTTTTAGGAGTTGTAACTTCCCCTCATGGCTAAGGCTGAGTGAGCGACCTTTGGGTTGTGAGCCACTAAGGAGACAAAGCTTGTCTCTGGCAGCAGTACTGCTTCTGTTTCATCCCCTACCCCAAGTGCTTGGTTGGTTAGTCTATGACGGGTAAGACCCCTCAGAGGGGGGGCAACCTAAGCCAGACATGATCGCTTGGGAGGCCATCAAGGAAGGACTTGGGGGCTGCAACAAAGGGGGAGTGATGGACCCTCACCCCCGGGCTATTCTGACATGGCCCAAGTCCCCATTTCCATCTGGGAGAAGTGCTTCCTGGTTCTAATTCACTTAAGCCTGAAAACCTATGATGGGGGAGGCAGTGGAGCCCCTTGCCAGCTAGAGCAGGATCGGGGGTGATTGGGCATAAGAAAGAATTCCTAAAGTCCTGTGAAGCCTGCTTTGCTAAGAGTGCTTTCATTCATATGCTAAGGGTCTGAGCAGGAAATGAGTATGTCTCCCAAAGTTTTTGCCACCCCCTTACCTGACAGACACTGACTCAGACTAAGCCCTCAGATTTCTTTGAAATGTTATCTACTGTTTGATCCTTGCCACCTGTATTCCTGTGTATTACAACCAAATAAAAGCCGTTGAGGAAGGGGTTCTTGGTCTTTCTCCTCTGAGAGATTGGCCATCTCTCCTCTCCAAGCAGATCATGACTTGGTAGTTTTACTTTCATCTGCGGCAGATGAGGGGACTTGTGGGCAAAATTGCCTCCATATATGGCACCACATCTGAGGACTTTCCCCATCTGGGAACTTTTGCCAGAAAGTTCTAATGAAGAATAATTAAAAGAAATGTAAAACAATATAAAATGTAATAATATCCAAATAATAGGGATACCAGAAGGAGTAGTAGAAGAGTAAGGGATAGGAAACACATTTGAAATAGTAATGATGGACAACTTTCATAATTGAATGAGAGAAAAAGTCACACAAATCCAGGAAACACAGAGAGTCCCAATCAAGAGGAACCCAAAGAGGCCCACTTCAAGACACATCATCATTAAAATGGCAAAATTCCAAGGCAAAGAGAGAATCTTAAAGGCAGCAAGGGAGAAACAGGAAGTAACATACAAGGGAGCCCCAATATGACTAGCAGGTGACTTCTCAATGGAAACACTCGAAGGAAGAGGAGATTGACTAGGAATATTTCAAGTACAAAAAAAAATGCCTGCAACTGAAACTACTCTAACCAGCAAGGCTCTAAACTAAAATGGAAGGCCAAATTGGGAGTTTCCCAGACCTAAGAAGCCTCAAAGAATTCAAGTCTTCCCAACTAGCTCTGCAAAAATTGCAAAACAGTCTCCTTTAAGAACAGGAAGAAAAAGGGTGAGAGAGAGACAGAGGAACACAGATATGAAAAATGACAATGATTAAGTATCTATCAATAATAACCTTAAATATAAATGGATTAAATGCCCCAACCAAAAGACATAGAATATCTGAATGGATAAGAAAGCATGGCCCACACATATGCTGCCTACATGAGACCAACCTCAGAACAAAAAACCTACATAAACTGAAAGTGAAGGGCTGGAAATAAATATTCAAAGCAAAGAGACAGGTAAAAAAGCCAGGTAGCAATACTCATATCTGACAAAAAAGACTTGGGAAAAAAAGCCAGAAAAAAAGATCCAGAAGGTCGCTTCATAATTCTGAAGGGAAGAATCCATTGAGAACACATAAACATTGTAAACATATATGAACCCAACATAGGAGCACCCAAATACATAGAGAAGATCTTGGAGGACTTCAACAAAGATGTTGTTAGCAACACAATTATAACAGGGGATTTTAACAACCCACTATCAAAAATGGATAGATCTTCCAAACAAAATATCAACAAGGATATTGAGAGATTTAACAATGTTTTAGATCAAATGGACTTAACTGATATATATATATATATATATATATATATATATATATATATATGGCCTTCCATCGCAAGGAAGCTAAATATACATTCTTTTTCAATGCACATGGGAAATTTTCAAAGGTAGACCACACGACAGGACACAAAACAAGGCTCAACAAATTCAAGAAAATTGAAATCATATCAAGGATATGAGTATAACTAGAAACCAACCTCAAGGATAAAAATTCAAAAAAACTCAAAATCATGGAGATTGAATAGCATACTATTAAACAATGAGTGGGTCAAGGAAGACATTGAGGAGGACTTCAAAAAGTTTCTGGAAACAAATGAAAATGAACTCATAACAATCTAAAAGTTATGGGACACAGCAAAGGCAGTCCTAAGAGGGAACTTCATAGCAATACAGGCCTACCTAAAAAAATACAGACATTTCAAATAAACAACCAAACCCTTCACCTACAAGAACAGGTGGAAAAACAACAACAACAATAAAGCAAACAGCCCAGATAAAGTAAAAGGAAGGAAATAATCAAGACCAGGGAAGAATTAAAGATATAGAAACTAAAAGTAGGATTCTAAGGATCAATAAATTTAGGATCTGGACCTTTTAAAATATAAAGCCGATCTAGGGTTTCAAGATGGCGGTGGACTAGGACGGAGTAGATACCAGTTCCTAGTACAAAAGAGACAGAAATCTATCTGATCGGAGGAGGTGAGGCCAGCAAGCCAGCAGTTGCCAAGCATATATGAAAATAAGAGACCAGAAACCTCATCGGTCACGGAGGAACCAGACGGTAGGGAGACAGCAGCGGTACAGTAGTCTCTGGGACAGAGCAGGGAGAAACAGCCGGTGCAGGGTAGGGGAACCAGCGCCCTGTGGTGAGAGCCCAATGGCTCCTGGGACAGCCTTCAGTGCCCGGACGGCTCCCTCCCTAGGATTTTTGGGCCCGGACCCGCCAAGTGGCCCAACCAGAGGGGAGCAGAGGATTCAGTCTACAAACCGCCAAGTGGCCCAACCAGAGGGGAGCAGAGGTGATTTCAGTCTTGCCCGGTTCAGCGCCTGGTGGGAACTGTGTCTGGGAGAGTGCCAAAAGGCGCCTGGGACAGCGTTCAGCGCCCGGACGGCTCCCTCCCTGGAATTTTTCTGCCAGGCAGGCCGAGTAGCCCAGGCAAAGAGGTGTGGAAGAAATTTCAGCCTGCACGCAATTTGGGAAACTAGTCGCTCCACACGCAGTGTGTCTGGGCAAGTGCCTGAGGGCGCCTAGGCCAACGTTCAGCCCCCAGAAAGCTCCCTCCCTAGGATTTTTGGGCCCGGACCGGCCAAGAGACCCAACCAGAGGGGAGCAGAGGAGATTTCAGCCTGCACACAGTTCTGGGTCCAGCACCCGGCTTGGTGCTGCTACATCCCTAGGGTTTTTTTTTTTTTGCCAGAGGTTGGCCAGGGGACCCAGACAAACACAGGAGCAGAAGGGATACACACCACGCAGCGTGCCAAGACGAGCACACAGAGTTTCTAGGTCGGCGCCCAGTCCTCAGATTGGCTCCCGGCTTCCGGTCTACCCCCCTCAGACTATCTGGAAGCCCGGGGTGCTGAGGGGTCCTGGGAAAAGAGCTGAGACCCTCAACCCCCTCCCTTTCTGGCCAAGCAAGGTGGGGGGCCAGGAGAGACTTGTTTGATAGAGTTTACAGAGAGGGTGCAGAGGACAAAGGGCCCCAGTCAAAGACTCTGTGGTTGCCAGCCCAGGAGAACTCAGAGGTGCAGACTGGGGCTCTGAATCCAGTAGACACGGCGGCCTGGTCTGCTTCACACCCAGCTTGGCAGCGAGCCCAGGACTGGGCAGAGGGTCTGGGGCCTCCCAACTGAACGGGGGCAGGCCTGTGCTCAATCCCGAGGGAACCAGGCAACTAGGCTGGTGCAGGTGCCTGCAAACACAGCAAACCAGACTATGGCAGTAACCCCTGGGAGGGGAGCGCTGCGAGAAAGTCCTAGCTCCCCATTGTAGGGAGCTGGGGGAGAGGTGCCAAGTGTCTGGATCCTGAGAGGGGCTGGCTGAAAAAAATCACAACAATCGACCCTCAGCCAACTGCAACCAGAAAAACCGGTTCGGCTAGTTTGAAGCCAACAAGTGACATTCCTTTTTCTGAGGTTGTTTTTGAGAGATTATTTTGGTGCGTTTTTTTGTTTTTTTACTTTATTTTATTTTTTATTCTTTCTTTCTTTTTTTATTTACCTTTCTTCCTTCTCCATTCCTTTTCTTTATCTTTTTTGCTTTTTTAAAGTAATCTGTTATTTCTTTTAAATTTTATTACTGTTTCATCTTTCCATACTTTTGTCCTCTTTTCCCAGATTTTCTGTTTTATTTCTTTTTCTGTTCTTTCTAAACTTATTGCTCTTTCTTCCATTCCCCTACCATTTTTTTCTTTCTTCCTTTTATTTCTTTCCTTATCATTTCTTTCTTTTACCCACAAGAGTCACAATCAACTTGAAAATATAAAAAGACCAGAGCTGGACCCATAGAAGAGGCCTCCCAATAGTAGAGTCAGAGAGACAAATTGCACATTGTTGCAGGAGAGAAGCCACAAGTTGCTGCATATTTGAGTAGGTGGAAGCAGAGAACAACAGGATAACCAAAAGAGGCTGCACCATTGAAATTCACAGGCATTCCACCACAAAAGTTCATACCATAAACCCAGGGTGTCAAAACAGATTAATCTAAGAAGCTGAGGCTAACAAGAGTCTCACAAACAATGGGAAGACAAAGAAACAATCCCCAAATGAAAGGAAAGGAGGAATCCTCAGAAAGAATGTTAGATGAAACAGAGGCAAGTCAACTATCAGATACTGAATTCAAAGCACTGGTCATCAGGAAGTTCAAAGAGCTCACAATCAGCTACCAGAAACTACAGGGAAGCTACAGTGATCTCACTGTGAACTATATCAACATGAAAAAGGAAATGGAAATTATTAGCAAGGGCCAAGAGGAAATGAAGAATACAATTTCTGAATTAAAAAACACAGTGGAAAGCATTAAAAATAGGGTGGATGAAACAGAAGATCGGATTAGTGAATTGGAGGACAAAGTAGAAAGCATCTCACAGAAAGAACAGGAAAGGGAAAAGAGGCTCAGAAAGAATGAAGAGAGATTAAGAGAAATGCAAGACAATATGAAATGTAATAATATCCGAATAATAGGAATACCAGAAGGAGAAGAAGAAGAACAAGGGATAGAAAACATATTTGAAAGAGTAAAGAGAGAAAATTTCCCTAATTTGACAAAAGAAAAAGTCACACAAATCCAGGAATCTCACAGAGTCCCATACAAGAGGAACCCAAAGAGGCCCACTTCAAGACACATCATCATTAAAATGGCAAACTTCCAAGACTGCCTCGGCCCGCGAGGCAGTCAACGGGGTCCGCCGATATACCTGTAACGGATGAAGGGGGATGGGACAGGAGGCGCGAAGAATGGCAGCAAGACAAAGGATTCTGATCAAGCTGCAAATTTTATTTCAAAATGGAGGGAGTTATATAGAGGAGGGCAGTGAAGGAAGTGCAGTGGATAGGTGGCTTCAAAGCGTGCTCTAGCCTGCGATTGGCCGGGGGGTGCATGGTGGGCGCGTGATCAAGGCACTGATTGGTGTGCCACCTGCATGTCCAGGAGGGGGGAGTTCTATGGCTCCTAACCGCAGCATCCTGTTATTCAGGCGCAACCTTCAGGTCGGATTGTATCAGCCTGTTTCAGGCTTATCCCAGCCCCCAACATCTCCTCCCTTATTTTTATTTTTAAGGTGAGGAGTGGACATTAACCGGCTAGGGGAGGCAGAGGTCTGGCTCCTCCTGAGCTCGTCCCGAGCTCTGAAGCACCCTTTTCGGAGAAGAGGGTTGGGGCGCTGACCTCTATGCAAGCCGACTTGCCTCTCAGGAGACATGGCAGGGCCACCTTCGGGGTAGCTTCTCCTTGCGATGCTTTGCTCTGCACCTAGCGGTATCCATTACAAATGATATGTAAAGTATAATGCCAAGAGTTATACTGTTCTCGTAGGAGGTGGGGGTGTAAAAAGGAGTTTATACGCGAGGACATTCTCGGAGAAAATGCTGCGAGTCAGTGCCAGGTTCATTCATTTCTAGCTGGTGATAATGTATCTGGATAGGCTTGCCAAGAAGGGAGTTAAGTTGGTCTCAGATGAGGTTTGTGGTGAGCCTGAGAACCCAGGGAGCAAAGGTCAGGAAAAGAATGATAGCTATTAAAGGCCCGAGGAGAGGGAGAAGACAGGGGAGCAGTCCGTTGAAGGCTGTAAGGAAAGGGCTCTCAGTCAGAGCTTTTCGCCGTTTTTCCAGGTCTTCTTGAAGGGTCTTGATCTTGTCCCGTACGATGCCTGACTTGTTGGCATAAAAGCAGCATCGTTCCTGTAAAGCCAAACAAATACCTCCCTGTTCTGCTGTGAGTAAGTCTAGACCTCGTCTATTCTGTAGAACTACTTCTGCTAGGGAATCTAATTGGTCTTGAATGTCAGTAATAGTATTTGATAAGGCTTGTACATCATCGACAAGTTGTTTGGAAAGTTTTGTATAGGAGTGAATTGCGACTCCTAATCCTGTAGTTCTGGTAGCTACTGCTCCAGAGACTCCTAGACCAACAAGCAGGGGAATAACAGCTAAGGCTCTTTTGTGTCGTCCTGCGAAGTGGTCAAAAGCAGGGACGGGGACAGGTTCATCTCCTGGGATGATGTCTATGTCAGGTAATAAGGCAGCTAAGGCACATAGCCCTGTCCAATTGGCGGGCAAGGCGGTGAAAGCTAGATTATTACCACACACGAATGCTCGCCCTGGGCCAGGGCAGAGGGATGTGTTGTAATTAAGCGTGTGGCTACAATTGGTAAAACTAGTGAAACCAAAAGAAATATCAAAAGAATTATTTTGTGAACCTTTATAGATACAAGGGGAGGAGTCAAAGAGCATAGGCTGAACTCTAAAGGGTATGCTGAGGGTGCAGTTTTGTTCGGTGATATTCAGGGCTGATATGTTGGTGGAGACAGCTAGAGGCATGGGGGTGCCTTGCACGCCGCGGGTGAAATGGCGGACGCGCCATGCGCTGAAGGCAAAATGGCGGCGGCGGGTGCGTGAGAGGTACTATAAGGAGGCGGTTTGAATGGCGGAAGGACTGCCACCACGAGTGGTGGCCAGTCAGGCTTATTGTAGCGAGCGGCCTCGTCCTCTAATTCTGCCTGTTCAGAGGGGTTTAACTGGTCGCCGGGGTCTTGGGAATTGGGGGGTGAAGCAGAGGAATAGAACTCCTGAAGGGGAGGGTACAGAGAAGGGACTTGAGGGTCTGTATCTATTCGGATGGAGACAGAAGGACAGTTTGAAGGCGCTCGTGAGGGAGGTCGAGAAAGCAAGTCAGCATGAACGTCAGGGAGACCGTGGACTGAGGCGGCTTTGGAGGGGGCCGGGGAGTGACTGCGGAGAATTTCTTGCCCCTCTTTGCAGGCTGGGGAGTGACTGCGGAGAATTTCTTGCCCTTCTTTGCAAAGGCGCTGTATGTCAGGGGAATTATTGTGGTTTTTAAGGATGTCTGTTATGAGGTTATAATAGTTAAAGGCAGTTATAGGGATAGTCTCGGGGCCAAAAACCTTATAATACTCATTTAGACAGTTGCCTACACGGCGCCAGACGCGGGAGTCAATGCTACCCTCCTGAGGAAACCATGGGCAGATTTTAAAAACGAAAGTGAAAAAGGAATTCAAATCTTTTTTACGAACTCTTATCTTGCGCACCTTGAGAGGCTCTTTTAATTGAGCAACGAACAAATCATGTTGTGAGCATGCCTGTCCCATGGCTGGGTCTTACCTTTGAAATGCCGCTGTCGGGGAACGGGGGTCCTCAGGGAATGCCCGCGCGCGGCTGAGTAGTCGCGGTGAGCCGGGCGAAAACGCTGCGATCGAAGGGGACAGTGGTCCGCACAGGCGATCAGCAGGGCCCCACGTTGGGCGCCAGTTGCCTCGGCCCGTGAGGCAGTCAACCGGGTCCGCCGATATACCTGTAACGGATGAAGGGGGATGGGACAGGAGGCGCGAAGAATGACAGCAAGACAAAGGATTCTGATCAAGCTGCAAATTTTATTTCAAAATGGAGGGAGTTATATAGAGGAGGGCAGTGAAGGAAGTGCAGTGGATAGGTGGCTTCAAAGCGTGCTCTAGCCTGCGAATGGCCGGGGGGTGCATGGTGGGCGCGTGATCAAGGCACTGATTGGTGTGCCACCTGCATGTCCAGGAGGGGGAGTTCTATGGCTCCTAACCACAGCATCCTGTTATTCAGGCGCAACCTTCAGGTCGGATTGTATCAGCCTGTTTCAGGCTTATCCCAGCCCCCAACACAAGACAAAGAGAGAATCTGAAAGGCAGCAAGGGAGAAAAAAGAAATAACATACAAGGGCGTCCCAATAAGGTTATCCACTGACTTCTCAATGGAAACACTCCAAGCAAGAAGAGATTGGCAAGAAATATTCCAAGTAATGAGAAACAGAGGCCTACAACCAAGGCTACTTTACCCAGCAAGGCTCTCAATCAAGATAGAAGGCCAAATAAAGAGCTTCCAAGACAAAAGAAGTCTAAAAGAATTTGCTGCCACCAAGCCAGCTCTACAAGAAATACTAAAAGGTCTGCTTTAAGGAAAGGAAGGAAAAGAGACAGACAGAGAGGAACACAGGTACAAAAATGGCAATGAATAAGTACCTATCAATAATAACCTTAAATGTAAATGGATTAAATGCTCCAATCAAAAGACACAGAATAGCGTCATGGATAAGAAAGTATGACCCACACATATGCTGCCTACAAGAGACCCACCTCAGGACAAAAGACCATCACAGACTAAAAATCAAAGGCTGGAAACAAATTTTCCAAGCAAATGGACAAGAAAAAAAGCTGGGGTAGCAACTCTCATATCAGACAAAATAGACTTCAAAAAAAGAGCCATAAAGAGTGACCCAGAAGGTCACTTCATAATACTCAAGGGAAGAATCCACCAAGAAGACATTAACATCATAAATATATATGCACCCAACATAGGAGCACCAAAATATATAAGGAAAATCTTAGAGGAATTCAAGAAAGATACAGACAGCAACACAATTATACTGGGGGATTTTAACACCCCACTATCAAAAATGGACAGATCTTCCAAACAAAATATCAACAAAGACATTGCGTCATTAAACAACACCCTTGATGAAATGGACCTAACTGATATATACAGAGCTCTTCACGCCAAAGAAGCTAAATACACATTCTTTTCAAATGCACATGGAACATTCTCAAAGATAGACCACATGATAGGACACAAAACAAGCCTCAACAAATTCAAGAATATTGAAATCATACCAAGCATTTTCTCTGACCATAAGGGACTGAAACTGGAAACCAATCCCAAAGGAAAAAACCCAAAACACCCAAAATCATGGAGACTGAATGGTATGCTATTAAACAATGAATGGGTCAAGAATGAAATTAGGGAAGAAATCAAAAGTTTCTGGAAACAAATGAAAATGATCTCACAACAACCCAAAACTTATGGGATACAGCGAAGGCAGTCCTGAGAGGGAAGTTTAGAGCAATACAGGCCTACCTAAGGAAAACAGAAACATTTCAAACAAATGACCTTACTCTACGCCTGCAAGAACTCGAGGAACAACAACAAAAACAGCCCAAAGCAAGTAGAACGAAGGAAATAACTAAGATCAGAGCAGAACTAAATGACATAGAGACTAAAAGTACAATTCTAAAGATCAATGAATCCAGGAGTTGGTTCTTTGAAAAAATAAACAAAATAGACAAGCCTTTAAGTAGGCTCATCAAGAAAAGAAGGGAACAGACACAAATAAACACAATCAGAAATGAAAGAGGAGAGATTACAACTGATACCACAGAAATAGAAAGGATTGTAAGAAATTACTATGAAAACTGTATGCCAAGAAATTTGAGAACCTAGGGGAAATGGACACATTTCTAGAAAAATATAATCTCCCAAAACTCAATGCAAAAGAAGTAGAACACCTGAATAGACCAATAACAGCAAAGAAATTGAAGCAGTAATAAAAAAATTCCCATCACACAAAAGCCCCGGACCAGATGGATTCACAGGAGAATTCTACAAAGCATTTAAGGAAGAGCTAACCCCCATTCTTCACAGACTATTCCAAAAAATCCAAAAGGATGGAAAACTCCCAAACTCCTTTTATGAAGCCAGCATCATCCTAATTCCAAAACCAGATAGAGATACAACAAAGAAAGAAAACTTCAGGCCAATATCGCTGATGAACATAGACACTAAAATCCTCAACAAAATATTAGCAAATCGCATCCAACAATATATCAAAAAGATTATACACCCTGACCAAGTGGGATTCATCCCAGGGATGCAAGGATGGTTCAACATTCGCAAAACAGTAAATGTAATTCATCACATAAACAAAAGCAAAGACAAAATCCACATGATCATATCAATAGACGCAGAAAAAGCTTTTGATAAGGTACAACACCCATTTATGATAAAAACACTCAGCAAAATGGGAATAGAGGGAACATTCCTCAATATAATAAAGGCCATTTATGAGAGATCTACAGCCAATATCATACTCAATGGACAAAAACTAAAAGCTTTTCCACTAAGATCAGGAACAAGACAAGGATGTCCACTTTCACCACTCCTATTCAATATAGTATTAGAAGTTTTGGCCACAGCGATCAGGCAGGAAAAGGAAATAAAAGGCATCCAAATAGGAAAGGAGGAAACAAAACTGTCACTGTTTGCAGATGACATGATAGTGTACATGGAAAATCCTATAGACTCTACCCAAAAACTGCTCAAACTAATTAATGAATTTGGCAAAACAGCAGGATACAAAGTCAATATCCAGAAATCAAAGGCATTTTTGTATACAAACAATGAATCAGCAGAAGCAGAAATCAAGGAAGAAATCCCATTCGATATAGCAAAAAGAAAAATAAAATATCTGGGAATAAACCTAACCAAAGAGGTAAAAGACCTGTATGCAGAAAACTACACAGCACTGAAGAAAGAAATCAGGGAAGACACAAACAAATGGAAACATATACCTTGTTCATGGATTGGGAGAATTAACATCATCAAAATGTCCATACTACCCAAAGCAATATACAGATTCAATGCAATACCTATTAAAGTACCAATGGCGTATTTCACAGACATAGAACAAACACTTCAAAAATTTATATGGAATCATAAACGAGCCCGAATAGCAGCTGCTCTTTTGAGAAAGAAGAACAAAGTAGGAGGGATCACAATACCTGATATCAAACTGTATTACAAAGCCACTGTAATCAAAACAGCCTGGTACTGGCATAAAAACAGGCACATAGACCAATGGAACAGAACAGAGAGCCCAGAAATCAACCCAACCCTCTACAGTCAATTAATATTCGACAAAGAGGGCAGTAACATAAAATGGAGTAAAGATAGCCTCTTCAGCAAATGGTGTTGGGAGAACTGGACAGCTACGTGCAAAAAAATGAAACTTGAGCACCAACTTACACCATACACCAAAATAAATTCAAGGTGGATAAAAGACTTAAATATAAACCATGACACCATTAAAGTCCTAGAGGTGAACATTGGCAAGAAAATCTCAGGTATTCCACGCAGCAACATTTTTACGGATATGTCCCCTAGAGCAAGGAATATAAAGGAAAGAATAAACAAATGGGATCTCATCAAAATAAAAAGCTTCTGCATGGCTAAAGAAAACAGTATTAAATTAAAAAGACAACCAACTGTATGGGAAAACATATTTGCCAATGATACCTCAAACAAAGGTTTAATCTCCAAAATATACAAAGAACTTACACGACTCCACTCTAGGAAGACATCGAACCCAATTAAAAAATGGGAAAAGGACTTGAACAGACACTTCTCCAAAGAGGACATACAGAATATCCAGAGACACATGAAGAGATGCTCAATATCGTTAGCTATCAGAGAGATGCAAATTAAAACCACAATGAGATAACACTTTACACCAGTCAGGAGGGCTATCATAAACAAAGCAACAAACAACAAATGTTGGAGAGGGTGTGGGGAAAAGGGGACCTTAGTTCACTGTTGGTGGGATTGCAGACTGCTACAACCATTATGAAAAACAGTATGGAATTTTCTCAGAAAAATAAAAATCAACCTGCCTTTTGACCCAGCAATTCCACTGCTAGGATTATATCCCAAGAATCCTAAAACATCAATATCAAAGAACCTATGCACCACAATGTTCATAGCAGCACAATTTACAATAGCCAAGAGTTGGAAGCAACTTACGTGCCCATCAGTAAATGAATGGATCCAAAAATTGTGGTACATATACACCATGGAATTCTATGCAGCAGAGAGAAAGAAGGAGCTACTACCTTTTGCAACAACATGGATGGAACTGGAAAGCATTATGCTGAGTGAAATAGGCCAGGCATTGAAGGAAAAACACCATATGATCTCACCTTTGACAGCAAGCTAAAGAATAAAACAAACAAGCAAACAGAATGAAAACAAAGACGCTGAAATAGAGAACAAGTGGGCAGCGACCAGAGGGAAGAGGGAAGGGAACTTAAGGGGAAAAAGGGGGAGGGATTTTGAGGAACAAGTATGAAAGACACAGAGATGAGGACTGGGGTGGGGGGGAAATGGGAGGGAGGGGAGAGACCGGGCGGGGGGGTGGGGTGGGATGGGAGAAATAGATTAAAAAAAATGTACTTGAAAAGTAACTAAATAAAATTTAATATTAAAAAAATAAAATAAAATATAAAGCAAATTTACAAGCCTTTAAGCAGATTCATCAAGAAATACAGAGAGAGGACCCAAATAAACTCAGTCAGGAATCAAAAAAGAGCGATCACAACTGATACCACAGAAATACGAAGGATTGTAAGAAATCACTACAAAGAATTATATGCCAAGAAATTTGAAGACCTAGGTAAAGTGTACAAATTTCTAGAAAAATATCATGTTCCAAAACTGAATGATGTAGAAACAAAAAGCCCGAACAGACTAATAATGGCTGATGAAATTGAAGCAGCAATAAAAAAAAAACTCCTGACACACAAAAACCCTGGACCAGATGGTTTCACAGGAGAATTTTACAAAGCATTTAAGGAACAGGTGACCCCTATCCCTTCACAGACTATTCCAAAAAATCCAATGAAAGGGAAGACTCCCAAACTCTTTTTATGAAACCAGCATTATCCTAAACCCAAAACCAGAAAAAAGACATAACAATGAAAAACTTTAAGTCATTACTGCTGATGAACAGAGATGCTAAAATCTTCAATAAAATACTGTCAAACCATATTCAGCAATACATTTAAAAGATCATATACCATGATCAAGTGGGATTTATCCCAGGGATGGAACAACATTTGTGAATCAATAAACATAATACACCACATAAAAAGAGCAATAAAAAATCTCATGATTATATCAATAGATGCAGGAAAAAGCGTTTGATAAGGTACAACACCCATTTATGGTAAAAACACCCAGCAAAGTGGGAATAGAGGGAGCATTCCTCAACACAGTAAAGGCCATATATGAGAGACCTACAGCCAACATCATACTCAATGTGCAAAATCTTAGAGCTTTTCCACTAAGATCAAGAATACAGATACCTGCTTCCAACACTCCTATTCAACATAGTATTGGAAGCATTTGCCACAGCAATTAGACAAGAAAAAGACAAAAAAAGGAATCCAAATTGGAAAGAAGGAAGCAATATCGTCATTGCTTGCAGATGACATGATATTGTACATAGAAAATCCTAAGACTCCACAAAAAAACTATTCAACCTAATAAATGAACTTGCTAAAACATAGGATACAAGGTCAATATTCAGCAATCAAAGGCATTTTTGTATACAAGCAATGAAATTTTAGAAAAAGAAATCAGGAAAGAAATCCCATTTAATATAGCAACAAGAAAAATAAAGTGCCTTGGAATAAATCTAACCAAGTATGTAACAAATCTGTACTCAGAAAACTACACAACCTTGAAGACTGAAATTAAGGAAGACACAAATAAATGGAAACATATACAGTGGTCATGGATTGGAATAATTAACATCATCAAAATGGCCATACTACTCAAAGTGATTTATAAATTCAATGAAATTCATATTAAAGTACCAATCACACATTTCACAGATATAGAACGAACATTTCAGAAATTTATATGGAACCTTTAAATGACCCCGAATAGCTACAACAATTTTGAGGAAAAAAGAGCAAAGAAAGAGGGATCACAATACCTAATATCAAAGTGTATTTCAAGGTCACTGTAATCAAAACATCCTGGTACCAGCAGAAGAACAGACACATAGGCCAATGGAATAAAACAGAAACCAGAAATAAACCCAAGTCACTATGGTCAATAAATATTTGACAAAGGGGGCAGAAGCATTTCTTGGAGAGACACTTCTCCAAGAAAGACAGAGAGGGCCCAGAGACATATGAAAAGATGCTCAGAATCACTAATCATCAGAGAGATGCAAATTAAAACCACAGTGAAAGACTACTTAACACTGGTGAGAGTGGCCATTATAAACAAATCAACAAAGTGCTGGTTAAATTGTGGAGAAAAGGGAACCCTAGTTCATTGTTGGTGGGAATGCATACTGGTGCATCCACTATGGAAACTAGCATAGAATTTCCTCAGAAAAGTGAAAATGGAACTGCCTTGACCCAGCAATTGCAGGGCTGGGATTATGTCACAAGGACCCTGAAACACCAATCCAAAAACCCTATGTATCTCAGTGTTCATAGCAGCACAATTTTTAACAGCCAAGTTATGGAAGCATCCTAAGCACCCATGACTAAATTAGTGAATCAAAAAACACTTACACAATGGAATACTATGCAGCAGAGAGAAAGAAGGAACTCCTAAAATTTGGAGAACATGGATGGAACTACAGAGCAGTATGCTAAGTGAAATAAACCAGGTGATGAGGGACCAAAGACATATGATCTCACCTTTACCTGGAACCTAATCAACAAATTAAAAAGGCAAGCAAAATATAATGAGTCATTGAAATTAAGAACAATCTGACAATAACCAGAGAGGAGGTGGGAGGGGGTAATGGGGGAAAGGGTTTTCAAGGAACAACTATAAAGGAAACATGGAGAAAACCAAAGAGGAAATGGAAGCAAGAAAGGTAGGTAGGTTTGGCTGGGGTGGGCATGGAGTGGTGCAGTTAAATACAGGCAAGTGTAATTGAACAACAATAAAGTACTTTTAATAAAAACGACAAAATATTCACATTTACACAGATTCCAATATGCCTTACTTGTTTTACATGCTCATGTTGTCATCTAGAAAGGGACGAGAATATTATCAGCAAAAAAACTCTCCCATTAAGTAAAATCTGAATATCTAAGGTTACTAGAAGCAGTAAATCTTCCTCTCAAAGTAGTCGTGCTCCACTGTAAGGGTCCTCAAAGAGTCCCAGCTAAAATATCTAAAGGAAACCCTTTTGTCCACAAGGCTGCAAAGGAAGCTGCCATGTCAGATACCTCTGTCATGGACCTAGACCCATATATTTTTCTTCCACCCATGAAACCAAGTTGTGCCCCTGATAAACTCATGTAGGCTGAGAGGCAAAGTTTTTCCTTAAATAATAAAGACTAGTGAATAAAAGACCAGAGGCTGCTGCTTCCAACTAAGGATCAATAAAAAGCTGTAAAATATTTTTCTTTGAATATTTCTTTCTTTAATTATACATAAAGCTGAGTACCTTTTTATATGCTTGTCAATCATTTGTACTTTATTTGCTATGAATGTCCATTTACATATCTTGCTAATTTTTATATTGCATTGTTATTTTATGATACTATAAAAACCAAATATGCTTTTATTGCATGTTACAAACACTTTATGTGTTTATAATTTTTAGAGTTTTGTGAGCTTAAAATTGTATCGGTATTATATTTAGAATTTTATAGGGTCTTTCTAATCTCCAAGAATGTTATTTGAAATTTCATGTTTTCTCCATCATTCAATATTTAAAAAATTATTTCATTATTGTTCAAGTAGAGTTGTCTGTATTTACCCCCACCACTCCCTCAAACCCAGCCATCCCCACCTTCCTCCGCTGCTTTCATCTCCACCCCTTGGTTTTGTCCAAGTGTCCTTTATTGTTGTTCCTGAATACTCTTCCCCACATTATCCCCTCCCCTCTGGTTACTGCCAGATTGTTCTTAATGTCAATGCCTCTGGTTATATTTTGCGTGCTTGTTTTGTTGATTAGGTTCCACTTAAAGGTGAGATCATATGGTATTTGTTCCTCACCACCTTCATCCAATATTTGTTTCCTCTGAAATTTACTTAGTTATAATAAAGTTAATTGTACTTAAAAAAATAAAATCAAATGTACCCAATAACTAGGACATTTTGATGGTATCGTATATTGTTAGTTACTACATTATGCTATTGCAATATTGTGATTTATAAAATTTTTGGTTTTCTGTCACAGTTCTTGGTTCACAGTTATCCAAATTCCTGGAATTTCCTAAGTGTTGAGAGTGATAAAAGTATCTTATGTTAAAGAGGTGACTTTTGGCAAACATCTAAGAATGGGACTAGTTTCCTGAAGAAACAACTTTCAGTCTCTTACTCTCATTTGTAAGGAGGGGAGAGAGGCTGGAGACTGAAATCAGTTGCTAGAGGTAAGTGATTTAAATCATGACTATGCAATGAAGCCTCCATGAAAACCCTATAGGACAGTTCCTTGGTCCCTTTTGGAGAGCTATCACACTGGAGAACCAGAACAACCATGTACAACTTTGCCTGGCCTTAAGTTCCATCAAGACAGAAACTCCTTTCATTCGGGATCTCTCCTTATGGATCTCTTCCTCTGGCTCTTGGTTCATATCTTTTATAACCTTTGTAATAAATCAGTAATATGTTTTGTTGAGTTTTTAACCATTATAGGAAATTAATGAAATCCAAGGATAAGTTATAAAAACTTTTGGCTTATAATTAGTTAGTAACAAGTAACAACCTGGATTTTGACATGTCTAAAATAGGGATGGACTGTGAGACTGAGCTCTTTACCTATGGAATCTTATATAAAATACGATGATGTCAGATAAAGGGAGGTAAAATAGCACTTCTAATAAGGTCATCTAAAAACTTGTGAAATGCATCCCAATTTTTCTTGCTTTTGCAGTACGTACCTTTAGCAATTCTCCCTATCTCCTTTAAATCATCAAACTTGTATTAGATCACTTTCATTTACAAACTTACTTATTCTAATTTTTTCGTGCTAAGAGAATAAAATTAAAACAATAAAAAAGCAACCTTCTTTGGTCTCACATTTTTCTCCAGCTATAAGCCAAATTATTTTCTCTCTTTTACATCAACACTCCTTAAAAGAATTGCAATTGCTTCTCAGCCTTTTGGCTAAGATCAAGTTTAGTAGTACATGTTCTTATCAGTTTAAAAGAATTGCATTGTCTCCATTTTTTCTCTTTCTATATTCTCTTGAATTAACACTAAATATGCTTCAAAATGTTTTTAAATTGTTGTTCCAGTACAGTTTTCTGCCCTTTACCCCTCTGCCAGCCCACACCCAGCCTTCCCCACCTCCCTCCCATTTTCATCCCCCCTTGTTATTTTCTATGTGTCCTTTATACTAGTTCCTTCAAACTCTTCCCCTAAAATTCCCTCCCCTCTCCCCTCTGGTCACTGTAATACTACTCTAAATTTCACTGTCTTTGGTTATATTTTGCTTGTTTCTTTTTTTGTTGATTAGATTCCTGTTAAAGGTGAGAACACATGATATTTGTCTTTCACCATCTGGGTTATTTTGCTTACCGTAATGCTCTCCAATTCCATCCATGCTGTTGCAAAGGGTAGGAGTTCCTTCTTTCTTTCTGCTGCATAGAATTCCATTGTGTAAATGTACCATAGTCTTTTGTTTTTTTTTTTTAATTTTTATTCAATTATTTTTCAAGTACACTTTTTTGTCTATTTCTCCCATCCCAGCGCCCCCAGCCCTGTCTCCCCACCTCCCTCCCATTCCCCCCCCACCCCAGTCCTCATCCCTGTGTCTTTCATACTTGTTCCTCAAAATCCTCCCCATTTTTCCCCTTAAATTTCCTTCCCTCTCCCCTCTGATCACTGCCCACTTGTTCTCTATTTCAGCGTCTTTGTTTTTATTCTCTTTGCTTGTTTGTTTTATTCTTTAGCTTGCTGTCAAAGGTGAGATCATATGGTATTTGTCCTTCAATGCCTGGCCTATTTCACTCAGCATAATGCTTTCCAGTTCCATCCATGTTGTTGCAAAGGGTAGTAGCTCCTTCTTTCTCTCTGCTGCATAGAATTCCATTGTGTATATGTAACACAATTTTTTGATCCATTCATTTACTGATGGGCACGTAAGTTGCTTCCAACTGTTGGCTATTGTAAATAGTGCTGCTATGAACATTGTGGCGCATAGGTTCTTTGAAATTGATATTTTAGGATTCTTGGGATATAATCCTAGCAGTGGAATTGCTGGGTCAAAAGGCAAGTTGATTTTTATTTTTCTGAGAAAATTCCATACTGTTTTCCATAATGGTTGTACCAGTCTGCAATCCCACCAACAGTGAACTAAGGTCCCCTTTTCCCCACACCCTCTCCAACATTTGTTGTTTGTTGCTTTGTTTATGATAGCCATCCTGACTGGTGTAAAGTGGTATCTCATTGTGGTTTTAATTTGCATCTCTCTGATAGCTAACGATATTGAGCATCTCTTCATGTGTCTCTGGATATTCTGTATATCCTCTTTGGAGAAGTGTCTGTTCAAGTCCTTTTCCCATTTTTTAATTGGGTTCGATGTCTTCCTAGAGTGGAGTCGTGTAAGTTCTTTGTATATTTTGGAGATTAAACCTTTGTCTGAGGTATCATTGGCAAATATGTTTTCCCCTACAGTTGGTTGTCTTTTTAATTTAATACTGTTTTCTTCAGCCATGCAGAAACTTTTTATTTTGATGAGATCCCATTTGTTTATTCTTTCCTTTATATTCCTTGCTCTAGGGGACATATCAGTAAAAATGTTGCTGCGTGGAATATCTGAGATTTTCTTGCCAATGTTCTCCTCTAGGACTTTAATGGTGTCATGGCTTATATTTAAGTCTTTTATCCACCTTGAATTTATTTTGGTGTATGGTGTAAGTTGGTGCTCAAGTTTCATTTTTTTGCACGTAGCTGTCCAGTTCTCCCAACACCATTTGCTGAAGAGGCTATCTTTACTCCATTTTATGTTATTGCCCCCTTTGTCAAATATTAATTGACTGTAGAGATTTGGGTTGATTTCTGGGCTCTCTGTTCTGTTCCATTGGTCTATGTGCCTGTTTTTATGCCAGTAGCAGGCTGTTTTGACTACAGTGGCTTTGTAATACAGTTTGATATCAGGTATTGTGATCCCTGCTACTTTGTTCTTCTTTCTCAAAAGAGCAGCTGCTATTCGGGCTCGTTTATGATTCCATATAAATTTTTGAAGTGTTTGTTCTATGTCTGTGAAATACGCCATTGGTACTTTAATAGGTATTGCATTGAATCTGTATATTGCTTTGGGTAGTATGGACATTTTGATGATGTTAATTCTCCCAATCCATGAACAAGGTATATGTTTCCATTTGTTTGTGTCTTCCCTGATTTCTTTCTTCAGTGCTGTGTAGTTTTCTGCATACAGGTCTTTTACCTCCTTGGTTAGGTTTATTCCCAGATATTTTATTATTTTTTTTGCTATATCGAATGGGATTTCTTCCTTGATTTCTGCTTCTGCTGATTCATTGTTTGTATACAAAAATGCCTTTGATTTCTGGATATTGACTTTGTATCCTGCTGTTTTGCCAAATTCATTAATTAGTTTGAGCAGTTTTTGGGTAGAGTCTATAGGATTTTCCATGTACACTATCATGTCATCTGCAAACAGTGACAGTTTTGTTTCCTCCTTTCCTATTTGGATGCCTTTTATTTCCTTTTCCTGCCTGATCACTGTGGCCAAAACGTCTAATACTATATTGAATAGGAGTGGTGAAAGTGGACATCCTTGTCTTGTTCCTGATCTCAGTGGAAAAGCTATTAGTTTTTGCCCATTGAGTATGATATTGGCTGTAGGTCTCTCATAAATGTCCTTTATCATATTGAGGAATGCTCCCTGTATTCCCACTTTGCTGAGTGTTATTATCGTAAATGGGTGTTGTACCTTATCAGAAGGTTTTTCTGCATCTATTGATATGATCATGTGGTTTTTGTCTTTGCTTTTGTTTATGTGATGAATTACATTTACTGATTTGCGAATGTTGAACCATCCTTGCATCCCTGGGATGAATCCCACTTGGTCATGGTGTATAATCTTTTTGATATATTGTTGGATGCGATTTGCCAATATTTTGTTGAGGATTTTAGCGTCTATGTTCATCAGCGATATTGGCCTGAAGTTTTCTTTCTTTGTTGTATCTCTTTTTTTTTAATTTTTTTATTTTTTATTTTATTATTATTTTTTATTTAGTTACTTTTCAAGTACATTTTTTTTCTCTTCCCCCCCCGGCCCGGTCTCTCCCCTCCCTCCCATTCCCCCCCCCCAGTCCTCATCTCTGTGTCTTTCATACTTGTTCCTCAAAATCCCTCCCCCTTTTTCCCCTTAAGTTCCCTTCCCTCTCCCCTCTGGTCGCTGCCCACTTGTTCTCTATTTCAGCGTCTTTGTTTTTATTCTGTTTGCTTGTTTGTTTTATTCTTTAGCTTGCTGTCAAAGGTGAGATCATATGGTATTTGTCCTTCAATGCCTGGCCTATTTCACTCAGCATAATGCTTTCCAGTTCCATCCATGTTGTTGCAAAAGGTAGTAGCTCCTTCTTTCTCTCTGCTGCATAGAATTCCATGGTGTATATGTACCACAATTTTTGGATCCATTCATTTACTGATGGGCACCTAGGTTGCTTGCAACTCTTGGCTATTGTAAATTGTGCTGCTATGAACATTGTGGTGCATAGGTTCTTTGAAATTGATGTTTTAGGATTGTTGGGGTATAATCCTAGCAGTGGAATTGCTGGGTCAAAAGGCAGGTCAATTTTTATTTTTCTGAGAAAATTCCATACTGTTTTCCATAATGGTTGTACCAGTCTACAATCCCACCAACAGTGAACTAAGGTCCCCTTTTCCCCACAACCTCTCCAACATTTGTTGTTTGTTGCTTTGTCTATTATAGCCCTCCTGACTGGTGTAAAGTGGTATCTCATTGTGGTTTTAATTTGCATCTCTCTGATAGCTAACGATATTGAGCATCTCTTCATGTGTCTCTGGATATTCTGTATGTCCTCTTTAGAGAAGTGTCTGTTCAAGTCCTTTTCCCATTTTTTAATTGGGTTCGATGTCTTCCTAGAGTGGAGTCGTGTAAGTTCTTTGTATATTTTGGAGATTAAACCTTTGTTTGAGGTATCATTGGCAAATATGTTTTCCCATACAGTTGGTTGTCTTTTTAATTTAATACTGTTTTCTTTAGCCATGCAGAAGCTTTTTATTTTGATGAGATCCCATTTGTTTATTCTTTCCTTTATATTCCTTGCTCTAGGGGACATATCAGTAAAAATGTTGCTGCATGGAATACCTGAGATTTTCTTGCCAATGTTCTCCTCTAGGACTTTAATGGTGTCATGGTTTACATTTAAGTCTTTTATCCACCTTGAATTTATTTTGGTGTATGGTGTAAGTTGGTGCTCAAGTTTCATTTTTTTGCACGTAGCTGTCCAGTTCTCCCAACACCATTTGTTGAAGAGGCTATCTTTACTCCATTTTATGTTACTGCCCCCCTTTGTCGAATATTAATTGACTGTAGAGGGTTGGGTTGATTTCTGGGCTCTCTGTTCTGTTCCATTGGTCTATGTGCCTGTTTTTATGCCAGTACCAGGCTGTTTTGATTACAGTGGCCTTGTAATACAGTTTGATATCAGGTATTGTGATCCCTGCTACTTTGTTCTTCTTTCTCAAAAGAGCAGCTGCTATTCGGGCTCGTTTATGATTCCATATAAATTTTTGAAGTGTTTGTTCTATGTCTGTGAAATACGCCATTGGTACTTTAATAGGTATTGCATTGAATCTGTATATTGCTTTGGGTAGTATGGACATTTTGATGATGTTAATTCTTCCAATCCATGAACACGGTATATGTTTCCATTTGTTTGTGTCTTCCTTGATCTCTTTCTTCAGTGCTGTGTAGTTTTCTGCATACAGGTCTTTTACCTCTTTGGTTAGGTTTATTCCCAGATATTTTATTTTTCTTTTTGCTATATCGAATGGGATTTCTTCCTTGATTTCTGCTTCTGCTGATTCATTGTTTGTATACAAAAATGCCTTTGATTTCTGGATATTGACTTTGTATCCTGCTGTTTTGCCAAATTCATTAATTAGTTTGAGCAGTTTTTGGGTAGAGTCTATAGGATTTTCCATGTACACTATCATGTCATCTGCAAACAGTGACAGTTTTGTTTCCTCCTTTCCTATTTGGATGCCTTTTATTTCCTTTTCCTGCCTGATCGCTGTGGCCAAAACTTCTAATACTATATTGAATAGGAGTGGTGAAAGTGGACATCCTTGTCTTGTTCCTGATCTTAGTGGAAAAGCTTTTAGTTTTTGTCCATTGAGTATGATATTGGCTGTAGGTTTCTCATAAATGGCCTTTATTATATTGAGGAATGTTCCCTCTATTCCCACTTTGCTGAGTGTTATTATCGTAAATGGGTGTTGTACCTTATCAGAAGGTTTTTCCGCATCTATTGATATGATCATGTGGTTTTTGTCTTTGCTTTTGTTTATGTGATGAATTACATTTACTGATTTGCGAATGTTGAACCATCCTTGCATCCCTGGGATGAATCCCACTTGGTCATGGTGCATAATCTTTTGGGTATATTGTTGGATGCGATTTGCCAATATTTTGTTGAGGATTTTAGCGTCTATGTTCATCAGCGATATTGGCCTGAAGTTTTCTTTCTTTGTTGTATCTCTATCTGGTTTTGGAATTAGGATGATGCTGGCTTCATAAAAGGAGTTTGGGAGTTTTCCATCCTTTTGGATTTTTTGGAATAGTCTGTGAAGAATGGGGGTTAGCTCTTCCTTAAATGCTTTGTAGAATTCTCCTGTGAACCCATCTGGTCCGGGGCTTTTGTGTGATGGGAGTTTTTTTTATTAGTGCTTCAATTTCTTTTGCTGTTATTGGTCTATTCAGGTGTTCTACTTCTTTTTCATTGAGTTTTGGGAGATTGTATTTTTCTAGAAATGTGTCCATTTCCCCTAGGTTCTCAAATTTCTTGGCATACAGTTTTCATAGTAATTTCTTACAATCCTTTCTATTTCTGTGGTTTCAGTTGTAATCTCTCCTCTTTCATTTCTGATTGTGTTTATTTGTGTCTGTTCCCTTCTTTTCTTGATGAGCCTACTTAAAGGCTTGTCTATTTTGTTTATATTTTCAAAGAACCAACTCCTGGATTCACTGATTGCCACGTCCACTGTTGGATACCTCTCTCCGTGACAAGGTCCTGAGAGGGGGTGTAAGACTTCAAAGAAGCAGTTTCCAACCTGGTGGATGTGGCATGGAAGGCCCTGCAATACCTATTGTGATTGTGCTTGCTTTGGGGATCATGACCCTTTTCTGCTTTAATCATTATGAATACCCTGGCAGTGATTCAGATAGTGTGCCTAGACCATTCCCGGCTCAATGAACAGAATAATAATATCATACTAGAACGTCAGGGAATATAGGTACAAAGAAACAACCAGAACAATCTGAGAATTCAAGCTTAATCAATAACAGATCATTGGAAAAACACCCAAGATAAGATAGAATACTCTAGGAAATCAGGAGATGATCTCACTGCTTTCTTAGAGGGAATCAAAGTACAAAACATGTCTATAAATGAACTCCTAGAGAAACTTAAAAGAAGTACCCTTGAAAGCCCCCTGCAACATAGGAATAGCCCCTCCTTTACCTTGAATAGGAATATATATCAACTAGACAGGCAAAGTAATAACAAAGGCTAGTTAGTTATTACAAACTAAACAGTTACTAGGGAGTCAGAATTTATGGTACACAGAAAAACATTTTAAGCAAAAAAAAAAAAGGTAGATAGCTAAGTTAGACATCACAAGGGCCTTATAATAAATTTCCTATTTTCTCTACTCAATCTAGCGTATCCTTTTGTCTTATGACAAAATCTAAGAAACTTTAATATACAATAAGATACTTCTAATTGTCTGATTAATAGCTCTCCTAGTTAAAATAATCTTTAACTAAATCTATGAAAACTTTCGTACTTTTACTGATTACCTTTGTATTAATTTTTTCTGCTTAAATGATCATGTTATCCTGCAAATGTTAATCACTACCTAAAATAAAAATATAAAAACCTGCTTGTACTTGCAAAAAACGGAAATGATCTTCACTGTCCTTTGAGGCGTGTTGTCGTTTGTTGCCCAGCGCCGACGCCTACCCTCACCTGTGGGACCCCTTGACCCGCTGCGGCTGGACCACGGCAATTGATCCTTAGAATTGTGCTTTTAGTCTCTATGTCGTTTAGTTCTGCTCTGATCTTAGTTATTTCCTTCCTTCTACTTGCTTTGGGCTGCTTTTGCTGTTGTTCCTCAAGTTCTTGCAGGCATAGAGTAAGGTTGTTTGTTTGAAATGTTACTATCTTCTTTAGGTAGGCCTGTATTGCTATAAACTTCCCTCTCAGGACTGCCTTCACTGTGTGCCATAAGTTTTGGGTTATTGTGAGATCATTTTCATTTGTTTCCAGAAACTTTTTGATTTCTTCCCTAATTTCATTCTTGACCCATTCATTGTTTAATAGCATACCATTCAGTCTCCATGATTTTGGGTGTTTTGGGTTTTTTCCTTTGGGGTTGGTTTCCAGTTTCAGTCCCTTGTGGTCAGAGAAAATGCTTGGTATGATTTCAATATTCTTGAATCTGTTGAGGCTTGTTTTGTGTCCTATCATGTGGTCTATCTTTGAGAATGTTCCATGTGCATTTGAAAAGAATGTGTATTTAACTTCTTTGGGGTGAAGAGCTCTGTATATATCAGTTAGGTCCATTTCATCAAGGGTGTTGTTTAATGCCGCAATGTCTTTGTTGATATTTTGTTTGGAAGATCTGTCCATTTTTGACAGTGGGGTGTTAAAATCCCCCACTATAATTGTGTTGCTGTCTATATCTTTCTTGAATTCCTCTAAGATTTTCTTTATATATTTTGGTGCTCCTATGTTGGGTGCATATATATTTATGATGTTAATGTCTTCTTGGTGGATTCTTCCCTTGAGTATTATGAAGTGACCTTCTGGGTCACTCTTTATGGCTCTCTTTTTGAAGTCTATTATTTCTGATATGAGAATTGCTACCCCAGCTTTTTTTTCTTGTCCATTTGCTTGGAAAACTTGTTTCCAGCCTTTCACTTTTAGTCTGTGATGGTCTTTTGTCCTGAGGTGGGTCTCTTGTAGGCAGCATATGTGTGGGTCATACTTTTTCATCCATGCAGCTATTCTGTGTCTTTTGATTGGAGCATTTAATCCATTGACATTTAAGGTTATTATTGATAGGTACTTATTCATTGCCATTTTTGTACCTGTGTTCCTCTCTGTCTGTCTCTTTTCCTTCCTTTCCTTAAAGCAGACCTTTTAGTATTTCTTGTAGAGCTGGCTTGGTGGCAGCAAATTCTTTTAGACTTCTTTTGTCTTGGAAGCTCTTTATTTGGCCTTCTATCTTGATTGAGAGCCTTGCTGGGTAAAGTAGCCTTGGTTGTAGGCCTCTGTTTCTCATTACTTGGAATATTTCTTGCCATTCTCTTCTTGCTTGGAGTGTTTCCATTGAGAAGTCAGTGGATAACCTTATTGGGGCTCCCTTGTATGTTATTTCTTTTTTCTCCCTTGCTGCCTTTAAGGTTCTCTCTTTGTCTTGGAATTTTGCCATTTTAATGATGATGTGTCTTGAAGTTGGCCTCCTTGGGTTCCTCTTGAATGGGACTCTGTGTGTTTCCTTGATTTGTGTGACTTTCTTTTATCAAATTAGGGAAGTTTTCTCTCATTACTCCTTCAAAAATGTTTTCTATGCCTTGATCTTCTTCTCCTCCTTCTGGTATTCCTATTATTCGGATATTATTACGTTTCATATTGTCTTGCATTTCTCTTAATCTCTCTTCATTCTTTCTGAGCCTCTTTTCCCTTTCCTGTTCTTTCTGTGAGATGCTTTCCACTTTGTCCTCCAATTCACTAATCCGATCTTCTGTTTCATCCACCCAATTTTTAATGCTTTCCACTGTGTTTTTTAATTCAGAAATTGTATTCTTCATTTCCTCTTGGCCCTTGCTAATAATTTCCATTTCCTTTTTCATGTTGATATAGTTCACAGTGAGATCATTATAGCTCCCCTGTAGTTTCTGGTAGCTGATTGTGAGCTCTTTGAACTTCCTGATGACCAGTGCTTTGAATTCAGTATCTGATAGTTGACTTGCCTCTATTTCATCTAACATTCTTTTTTTTAAAATTTTTTTATTGATTATGCTGTTACAGTTGTTCTATTCCCCCTTTATTCCCCTCCACCCTACCCCCCATCCCCACCATCACCCCCCCTTTAGTTTATGACCATGTGTCTCAAGTTCTTTAGATTCTATATTTCCCATGCTATTCTTGCCCCCCCATCTATTTTCTATCTACTGTCTATGCTACTTATTTTCTGTACCTTCTCCCCCCTTCTCCTCCTCCCACTCCCCTGTTGCTAACCCTCCTTGAGATCTTCATTTCTATGTTTCCACTCCTGATCTAGCTGTCCTTTTAGTTTGCTTTCATTTTAGGTGTGGTTGTTAATAACTGTGAGTTTGTTGTCCTTTCACTGTTCATGTTTCTTTAACTTCTTTTTCTTAGATAAGTCCCTTTAACATTTCATATAATAAGGGCTTGGCGATGATGAACTCCTTGAATTTGATCTTATCTGAGAAGCACCTTATCTGTCCTTCCATTCTAAATGAAAGTTTTGCTGGATAGAGCAATCTTGGTTGTAGGTCTTTAGATTTCATGACTTGGAATACCTCTTTCCAGCCCCTTCTTGCCTGTAAGGTCTCTTTTGAGAAATCTGCTGACAGTCTGATGGGGACTCCTTTGTAGGTGACTGTCCCCTTAGCTCTTGCTGCTTCTAGGATTCTCTCCTTCATTTTAATCTTGGCTAATGTAATTACGATGTGCCTTGGTGTGTTCCTTCTTGGGTCCAACTTCTTTGGTACTCTCTGAGCTTCCTGGATTTCCTGGAAGTCTATTTTCTTTGCCAGATTGGGGAAATTCTCCTTTATTATTTGTTCAAATAAGTTTTCCACTGGTGGCTGTGCCTTTCCCCCTTCTGGTACCGCTATAATTCGGATGTTGGAGCGTTTAAAGATGTCCTGGAGGTTCCTAAGACTCTCCTCATTTCTTTGAATTCTTGCTTCTTGACTCTTTTCTGTTTGGCCATTATTTGCTTTCTTCTGGTCCACTCCATTGATTTGAGTCCCAGTTTCCTTTTCATTGCTATTGGTGTCCTATGCAATTCCATTCATTTCAATTAGTTTCGCCTTCATATATTTGTCTAATTTGTCAGTATAATCAACCAGTTCTGTGAGGATCCTGATCACCAATGTTTTAAACTGTGCGTCTGTGAGTTTTGCTATTTCTTCATCGCTTAGATTTATTGGCTCTGGTGCTCTGAGATCCTCCTGCGCCATTCTTGGTCTGTTCAGGCCCTTTAAGAAGCGGCGCCTTGGATTCCCAGGTCGCTGGGTTGTGACACTGTATGTGGGGGCGTGGCCCGAGCGGGGAAATCGCGACCCCCTCTGCCACTTCTCACAGCTGGGTACGGAGGAGCAGTGCCTTAGGTGGTTCACCTGTGCCGGGCCACTCAGAGTCACTGGGTTATGACGCTGTATGTGGAGGTGGGGTCAGAGCAGGAAAATGGCGGCGCCCTCCACTGCCGCTTGCCCTGGGGACCTGCCGGCCCGGTCCAACTGCCCACTCCCTCGCCTGTCCACCCGAGCACAAATGCGCGACCTCAGTCAACACGCTGCCCCGGGCCCGGCTGTCTCCCCCGCAGTCGCTCGCCTGGTTGCTCGCTGGGTCGCTCACTAGGTCTGACCCTGCCCCTGGATTCCACGGACCTGAGTGTGTCTGGCGGAGTCCTCCTGTGCAACCCTGCTCTGCCAGCCGCTGGTTTCGCCCCTTACCGGTCAGGCTGAAGAATTTGTTGTTAACGGACTTCCGAAAAGTTCAATTTTCTGTGTTCTGGCTGTGTTTTCTGTTGCTAATATTTAATTTTCTCTAATCTTGGTTGTGTGAGAAGGCATGGCACATCCACCTATGCCTCCATCTTGGCGGAAGTCCTCTCATCTAACATTCTTTCTGAGGGTTCCTCCTTTCCTTTCATTTGGGGATAGTTTCTTTGTCTTCCCATTGTTTTTGAGACTCTTCTTGTTAGCCTCAGCTTCTTAGATTAATCCCTTTTGACACCCTGGGTTTATGGTGTGAACCTCTGTGGTGGAATGCCTGTGAATTTCAGTGGTGCAGTCTCTTTTGGTTATCCTGTCGTTCTCTGCTTCCACCTACTCAACTATGCAGCAACTTTTAGCTTCTCTCCTACAACAATGTGCAATTTGTATCTCTGACTCTACTATTGGGAGGCCTCTTCTATGGGTCCAGCTCTGGTCTTTTCATATTTTCAAGTTGATTGTGACTGTTGTGGGTAAAAGAAAGAAATGACAAGGAAAGAAATAAGAGGAGGAAAGAAACAAAATGTTAGGGGAATGGAAGAAAAAGCAATAAGTTTAGAAAGAAAAGAAAAAGAAATAAAACAGAAAATCTGGGAAAAGAGGACAAAAGTATGGAAAGATGAAACAGTAATAAAATTTAAAAGAAATAACAGATTACTTTAAAAAACAAAAAAGAAATAACATTTAATATTAAAAAAGAAAAAGAAAAGGAATGGAGAAGGAAGAAAAGTAAAAAAAAGAAAGAATAAAAATAAAATAAAGTAAAGTAAAAAAAACAACAACAAAAAAAGAAAGGAAAAAAAACAAAAAACGCACAAACAAAAGTAATCCCTCAAAAATATCAGAAAAGGAAATGTCACTTGTTGGCTTCAAACTAGCCAAACCGGGTTTTCTGTTGCAGTTGGCTGAAGGTGGATTGTTGTGATTTTTTTCAGCCAGCCCCTCTCAGGATCCAGACACTTGGCGCCTCTCCCCAGCTCCCTACAATGGGGAACTAGGACTTCCTCACAGCACTCCCCTCCCAGGGGTTATCACCATGGTCTGGTTTGCTGTGTTTGCGGGCACCTGCACAGGCCTAGTTGCCTGGTTCCTTGGGGATTGAGCACAGACCTGCCCCGTTCCGTTGGGAAGCCCCAGGCCCTCTGCCCAATCCTGGGCTCGCTGCCAAGCTGGGTGTGAAGCAGACCAGGCTGCCGTGTCTACTGGATTCAGAGCCCCAGGCTGCACCTCTCAGTTCTCCAGGGCTGGCAACTACAGAGTCCTTGGTTGGGGCCCTTTGTCCTCCGCACCCTCTCTGTAAACTCTATCAAACAAGTCTCTCCTGGCCCCCTACCTTGCTTGGCCAGAAAGGGAGGGGGTTGAGGGTCTCAGCTCTTTTCCCAGGACCCCTCAGTGCCTGAGGCTTCCAGATGGTCTGAGGGGGGTGGACCGGAAGCCGGGAGCCGATCTGAGGACTGGGCGCTGACCTAGAAACTCTGTGCGCACATCATGGCACACTGTGTGGTGTGTATCCCTTCTGCTCCTGTGTTTGTCTGGGTCCCCTGGCCAACCTCTGCCAAAAAACCCCCTAGGGATGGAGCAGCACCATGCCAGGCGCTAGACCCAGAACTGTGTGCAGGCTGAAATCTCCTCTGCTCCCCTCTGGTTGGGTCTCTTGCAGGTCCGGGCCCAAAAATCCTAGGGAGGGAGCTTTCTGGGCGCTGAACGTTGGCCTAGGTGCCCTCAGGCACTCTCCCAGATACACTGCGTGTGGAGAGACTAGTTCCCCAAATTGCGCATAGGCTGAAATTTCTTCCACACCTTTTTCCCTGGGCCACTTGGCCTGCCCAGCAGAAGAAATCCCAGGGAGGGAGCCGTCTGGATGCTGAACGCTGTCCCAGACGCCGTTAGGCACTCCCAAACACAGTTCCCACCAGAGGCTGGACCTCCGAACTATGCGCAGACTGAAATCACCTCTGCTCCCCTCTGGTTGGGCCACTTGGCAGGTCCCCGGCCCAAAAATCCTAGGGAGGGAGCCGTCTGGGCGCTGAAGGCTGTCCCGTGCACTGTTGGGCTCTCGCCACTGGGCGCTGGTTCCCCTACCCCTGCACCTAACGCTGCTGTCTCCCTACCGTCTGGTTCCTCTGTGACCAATGAGGTTTCTGGTCTCTTATTTTCATATATGCTTGGCAACTGCTGGCTTGCTGGTTTCACCTCCTCCAATCGCACAGGTTTCTGTCCCTTTCATACTAGGAACTGGTATCTGCTCTGTCCTAGTCCACCGCCATCTTGTGAAGCCTGTACCATAGTTTTTTTTATCCATTCATTTACTGATCCTAGGTTGCTTCCAACACTCGGCTATTGTAAATTGTGCTGCTATGAACATCAGGGTGCATAGGTTCTTTTGAATTGGTGTTTCAGGGTGCTCAGGATATAATGCTAGCAGTGAAATTGCTGGGTAAAAAGGCAGAACGATTTTTATTTTTCTGAGAAAATTTTATACTATTTTCCATAGTAGTTGTACCAGTCTGCAATCCTACAAACAGTGCACTAAATATGCTTTTATGACTATCACCTAAACCATGTAGATTTTTTTCAACTAGTTAGTTCAGTGTACACTGGTTTGTCAGTGTACAATGAAACCCAATAAGATGTGAACATAAATTTGCCACAAAGGAGAGGTTTAATGATGCCAGTCTCACAGTTACAGGTAAGTAATGATCAGAGGTATGACTCACCAATGGCTTCCAGGGGTAGGTTGTATAGGAGAATATTATTATTTTTTTAGTTATTTTTATTTTATAGATTATGCCATTACAGTTGTTCTATTTCCCTCTTCATTCCTCTCCACTCTGCACACCCCCACCCCTACCATTTCCCCCTTTAGTTTATGACCATGTGTCTCAAGTTCTTTGGATTCTATATTTCTCATACTATCCCCTATCTATTTTCTACCTACTGTCTATGCTACTTATTCTCTGTACCTTCTCCCCCCTTCTCCTCCCACTCCCCTGTTGCTAACCCTCCATGAGATCTTCATTTCTATGGTTCTGCTCCTGATCTAGCTGTCCTTTTAGCTTGCTTTTGTTTTAGATGTGGTTGTTAATAACTGTGCGTTTGCTGTCCTTTCACTGTTCATCTTTTTTATCTTCTTTTTCTTAGGTAAGTCCCTTTAACATTTCATATAATAAGAGCTTGGTGATGATGACCTCCTTGAATTTGATTTTATCTGAGAAGCACTTTATCTGTCCTTCCATTCTAAATGAAAGCTTTGCTGGATAGAGCAATCTTGGTTGTAGGTCTTTGGATTTCATGACTTGATATACCTCTTTCCAGCCCCTTGTTGCCTGTAAGATCTCTTTTGAGAAATCAGCTGTATAGGGGAAAATTATTAATCACAATGACTAAATGAGTTAAGGTTTTGGTGTCTACTGATTAGTTTGGGCCAGAGTAGAGAGTAGTTGACCATTATCAGGTCCTGATGTCAGCCATGACATTTTTCTGTATAGTTACATGTATGTTCCATAGGGTTGTTCCACTTTCATGGGCCAAGAATGACACAAAACTAAAGTAAATATGTTATCTTTAGCATGACCGATACTCTGTTTTGTGGTCAATCTGCCTCTGGCTTTGTTCTTAAGACAGTTTGATGCTGACAAGAATCTGAGATCCTAAGTCCTTAATAATTAAGAAAGTGGACATGCAAGGAAAAGAGAGGTAGCTGTATTAATCAAAAGGGAAGAAAAAGGTCACATTAAAATAAAACCACATTAAAGAAATGAAGTTTTTGCAGAGTTACAATTTCCCCATTTTAGATCATTCCTTACTTTTAAAGGAGAAAGGGGTGATGACCACTCTGGTGACATCCTGCTGAAAGGGAATTATGTTGGTTATGAAAGGAACAAAGCCTTTTAATTGGCAGTCAAAAATGTTCCTGGTTCCTGGATGCAGGATTTTTGTCTTTTATTAATTTGGTAGTCTTAGCTTCCTTAAGATAACAATTAAGTAGGAAACATTTGTACTATAAAATCTACCACACATGAGAGAAAAATTATCATTATTGTTCTTCAGTGACAAGAAAGCAAAGATAGTCATTGGGCAAACACCTCCAAGTAGGAAATTTTATTTACCTTATCTATGGTAGTGTTGATATGGTCTAACAGATATGAGATATTAGCATTGTTATCTGGAATATAAGTACAGGATTTTTGTCTTAATAATGTGTTACCAGAATAAAGTGTTTTCCTGCATGCTCAAAGCCCAATATGACACAAACAGGATTTCACAGCAAAGATAGTAATGGTTTATTTTTAGGAAGTGTCGAATGCTTAAAGACACAGGTGAGCTGATGATTAAAGACCTGGCTCTCAATGGCTTCCAGGGGATGAGTTGTATATGGAAAAATCATTAATCGTGGTTACTAAGTTAGTTTGAGTGTGGTCAGGGTCATTGTCTCTACTAAATAGTGATCACTAGGGTAAGGGTTAGTTGATTATTTCATCTGGTCCTAATGTTAGCCATAGAGTCACTTTGTCTGGTTTCACTGCTGTTCTGGGACTGGAGCTGAAACACAACTCTGTCTCTGTGGTTAATAGACCCAATGCTTTATTGCTAAAATTATTTAATGTTGATCAGAACCTCATTGTCCCAAGGGCTTAATGATTAATAGAGAGGACATACAAGGGAGAAGGCTGCAGGTTAGTCAGTGTGCTAGATGAGGCCAGTTTTAATCAAAGTAAAAGAAATGAGAAAACATATGTGATGCCTCCTGAGTAAAAAGAAATATGTTTTGTCTGGAGTCACTGTGAGTGGTAGCCTAAATTTTGATAGGGCCTAATTTCTAATTTGGCAGAGATCCTGACATATTAGGGAAAGAAAATAGAGACTGTTCATTCTTAGCAGGCAATGTTCCTGTGACATCTAGATTTGAGAGCTAATAAGTTATGGGGTTTCTAGGAAGAGTTTTATGGGTTTTTCCAGGGAGAGATGAAACTCTTAATGGACAATGGCTGGTCCATTCACAAAGGAGATAAAGTCATAAGTTAGATTGACGTATTCATATTTTTTCTTTTGGTGCTGGGTATGCTCCAGAAAAGCAAGATCCATTTTTCTTTCCAGGTCCACTCAGTGTCCAGGACCTTAAATGTATGTTAAGCATTTAGAGAAATCCATTCTGCTTATCAAGAATCAAGGTTAGACTGATTGGTTCATTATATGCAGAAAGAGACTATAATGTTTAAAAACTGTGTTCTGCACAAAAATCTCAGTCCACCCCAGATGTGATAGCTAAGAAGAATGATGGTCAAAAACATATCTGATTGTTTTTTTATAATCAAAGGGGGGCTCTTTATAATCAGAGGAGAAAGAAAGAGGTTCCAACTTAACTGTAGTGACTTGACCAAGCCAATGTTCCCAATCTGAAAGGTTGAAAGGGTGTATGATCTGAGGCATTTTTTTTCTGTGCTGAGCACAGGGAGCAAGTCAAAGACCCAGCAGTTTGATTGGTTATTTATTTCAGTACAGGTAGCAGCCCAGGATAGGAAAGTGTTCCATGTAACAAATGGGGTTTAGAAAAACAGATGATTAATAATGGAAAGTTAAGCAATCATGGCAATTTCTGATTAGGTGCGTCCTTCACTCTGATGGAAATCTGTTTGTTCTGTGTTCTTTCTGAAGAGTTGCTTGATATTCAAAATGGCCTCACAGAAGTAGTCAATGGTTGAGAAGTAGTCTTTATCATGGTAGAATTAGAGTCTCAGGCAGGTTTTATGTGAGAATAATGAATCCAATTCTTGATTTCTCTTTGTTTGGCAGAGAAATGAATAGTTAAAATATATGATAAGGCCTTCCCTAATTAGATTTAATATGATTGTGAGGATGTTTGTTTATTTTTCAAGTTTTGAAGAATACCCAGTCATCAGGTTTAAAAGAGTGTAGTGAAACTTCTGTAGGGTATTTCATTCTGTTGGAAGCAAAGTTATAAATAATGGTTAGTGCTATACCCAGGAACCGTACATATATTATCGTGTCTATTTTTAAAAATGTTTAGGTTATTGTCAGATCAGATTTAAGGTTTTTATTAAATCTGACATGAAAGGACCTCCCATGTAACATTTCATAATACCTCAATTGTATCTGGCTTCTAGAAACTACTCCAATCTTAAGCATGGCAATAAGTAATACTTTCTGCCATTTTTAGGTTAGTTTCTTGGCAGATCTTGGCAATTGTTAATTTCAGAGTATGTTTATTTATTGTTTTCTGGTATTTTTAGTGGATTGAGGTCTCCCCAAGGTATATAGTTTCTTTTTAAAAATATATTTTATTGATTATGCTATTGCAGTTATCTCCCCTTTAGTCACCTTTGCCTTGCACTTCCCCTTCCACCAGCATTCCCCCCATAGTTCATGTCCATGAGTCATACATATAAGTTCTTTGGTTTATCCATTTCCTATACCATTCTTAACTTTCCCCTGTATATTTTGTACCTACCATTTATGCTGCTTATTCCCTGTATGTTTTCTCCATTCTTCCTCCTCCCTACTTATAACTCTCCATGCAATCTTTACTTCTGTGATTCTGTTCCTATTCTAGTTGTTTGCTTAGTTTTTGGTTTTTTTAGGTTCAGTTGTTAATAATTGTGAGTTTGTTGTCATTTTACTATTCATATTTCTGATCATCTTCTTTTTCTTAGATTAGTCTGTTTAACATTTCATATAATAATGGCTTGGTGATGATGAGCTCCTTTAGCTTTATCTTGTCTGGAAAGCATTTTATCTGCCCTTCCATTCTAAATGAAAGCTTTGCTGGATAGATAATCTTGGATGTAGGTCCTTGCCTTTCCTGACTTCATTTCAGCCCCTTCTTGCCTGAAAAGTTTCTTTTGGGAAATCAGCAGATAGTGTTATGAACACTCCTTTGTAGATAACTCTCTCCATTCCTCTTTTGGCTTCTAAGATTCTTTTCTTATCTTTAATCCTGAGTAATGTAATTATGATGTGTTCTGGTGTGTGTTTCCTTAGGTCCAACTTCTTTCGCACTCTCTCAGCTTCCTGGAATTCCTGGAAGTCTATTTCCTTCACCAGATTGGGGAAGTTTTTCTTCATTATTTGTTCAAGTAAGTTTTCAATTTCTTGCTCTTCCTCTTCTTCTGGCACCCCATGATTTTGATGCTGGAATCTTTAAAGTTTTCCCAGAGCTTCCTAAGCCTCGCCTCATTTTTTTTTTTGAATTCTTGTTTCTTCATTCTGTTGTAGGTTGAACATTTACTTCTTTCTGTTTTAAATCATTGTTTGTTTTTTTTAAGATTTTATTTATCTTTAGAGGGGAAGGAGAGAGGGAGAGAAACATCAATGTATGGTTGCCTCTAGTGGGTCCTGTGCTGGGAACTGGCCTGCAAGGAACTGGCCTGCAACCCAGGCATGTGTCCCGATTGGTAATTGAACCACAATCCTCTGGTTCGCAGACCTGCGCTCAATCCATTGAGCTACACCAGCCAGGGCTCAAATCATTGTTCTGAGTACCAGTTTCCTTCTCTTCACTTTTGGTTCCCAGTGCATTTTCCTTGATTTCACTTTGCATAGCTTTTGCTTCTTCCTCTATTTTGCAATCATATTCGACCATTTCTGTGAGCATCCTGATTACCAGCGTTTTGAACCCCATATATGATAGGTTGGCTACTATTCATTGCTTAGTTCTATTTTTGGAGATTTGATGTGTTCTTGCATTTAGGATATATATGCATTTGGTCTCAGCATGCTCTTTACATTTAGGATATATATGCATTTGGTCTCAGCATGCCCTTTACATTCTAAGGGGTGCAGTATTAGATACTCTAGGGCTGGGCAACCCACATCACTGCATCATGATGCTGTATGTGGGGGAGGTGTCTGAAAGGGAACAATGTTGCTTGCTCAGCTCAGCCAGCTTTCTATTACTTCTGCCACTTTCCGCATGTAAATTGGGTTCTTCTCATACTGATTCCTGGATGTGTGGGCTTGTGCTCATTCTAGGACCCTGCAGGTATATCCACTAAACTCCCTTGCGAGGCTGGGAGTTTCTCCCACCACCACCATTCCCACAGGTTTTTACAGCCAGAGGTTTCGAGGCTTTTTCCCCCCAGTGCTGGAACCCTGGGTTGCGTGGTCTGTCTTGCTCCCCAGCGGTTGCTCCTGGTTTATCTACCCATGAATGTGGGATACCCAGTCCATCAGCTGCCACCTTGCCCCCTGCTCCTCTAGACACTCCCTTGATACACATCCTTTCAGCCCCGGTTGCTTGTCTCCATCCCTCCTACCAGTCTGGATGAATGTTTATTCTTTAACTCCTTGGTTGTTGGACTTATCTTCCTCTGTCAGTTTTTGTTGCTGTTGTTGTCCTTTTGGTTGTGTGAGGAATCAAAGTGTATCTACCTACACCTCCCTCTCGGCCCTATAGTTTCTATTTTAGTTTTAAAAGCTGAAAAACTTCTTTGGTCACTCTAATGATAAAGATACTTTTATTGTCATTTTGAATAGAAAGCAGCAGCCCAAACCCATGATTAATTTCTTTTAGTAAGGTTTTAACACCTGAAATTATCTCCAATCTGCTAGAAATTGCTTCAACTCAACCTGTAAAATTAGGTACAAAACCTGTGGGTATTGATATTTTTTGTGGTCTTATTATAGTAAAATCATATTGCTAGTCCTCCTGTGAGCCCAGTCATTGGCTTTGGATTTTTTTTTCTTCTCAAGGGAGGTCTCATTTTCAAATTATTTTTGGCACAGAAGATACAATAATGGGCTACTCTTTAAGGAGTCTTTTGCATATATGGTTCAATTATGTAATTTTTATCCATTGAAAAATAGTGCAATGTCCACAATGTGTGCTCTGATTAATGGAAGTGATTACCAGATATTTTGAAATTAAAAAAACTTACCTATTACCTTGTGTCTGTTGGCTTGACTGATGGGTAGAATATTACCATTCTTCAACTCTTTTTAAGTCCTCAGGAAATAATTCAAGTCGGACCAGTTCTAGATTGATTTCAGGAATGATTCCTACTGTAACCAGATGCAGATCTGTCTGCCTGCCACAATGAATGCCAAACTCATGAGACAGGTGCTGAGAAAAGAAAAGTGGTTTATTTCAGATGCCAGCAACCTGGAAAATGTGGGACTCTTGTCCCAAAGCCCATTTTAATATCTCAGTGTAGACAGAAGTTACTATAGGGAGGGAGAAAAAGCAGAACAAAGATGTCAGGGGAGAGGCAGTATTCTTGCTGATCCTGCTATAGATATTTAATGTCAGCACATTGGAACTGGTCATTGCCAGCCAAATTCCTGCAGTTGTGCAATCTGTATCAACTTAAGTTATGGTGAAGGCCATTTCTTGCACAAGCAGGAACAGAAAATGGTGATTCCTATAATATGCTTATAAAGAAACTGTCAGTATGTGAGTTCCTGGTGAGTACATTTTATTCTAATTCTATTCCATGGTAAATAAGAGTAGTATAAAAAGTTTATTCCCTGTTTTATTGCCATTAGAGATGCTGGAATTTTTGTCTTAGTCGCTAACTTTGACATTTGGTCCTCTCTATTACTTCCCTGGAAGATGAGATTGTTAAGTTTCTGATGACCAGGGCAATGCATAATAGCAACCTTTTTAGGTTCAATAATTGCCTGCAATAATTGTAATATCTCAAGAGAAAGTTTCATTTATTTCCCCCCTGTCGTTTAGTCATATTTCTTTCCAAAGGCATCCATGGACATGTACTAATGTGAACTCATATTTTGATTCTGTGTAAATGTTAATTCTCTTACTTCTTTCTAAATGTAGAACTTGGATCTGGGCCATCAGTTTGTTATTTTGGGCTGAGGTACCAGCTGGTAAGGTTTACACTTTCAGGGTTTCATGGAGAGTCACCACAATATGTCCTGCTTTTTAATTCCTCATGTCCATGAAGCTGGTACTATTGGTGAACATCTCAAGGTTGGAGTTCCTTAGTGGAATGTTGGCGAAATCCAGATAGCTGGAGTAAGCTTATTCAATTACTTGTATAGAATCATGCCTTGGTTCCCCTGTTTAAAGCAGAGTTGGTTTGCTGAGTTTAGAGTAGAAACAGCTTTCAGTGTAACATTAGTATTGTTCAAGAGAATGGCCTCATACTTTTCCAATTCTCCTAAGGTAAGCCATTATCTCCCTTTCTGGTACAGAAAAGGGGTACCAAAACCAAAGTATATATTTTATTTAAAAATATTTATTTATTTATTTTTTTAATATTAAATTTTATTTAGTTACTTTTCAAGTACTTTTTTTTATCTATTTCTCCCATCCCACCCCACTATTTTTATCTATCTATCTGTCTGTCTATTTATTTATTTATTTATTTATTTATTTATAGACAGAAGGGAAGGAGAAAGAGGGAGAGAAACATCAGTGTGTGATTGTTTCTTGTGCACCACCCACCAGGGACCTGGCCTGCAACCCAGGAATGTGCCCTGAATGGGAATCAAAATAGTGGCTCTTTGGTTCACAGATCAGTGCTCAATCTACTGAGCCACACCATTCAGGGCTATTTTATCTTATTTATTTATATTTTTTGGCTGTTCACTCTGTTCTTCAGAAGATAGCTAGGTGTCCCAGCTGGGTGCATGAGCAAGTGGGTTCAGCTCCCACCTACCTTACCACCATCTTCCAGCTGTATAACTGCAAAGTATATATTTTAGAAAACTGACCTAAAGTGAACTTTTTAGATTCTTATAGTACATCACTTGCGGCTGCTGTGGCTTATAAACAGAATGGCTCCCCTAATGTTCCTGTACCTATATTTTTTGAGAATTAAGCCATTGGTGTTTTAGTATTTTCTAGATCTTGTGTTAAAACATCCAGTATCATTTCTTGTATTTCATGTACAAGTCAAGTGGCTTTTTCAGGTTAGAATAAGAGCAGTTAAGAGTTTCTCTTTAATAATTAAGAAAACATTTTGGCAATCTCTAATACATTTTAAGGACTCTAGATCTGTTTCCTTTAAAACCTTATAAAGTGGCTTTAAAATCAGTCCAAAGTTGAGGATCCATATCCTCAAATCTAGCCATTCCCGGGAACCCCCTTAATTGAAGATGGGTGGTTGGTATGGCAGCCCGAAGTAAAGCTTCTTTCCTGTCTGGTAGTAAACTTCATCACTTCACTGTTCTTGGGTAATATCAAATGCCAAATATGTAATATTGTCCTGAGATATCTGAGATTTTTCTGAGAAACTTTATATCCCCACTTAGAAAGTTCAGGTTTGAGATGTCATTGTCACAGGCCTTCACATTTAGGTTGGCAGTGAGAATGTCATCAACATAAAGGTGTAGTGTTCCTTCAACCAGTTCTCAAGTCCCTGGCTAAAATTTACCTAAGCAGTGTGGGGGAGTTTTAAATCCCTGAGGAAGTACCATGCAGCAAAACATGTTTATTTATTTTATTTATTGGAATGACATTGGTTAATAATGTCATATAGGTTTGAAGTGCACATTACTATGATACATGATTTTTATACTGTATATGTGCCCACCACCCAAAGTCAAGTTATTTTTTATCACCACATAATTTGGCCCCCTTTACCCTCTACAATACCATCACACCCTTCCCCCTGGTTACCACCATACTGTTATATCTGTCTCTGTCACTGAGTTTCAGTTTTAAATCCCATATAATAAAATCATATGATTTTTTAGTTTTTTTCCTGACTGACTTATTTCACTTTTCATAATATTCTCAGGGTCCAGCTATGTTGTCACGAATGACAGTATTTTATCTTTTCTTATAGCTGGTTAGTAGTCTATTGTGTGTACACACACACACACACACACACACACAATATACATGGATATCTTTATACAGTCTTCTATTGAAGGGCATTTTGGTTATCTCCATGTCTTGGACACCATAAACAATGCTGCAATAAACATAGAGATGCATATATCTTTGTGAACAAATATTTTTGAGTTTTTCAAGTAGGTATCAAGAAGAGGGATTTCTGACTTATATGGTAACTCTATTTTTAATTTTTTAAAAAAACATCATATTATTTTTTGTAGTGGTTGAACCAGTCTATATTCTCACCAGCAGTGAGTGAAGGTTTCTTTTTCTCCACAATCTCTATAACACTTGTTATTACCTACCTGGCAATAGCATCTCTCACCACATTGATTGTCAGAGTTGATTTGGCTGCTCTGGCTGGCTAGGCAGATATTTCCTTTCCCTTTCACCAATCCATGTGCTTCCCTCCCAAAGTTGCTGCTTGGTTGGAGAGAAAACATTCCCCACTAAAGGAGAGGACTATTGTTCGGCCAAGGGTATACAAATACCTGCACTCTCATGATAAAATTTTCAAACAAGCCCTGGCTGGTGTAGCTCAGTGGATTGAGCACGGGCCTGCGAACCAGACGATTGCGGTTCGATTCCCAGTCAGGGAACATGCCTGGGTTGCAGGCCGGTTCCCTGCAGGCCAGTTCCCTGCAGGCCAGTTCCCAGCAGGGGATGCACAAAAGGCAACCATACATTGATGTTTCTCTCCCTCTCTCCTTCCACCCTTCCCCTCTAAAGATAAATAAATAAAATCTTTAAAAAAATAAAATAAAACTTTCAAACAAGCTCTTAACTTCTTTTAATAATGCTTCGTAGTCTTCAGTATATAGATGTTTCATATATTTTGTTTGCTTCTAGGTATTTTATTTCTGTTGCAATTACAAAAGCAATTGTTTCATTTCTTTTTCTGAAAATTTATTGTTAGTATATGGAAAAATAGTCAACTTTTGTACATTGATTTTTTGTTCTCCAACTTTACTGTATTTGTTTATTGTTTTAATAATGTTTTATGGAGTCTGTATGAGTTTTCTTTAGACATTATCTTGTCATTTATGAGAGTGACACTTTTACTTATTTATTATCAATTTGGACACTTTTTATTTCTTTATATTGCCTGATTGTTCAGGCTAGAACTTCGAGAACTATACTGAATAAGAGTGATGATAGTGACATCCTTGTCTTGTTCTTGATCTTAAATAAAAAACTTTCAGTTTTTTACTACTAAGTGTGATATTAGCTAAGGGTTTGTCATATATGACCTTCATTATGTTGAAGCACTGTTTTTATGCCCATTTTATTGAGTGTTTTAATTACAGATAAGGTTTGTATCTTATCAAATGCTTTCTTTGGCATCTATTGATAACATCATATAATTTTATTCTTTGTTTTGTTAATATGATGCATTACACTGATTAATTTGTGTATGTTAAAACATTCTTGTGTCCCTGAAATGAGCTCCACTTGATTGTGATGTATTATTCTTTAATATGTTCTTTTTTCAATTTGCTAGTATTTTATTTAAATTTTTGCACCTGTCCATTAGAGATATTGGGCTGTATTTTGTGTGTGCATGTGTGTGTGTTATCCTTGCCAGGTTTTGGTATCAGGGTTATGTTGGCCTCATAAAATGTGTTAGGAAGTGTTGGCTCTTAATTCATTTTTTGAAACAGTTTGGGAAGAATAGGTATCAAATATTTGAATGTTTGGTAGATTTTACTAGTGAAGCTATCTGGTCCTAAAATTTTATTCTTGGGGAGGTTTTTGATGGTTATTGTAATTTCTTTACTGTTTACCAGTCTATTTAGATTTTACAATTACTTATGAGTCAGTCTAAGAAGGTTAAATATTTCTAGGTACTAATCCATTTGTCTAGGTTATTGAATTGGGGGCACATAGTCTCACAGTACTCTAATTTTGAGATTGGTCAAAATGTTCATTTGCTTTTTTCCATAAGCTGGCTCTAGTAGCACTTAGCTGTCTTTAACATCATTCAAAACAATTTTGTTAGATTGTATTGTGGCAACTTTTATAACAATGTGAATTTGAAAGCATTAAAATTTGTGAATTTTGTGTAGTCATTTAAATGCTGAAGATGAAAAAAATACTAATTTTTAGCATACTATGCTTTATTATTTCAAGAAAGGTAAAAACACAACTGCAATGCAAGAAAAAAAGATTTCTGTGGTATATAGAGAAGGTGCTGTGATGGATCAAATATATTAAAAGTGGCTTGTGAAGTTTTTTGTTAGAGAGTTTTCATTGGATCATGCTCCATGGTCAGGCAGACCAGTTGAAGTTGATAATGACTGAATCAAGAATTAACTGAGAACAACTAATATTATATCATGTGGGAGATAGCTGACATACTCAGAATATCCAGATGAAGCATTGAAAATCATTTGCACCAGCTTGGTTATGTTAATTGCTTTGGTGTTTGGGTTCCACATAATTTAAGTGGAAAAAACCTTCTTGGCCACATTTCCGCATGTGATTCTCTACTTAAATGTAATAAAACTATTCTTTTAAAAGCAATTATGACATATTATGAAAAGTGTATATTTTGCAATAATATGGAATGGAAGAGATAGTGGGGCAAATGAAATGAACCACCATCAACCACACCAAAGACCAGTCTTCATTCGAAAAAGACGATGTGTACATGGTGGGATTGAAAGAGAGTCATACTTCTATTATGAGCTCCTTCTAGAAAATTAAATGATTAATTACAGCAAGTATTGCTCCCGATTTCACTAATTGAAAGCAGCACTCGACAAACAGTGTCTAGATTATTCAACAGATAAAGCATACTCCTTCATCAGGATAGTACAAACCACGTGTTTTTTGATGACCAGGAAATAATTGTTATAGCTTCTCTGAGAAGTTCTGATTCATCCACCATATTCACCATACATTGAAACTTCAGATTTCCATTTATTTTGGTCTTTACAAAATTCCCTTAGTGGAAACTTTTCAGTTCTGTGGAAGACTGCAAGAGGCAACTGGAATGGTTCTTTCCTCAAAAAGATAAACAGTTTTGGGAAAAATGAATTATGGAATTGCCTTGCGGATTGCAAAAGATAGCAGAACAAAATGGTGAATACATTATTTAATAATGTTATTGGTTAAAAATGGCATATTTTGGTTTTACTTTAAAACCAAACAGTTTTTGGTCAAACTAATAATATGAATATACAAATATCTGCGATGTCTGTAGTAACTTTTCCTTTCTAATTTCTGATTTCTTATATGATTCGTCTTCTTTATTAAATTTAACCATGTGTTTTTCTCAATTTTATTAATCTTTTTTAAAAAACTAGCTATTTCTTTTGTGGATATTTTATGACGTTTTGTTCTCTATTTTGTGCAATTCTGCTTTGATTTTTATGATTTCCCTTTTTTGCTTACTTTCGTTTTTCCCCATATAATTTTATTTTATTTTTAAATGTATTTTATTGATTATGCTATTACAGTTGTCTCATTTCCCCCTTCACTCCCCTCCCACCTACAATCCGCCCCTTTATTTCATGTCCATGGGTTGTACATATAAGTTCTTTGGCTTCTACATTTCCCATACTATTCTTACTCTACCCCTGTCTATTTTCTACCTACCGTCTGTGCTACTTATTCTCTGTACCTTTTTCCCCTTTCCCCCTCCCACTCCCCTGTTGATAAACCTCCATGTGATCTCCATTTCTGTGGTTCTCTTCCTGTTCTAGTAATTTGCTTAGTTAGCTTTTGCTTTTGTTTTAGGTGTGGTTGTTAACAATTGTGAGTTTGCTGTCATTCTATTCCTCATAGTTTTGATCTTCTTTTTCTTAGATAAATCCCTTTAACATTTCACATAATAAGGGCTTGGGGATGATGAACTCCTTGAACTTGACCTTATCTGAGAAGCACTTTATCTGCCCTTCCATTCTAAATGAAAACTTTGCTGGACTAAGCAATCTTGGATGTAGGTCCTTGCATTTCATGACTTGGAATACTTCTTTCCAGCCCCTTCTTCCCTGCAAGGTCTCTTGAGAAATCAGCTGACAGTCTGAAGGGCACTCCTTTGTAGGTAACTGTCTCCTTTTCTCTTGCTTTTTCTTGGATTCTCTCCTTCATTTTAATTTTGAGTAATGTAATTATGATGTGCCTTGGTGTGTTCCTTGTTGGGTCCAACTTCTTTGGGACTCTCTGAGCTTCCTGGACTTCCTGGAAGTCTGTTTCCTTTGCCAGATTAGAGAAGTTCTCCTATATTATTTGTTCAAACAGCTTTTCCACTCGTCGCTCTTCCTCTTCCCCTTCTGTGACCCCTATTATTTGGATATTGGAATGTTTAAAGATGTCCGGGAGGTTCCTAAGACTCTCATTTTTTTCAATTTAAAAAAAATATTTTATTGATTATGCCATTACAGTTCGATTTCCCCCTTCATTCTCCTTCACCCTGCACACCCCTCCCCCACCATTCCCCCCTTTAGTTTATGACCACGTGTCTCAAGTTCTTCAGATTCTATATTTCCCATACTATTCTTGCCCCCCACCTATTTTCTACCTACCATCTACGCTATTTATTTTCTGTACCTTCTCCCCCCTTCTCCCACTCCCCTGTTGTCAACCCTCAATGTGATCTTCATTTCTTTGGTTCTGCTCCTGATCTAGCTGTCCTCTTTGTTTTTGTTTCAGGTGTGGTTCTTAGTAACTGCGAGTTTGCTGTCCTTTCACTGTTCATCTTTTTTATCTTCTTTTTCTTAGGTAAGTCCCTTTAACATTTCATATAATAAGGGCTTGGTGATGATGAACTCCTTGAATTTGATCTTATCTGAGAAGCACTTTATCTGTCCTTCCATTCTAAATGAAAGCTTTGCTTGGTACATGAATCTTGGATGTAGGTCTCTGGATTTCATGACTTGGAATACTTCTTTCCAGCCCATTCTTGCCTATAATGTCTCTTTTGAGAAATCTGCTGACAGTCTGATGGGAACTCCTTTGTACGTGACTGTTCCCTTATTTCTTGCTGCTTCTAGAATTCTCTCCTTCATTTTCATCTTGGCTAATGTAATGATGATGTGCCTTGGTGTGTTCCTTGTTGGGTCCAACTTCTTTGGGACACTCTGAGCTTCCCGAATTTCCTGGAAGTCTATTTGCTTTACCAGATTGGGGAAATTCTCCTTAATTATTTGTTCAAATAAGTGTTCCACTCGTGGCTGTTCCTCTTCCCCTTCTGGTGCCCCTATAATTCAGATGTTGGAACGTTTAAAGATGTCTTGGAGGTTCCTAAACCTCTCCTCATTTTTTTGAATTCTTGTTTCTTTATTCTTTTCTGGTTGGTCACTTTTTTTCTCCTTCTGGTCCACTCCATTGATTTGAGTCCCAGTTTCCTTTCCATTAGTATTGGTTTCCTGTGTATTTCTCTTCATTTCAATTAGTTTAGCCTTCATATGTTCCTCTAATTTGTGACTAAAATCAAGCAGTTCTGTGAGCATCCTGATCACGTGTTTTGAACTGTGCATCTGAAAGTTTGGCTATTTCTTCATTGCTTAGATTTATCCGCTTTGGGGCTCTGAGTTGTTCTTGAGATATGTTTTGATCTGTTCATGCCTGTTACATATAAAGATGTGTTCACCAGGGCAGGGCCACTCAAGTCGTTGGTTTGTGCTGCTGTATGTGGGGGCAGGTCAGAGAGGGACAATGGCGGTCCCCTCTGCCTCTTTCAGCCACTGGGGCCTGCTCAGTTTGTCTCACTGCTTTGCTCCTTCACCGATTTATCTGCGCTCAAATGTGTGACTGTGGTCAGCCCTCGGTGGGTCCACCACCTTGGGCCCTCAGTGGGTCTGCCTGCTACTGCACACCTGGAATCCACCTACGGCTACTGGTGCACCTGGGTTGCGCAACAGGGTCGGTCCGGTCGATCTTTCCTGCCGGACCCTGCTCTGGTGCTGGCTCTGCCCCTCTTACCGGTTTGGCTGAAAGATTTGTTGTTGTCAGACTTCCATGTAGTTCAGTTTTCTGTGATTTGGCTGCATTTTTGTTGCTAAAACTATGTTGTTTTTAAACTTTGTTGTGTGAGAATGCACAGTGCTTCCGCCTACATCTCCATCTTGAAGGAAGTCCTGCTTACTTTCAATTGCTTTGTTTTTTTCCTAATTCTTTAAAATTTAATCTTGGGTTGTTTAGTTGGTATTTCTAATTTTTTTAGATAGATTTGTAAGGATATAAACTTCTCTCATTACTTCTTTTGCTGCATCCCAGATGTTTTGATATGTCTTGTTGCCATTCTCATTTGTCTATATATATATATCTTTTAAAAAATATTTTATTTAGACTTCCACCAAGATGGAGGTTCAGGTGTAAACACTTTGCTTTCTCCCTAAACGAAATATAAAAATAATAAAGCTTTAACAACAATAAACGCAACCAAACCACAGAAAATTGAACAATGCAAACTCCGAAAATAACGAACCCCTCTGCTACACTGCGAGGCCAGCAGCAGAGTGGGTTGGGCAAAAAAGATCCCTCAATCCAGGTGGCGTGCATGCAACCGAGGGCACAGATCCCAGGTGTTAGGTAGCTACGAGTGGACCCAGAAAATGCACAGCACAGCTGGCTGTCTGCGGTCATCACACATTTGTGTGCAGATAAACCGGTGAAGAGACAAACATTGAGACAGACCATGCAGGCCCTGGCGCAGGGTGGTGGGCTCGCACATTTGCCCTCAGATAAACAGGCGGGGGCCAGCGGTGAGGCGGACCGGGTGAGCAGAGGGGATCGCCATTGCCCCCTCTCTGACCCTGCCCCCGCATACAACATCACAAAACAGTGACCTGGGTGGCCCAGCCCTGGTAAACACCTAAGGCTCCGCTCCTCATACCTAACAGGCACAAACAGATCAAAACATGGCTCAAGAACAACTCAGAGCCCCAGAGCCAATAAATCTAAGCGATGAAGAAATAGCCAAACTTTCAGTGCACAGTTCAAAACACTGGTGATAAGGATGCTCACAGAACTGGTTGATTTTAGTCACAAATTAGAGGAACATATGAAGACTAAACTAATTGAAATGGAGGGAAATGCACAGGAAACCAATAGTAATGGGAAGGAAACTGGGACTCAAATCAATGGAGTGGACCAGAAGGAAGATAAAAATGACCAACCAGAAAAGAATGAAGAAACAAGAATTCAAAAAAAAAATGAAGAGAGGCTTAGGAACCTCCAGGACATCTTTAGATTCTCCATCATCTGAATTATAGGGGCACCAGAAGGGGAAGAGGAACAGCCACGAGTGGAACACTTATTTGAACAAATAATAAAGGAGAACTTCCCCAATCTGGCAAAGGAAATAGACTTCCAGGAAATTCGGGAAGCTCAGAGTGTCCCAAAGAAGTTGGACCCAACAAGGAACACACCAAGGCACATCATCATTACATTAGCCAAGATGAAAATGAAGGAGAGAATTCTAGAAGCAGCAAGAGATAAGGGGACAGTCACCTACAAAGGAGTTCCCATCAGACTGTTAGCTGATTTCTCAAAAGAGACCTTACAGGCAAGAAGAGGCTGGAAAGAGGTATTCCAAGTCATGAAAACCAAAGACCTACATCCAAGATTGCTCTATCCAGCAAAGCTTTCATTTAGAATGGAAGGGCAGATAAAGTGCTTCTCAGATAAGATCAAATTCAAGGAGTTCATCATCACCAAGCCCTTATTATATGAAATGTTAAAGGGACTTACCTAAAAAAAAGAAGATAAAAAATATGAACAGTGAAAGGACAGCAAACTCAGAGTTATTAACAACCACACCTAAAACAAAAGCAAATTAAGAGGACAGCTAGATCAGGAGTGAACCATAGAAATGAAGATCACATGGAGGGTTAGCAACAGGGGAGTGGGAGAAGGAGAAGGGGGGAGAAGGTACAGAAAATAAGTAGCATAGACAGTAGATGGAAAATAGATAGGGGGAGGGTAAGAATAGTAGGGGAAATACAGAATCTAAAGAACTTGAGACAGGTGTTCATGAACTAAAGCAGGGGATGATGGGGGAGGGGTGTGCAGGGTGGAGGGGAATGAAGGGGGGAAATAGAACTGCCGTGGACCAGCCTCGCCAGGAGAGGGGAGGGGGCGGAAATGAGTCAAGGACGCAGGGAGTCAGGTTGGAGAGGTCTCAGCATCCCGCTGAGCCCCGAACTCTGTTTATTCAAGGCTTTTATTACAATTATGGGGAATAAGCAGGAGGGGCCATACCCAAGCCAGTTTCTTTGTCCTTTCTGCAAAGCTACTCTACGGAACAACAGGGGAACACAGGGTGCTATCAAAACTTCCCTGTTTATCGAGCACCTGTGCATGACCTACCCTTCTACAGGGAAACAGGCTGTCTAGCTTTCTTGGGAGACCTATTGTCTAGCCACAGCAGGTTCCAGGCAGGGAGCCAAGCAAGGTGGAGAGGAACTGTGCCACGGGCAGCGGCCTTGCCAGCTGGCACTGGCCCCCCGGCTTTGCCAAGGGGGGCTTACGGTCACGTCTCCACGAGCAGTGGCTATGCCCCCCTGACCCCCTGGCTTTGCCATGGGGGGCTAGTGGCGCCCACATAGAACAAATGTAATGGCATAATCAATAAAATAAAAAATATATTTAAAATATTTTATTTATTTATCTTTAGAGGGGAAGGGAAGGAGAGAGGGAGAGAAATATTAATGTATGGTTGTCTCTCGTGCATCCCCTGCTGGGAACTTGCCTGCAAACCCAGGCATGTGCCCTGACTGGGAATCGTATCATGGTTGTTTGGTTCAGAGGCCCATGCTCAATCCACTGAGCTACACCAGCCAGGCTATATATATATATTTTTGAAATCACCATTTAGTTCTTTCTTGACCCAATCATTTCTTATTAGTATGCTGTTTGATCTGTACATATTTGTGTGTTTTTTTTACTTTATTATTTTCAGTTGATTTTTAGTATCAGATCATTGTCGGAGAATATACTTGGTTTGTTTTCAATCTTCTTGAATATTTCTGGGATAGTTTTGTGACCTATCCTATAGTCTATCTACCTTTGAGAATGTTCCATGTGCACTGGAGAAAAATTTAAATCTGATGTTCTGGGATGAAAGGCTTTGTAAATGTCTTGCATGTTTGATTTAATGTGTTGTTTAAGGCTTACATTTCTTAATTAAATTTCTGTTTGGGCGATCTTTCTAGAGCTATCAATGGAGTATTAAGGCCCCCAACTATGATTCTCTTTTTGTATTTTTTTAGTTTTGTTAATAATAGCTTTACATATTTTTCTGCTCCCTGATTGGGTGCATATACATTAAGAAATGTTATTCTTGATGAACTGTCCCCTTTATCATTACAAAATATCCATCTTTGTTACCTTTGTTATCTTTTTAAAAATTATATTTTATTGATTAAGCCATTACAGTTGTTCTATTTCATGTTTTGCTCTGTTCATGCCTGTTAGGTATGAGGAGCGGAGCCTTAGGTGTTCACCAGGGTGGGGCCATCCAGGTAGCTGTTTTGTGATGCTGTGTGTGGGGGTGGTGTCAGAGAGGAACAATGGCAGTGCCCTCTGCCACTTCCTGGTGCTGGGGCCTTCTGGGTCTGCTGGTGCCTGCAATGCTCCATGGTTTGTCTCAATGCTCACTCCTTCACCGGTTTATCTGCGTGCAAATGTGTGACCTCAGTCAGCCCTCATTGGGTCCGCTGCCTTGTGCCCTCAGTGGGTCCACTGCCTTGTGCCCTCAGTGGGTCTGCCCATTACTACTCCACACCTGGAATCCACCCACAGCTGCTGGCATACCTGGGTCGCTGGCCTGGGTCAGTCCCATGGATCTTTCCTGCCTGACCCCACTCTGCTGCTGGCTCTGACCCTCTTACTGGTTTGGCTGAAGGGTTTGTTGTCAGACTTCCATATAATTCAGTTTTCTGTTGTTTGGCTGCTTTTTCATTGCTAAAACTTTGTTGTTTTTAAACTTGGTTGTGCAAGAAGGCACAGTACCTCCACCTCCACCTCCATCTTGGTGGAAGTCTACCTTTGTTATCTTGACATCTGTTCTGTCAATTGTAAGTATGGCTACACCTGCTTTTCTGTGGATGATATTTATTGGGGAATCGTTATCCAAACTTTCTTGCAAACTTTATTTTTGCAGCTGAGGTATGACTCCTTAAGGCACCATGTTTTTGGGCATTCTTAAAAATACAATCCGCAACTTTGTGAATCTTTATTGGTGAATTCAGCCCATTTATGTTTAGAGTAGTTACTGACGTATGAGGATTATCTGTAGTCATTTTATATTTTGTTTTCTGGTAGCACAGTGCCTCCATTGGTTCTTATATTGTGTTTCAATCTGATGTTTTGTTTGATAGTATTTCAGAGTTCTTTCTTCTTTTTCTATTTTTTTATCCATGTGTCTCAGTTTGGAGGTTATTGTTTTTGTTGTTGTGTGTGTGTTTCCTGTTTGGTTTATGAAAAAAAATATATCCTATGTAGAGTAGTTTATTTTATTTTAAATGCATATGATCTTCCTCCATCTTTGCACATTCTGATGTGTACTTCCTCACTTTTTATGTTTTTGTTGTCACAAATTTTCTCTGTTTATGTTGTGAGTTTGTTAGTGAACATACATATAGTTTTGTGGTCTTTTGTAGTTTGTTTCAGGTAGAATAACCTTGAATATTTTTCTGAAATTTATGTTTTCTGATGGCAAATTCACTCAAATTTCATGTATGAAAAAGTATTTTTTCTTTATATGTAAAAGATAAAGTTGCTGGATATATTATTCTTGGTTGGTAATTTCTCCCTTTCAGGAGCTTAAATACATTCAGGAGCTTGGCTGGTTACACTCTCTTTTACATTGTAGCATTTCTGCTGAGAAAGTCCAATGATAACCCAATGGGCTATCTTTATAGGTTACTTTCTACTTTTTCCTGGGTGCCTTGAGAATTCTTTCTTTGTCATTCATTTTAGATAGCTTTTTAAAAATAATTTTAGTAGTTTATTTTCATTATATTATTTTATTAGCATTTTCTCCTTTATACCCTCTTCCACCTCCAACCACCTCCTCTCTCCCCCAAATAACAATGCTGTTGTACATGTTCATGAGTTCTTTATCTTATTTGCTTAATATATCCACCCCCAGAGCTGTCAGCCTGCTCTCTACCTATGAGTTTTTGTCTATTTCACCTCTTAGTTCTGTTTGTTCATTAGATTTCACATATGAGTGAAATCTTATGGTACTTGACCTTCTCTCACTGGCATATTTTATCAAGCATTATGTTCTCCAGGTCTATCCAGGTTGTCACGAGGGGTAATTTTTTTTCTTCTTATGGCCAGGCAACATTCCATTGCGGAAATGCACCACAACTGTTTTATTCACTCATCTAATGTTAAACACTTGGGTTACATCCAATTTTTGGCACACTGCAATGGACACAGTGGTATATATATGTTTTTGATTAGTATTCAAGATTTCTTTGGATAAATTTCGAGAAGTGAAATCACTGGAGCATTAGGCAGTTCCCTTCTGAATTTCTTGATGTAATTCCACACCATTTTCCACAATGGCTACACAGTCTACATTCCCACCAATAGTGCACTAGTTTCCCTTTTCTCCACATCCTCACAAGCACTTATTTGTTGATTTATTGATGATATCCATTTTGACTCCTGAGGGGTGATATGTCATTGTGGTTTTAATTTGTGTTTCTTTGATGATTAGTGATGTTGAGCATTTTTCAATAGACAATCCATATGTCCTTTTTGGGAAAGTGTTCTTTCAGCTCCTTTGCCCATTTTTTTTCAATTAGATTTTTTTGGTGTTGAGTTTCATAAGTTTCTTACACATTTTATTTTATTTTATTTTTTTATTGTAATCATTTTTTTTAAAATTTTATTTAGTTACTTTTCAAGTACATTTTTTTCCCTTTCCCCCCCCCCGCCCGGTCTCCCCCCTCCCTCCCATTCCCCCCCCCACCCCCAGTCCCCATCTCTGTGTCTTTCATACTTGTTCCTCAAAATCCCTCCCCCTTTTTCCCCTTAAGTTCCCTTCCCTCTCCCCTCTGGTCGCTGCCCACTTGTTCTCTATTTCAGCGTCTTTGTTTTTATTCTGTTTGCTTGTTTGTTTTATTCTTTAGCTTCCTGTCAAAGGTGAGATCATATGGTATTTGTCCTTCAATGCCTGGCCTATTTCACTCTTATACATTTTAGATATTAACCCCTTTTTAGGTGTATCAGCAAATAAGTTCTTTTAATCAGTGAGTTGTCTTTTCAGTTTGTTGATGGTTTCCCTTGCCATGAAAAACCTTTTTTAGTTTGATGTAGTCATGTGTGCTTATTTTTTTTCTTTTGGTTACCTTGCCCAAAGATATATATATATATATATATATATTTCAAAAAATGTTGCTTCAAGAAATATCTGGGAGACAGGGGGAAAATGGCAGTGGGGCAGGATGAAGAGGATTCTGCTTCTCCCCCACACATGGCAGAAAAACCTGGCCAATCTGTGGAGGAACATAGCAAATAGCCAACAGTGCTCCAGCATATAGGAAAATAGGAGTCCAGAAATTGTAGTGGACACTGAAAGACCAGACAGTGAGGAGATGGCTGAAGGTCAGTAAGGTCAAAGGGACCAGCGCAGAGGCTGCTGCCTCCACTGCGCCAGGCTCTTTGGGAGAAGAGGGCTGGCAGCAGGGTCCTTGGGAGAGAACCGGGTCATCAGCACCCTCCCCTACCTGGCCAGCAGGGTTTGAAAAACATTGGGAGAGACCTGTTTGCTTGAAGTGTCAGAGAGAGAAATGGGCATGAGGAGGCAAACACGGGGGCCTTGATCACCTGTGTAGTCTGTGGGTGCTGGCTTGGGAGAATTGAGAGTTGCAGTGTTGGGCTCTGACCCCTATTGTCCCTGGTCTGGCTGGAGAATTGGGCTGAGCTGTGCAGCAGGATTGAGTGGGAGAAATTTCTTGAAAAGTAAACTGCCTACTACCCACCCAGCCTGGCAGTGATCCTGAGGTTGGGCAGAAGGTCTTGAGTTCCCTCATAACACTGGGAAAGGTTTGTACCCAAGCCTGTGGGACCAAAGAAGCCTGGCCTGGCATGCATGTCCATACCCCAGCCCATGTTAATGACTCCTGGGGAAAGAGTGCTCTGAAGAGGACCTGGATTCCCTGGGTGGGGTGCTGGGGAGAGGCACCAGTCAGGATCTTGGGAGAGTACTCCTGAGACTGGCTGAGTACACATCTGGAAGGGAGAAAGGCCACACCAATTTCCCCTCAGCCTGCAGCAGCCAGTGAGACCAGAAAAACCGGTTTGGCAAGCTGGAAACCAACAAGAGGTGTTTTTATTTTTAAGTAATCTTTTATTTTTTAACTTAATTATTGTTTTATCTTTCAGTACTTTTTCCCTCTCTTTCCTTCTCTCTTGTTTTTTTTCCTTCTTCCTTTCTTTCCAAACTTATCACTGCTGCACCCCCCCACAAGTGAGACAAAAAACTTGGAACTGTAAAAAGACCAGACTTAAACCCAAAGAGGGGAAATCCCAACAGTAGAGACAGAGAGACAAATTTCACTTTGCCATAGCAGAGAAACTACAAGGTACTGCATATTTATATTACTATTTTTCATTATTCTGACACCTTTTATTTTAACAGTATCTTTGTATTCTTTCTCTTTCTGTATAGTCTTATTTGACTTGGCTGGTTATATTGTATCATTTGACAGGTTTCCCTTGTCCTCCCATTCATAGTGTATTGCTAATTTACTGTCCCTCACTTCACCTGTGTTCCATTACCACACTACTGAAGGTCTGATTCTCCCTATTCTTGGTATCTCATAGATTCTGTCATAACATTGTTGTTCTAATATTGTAAATAATAGCTATTCCATACTATTGTAAATACTACACAACACCCTTCCCAGATCTTAGTCCACTTCATTGTTTCCTGAAATATATTACTGTATTGGTTACTCGACACCTACTTACTATCCTTTACTCTCACCTTAACTCAGAATGTGACTTCCCACAACCTCACTGCTTTCTAGATCCATCTCAATGGCTCTCCCTCCCAAACAAGAGTCTTACCTTCTTTACATTCTTTTTTAAAAGGGGCTAGTTGGGTTGAAGGTCATGGTCAACACTATACATAGCCAAAGAATCTCCTATTCCCTCTCTATATGATACTATGGTAAATATAGAATACTCTCCTGCTGTAATAAACCATTTTGCCTTCCCCTCCAACTGATCACAAAAAAGAGTAGGTGGAAGCGGTGAACACCAGGATACTCACTGGAAGAGGAAACCCAACAAAAATGAAAACACCAACAGATAACAACAGTAGAAGGTGAAGGAGAAAGTGGAAACAACACAAACTCAATCTAGGACCTATCTGGAAATACAATTAAACAGTGGAGAAACTACCCAGTGCAAACAACTGTACAAGAGCATAAGAGAATTCTCAAAACCTTGTATACACAGAAGAACTAGCTTCAGCACAACCTGCCCTCACCAGAACAACAAATTAAAATGGGTGGTAGACAGAGGGACCATTGGTTCACCAGCTGGTGGGAAAGAACCATACACACACACACACACACACACACACACAAAAACAACAACACCCAAAACCAATAAAACCCAAAGACAAACTCAGAGTCAATGTAAAGGACAGCCTATGACCAGTGAGCGGGGAAGATTAAGGAGACTACACCACTGAATCTCACAGATATTATACCACAGAAGTTCATACCATAAACCCAGGAAGCCAGAACAGATCAATTTAAGAAGCTGAAACTAACAAGAAGAGTCTCACAAACAATGGGAAGACAAAGTAATGACCCCCAAATGAAAGGAAAGTAGGAAGCCTCAGAAAGAATGCCCGATGAAATAGAGGCAAGTCAGCTATCAGATGTTGAATTTAAAGTATTGGCGATCGGGAAGTTCAAAGAGCTCACAATGAGCTACCAGAAACTACAAAAGAGTTACAGTGAACTAACTGTAAATTATATCAACATGAAAAAGGAAATAGAAACTATCAGCAAGGGAAAAGGGAAAATGAAGAATACAATTTCTGAACTGAAGAACGCAGTGGAATGAATCAAAAGCAGAATCAATGAAGCAGAAGATTGGATCAGGGAGTTGAAGGACAAAGTAGAAAAAAACTCCCTGAAATAACAAGAAATAAAAAAATAGGCTCAGAAAGAATGAAGAGGGATTAAGAGAAATTTAAGACAATATGAAACGTAATAATTTCCAAATAATAGAAATACAAGAAGAAGAAGAAGAACAACAACAACAACAACAACTAGGGGTAGAAAACCTGTTTGAAAAAAAATGATGAAAAACTTTCCTAATTTGATGAGAGAAAAAGTCACACAAATCAAGGAAACATACAGAGTCCCAATCAAGAGGAATGTCAAGAGGCCCACTTCAAGACACATCATCATCAAAATGGCAAAATTCCGAGACAAAGAGAGAATCTTAAAAGCAGCAAGGGAGAAAAAAGAAGTAACATGCAAGGGAGCCCCAATAAGGTTAGCTACTGACTTCTCAATGGAAACACTTCAAGCAAGAAGAGAATGGCAAGAAATATTCCAAAAAATGAGAAACAGAGGCCTACAACCAAGGCTACTTTACCCAGCAAGGCTCTCAATCAAGATAGAAGGCCAAATAAAGAGCTTCCAAGACAAAAGAAGTCTAAAAGAATATGCTGCCACCAAGCCAGCTCTACAAGAAATATTAAAAGGACTGCTTTAAGGAAATAAAGGAAAAGAGGGAGACAGAAAGAAACACAGGTGCAAAAATGGCAATGAATAAGTACCTATCAATAATAACCTTAAATGTCAATGGATTAAATGCTCCAATCAAAAGACACAGAATAGCTGCATGGATAAGAAAGCATGACCCTCACATATGCTGCCTACAAGAGACCCACCTCAGGACAAAAGACCATCACAGACTAAAAGTGAAAGGCTGGAAACAAGTTTCCCAGGCAAATGGACAAGAAAAAAAAGCTGGGGTAGCAATTCTCATATCAGACAAAATAGACTTCAAAAAAAGGGCCATAAAGAGAGACCCAGAAGGTCACTTCATTATAGTCAAGGGAAGAATCCACCAAGAGGACATAAACATTGTAAATATATATGGACCCAACATAGGAGCCCCGAAATGTATAAAGAAAATCTTAGAGGACTTCAAGAAAAATATTGACAGCAACACAATTATAGTTGGAGATTTTAACACCCCACTGTCAAAAAAGGACAGATCTTCCAAACACAATATCGACAAAGATATTGTGGCATTGAACAGCCCCCTAGAAGAAATGGAATTAACTGATATGTATATAGAGCCCTTAATCCAAAGAAGCTAAATACACATTCTTTTCAAATGCACATGGAACATTTTCAAAGATAGACTACATGATAGGACACAAAAAAAACCCCTAAACTAATTCAAGAAAACTGAAGTCATATCAAGCATTTTCTCTGACTACAAGGGACTGAAACTGGAAACCAATCCCAAAGGAAGAAACCCCAAACACTCAAAATCATAGAGATTGAATGGCATGGTATTACACAATGAATGGGTCAAGAATGAAATTAGGGAAGAAATAAAAAATTCTGGAAACAAATGAAAATGAACCCACAACAACCCAAAACTTATGGGACACAGCAAAGACAGTCCTGAGAGTGAAGTTCATAATACAAGCCTACCTAAAAAAGATAGAAACATTTCAAACAAAAAACCTAACCCTATATCTACAAGGACTTGAGGAATTACAACAGAGACAACCCAGAGCAAGTAGAAGGAAGGAAATAATCAAGATCAGAGCAGAATTAAGACATAGAGACTAGAAGCACAATTCTAAGGATCAATGAATCCAGGAGCTGTTTTATGGGAATAGATAAAGAAAATCAAAAAGCCTTTAAGCAGGCTCATAAAAAAAGAAAGAAAGAAAGAAAGAAAGAAAGAAAGAAAGAAAGAAAGAAAGAAAGAAAGAAAGAAAGAAAGAAAGGAAGAAAGGAAGAAAGGAAGAAAGAAAGAAAGAAAGAAAGAAAGAAAGAAAGAAAGAAAGAAGACCCAAATAAACACAATAAAAAGTGAAAGAGGAGAGATTACAACTGATACCACAGAAATACAAAGGGTTGTAAGAAATTACTATGAAGAACTGTAAGCCAAGAAATTTCAAAACCTAGGGGAAATGGACACATTTCTAGAAAAATACAATCTTTCAAAACTTAATTAAGACGAACCAGAAAGCCTGAATTGAACAATAGCAATAAGTGAAATTGAAGCAGTAATCAGATATCTCCTGATAGATAAAACCCCTGGACCAGATGATTGCACAGGAGAATTGTACAAAGCATTTAAGGAGGAACTAACCCCTATTCTTCACAGACTATTTCAACAAATTCAAAAAGATGGAAGACTCCCAAACTCTCTTTGTGAAGCCAGAACCATCCTAATGTTAAAACCAGATAAATATACAACAAAGAAAAAAAAACTTCAGGCCAATATCGCTGATGAACATAGACGCTAAAATCTTCAACAAAATATTGGCAAACTGCACCCAACAATGCATTAAACGGATCATACACCATGACCAAGTGGGATTCATCCCAGGGATGCAAGGATAGTTCATTATTCACAAATCAGTAAATGTAATACATCATATAAGCAAAAGAAAAGACAAAAACCACATGATCCTATCAATAGAGGCAGAAAAAGCTTTTGATGAAGTGCAACACCCATTTATGTAAAAAAAAAAAACACTCAGCAAAGTGGGAGTAGAGGGAGCATTCCTCAATATAATAAAGGCCATATATGAGAGACCTACATCATACTCAATAGGCAAAAACTAAAATCTTTTCCACTCAGACCAGGAACAAGATAAGTTTGTCTTCTTTTACAACTTCTATTCAATATAGTATTGTAAGTTTTAGCCATTGTGATCAGACATGGAAAGGAAATAAAAGGCATCCAAATCAGAAAGGAGGAAACAAAACTGTCACTGTTTGCAGATGATGTGATAGTGTACATGGAAAATCCTATAGAATCTACCCCAAAACTGCTCTAACTAATAAATTTGGCAAAACCGTGGGATACAAAGTCAATATTCAGAAATCAAAGGCATTTTATTATACCAATGATGAAAAAGTGGCAGAAATGAAGAAAAAATTTTATTTGATATAGCAAAAAGTAAAATAAAATACCTAGGAATAAACCTAACCAAGGAGGTAAAAGACCTGTATGCAGAAAACTAGACAACACTGAAGAAAAAAATCAAGGAATACACAAACAAATGGAAACATATACCATGTTTATGGATTGAAAGAATTAACATCATCAAAATGTCCATACTGCCCAAAGGAATTTATAGATTCAATGCAATACCTATTAAAGTACCAATGGCATATTTCACAGACATAGAACAAACACTTCAAAAATTTATATAGAGCCATAAACAACACTGAATAGCAGCTGCAATTCTGAGAAAGAAGGACAACGTAGGAGAATCACAATACCTGATGATACCAAAATGTATTACAAGGCCACTGTAATCAAAACAGCCTGGTACTGGCATAAAATCCTGCACATAGACCAATGGAATAGAACAGAGAGCCCAGAAATAAACCCAAGTCTCTATGGGAAATTAATATTTGACAAAGGGGGCAGCAACATAAAATGGAGTAAAAATAGCCTCTTCAACAAATGGTCTTGGGAGAACTGGATAGCTACATGCAAGAAAATGAAACTTGAGCACCAACTTACACGGTACACCAAAGTAAATTTAAGGTGGATAAAAAACTTAAATATAAGTCTTGGCATCATTAAAGTCTTAGAAGAGAACATTGGCAGGAAAAATTTCACATATTTCACCCAGGAATATTTTCACTGATATATCCCCCAGAGCAAGGAACATAAAGGAAAGAGTAAACAAATGGGATCTCATCAAAATTACAAGCTTTTGCATGGCTAAAGAAAACAGTATAAAATAAAAAGACAGCCAACTGTATGGTAAATCATATTTGCCAATGATACCTCACACAAGGGTTTAATCTCATGGGCATTTGGGCTTTTATAACTTAGCTATTGTGAATAACACTGCAGTGAACACAGGGTGCACATATTCTTTCAAATTAGTGTTTTAAAATATATTTCCAGCAGTGGAATCACTGGGCAGTTCAATTTTTAATATTTTTGAGGAAATTCCATATTGTTTTCCACAGTGGCTGCACAGTCTGCATTCCCACCAATAGTACAGGAGGGTTCCTTTTTCTCCACATCTTCACCAGCATTTGTTTATTAATTACAGGGGGAAAGGGGTGTGGATGGAGTTTGAAAAAAGTATAAGAGAGATAAATATTAATGGAAAAAGGAAAAACGTTCTTCCCCAAAAAGGACACACAGATGGCCAATAGACATATGAGAAGATGCTCAATGCCACTAATCATGAGGGAAATGCTCATTAAAATCACAATGAGATACCACCCCACGTCAACAGAGAGGAATGTCTATGGTACATTATCTGCTTACAAGGAAACCTTAGATTAAAGAACAACAGGAAAACAACAAGCCAAGAAAACGGCCATGCAAAACTCTGAAAAGTGTGATACCTCCTGGAGAAGGGCCTTAGGCTGGTAGTGGCGATGTCACAGAACGTAGCGGCTCCACGCATATTACTGCACCTGGGGCTCTTCCGGCGAGACAGACATGGAGGTGGAAGACAGGAACATCGATGGGTCTACCCTTTGTAGACCCAGGCTAATGTGGGTGTTTGCGTCTTTAACAAAAATATTTAAAAAGTAAAAATATATTAAAAGCAGAATAAAGTTTATAGGTTAGGACATTAAAAAAAAAAAGCACTGACATGAATCCTCTCCAGGAAGACAATCATCCCATTTAAAAAGTGGTCAAAGGACTTGAACAGACATTTCTCCAAGGAGGACATACACAAGATCCAGAGACACATGAAAAGATGCTCAATATCACTAGCTATCAGAGAGATGCATATTAGAACCACAGTGAGGTACCACTTTACTCTGGTCAGAATGGCCATCATGAACAAAGCAAGAAACAAGTGCTGGAGAGGGTCTGGAGAAGAGGGGACCCTAATCGACTGTTGGTGGGATTGTAGACTGGTACAACCATTATAAAAAAACAGTATAGAATTTTCTAAGAAAACTAAAAATAGATCTTCCTTTTGACCCAGCAATTCCACTGCTAGGATTATATTCTAAAAACCCCGAAACACCAATCCAAAAGAACCTTAGCACCCCAATGTTCATAGCAGCACAATTTATAATAGCCAAGAGTTGGAAGCAACCTAGGTACCCATCAGTAAATGAATGGATCCCAAAACTATAATACATACCCTTTGCAACAGCATGGATGGAACTGGAAAGCATTATGCTGAGTGAAATAAGCCAGGGGTTGAAAGACAAATACCATATGATTTCACCTTTAACAGGAAGCTAAACAACAAAACAAACAAGCAAGCAAAATGAAAACAAAGACACTGAAATAGAGAACAGGTTGACAGTGACCAGAGGGGAGAGGGGAGAGAATTTCAGGGGGAAAGGGGGAGAATATAGGAACTTGTAGAAAGGACACATGTACAAAAACTAAGGGGGGAGGAAATTGGAGGGAGGTGGGGATCACTTGGGGGGTTGGTAGGGATGGGAGTAAAAGACAGAAAACTGTACCTAAACAACAATTAAATAAATTTTAAAAAAGAAAGAAATATCAGGGATTTTACTGATACATTTTCTTCTAGAATTTTTTTAATGGTTTTGAGTCTAACATGTAGGACCTCAATCTATTTTTAGTTTATTTCTCTATGTAGCATAAGAAGGTGTTTGAGATTCATTTTTTGCATGTATCTGTCCTTTACCCAGCACTATTTATTAAATAAACTATCTCTAGCCCACTGTATATTTTTGATGTTTATGTCAAATATTAATTGAGTATAAGTGTGTTAATTTATTTCTGGGCTCTTCAGTGTGTTCCATTGACCTATATGTCTGTTCTATGCCAGTACCATGCTTTTTTGATTACTATGGTTTATGGTATTACTATGGCTTATTACTATAGCTTATAGTTTGATATATGTAGTGTAATGCCTCTAGATATATTCTACTTTCTGTAAGATCACTCTAATAGTTCTGTAATACCTCCATAGAATTTTTATAGGCTTAGCATTTATTCTAGAAATTGCTGTGAGTAGTATGGATATTTTAATTATGTATATTCATATCTGTGAAGATAGAATATGCATCTTCTTAGTTTCTTTCTTCGGTGTTGTAATTTTCTAAGTACATGGCTTTTATATTTTTGGTTAAATTTTTTCTACATATTTTACTATTTTTAAGGCAATTTTAAATGGAATTGTTTATTAATGTCACTATTTGATAGCTTATTATTGGCATATAAAATGCAATTAGTTTCTAGATATTAATTTTTTATCTTTCTACTTTATTGAATTCACTTATCAATTCTAGTAGTTTCTTGGTGCTTTCTTTAGGGTACTCTCTATAAAATATCATGTTATCTGCAAGTAATGATCATTTTTATTATTATTTCCAATTTGGAAGCCTTTTATTTTTCTTGTTTGATTGATGTGTCCAGGACCTCCAGTGCTATGTAGAATAAGAGGTCTGAGAAAGGATATCCATGTCTTGTTCCCAATAAAAGGGACATCTGTAGATGTTGACCATTGAGTATGATGTTGGCAGTGCATTTGCTATATGTGGGTATTATTAAATTGAAATATGTTTTCCCTATTCTCACTTCACTGAGAGTTTTTATTATAAATATGTGCTGGATATTATCAAATGCTTTTTCTCCATCTATTGATATAATCATTTCATTTTTAACCATTATTTGTTTTTGTGGTATATCACCTTTATTGACTTGTGAATACTATATCAACCTTGCATCCCCAGAATGAATCACACTTGATTATGGTGTATGATCTTTTTGATGTGTTGCTGTATTTGGTTTACTAATATATTTTGGAAATTTTAGCTTGTATAGTCATCAGAAATGTTGAATGTCATTTTCATTTTATTATCTTTATCTGTTTTGGATTTAGGACAATGCTGACCTTATAAAGTGAGAACTGGAGTCTTCATTCTTAAATTTTGGGAAATAATGTGAATAATGGTATTAATTCTTCTTGGTATAATTTTTCAAATTCAGCCATGAAGCTGTTTGGTTCAAGGCTTTTGGGTCTAGGCTTTAGGATTACTACTTCAATTTCACTAGTTGTAATCTGTCTATATAGATTTTCTGATTTTTTTCTGATTTAGTGTTGGAATATTGTATATTTCTACACTTTTTCCATTTCATCAAGATTATGCAGCTGTTTGTGTAGTTTTTATACTATTTTATTACAATTTTTTGTAATTTTTGGACTCAGTTGTTACTTCTTTTTTATCTCTAATTATATTTATTTAAGTATTCTATTTTTCTTTTTCTTTTCCCTCTTTTTGAAGAGTCTGGTTAAAAGCTTGTCAATCTTGTTTATCTGTTCAAAAAGAAAACAACTCTTGGATTCACTGATGTTTTATATTGTCATTGTAGATTATTTTGTATATGTCTGCTCTGATCTTCATTATTTCCTTCCTTCCACCAATTTTGGTCTCTTTTTGTTGTTTTTTTTTCAAGTTACTTTAAGTGAAAAGTTAGATAGCTTATATGAGTGGTTTCTTATCTATTGATATAGGCCTGCACTGCTCTGAATTTCCCTCATAGTACAGCTTTCCTTGTGTCCAACAGATTTCTGGGTGTTCTCATTTTTACTTGTTTCAAGGTATCTTTAGACTTCTTCCCTGATTTTATTGTTAACTCATTCATTGTATAATAGCATGTTATTTGGCTTTCATACCTTAGTGTATTTTTCAGTTTTTTTGTGTGATTGATTTTTAGTTTTATTGTTATGGGGACAGAAGATACATGCTATAACTTCAATAATCTTAAATTTACTAAGTCTTGTTTGCTGTCCTAATATGTAGTCTAACCTAGAAAACTTTCCATCTGCACTTGAAAAAAATGTATGTCCTGATGCTTTATGATAAAATGGTCTGAAAATATTAATTAAATCCATTTGAACTAGTGAGTCATTTTAGTTTGTCATCTCCTTTTGATTTTCATTCTGAAGATTTATTCATTGATGCCAATGGGGTGTTAAAATCCCATCTATAACTGTATTTATGTCAGTCTCACCCTTCATGTCCATCAAGATTTGCTTTGCATACTTAGGTGCTCCTATGTTAAGTGCATAAATGTTTACTAGGTTTATATCCTCTTATATTGTTCCCTTTATCATTATATAATATTTTTCTTTCTCTCCTAATATATAGCCTTGTTTTTAAAGTGCATTTTGTTGGATTTAAGTATTACTACCCAGCTTCTTTTTTCTTTCCACTTGCATAAAATTGCTTTTCTTCACTTTGTTTTTAGTCTGTGAGTATCTTTTGTTTTGGGGTGGGTCTTTGGAGACTGCATATTTATGGAGGTTGTTTTCTTATCTATTCAGCTACCCTCTGTCTTTGATTGCATGATTTAAGTCTTTCACATTTAAAGTGATTGTTTTTTAAAGATTTTATTTATTTGTTTTAGAAAGAGGGAAAGAAAGAGAGAAAGAGGGAGAAAAACATCAATGTGTAGTTGCCTCTTGCTCATCCTCAACTGGGGACCTGGCCTGCAACTAAAGTATGTGCCCTGACTGGGAATTGAACTGGCGACCCTTTGGTTTGCAGATATTCTCTCAATCCACTGAGCCATACATGCCAGGACTGATTATTTGCACATGCATATTTATTGTCATTTTTATTTTATAACCATGTTTCCCTCCCTCCCTTCCTCCTTCCTTCCTTCCTTTTTTCTTTCTTTCCTTCCATCTTTCTTTTTCTCCTCCCCCTTTTCCTTCTTCTCACAAGCCCTTTAATTTTTTTTTTATGCAATACTGATTTGGTGGGTAACAATCTTCTTCAGGTTTTTCTTATCTGGGAAGGTCTTTATTGCTCTTTCAATTTTAAATGATAGTCTTGCTGGGTAAAATAGCCTTTATTGTAGACCCTTGCTGTTTATTACGTTGAATATTTCATGCTTTTTTAAGGCCTGAAATGTGTCTGTTGAAAAAATCATATGGTAGATTTATGAGTGCTTCCTTCTAGGTATGTAACTGCCTTTCTCTTATGTCTTTTAAGATTCTCTCCTTGTCTTTAAACTTTGACATTTTAATTGTGATGTGTCTTATTGTATGCCTCTTTGGAACCATCTTCTTTAGGACTCTCTGCACTTCCTGGAGTTGTTCATCTTATTCTTTCACCAAGTTAGGGAAATTGTTACTCATTTTCTCTTCAAATAGTTTCTTGTTTTTTAATTTGTTTTGTTTTGGCTTTTTTCCCCTGCTCTGTCTTCTTCTTCTGGTACCCCTATGATGAAAATATTGTTATGCTTCATATGGTCCTAAACATTCTGTTAAACTATCCTCATTTTAAAATTATTTTTTCTGTCATTTGTAGGGTTTTTTTTCTACCTTGTCTTCCAAAGTACTGATTTGATTCTTTGCTTCATCTAACCTACTGTTTGTTCCTTTCACTGTGGTATTTATCCTAGGTATTGAATTCCTAATCTGTGACTTGTTCTTTTTTGGGGGGAGGGGTATCTCTGTGTTTTTGCATGTTGTTGAGCATCTTTTTTAATGATTACTTTAAACTCTGTATCAGATAAATTGCCTGCTTCCATTTCATTTAGCTCATTGTCTAGATAATTCTCTTGTGTTTTTCATTTGGGGCCTGCTTCTTTGTCCTCCCACTTTGGTTGCCCATTTGTTTATATGTATTAGGTAGATCTGCAAAGACTTTAGTGCAGCTACATGTCAGACATTGCCTGTGACTGGCCCTGAACAACCTGTTTGGAGATACCAGCAATCCCCAGTTTGTGGTTCCCTCTCCCTGCACACACCCTACCAGTCTAGATGTGGTGATGTGGTTTCTTCTGTAAGAAACTTTGGTTATTAGCCTTTTTTCCCAACTAGTCATCATTTGCTTATTCAGAATAATTTTTCTTCTTTTTTTTAATATTAAATTTTATTTAGTTATTTTTCAAGTACTTTTTTTTTTTATCTATTTCTCCCATCCCACCCCCGCCCCCGCCCGGTCTCCCCCCTCCCTCCCATTCCCCCACCCCCAGTCCTCATCTCTGTGTCTTTCATACTTGTTCCTCAAAAACCCTCCCCCTTTTTCCCCTTAAGTTCCCTTCCCTCTCCCCTCTGGTCGCTGCCCACTTGTTCTCTATTTCAGCGTCTTTGTTTTTATTCTGTTTGCTTGTTTGTTTTATTCTTTAGCTTGCTGTCAAAGGTGAGATCATATGGTATTTGTCCTTCAATGCCTGGCCTATTTAACTCAGCATAATGCTTTCCAGTTCCATCCATGTTGTTGCAAAAGGTAGTAGCTCCTTCTTTCTCTCTGCTGCATAGAATTCCATTGTGTATATGTACCACAATTTTTTGATCCATTCATTTACTAATGGGCACCTAGGTTGCTTCCAACTCTTGGCTATTGTAAATTGTGCTGCTATGAACATTGTGGTGCATAGGTTCTTTGAAATTGATGTTTTAGGATTCTTGGGGTATAATCCTAGCAGTGGAATTGCTGGGTCAAAAGGCAGGTCCATTTTTATTTTTCTGAGAAAATTCCATACTGTTTTCCATAATGGTTGTACCAGTCTGCAATCCCACCAACAGTGAACTAAGGTCCCCTTTTCCCCACAACCTCTCCAACATTTGTTGTTTGTTGCTTTGTCTATTATAGCCCTCCTGACTGGTGTAAAGTGGTATCTCATTGTGGTTTTAATTTGCATCTCTCTGATAGCTAACGATATTGAGCATCTCTTCATGTGTCTCTGGATATTCTGTATGTCCTCTTTAGAGAAGTGTCTGTTCAAGTCCTTTTCCCATTTTTTAATTGGGTTCGATGTCTTCCTAGAGTGGAGTCGTGTAAGTTCTTTGTATATTTTGGAGATTAAACCTTTGTCTGAGGTATCATTGGCAAATATGTTTTCCCATACAGTTGGTTGTCTTTTTAATTTAATACTGTTTTCTTTAGCCATGCAGAAGCTTTTTATTTTGATGAGATCCCATTTGTTTATTCTTTCCTTTATATTCCTTGCTCTAGGGGACATATCCGTAAAAATGTTGCTGCGTGGAATATCTGAGATTTTCTTGCCAATGTTCTCCTCTAGGACTTTAATGGTGTCATGGCTTATATTTAAGTCTTTTATCCACCTTGAATTTATTTTGGTGTATGGTGTAAGTCTGTGCTCAAGTTTCATTTTTTTGCACGTAGCTGTCCAGTTCTCCCAACACCATTTGCTGAAGAGGCTATCTTTACTCCATTTGATGTTACTGCCCCCTTTGTCGAATATTAATTGACTGTAGAGGGTTGGGTTGATTTCTGGGCTCTCTGTTCTGTTCCATTGGTCTATGTGCCTGTTTTTATGCCAGTACCAGGCTGTTTTGATTACAGTGGCTTTGTAATACAGTTTGATATCAGGTATTGTGATCCCTCTTACTTTGTTTTTCTTTCTCAAAAGAGCAGCTGCTATTCAGGCTCGTTTATGATTCCATATAAATTTTTGAAGTGTTTGTTCTATGTCTGTGAAATACGCCATTGGTACTTTAATAGGTATTGCATTGAATCTGTATATTGCTTTGGGTAGTATGGACATTTTGATGATGTTAATTCTTCCAATCCATGAACACGGTATATGTTTCCATTTGTTTGTGTCTTCCCTGATTTCTTTCTTCAGTGCTGTGTAGTTTTCTGCATACAGGTCTTTTACCTCTTTGGTTAGGTTTATTCCCAGATATTTTATTTTTCTTTTTGCTATATTGAATGGGATTTTTTCCTTGATTTCTGCTTCTGCTGATTCATTGTTTGTATACAAAAATGCCTTTGATTTCTGTATATTGACTTTGTATCCTGCTTTTTTGCCAAATTCATTAATTAGTTTGAGCAGTTTTTGGGTAGAGTCTATAGGATTTTCCATGTACACTATCATGTCATCTGCAAACAGTGACAATTTTGTTTCCTCCTTTCCTATTTGGATGCCTTTTATTTCCTTTTCCTGCCTGATCGCTGTGGCCAAAACTTCTAATACTATATTGAATAGAAGTGGTGAAAGTGGACATCCTTGTCTTGTTCCTGATCTTAGTGGAAAAGCTTTTAGTTTTTGTCCATTGAGTATGATATTGGCTGTAGGTCTCTCATAAATGGCCTTTATTATATTGAGGAATGTTCCCTCTATTCCCATTTTGCTGAGTGTTTTTTATCATAAATGGGTGTTGTACCTTATCAGAAGGTTTTTCCGCATCTATTGATATGATCATGTGGTTTTTGTCTTTGCTTTTGTTTATGTGATGAATTACATTTACTGTTTTGCGAATGTTGAACCATCTTTGCATCCCTGGGATGAATCCCACTTGGTCAGGGTGTATAATCTTTTGGATATATTTTTGGATGCGATTTGCTAATATTTTGTTGAGGATTTTAGCGTCTATGTTCATCAGCGATATTGGCCTGAAGTTTTCTTTCTTTGCTGTATCTCTATCTGGTTTTGGAATTAGGATGATGCTGGCTTCATAAAAGGAGTTTGGGAGTTTTCCATCCTTTTGGATTTTTTGGAATAGTCTGTGAAGAATGGGGGTTAGCCCTTCCTTAAATGCTTTGTAGAATTCTCCTGTGAATCCATCTGTTCCAGGGCTTTTGTGTGATGGGAGTTTTTTTATTATTGCTTCAATTTCTTTTGCTGTTATTGGTCTATTCAGCTGTTCTACTTCTTTTTCATTGAGTTTTGGGAGATTATATTTTTCTAGAAATGTGTCCATTTCCCCTAGGTTCTCAAATTTCTTGGCATACAGTTTTTCATAGTAATTTCTTACAATCCTCTCTATTTCTGTGGTATCAGTTGTAATCTCTCCTCTTTCATTTCTGATTGTGTTTATTTGTGTCTGTTCCCTTCTTTTCTTGATGAGCCTACTTAAAGGCTTGTCTATTTTGTTAATTTTTTCAAAGAACCAACTCCTGGATTCATTGATCTTTAGAATTGTACTTTTAGTCTCTATGTCATTTAGTTCTGCTCTGATCTTAGTTATTTCCTTCATTCTACTTGCTTTGGGCTGTTTTTGTTGTTTTTGTTCCTCTAGTTGTTCCTAGAGTTTTGTTGGTTTTGTTTCTGTTTTTGTTCCTCGAGTTCTTGTAGGCGTAGAGTAAGGTCATTTGTTTGAAATGTTTCTGTTTTCTTTAGGTAGGCCTGTATTGCTATAAACTTCCCTCTCAGGACTGCCTTGGCTGTATCCCATAAGTTTTGGGTTGTTGTGAGATCATTGTCATTTGTTTCCAGAAACTTTTTGATTTCTTCCCTAATTTCATTCTTGACCCATTCATTACCGTTCAGTCTCCATGATTTTGGGTGTTTTGGGTTTTTTCCTTTGGGGCTGGTTTTCAGTTTCAGTCCCTTATGGTCAGAGAAAATGCTTGGTATGATTTCAATATTCTTGAATTTGTTGAGGCTTGTTTTGTGCCCTATCATGTGGTCTATCTTTGAGAATGTTCCATGTGCATTTGAAAAGAATGTGTATTTAGCTTCTTTGGCGTGAAGAGCTCTGTATATATCAGTTAGGTCCATTTCATCAAGGGTGTTGTTTAATGCCGCAATGTCTTTGTTGATATTTTGTTTGGAAGATCTGTCCATTTTTGACAGTGTGGTATTAAAATCCCCCACTATAATTGTGTTGCTGTCTATATCTTTCTTGAATTTCTATAAGATTTTCCTTATATATTTTGGTGCTCCTATGTTGGGTGCATATATATTTATGATGTTAATGTCTTCTTGGTGGATTCTTCCCTTGAGTATTATGAAGTGACCTTCTGGATCACTCTTTATGGCTCTTTTTTTGAAGTCTATTTTGTCTGATATGAGAATTGCTACCCCAGCTTTTTTTTCTTGTCCATTTGCTTGGAAAATTTGTTTCCAGCCTTTCACTTTTAGTCTGTGATGGTCTTTTGTCCTGAGGTGGGTCTCTTGTAGGCAGCATATGTGTGGGTCATACTTTCTTATCCATGACGCTATTCTGTGTCTTTTGATTGGAGCATTTAATCCATTGACATTTAAGGTTATTATTGATAGGTACTTATTCATTGCCATTTTTGTACCTGTGTTCCTCTCTGTCTGTCTCTTTTCCTTCCTTTCCTTAAAGCAGACCTTTTAGTATTTCTTGTAGAGCTGGCTTGGTGGCAGCAAATTCTTTTAGACTTCTTTTGTCTTGGAAGCTCTTTATTTGGCCTTCTATCTTGATTGAGAGCCTTGCTGGGTAAAGTAGCCTTGGTTGTAGGCCTCTGTTTCTCATTACTTGGAATATTTCTTGCCAATCTCTTCTTGCTTGGAGTGTTTCTATTGAGAAGTCAGTGGCTAACCTTATTGGGACGCCCTTGTATGTTATTTCTTTTTTCTCCCTTGCTGCCTTTAAGATTCTCTCTTTGTCTTGGAATTTTTGCCATTTTAATGATGATGTGTCTTGAAGTGGGCCTCTTTGGGTTCCTCTTGAATGGGACTCTGTGTGATTCCTGGATTTGTGTGACTTTTTCTTTTGTCAAATTAGGGTAATTTTCTCTCATTACTCTTTCAAATATGTTTTCTATCCCTTGTTCTTCTTCTTCTCCTTCTGGTATTCCTATTATTCGGATATTATTACGTTTCATATTGTCTTGCATTTCTCTAAATCTCTCTTCATTCTTTCTGAGCCTCTTTTCCCTTTCCTGTTCTTTCTGTGAGATGCTTTCTACTTTGTCCTCCAATTCACTAATCTGATCTTCTGTTTCATCCACCCTATTTTTAATGCTTTCCACTGTGTTTTTTAATTCAAAAATTGTATTCTTCATTTCCTCTTGGCCCTTGCTAATAATTTCCATTTCCTTTTTCATGTTGATATAGTTCACGGTGAGATCATTGTAGCTTCCCTGTAGTTTCTGGTAGCTGATTGTGAGCTCTTTGAACTTCCTGATCACCAGTGCTTTGAATTCAGTATCTGAAAGTTGACTTGCCTCTGTTTCATCTAACATTCTTTCTGAGGATTCCTCCTTTCCTTTCATTTGGGGATTGTTTCTTTGTCTTCCCATTGTTTGTGAGACTCTTCTTGTTAGCCTCAGCTTCTTAGATTAATCTGTTTTGACACCCTTGGTTTATGGTATGAACTTTTGTGGTGGAATGCCTGTGAATTTCAATGGTGCAGCCTCTTTTGGTTATCCTGTTGTTCTCTGCTTCCACCTACTCAAATATGCAGGAACTTGTGGCTTCTCTCCCACAACAATGTGCAATTTGTCTCTCTGACTCTACTATTGGGAGGCCTCTTCTATGGGTCCAGCTCTGGTCTTTTTATATTTTCAAGTTGATTGTGACTCTTGTGGGTAAAAGAAAGAAATTATAAGGAAAGAAATAAAAGGAAGAAAGAAAAAAATGGTAAGGGAATGGAAGAAAAAGCAATAAGTTTAGAAAGAAAAGAAAAAGAAATAAAAAAGAAAATCCGGGAAAAGAGGACAAGAGTATCGAAAGATGAAACAGTAATAAGGTTTTAAAGAAATAACAGATTACTTTAAAAAAGCAAAAAGATAAAGAAAAGGAATGGAGAAGGAAGAAAGGTAAATAAAAAAAAGAAAGAATAAAAATAAAATAAAGTAAAAAAACAAAAAATGCACCAAAATAATCTCTCAAAAACAACCTCAGAAAAAGGAATGTCACTTGTTGGCTTCAAACTAGCTGAATCGGTTTTTCTGGTTGCAGTTGGCTGAGGGTCGATTGTTGTGATTTTTTCAGCCAGCCCCTCTCAGGATCCAGACTCTTGGCGCCTCTCCCCCAGCTCCCTGCAGTGGGGAACTAGGACTTTCTCGCATTGCTCCCCTCCCAGGGGTTACTGCCATAGTCTGGTTTGCTGTGTTTGCAGGCACCTGCACCAGCCTAGTTGCCTGGTTCCCTCGGGATTGAGCACAGGCCTGCCCCCGTTCAGTTGGGAGGCCCCAGACCCTCTGCCCAGTCCTGGGTTTGCTGCCAAGCTGGGTGTGAAGCAGACCAGGCTGCCGTGTCTACTGGATTCAGAGCCCCAGGCTGCACCTCTGAGTTCTCCTGGGCTGGCAACCACAGAGTCTTTGGTTGGGGCCCTTCGTCCTCCGCACCCTCTCTGTAAACTCTATCAAACAAGTCTCTCCTGGCCCCCCACCTTGCTTGGCCAGAAAAGGAGGGGGTTGAGGGTCTCAGCTCTTTTCCCAGGACCCCTCAGCACCCCGGGCTTCCAGATAGTCTGAGGGGGGTAGACTGGAAACTGGGAGCAGATCTGAGGACTGGGCGCCGACCTAGAAACTCTGTGTGCTCGTCATGGCACGCTGCGTGGTGTGTATCCCTTCTGCTCCTGTGTTTGTCTGGGTCCCCTGGCCAACCTCTGGCAAAAACAAAACAAAACAAAACAAAACAAAACAACCCTAGGGATGTAGCAGCACCAAGCCGGGTGCTGGACCCAGAACTGTGTGCAGGCTGAAATCTCCTCTGCTCCCCTCTGGTTGGGTCTCTTGGCCGGTCCGGGCCCAAAAATCCTAGGGAGGGAGCTTTCTGGGCGCTGAACGTTGGTCTAGGCACCCTCAGGCACTTGCCCAGACACACTGCGTGTGGAGAGACTAGTTCCCCAACTTGCGGGCAGGCTGAAGTTTCTTCCACACCTCTTTGCCTGGGCCAATCGGCCTGCCTGGCAGAAAAATTCCAGGGAGGGAGCCGTCCGGGCACTGAACGCTGTCCCAGGCGCCTTTAGGCACTCTCCCAGACACAGTTCCCACCAGGCGCTGAACCTCCGAGCTATGCACAGACTGAAATCACCTCTGCTCCCCTCTGGTTGGGCCACTTGGCAGGTCCCCGGCCCAAAAATCCTAGGGAGGGAGATTTCCGGGCGCTGAATGTTGGCCTAGGTGCCCTTAGGCACCCACCCAGACACACTGCGTGTGGAGCGACTAGTTCCCCAAATTGCACGCAGGCTGAAATTTCTTCCACACCTCTTTGCCTGGGCCAATCGGCAGAAAAATCCCAGGGAGGGAGCCGTCCGGGCGCTGAAGGCTGCCCCAGGAGCCGTTTGGCTCTGGCCACAGGGCGCTGGTTCCCCTACCCTGCACCGGCTGTTTCTCCCTGCTCCGTCCCAGAGACTACTGTACCGCTGCTGTCTCCCTACCGTCTGGTTCCTCTGTGACCAATGAGGTTTCTGGTCTCTTATTTTCATATATGCTTGGCAACTGCTGGCTTGCTGGCCTCACCTCCTCCGATTGGATAGGTTTCTGTCTCTTTTGTACTAGGAACTGGTATCTGCTCCGTCCTAGTCCACCGCCATCTTGAAACCCCCAGAATAATTTTTCTATAATTTAGTTGTGATTTCAGTTTGGTCTTAGAAGCAGGTAGCTTCCACCTACTCTGCCACCATCTTTGATCCAAGTTCCCATTTTTGACATTTGTAATAAAATGTAACTTAAAGAAGGCCTTTTTAAATTGAGCAATATGTTTGCTTCTTGGAGTTGAAGATCTAGCCTTCCCAAAGATCTGAAAATTTGTTTGAATAGGCTCTCTGTTCCCTTCTCTATTAATGGTATACCTATCATATTTGCATTACTCTTTCTGATGTAATGAGATATTTCTCCTGGATTTATTTCCATTTTTTTAAATGTTCAAGTTCTTCTCTTCTTCCCTCTGCACCACTTCCAGTTTTTCTGTCTTTGATATCACTAACACTTTCCTCCATCTGGTCAGCTCTGCTACCTGTGCTCTCTAACTTATTCATTTTTTAAATCATCACCCACAGACATTTTTTAAATTGCTTTTAGAAAGAGAGGAAGGGTGATAAAGTGGGGGGGGGAGAGATAGATGTGAGAAAGAAATATTGATTAGTTGCCTACTGTACATGCCCCAACTGGGCATCAAAGCCATGACCTAAGTATGCCCCCTGACTGAACACACAACCTTTCAGTGTGTGAGACAACACTCCAACCAACCAAACTACACTGGCCAAGGCACCATTTTATTCTTGATTTCTCTTATTAAGTTTTTTGTGCCCAGAGTTTCTGTTTGGTTTATTTTTTTATTTATTTTTATTTTTTAAATATGGAACGCTTCACGAATTTGCGTGTCATCCTTGCGCAGGGGCCATGCTAATCTTCTCTGTATCGTTCCAATTTTAGTATATGTGCTGCCAAAGCGAGCACTGTTTGGTTTATTTTTAACAGGTCAGTCTCTTTGGTAAAGTACTCATTTTGTTTATTAATTTGTCTTCTGAGCTCATTAAACTGCCTTACTGTATTTTCTTGAACTCATTAAATTTTCAGAACTACAGCATGGATTTTCTGTTATTTATATAACATAGTTCTATGTGTTTAAGTTTGTTTTCTAGAGACTTTTTTTTCTTAGTTGCCTCACTACCTTGGTTATTCATGTCATTTGATGGATTCCTTCTCTGTCTAGGCATTTCTGTTGTGTATGAGTGTATAAGTGGAAAATAACAAAAAAATTAAATTATTTTATAGTAGATGGTGCTGAATCATAGTTTTATTTTAGCTCTTGAACTTCTCTGGCTTTTCAGATATTCACATAGTTCCTTGGTAGGTTTGTGCCTGCCTTGCGATCAGCTCACTGGTCCCAAGGGAACAACCACATAAGAGAATGTAATGTGCAATGGGGTTGCAAATCCATAACATCTCAGTGTTGTGCCCAATAGCCAGACACTGCCATTGGTATAGTTGTGATGCATGGAGGTGAATGAAGTAGGTGGGGGAACCTGGCAGTCTGCTTTGTTGTCTGCCTTCATGGTAATGGTGAACTTGGAACTCTGTCAGGTCTCCTCTACATTCTGACTCCAATGACAGAGTGCACCCTATGCTCATGGAAAATGATAATTTTGTAGTACCAGTTCTTGGGTTTTTAGGTACCTGCTCCATAATCTAATACAATGGGTGAACAGAAATGAGCTCTGGAATGTTATGGGAAGCTAGGCTCAGTCATGTTTATGTATTGAACAGGGAATTCTTTATTGAGTTCTATAACTGTTCAAATTGTTAAGGCTCAAGGAGAAGGACCAAAGGGATATCTCATGTAGCTATTCCTTTGACATCACTTCAAAACTCTTTTTTTAAAAAAAATATTTGAGGTTATTTCCTTCCATTTAAAGGTGAAAAGTTCCTGTGATACAAAATTTGTGTGTATACACAAAAAAGTATCTTTCAAGTCAAATACTGTAAACCAGAAAAATTCCCCCAGATAAGGTGGTTAGTAGTTTTTAAGAGTTGGAGATCACATAATGTATGTATTCTGCTATTTGGCTTATGGTTTTCAAATTCTGAACAGAGCAAGACTCATTAGTGCCAGGCTTCTGTACCAGAAGAGTGGGAATATTAATGCAGAGTGGCAGGGAAGAATAAGGTGATATTTTAGGTATATTATTATTAAGAGCTAACTTTATTTCTTGGTTGTTTAAGATTATATTGTTTCAGGCCAAGATGGAGGCATAGGTGGATGTGCCGTGCCTTCTCACACAACCAAGATTAGAGAAAATTAAATATTAGCAACAGAAAACACAGCCAGAACACAGAAAATTGAACTTTTCGGAAGTCCGTTAACAACAAATTCTTCAGCCTGACCAGTAAGGGGCGAAACCAGCGGCTGGCAGAGCAGGGTTGCATAGGAGGACTTGGCCAGACACACTCAGGCCGGCGGAATCCAGGCGCAGGGTCAGACCTAGTGAGCGACCCAGCGAGCAACCAGGCGAGCGACCGCGGGGGAGACAGCCGGGCCCGGGGCAGCGTGTTGACTGAGGTCGCGCATTTGTGCTCGGGTGGACAGGCTAGGGAGTGGGCGGTTGGACCGGGCCGGCAGGTCCCCAGGGCAAGCGGCAGTGGAGGGTGCCACCATTTCCCTGCTCTGACCCCACCTCCACATACAGCGTCATAACCCAGCAACTCTGAGTGGCCCGGCACAGGTGAACCACCTAAGGCACTGCTCCTCCGCACCCAGCTGTGAGAAGTGGCAGAGGAGGTCACCATTTCCCCGCTCAGGCCACGCCCCCACATACAGTGTCACAACCCAGCGACCTGGGAATCCAAGGCGCCGCTTCTTAAAGGGCCCAAACAAACCAAGAATGGCGCAGGAGGATCTCAGAGCCCCAGAGCCAATAAATCTAAGCGATGAAGAAATAGCAAAACTCACAGACGCACAGTTTAAAACATTGGTGATCAGGATCCTCACAGAACTGGTTGATTATACCGACAAATTAGACAAATATATGAAGGCGAAACTAACTGAAATGAATGGAATTGCACAGGACACCAATAGCAATGAAAAGGAAACTGGGACTCAAATCAATGGAGTGGACCAGAAGAAAGCAAATAATGGCCAAACAGAAAAGAGTCAAGAAGCAAGAATTCAAAGAAATGAGGAGAGTCTTAGGAACCTCCAGGACATCTTTAAACACTCCAACATCCGAATTATAGGGGTACCAGAAGGGGGAAAGGCACAGCCACCAGTGGAAAACTTATTTGAACAAATAACAAAAGAGAATTTCCCCAATCTGGCAAAGGAAATAGACTTCCAGGAAATCCAGGAAGCTCAGAGAGTACCAAAGAAGTTGGACCCAAGAAGGAACACACCAAGGCACATCGTAATTACATTAGCCAAGATTAAAATGAAGGAGAGAATCCTAGAAGCAGCAAGAGCTAAGGGGACAGTCACCAACAAAGGAGTCCCCATCAGACTGTCAGTGGATTTCTCAAAAGAGACCTTACAGGCAAGAAGGGGCTGGAAAGAGGTATTCCAAGTCATGAAATCTAAAGACCTACAACCAAGATTGCTCTATCCAGCAAAACTTTCATTTAAAATGAAAGGACAGATAAGGTGCTTCTCAGATAAGATCAAATTCAAGGAGTTCATCATCACCAAGCCCTTATTATATGAAATGTTAAAGGGACTTATCTAAGAAAAAGAAGTTAAAGAAACATGAACAGTGAAAGGACAACAAACTCACAGTTATTAACAACCACACCTAAAATGAAAGCAAACTAAAAGGACAGCTAGATCAGGAGTGGAAACATAGAAATGAAGATCTCAAGGAGGGTTAGCAACAGGGGAGTGGGAGGAGGAGAAGGGGGGAGAAGGTACAGAAAATAAGTAGCATAGACAGTAGATAGAAAATAGATGGAGGGGGCCAAGAATAGTATGGGAAATATAGAATCTAAAGAACTTGAGACACATGGTCATAAACTAAAGGGGGGTAATGGTGGGGATGGGGGGGCAGGGTGGAGGGGAATGAAGGGGGGAATAGAACAACTGTAACAGCATAATCAATAAAAAAATAAATAAAAAAGATTATATTGTTTCAAATAATAAATAATAGCCTTTTTTCTGTGGATGAATTCGCACTGAGACAGCTGTCTTGACTTAACTGCACTTGCATTGGGCCCAAAGCGTCAAAGTTACTACCTTCAAGATAATACCTGGGACTTCTGGCCATGATGGAGGCATAGGTAGATACACTGTGCCTCCTTGCACAATCAAGAGAAAGACAACAACAAATTTTGAAACAAAGGATGGAAAGAACTGACAGAGGGTTGAACTGTATGGAAGTCTGACAACCAAGGAGTTAAAGAAGAAATATTCATCTAGACCAATAGGAGGGACAGAGGCAGCCAAGTGGAGAGCACTCATAGCAGGGTGGTGACTGGAGGACTGGGGTGGGTAAGGCGGTGGCTAGCAGAGAAGGCAGTCCCACATTTGCATATGGGCAGACCAGTAGGAACAGATGGGGAGCAAGATGGAATGCACAACCTGGGGTTCCAGTGCAGGGAAGTGAGGTCTCAAAATGATTGACTGAAAAAACCTGTGAGGGTTGTAGTGATGGAAATTCTTCAAGCCTCACAGGAGAGTTTGTTGGAGAGTCCCAAAGGGTCCTAGAATGTACACAAAGCCACCTACCAGAAAAATTAGCACCAGAAGAGCCCAATTTGCTTGTGAACAGCCACCAAAGCAATGGAAAGCCAACAGAGAGCTAAACAAGTGGCTTTGTTCCCTCTCAGAACCCTCACCCACATGCAGCACAACAATGCATCAACATGGGTGGCCCCACCCTTGCTAATACCTAAGGCTCTGCCCCTTACTATGTAACAGGCCCACCAAGACAAAAAAATGGCTCAAATGAAAGAATAGGTCAAAACTTCAGAAAAAAATACAACTAAGCGATGAAGAGCCAACCTTTCTGATGCATGATTCAAAACACTGGAAATCAGGATGCTCACATAATTGGTTGAGCATGGTTACAAAATAAAAGAAAAAGTGTAGGCTATGAAAAGCAAAATAAAAAACATATATACAGGGAACCAATAGTGACAGGAAGGAAACCAGTACTCAAATCAATGGTTTGGAGCAGAAGGATTAAAGAAACATTTGACCAGAACAGAATGAAGAAACAAGGATTCAGAAAAAATGAGGAGGAACTTGGGAACCTCAAAGACAACTTTAAACACTCCAACATCTGAGTCATAGGGGTGTCAGAAGGAGAAGAGGAAGAGCAAGAAATGGAAAAGTTATGTGAAGGAATGATGAAGAATTTCTCCAGTCTGGCAAGGAAGGCATAATTCCAGGAAGTGCTGGTTCAATTCCCAGTCAGGGCATGTGCTTGAACTGCAGGCTGGGTTTCAGGCCAGATTCCACTTGCATGATTCCATTATACCTTGAACGGGACAGTTCATGGAGACAGAAAGTGGAACATGGGCTGGCAGAGGGGAAGATGGAGAGCTGTTACTTAATGAGTACAAAGTTTCTGTTTGGGGTGATGAAGAAGCTCAGAGAGTTTCAGAGAAGTTGGATTAAAGGAAGCACACACCAAGGCACATCATTATTATATTACCTAGGATTGGAGATAAGGAGAGAGCCTTAAAGGTGGCAGGAGAGGGGGAAGCAGTTACCTGCAGAGTTTCCTTAAGACTACAGCTGATTTCACAAAAGAAATGTTCCAGGCAAGAAGGGACTGGGAAGAAGTATTCAAAGTCATGAAAGACAAGGATCTACTTCCAAGATTACTCTATCCAGTGAAGATATAATTTAGAATGAATGGGCAGATAAAGTGCTTCCCAGATAAGGTCAAGTTAAAGAAGCTCATCATCACTAAGCCTTTTCATATTATTATACAAAATGTTAAAAGGACATTTTAGAAAGACATTCTAAGAAAAATAAGATAAAAAATATGAACAGTAAAATGACAACAAACTCACAACTATCAACAACCAAACCTAAAAACAAACAAACAAACTAACTAACTAACTAACTAACTAACTAACTAACTAACTAAGAAAACAACTAGAATAGGAACAAATTACTTAAGTGGAGATCACATGGAGGGTTATCAATGGGAAAGAGGAGGGGAAGAATGATGGAAAAGGTACCGGGAATAAGTAGCATAAATGGCACGTACAAAATAGAGGGAGGTTAAGAATAATATGGGAAATGAAGAAGCCAAACACTCATATATATGACCCATAAACATGAACTAAGGGGGGAGAATTTGGCTGGCAGGGCTGTGCAGGGCAGAGAGGAATAAAAGGGGGAAAGTGGAAAAACTGAATAGTGTAACTAATAAATGTATTAAAAATAAAAATAGGTGACATAGGGCATGTTCAGGGTGGTATGGACATAGATATGGAGACAACTGTACTTGAACAACAATTTAAAAATTAAAAAATATAAAAGTAAAATAAAAATAAAGTTAAAATTAAAAAAATTTAAAAAGATAATACCTGGAACTTTCATAAAGATAGTCTTCTTTCACCTTCAAGGCAAATATTTTTTTTAAAAAAAATTTAATGTTTATTCAACCAGGGGAAAAGTCCTTGAATTCAATTTGATCAGTAAATCTCTTCCCAGAAATGGAAAGGGACCCTCATGCACATACAGGAAGCTATTTCTTAGGAAAGGATTTCACATTTTGTAGTTCAAAGGTTGGAGAAACAACCTTTGAATGCTGATTCAACTTTTTGTTTAGACTTCTCTGAGGCCCCCAATTGTTAGTATCCTTCATATAGAGTAAGTGGATTTTGTGTTAATTAAGAAGTCAATAAATCAATTTTCCACTGCTAGTGTGACCTAAGATTCCATGTGGTTGATGTTAAGGGAGCCATTATTTTGTAATAAAGCTCATGGGTTCCATCATTCCTGGTCACTGTCTTCATTCTCAGAAATTCGCAGTGAATTTCTGTTGAACTTTTAGTGTCCTGGACACTGACTCAAGATTAGGCAATTCTTTTTCTAATTTTTTTTTGTCTTTTTTTGCAATGGGCATACTGATTTAGGCCTAGTTCTGGGTGTTTTCTCAGTTGGACACTTAGGGTGGGGAGGCAGGTCATTCCTTGTTTGTTCTTTTCATGTCCTTCTGGTTTCAGAGCTATAGCCAGCATTTAGCCATGTAACTTTATTCCTTGTCCTACCCCCTCCCCACATGCACATCTTGGAATTCTAGTCTTGGCTACTGAAGACCTTAAAAAAAATTCTATCAATTGTAAAGTTGGCATCCCATAAGCAACATCAACCTTTGTATTATCCTTTGAAATGCTGACACATTCTGAGTTACAAAGGCCATGTAAATGACCTTGAAGTTTTCAGGAGCATGGGTAGCTTGGTCCATGCACTGACAGTAGAACTCACAAATTTATTCCAAGGATTCTAAAAGATTTTTCTCAGCTAATTTTTGAATGTTTGAACTTTACTGGGAAAAAAAATCTGTTTTCTTGGGTACTTCTTTCTTGAACTTGGCAAGAACACAACTCTGTAATGTTCAAGTTCAGTAAATTCCAGTCATTAATATTTCAGTAGGGGTCAATTGCAGGAATTAGCCCTAATCATATTTTGAGGTTTTGGGTTTTTTAAAATTGTGTAGATGTTTAGTTTCTATTCTATCTTTTTCTAAAATGGCTTGCTATTTTTCAGCAGTGAGGAGAGTATCTGACATTTGCTGAATGTTCATCCAGATTGGTCAATAAGAAGTAAAGGTAAAAGCAAGAGACTTTTCATTCTTTTTTTATTTTTATTTTTTTTGAAAAATAATTTTTAATATATTTTATTGATTATGCCATTACGGTTGTTCTATTCCCCCTTCATTCCCCTCCACCCTGCATACCCCTCCCCCACCGTACCCCCCTTTAGTTTATGACCATGTGTTTCAAGTTCTCTGGATTCTATTTCTCCCCTACTATTCTTGCCCTCCCCCTATCTATTTTCTACCTACCATCTATGCTACTTATTTTCTGTACCTTCTCCCCCCTTCTCCTTCTCCCACTCCCCTGTTGCTAACCCTCCATGAGATCTTCATTTCTATGGTTCTGCTCCTGATCTAGCTGTCCTCTTAGTTTGCTTTTGTTTTAGGTGTGGTGGTTAATAACTCTGAGTTTGCTGTCCTTTCACTGTTCATCTTTTTTATCTTCTTTTTCTTAGGTAAGTCCCTTTAACATTTCATATAATAAGGGATTGGTGATGATGACCTCCTTGAATTGAATCTTATCTGAGAAGCACTTTATCTGTCCTTCCATTCTAAATGAAAGTTTTGCTGGATAGAGCAATCTCAGTTGTAGGTCTTTGGATTTCATGACTTGGAATACCTCTTTCCATCCCTTTCTTGCCTGTAAGGTCTCTTTTGAGAAATTAGCTTACAGTCTGATGGGAACTCCTTTGTAGGTGACTGTCCCCTTATCTCTTGCTGCTTCTAGGATTCTCTCCTTCATTTTCATCTTGGCTAATGTAATGATGATGTGCCTTGGTGTGTTCCTTCTTGGGTCCAACATCTTGGGGACTCTCTTAGCTTCCTGGATTTCCTGGAAGCCTATTTGCTTTACCAGATTGGGGAAGTTCTCCTTTATTATTTGTTCAAATAAGTGTTCCACTAGTGGCTGTTCCTCTTCCCCTTCTGGTACCCCTATAATTCAGATGATGGAGAATCTAAAGATGTCCTGGAGGTTCCTAAGCCTCTCTTCATTTTTTTTTTGAATTCTTGTTTCTTCATTCTTTTCTGGTTGGTCATTTTTATCTTTCTTCTGGTCCACTCCATTGATTTGAGTCCCAGTTTCCTTCCCATTACTATTGGTTTCCTGTGCATTTCCCTCCATTTCAATTAGTTTAGTCTTCATATGTTCCTCTAATTTGTGACTAAAATCAACCAGTTCTGTGAGCATCCTTATCACCAGTGTTTTGAACTGTGCACTGAAAGTTTGGCTATTTCTTCATCGCTTAGATTTATTGGCTCTGGGGCTCTGAGTTGTTCTTGAGCCATGTTTTGATCTGTTTGTGCCTGTTAGGTATGAGGAGCGGAGCCTTAGTTGTTCACCAGGGCAGGGCCACCCAGGTGGCTGGTTTGTGACACTGTAGGTGGGTGCGGGGTGAGAGAGGGACAATAGCGGTCCCCTCTGTGGCTTCCTGCCACTGGGGCCTGCGAGGTCTGTCTCACCACTCCCTCTTTCACTGGTTTATCTGTGTGCAAATGTGTGACTGTGGTCAGCCTTCAGTGAGTCCACTGCCTTGCACGCTCAGTGGGTCCGCCCGCTTCTTTACACCTGGGATCTGCCTACGGCTTCTGGCGTGCCTGGGTCACAGACCCGAGTTGGTCAGGTGGATTTTTCCTGCCCCACCCAGCTCTGCTGCTGGCTCTGCCCCTCTTATTAGTTTGGCTGAAGGGTTCGTTGTTGTCAGACTTCTGTGAAGTTCAATTTTCTGCGGTTTTGGCTGTGTTTTTGTTGCTAAAACTTTGTTGTTTTTAAACTTGGTTGTGGGAGAAGGCACAGTGCTTCCACCTACGCCTCCATCTTGGTGGAAGTCCTCCACTAGCACCAGATCCAGCAGTAGAACTTTACCCTTACTTGGCTACAGCTTCGAACATCTTTGTGTAGATCATGATGCAATCTTCTACCCATCCGCTCCCCTCCCTTCTTTCATTCTACTTTTCATTCTTCTTTTAAAAGATATTATTTATATATCTTCAGAGGGCAAGGGAAGGAGAGAGGGAGAGAAATGTCAATGTATGGTTGCCTGCCATGCATCCCCTGCTGGGACCTGGCCTGCAACCCAGGCATGTGCCCTGACTGAGAATAGAACTGCGGTTGTTTGGTTCATAGGCGCATGTTCAATCCACTGAGCTATACCATCCAGGGCAGACTTTTCATTCTTAAAGAGTACTCTCTGTATGTCAGCACAGTATTTTACAAGTTAATGTGGTATGAGTTGGTGAAAGAAGTGTATATTCATACTATTTCTGCTGTCTGACCATTTGCATTTGTTCTCCAATTAGTATTTGTCTTAAAGGGTATTGCCATGCTTGGGAGTTCCCTGACCACAATGTGTACCTCTTTTGTTATGAAAAGGAATGGCTATTTCTACACTGATAGTTTTGGGATTTTCTACTGTTACATAAGAAAAGAGGGCGTTGCCTGTACTGTAGCTTTGTTATTCCTATAAGGGGGTGGGGGCAGTATGCATGGTAGCAGGAGTCAATGCTGAATTCAGTGATATTATATAATCATAACCCTCTTCCTCTAAAGTGTTTTCCAATGAAATAGGCTGCATTGATTTCTATGTCTTTTGTAGCAAAAGTTAACATCTTATCTGGAGAAGTCTTTTGTACACTTGCTCTTAGCCAAAAGGCCGAGAAGCGATGAAGAGGTCTTTTCTGATATAGTAACATGAATGCTTGTACATAGGAAATCTTGTCTTATTTCTGCTTCCTGTTACAAAATAGTTCTAGCTGTAAGATGATAATGTAATTTATAGATCTATCCTCTGGCCAGTGTTCTTCTGAGTCTCAGTCATACTGTTGTCATGCTACTCTGCAAACAAAAAAAATTCTTTATCTTTTCATGGTTCCATGGCTAGGTGTTCCCCAGTTCTGTAAAATACAGTCCAGGGGGCTGAACTGATTTAGAGAAGTGGAATTACTCTTATTATTAAGGCCCATAACAAAAATAATTTTATTTTAGCTTGAGCAATGTTATATCAGTCTTAGGATTAGACAGTTGCTAGTGAATAAACAGTTGTAAATTATACCAGTTGAAGAGTAGCAAGTCAGACTCAATACACTAGAAGCAGTACAAGTTGGGTGACACAAACTTCCAGCTCAGACAACTAGTATTATTTGCTTAAAGGGGACAAACACAAAACCCACTAAGGTCAGTCTGCATGAGACAAGAACTGCCTCAAATTAGGCTGGGATGAGAATCTGCTGCAAACTCATTTGGGGTTTTCTGAAATGCAGTAAGAATGGGCCCCATTTTTAGAAGATGAGGCTCACACAAATAATAAATAATCAAACTAATAAACAAAACCTCTGGGTTCTGCTGAGGTTCCCCAAGTCTGGGAGAGAGAGGGACTATCAAAACAAACTTACAAGATTATTTCCTCTTAGTTCCTACCACGTTTTCCCATGTCTGGAAGAGGTAGCATAGACAAACAAGCTTTATGACTGGGTTTCCCATTGTCATGGGAACAAAAAAAACAAGCTAAGTTTTATCAGGAAAACTGTCTCCTTGTTCTCATTAATGTTTCAGTGAGCTTAGAAGAGGTTGTTTTGGGGGGTATCAGAGTCATGAAATCTTACAGAAGACATCTTTGATTTTTAAAAACAGAAAAATTCAAATCTAGGCCTTTTAAATTCCTTGTTTCTTATCTGCAAAAAAAGAGCTGTAGGTTAGGGACACTCAGTCACAAAAATCATCCAGTCTCTGACTCTGAGACAGCAGGTCAGGTAGCTGGTAGGTGGGGGCCTAATGGCAAGCCCAAGACTGGGGTCCCCAAACCCATAGGCAAAAGGGAGCCCCATGTAGGGTATCAAAATTGTTACCAGATTGAAGTGTTATACTTGCCTGTGAGCTTCAAAGTCCAGTAAATTTCAAACAAAAGTTTGTAAAAAAGAAAGTACAAGTTTATTATTTAAGTAAATGGCACCAATCTGTGAGTCACAGGTAAGCTAATGCTCAAACTCATTGAGCATTAGCTCATTGGGGAGCCAGGCTCCCCAATGGCTTCCATTGGTTGGGTTATATAGTGAAAAAATCATTAATCATAGTAGTTAAAAAAGTCAAGTTTGTAGGCTGTTTTGATTGACTGGATGCAGTGTAAGGATGTCAGTCATGGCATTGTTCTTTCTGGTTCCCTGAGGGTGTGATCTGTAGGTCATTCTCATGGCACACAACTGAAGCCATGATGTTATCATCAGCTTGACCAAAAACTGTTTCTTTGGTCAATAGACCTGAGGCTTTATTCTTAAGACAGTTTGATGCTGACTAGAATCTGATGTCCTAAGGGCTTAATGATTAAGGGCATGGACATACAAGGGAGAGGGAAGTAGGTAAAGAAATCAGAATGCAAGAAAGGGAAAAAAGGCCACATTAAAGAAATAAAACCACATTAAAGAAATGAAATTTTGTGCAGTTACACTGACCACCTCTTACTGCCAAATTTAATGGTCAATTCTAAGTTATTATGCTTATGATATTGGCAATGTTGATCCAAAATATTATTTTTAGAAACCATTTTTATGTGGCTTCTAGGATACACCCTGTCATTGTTTTTACACTTACTACTTTTTTCCTCTTAGTGTCATTTCTCATTCCTCTTTTTGTCAATATATAACAATGATTGAAGTAAACACAAAATACTAATCAGGTGGTAATTATAGAATAGGCGGTACTAAAAACTCATAGAAGATTCACATACTAAGAGTTTTCCTGTATTTTATAGACATCAGTGGTTGCAGTTCTTGCTTAACCAAGGAATGACCTTGAAAATAAGAAATTGGGCAAGTATCAGCAACACATATCAAAAGCAGAAATAGTGCTTTTGCATATCTTGTTCCCAGATGGCAACAGTGAAACCGCAGATAAAGCTACAAAACTACATGATGATGCACACAGGAGATAACACGGAAACCATCCCAGTACAGAGTTGAGAAATTGCTTATTGCCAGAAATTTCTTACTTTCCTTCTTTCCATGGTTCCCCGATGTAAACTAGCCAGGAGGCCTGAGATGCTAAGATGGGCTTTGAGACAAGAGTTCCCCATTTTTCAGGTTGTTGGCACCTGAATAAAACCACATTTATTTATTTATTCATCTATTCATTTATTTATTTAAATTGTTTTATTGTTGTTCAATTACAGTTGTCTGCGCTTTACCCCCACCACTCCCCCCAACCCCAGCCAAACTCCCCTCTCTCCTTTGTTTCCACCCTCCCCCTTGGTTTGTCCATGTGTCCTTTATAGTAGTTCCTGAAAACCCTTCCCCCTATTGTACCTTTCCTTCTCCCCACTGGCTATTGTTAGATTGTTCCTTTTTTTTTTAAAGTTTTTCAAATTAATGACTTCTATTTTATATTATTTAAATTATTTGATTGATGTTCAATTATAGTTGACTGTATTTTATCCCCACCCCTGCTCCCACCCCCTCCAAACCCACCTCCCTCCCTTGCTTCCACTCTCCGCCATGGTTTTGTCCATGAGTCCTTTATAGTTGTTCCTGAATAGCATTCCCTCCTCCCCACCCCTCTTATCCCCTCCCACCTCCCCTCTGGCTATTGTTAGATTGTTCTTAATTTTAATGTCTCTGGGTATATTTTTTTGTTGTTGATTAAAGGTGAGATCATATGGTATTTGTCCCTCATCACTTGGCTAATTTCACTTAGCATAATGTTCTCCAGTTCCATCCACGCTGTCCCAAAGGGTAGGAGCTCCTTCTTTCTCTCTGCTGCATAGTATTCCATTGTATAACTGTACCACAGTTTTTTTATACACTCATTTACTGTTGGGCACATAGATTGCTTCTAGTACTTGGTTATTGTAGATTGTGCTGTGTTATATGAACATTGGGGTGCAGATGTTCTTTTGGATTGGTGTTTCAGGGCTCTTAGGATATAATCCCAGCAGCAGAATTGCTGGGTCAAAAGGTAGTTTCATTTTTAGTTTTCTGAGGAAATTCCATACTGTTTTCCATAGTGACTGCACCAGTCTGCATTCCCACCAATAGTGCACTAGGGTTCCTTTTTCTCCACATCCTCTCCAAGATTTGTTTGTCGATTTGTTTATGATGGCCATTCTGACAGGTGTGAAGTGCTATCTCATTGTGGTTTTAATTTGCATGTCTCTGATGGCTGGTGATGCTGAGCATCCATTCATAGGTCTCTGGGCCCTCTGTAGGTCTTTCTTGGAAAAGTGTTCAAGTGTTTTGCCCATTTTTTTAATTGGGTTTTTTGTCTTCATGGAGTGGAGTCATGTTATTTCTTTATGTATTTTCAAGATCAAACACTTGTCTGAGGTATCATTGGCAAATATAAAACCACTTGTATTTACATTGGCACTTGCCTCTTAAGTATTGGCTTTGAAGTGGTGGGTAGCTGGATCTGCATTCAGTTCCAAATCTTTTGATGTTTGATTGCCTTCAGATTTGGCCACAACTTCTGTATTTATACTTACAACCTAGTGATCTCCCCCTTTCTTAGATTTAAACAATTTCCAAGGTTAAGTCTCAAGTTCATACTTTTTTCCAAATTTTAAAGTTATATGATTAAAAGTCAGCTCATTACTTCTAGTTTAATGTTTAATTGGAATCTCAAAAGAACATGTCCTCAACTAAACCGGTCAACTCCTCACTCAAAGGTGCACCTTGTTCCAAACTGCCATTATTTTTAATGTGGACCACAGCAAGACCTGGTGTCTCCCTGGTTTCTCTTTGTTTCACACAGTAACAGCCAGTGTAAAGACTTTAATATTCAAATCAAATCAAATAATCTCTTTGATGAAATATTCTTGCAATGGCTTTGCATTCTGCTTAAAATAAAATGGAAAGTGCTTACAAAAGCTTATAGCACCATGATTTAAATATTTTTCTTAGTTTCTTTGGCCTTTATCATTATTTATATTGTCCTTCTTGTATTTTCTCACACAACTAAGGTTAATCCCTTTTAGAAATTTCCTGCTGTTCTTATTGTAGCCTACTGCACTCTTCTCCCAGGTTCTTGTATGGCTGACTCACTCCTTCACTTTATTCATTCTTCTGCTAAAATGTCACCACAGAAAAGCCTTTCCTGACCACCCAATCTAAATAAATTATCATTCCCAGATGCCAAGAATAACTGTCAACATAAATGTGTAGAGAATTTTTTAGTTTATTTGATCAAACTGGTGGCAATTGCCTCCAAGGAAGACCTCGAGTGGTCTGAAGAATTACAGTCTTGCAGTTTATTTTATACATTTCAAATTAATTTTGAAGGAAATAGGAGAAATTACATGATTGTGTGAGAAAGCAAGGTGGGGATTAGATTATAATATATTTAACCAGATTATGTGCTCTTTTGAGGGTGGTTATGTTTCTGAAGATTTCAAAAAAGAAGAATTTTTAAAGGTATGTTAGCTTAGGTGCACATAAACAATAAACAGGGCTTGCTTAGAGCAAAGATAAGCTTTTTAATAGCTTATTTTATTGTATTTTTATTACCATTTATTTCCCTTATGCCCTCTTTTACCTCCATTCACTCCTTTTCCTGTATTCACCACATTATATTCCATGTCCATGAGTCCTTTTTTCTTTTTTGTTCAGTCCCTCCAGCCATCAAATCCCTCCTTAGCAGACATTTCAGCCTGCTGTCTATCTATACTGAGTAAATTATATGCTGTGGCATAACTATATAGCATGACTCACCCAGTTAAAAATTTATGATCAGATTACCTTGTAAGGTTTCTTTTGGTCAGATGTATTATAGCACCTTTTTAAAAACCCATATATCTATCCTTTTATAGTTTGATCTTGAAACAATAATTGCTTTCCAAAATAACATTACATATTACTTACATATTTTTAAAATTACTTATGCTCTTTGAATATGAGTTCTATAGTAGCAGAAAATTTATTTTGCTTAGTGCTTGTTAATTTTCACATTTTTTCTTTCTTTTATTTACTGTTTAGTATATATACAATTTCCCTTACCTTAATTTCAACTTATTGTTTTGCTTCAGTTAGTGACATGGGCTCTGAAAACCATAAAACATATAGTGGAGAATGTCACTTAATAAATAATAACATTGGTGGGCAATACTGCATATAAAATGATCAGAGAAGAAAACCTAACATTGAGGTTTACTTCTGATTTGAGTTGAGGCCCAAATGGTGGAGAAAAAACAAGCATAAATTAGTGGATGAGGAACTAGATAACTGTAGACTAAAAGGATAGCAAATATAAAGATCCTGATCCCACCCCCAACATGCATGGGTTGCAGTTTCAGTGTCTAGCTGAAGCAGCCAACTGATGATTCTTTTTCACTTCAATGTTTCTCTACCTCTCTTTCTTCATCCCTTTTCCTCTCTCTAAAACCAAAAATAAAAAATTAATTTAAAAAAAGTCGGCTTTATTCCAAGCGCAATGGGAATCTAGTGAATAGTTTTAATTTGGGAAAGAGAATAATCTCATTTACATTTTTAAAAGATAATTTCAGCTGACATATAAAGAATTGGGGAAAAGAACAAATATAGAGAAGTAAATAGCAGGGGAAGATTGTTTCTGAATAAGAGTATTTTCAGTGGTGGTGGAGGGAAATGGATAAATTCATGTTCTATTCTGGAGATAGAGCTGAAAAAACTTTTCAGAAAACTAGTTTAAGAGATCCCAAAGGCTAAATTTTTTCCCCTTTTAGGAAGAGGGTAAAAAAGGTGTCATTACTAGTTTGCAAAATCTATAATAATGATTTACTTTTTAAAAATTGTTTTTCAATTACAGTTGTCCACACTTTTCCCCCATTACTCTTCCCTGCCCTACCCACCTTTCACCACCCACATTCAACTCACCCCCCAGTCTTTGTCCTTGGGTTTTCATACATATTCCTTGACTTGACCCTCTCCTGCTTTCCCCTGTTATGCCCCTCCCTCTTCTCTTCTTGTTACTGTTGTGTTGTTCTTTATTTTCACGTCTCTGGTGCTATTTTGCTCACTTCTTAATTTGTTGATTAGATTCCACTTATACTTGTCTTTCACTGGTTGGCTTATTTCACTTAGCATAATGCTCTCCAGTTCCATTTATCCTATTGTGAATGGTAGAGGCTCCTTCTTCCTTTCTGTTCTATATTGTTCCATTGTGTAAATGTACCACAGTTTTTTGATACACTCATTTATTGACAGACACTTAGGTTGCTTCCAGCACTTGACTACTGTACATTGTTCAGCTATGAACATTGGGATGCATAGATTCTTTGGAATTGGTGTGTCAGGATTCTTAGGGTATAATACCAGCAGTGGAATTGCCTGATCAAAAGGCAGTTCCTTTTTTAATTTATTTTTTGAGAAAATTCCATGCTGATTCCCATAGTGGCTACCCCAGTCTTCATTCCCATCAACAGTGTACTAGGGTTCCCTTTTTTCCACAATGTCATCAGCACTTTTTTGTTAATTTGTTAATGATGGTCATTTTGACTGGTGTGAAGCACAATCTCACTGTGGCTTTAATTTGCATCTTTTGATGACAAGTGATGATGAGCATCCATTCATTTGTCTCTGGGCCCTCTGTAAGTCTTCCTGAGAGAAGTGTCTGTTCAGGTAATTTGCCCATATTTATTTTAATTGGATTGTTTGTCTTCCTGGAATGGAGCCCTGTGAGTTCTTTTTTTTTTTTTTAATATTTTATTATTTATTTATCTTTAGAGGGGAAGGGGGGGAAGGAGAGAGGGAGAGAAACATCAATGTATGGTTGCCTTTTGTGCGTCCCCTGCTGGGAACTGGCCTGCAGGGAACCGGCCTGCAACCCAGGCATGTGCCCTGACTGGGAATCGAACCGCGATCGTGTGGTTCGCAGGCCCGCGCTCAATCCACTGAGCTACACCAGCCAGGGCTCCTGTGAGTTCTTTATACATTTTGGAGCTCAAACCCTTGTCCAAGGTATCATTGGCAAATATATTTTCCCATGCATATGGTTCTATTTTTCTTGATTTCTTTAGCTGTGCAGAAGTTTTTTAATTGATGTAGTCCTATTTTCTTTCACTCTTTCCTTTTTATCCCTTGCTCTAGCGGACATATTGGTGAATATATTGCTGTGTAAAATAAGTGACATTTTCCTGACTATGTTCTCCTCTAAGACTTTCATGATGTTGCAACTTATATTTAAGTCTTTTATCCATCTTGAGTGTATGTTTTATATGATGTAAGTTGATGGTCAAGTTTCATTTTTTTTGCATGTACCTGTCCAGATCTCCCAACACCATTTGATGAGAGGCTATTTTTACTGCATTTTATGCTTCTGCCCCCTTTGTTGAATATTAATCGAACATAGACATGGGTTTATTTCTGGGGTCTATTCTGTTCCATTGGTCTATGTGTCTGCCCTTATGCCAGAACCAGGCTGTTTTGATTACAGTGCCCTTGTAATATAGTTTGGTATCAGGTACTGTGAACCTTCCTACTTCATTTTTCTCAAAATTGCTGTAGCTATTCAGGGTCATGTGTGGTTCCATATAAATTTTTTAAATATTTGTTCTGAACCTGTAAAATATGTCATTGGTATTTTAATGGGGATTGCATCGAATGTATAAATTGCTTTGGGTGGTATGGACATTTTGATGTTAATTCTTCCAATCTATGAGCATGGTATATGCTTCAAATTTTTGTGTCTTCCTTAATTTTATTCTTCAGTGTTCTATAGCTTTTTGTGTACAGTTATTTTACCTACTTGGTTATGTTTACTCCTAGGTACACTATTTTTCTTGTAGCAGTAGCAAATTGGGCTTTTTTTCCTAATATTTGTTTGTGAGATTTCATTGGTGAGCAAAAAGTGCTTTTGACTTCTGAATACTGACTCTGTATCCTGCTCTTTTGCTAAATTCACTTATTATGTCAAGTAGCTTTTTGGTGTAGTCTATTGGAATTTCTACATATATTATAATATAATCTACAAACAATGACAGTTTGGCTTCCTCCTTTCCAATTTTGATGCCTTTTATTATTTTTTTCTTGTCTAATCATGTGGGTAGAACTTCCAAAACTATGTTGAATAGAAGCATTGAAAGCAGACTTTCTTGTGTTGTTCCTGATCTTAGTGAGAAAGCTTTTAGTTTTTGCTCATGGAGAATGATGTAGATTTCTTGTATATGGACTTTATCATGTTGAGATATGTTCTCTCTACTCCCATTTTGCAGTGTTCTTACACAACTGGGTGTTTTACTTAATGAAATGTTTTTCTGAATCTACCGATATGATCATGTGATTTTTGTGTGTTCTTTTGTTTATGTAATTTATTGTGTTTACTGATTCGTGATATTAAACCATCTTTACATCCCTTGGAGAAATCCCACTTGATCATGGTGTATAATCTTTTTAATGTATTACTGGATGCAGTTTGCCAATGGTTTGTTGAGAATTTTAGCATATATGTTCATCAGCAATATTGGCCTGTAGATTTCTTTCTTTCCTGTGTCTTTATCTGGTTTTCAGATTAGGATGATGCTAACTGCATAGAAAGTTTGGAGGCTTCCCTTTTTACTGAATTTTTACACCTAGTCTGAGAGAGATAAGGGTTAGCTCTTCCTTTAATGTTTTGTTAACTTTTGTGAAATCATCCAGTCTAGGGCTTTTGTGTGCTCAGAGATTTTTGATAACTGCTTCAATTTCAGCAGCTATTATTGATCTGTTCAGGCTTTCTGCTTCTTCATTGATTTTTGGAAGATTATATTTTTCTAGAAATGTGTCCATTTCACCTAGGTTTTCAAATTTCTTGGCATATAGTTCTTCATAGTAATTTCTTACAATCCTTTATATTTCTGTGGTATCAGTTGTAATCCCTCCTGTTTAATTTCTGATTGTGTTTATTTGGGCCCTCTCTCTTTTCTTTGTGATGAGTCTAGTTAAAGGCTTGTCAATTTTGTTTATCTTTTCAAAGGACCAGCTCCTGACTTTATTGATCCTTTGAATTTATCTTTTAGTATCTATATCAAATAATTCTGCTCTGATCTTGATTATGTCTTTCCTTCTTCTTGCTCAGGGCATTGTTTATTGTTCTTCCAGTTCTGGTAGCTGTGTGGTAAAGTTATTTATTTGAAATGATTCTATATTTTTTTAAGTAGGCTTGTATTGCTGTGAAGTTCCCTGTCAGGACTTCCTTTGCTCTGTCTGTCCCATATATTTTAGTCTCTCATGTGTTTAATTTTATTGCTTCCAGAAACTTTGAAAGTTCTTCCTTGATGTCATTATTAACCCATTAATTGTTTAATAGCATGCTATTCAGTCTCCATGAATTTTAATGTTTCTGAGTTTTTTCTTTGAGGTTGGTCTCCAGTTTCAAACAATTGCAGTCTGAGAAAATGCTTGATATAATTTCAATTTTTTTAATTAGTTGAGGCTTGTTTTTTTTGTGCTAGCATGTGGTCTACCTTTGGAAATAGTGCACCTGGCTGATGTGACCCAATGGACTTAGTGCCTGTCTGAGAGGAAAAAGGTCATTGGTTCCATTCCCAGTCAAGTCATATGCATTACTATATGTCAGTTTCCAAGTTGGGGGCTTGTGAGATGCAACCACACATTGATGTTTCTCTCTGTCTCTTTCTCCCTGCCTTTCCCTGTATCTAAAATTATAAAAGTAAAATATTTTTAAAAAGGAAAATGTTCCATGTGCATTTGAATGAAATGTGTATTTTGTTTCTTTGTGATGAAAGGATATATATATACACACACACACACATGCACACACATATATACACGAAATATTATATATATGTATATATATAATCAGTTAAGTCCATTTGATCTAGTGTGTTATTCAGTGCTACACTATACTTGTTGATATTTTGTTTGGAAGATTTCTTTCCCTTTTTGACAATGGGGTGTTAAAATCCTCTAGTATAAGAGTGTTGCTGTGTCTATCTTTCTTGAAGTCCTCCAAGATTTTTCATATATATATATGAAATTATATATATATATTCCTATATTGGGTGCATATATGTTTATAATGTTTATGTCTTCTTAATGGACTCTTCCCTTAAGCTTTATGAAGTGTCCATCTGTGTCTCTTTTTAAAAAAAGATTTTATTTATTTTTATTTTTAGAGAGAGAGAAAGGGAGGGAGGGAGAGAGACAAAGGAACATTAATGTTTGGTTGCCTCTTGCGTGCACTGCACTAAGGATCTGACCTGCGAACCAGGCATGTGCAATGACTGAGAATCAAAGCTGTCACCCTTTGATTCACAGGCCAGTACTTAGTCTACTGAGCCACATCAACCTGGTCATGTGTCTCTTTTTATGGCCTTTGTTTTGAACTCTATCTTGTCTGATACAAGTATTGCTACCCCAGCTTTTTTTTCCTGCAAATTTGCTTGCAATATTTTCTTTCCTACTCTTCATTTTCAGTCTATGTAGGTCTTTTGTTCTGAGGTGCATCTCTTTTAGGCAGCATATGTCTGAATCATGTTTTCTTATCCATTCAGCTATCTTATGTCTTTTGATGGAAAATTTAATTCATTTACACTTGAAGTTATTATCAATAGGTACTTATTTGTACCTATCAAACACCTCACTTGTACCTGTGTTTCTTTCTCTTTTGCTATTTTTCTTCCTCTTCTTAAAACACCCCCTTTAACTTATCTTGAAATGCTAATTTTGTGGAGGTGTCTTCTTTAGTCTACATTTGTCTGGGAAACTCTTTATTTTGCCTTCCATTTTAAATGACAGTCTTCCAGGGGAGAATAGTCTTGGTTGCAGGAATTTGCTTTTCATAACTTGGAATACGTCATGCCATTCCCTTCTGGCATGTAGTTTTTTTGTTGAGAAACCACCTACTAGCCTGTAGCTCCGTTGTATGTTCCTTCCTGTTTCTACCTTGCTGACTTTAAGATTCTCCCTTTATCTTTGAAATTTGGCATTTTAATTATGATGTAAATTTAATTATTATTTTAATTATTTTTTAAAATTTTATTTAGTTATTCTTCAAATACAGTTTTTTGTCTATTTCTTTCATCCCAGCCTCCCCGCCCCGTGCTCCCCACCGCCCTCCTATTCCGCCCTCCCTTAGTTCTCGTCCCTGTGTCCTTCATATTTCTTCCTTCAAATTCCTTCCCCTTAAATTCCCTTTGTTCTCCCCTCTGGTCACTGTCCCCTTGTTCTCTATTTCAGTGTCTTGGTTTTCTTTTTCTGCTTGCTTGTTTGTTTTGTTGTTTAGCTTCCTGTTAAAGGTGAGATCATATGGTATTTGTCTTTCAGCACCTGGCCTATTTCACTCAGCATAATGCTTTCCAGTTCCATCCATGTTGTTGCAAAGGGTGGTAGCTCCTTCTTTCTCTCTGCTGCATAGAATTCCATGGTGTATATGTACCACAGTTTTTTTATCCAATCATTTACTGATGGGCACGTAGGTTGCTCCCAACTCTTGGCTACTGTAAATTGTGCTGTTATGAACATTGTGGTGCATAGGTTCTCTGAAATTGATGTTTTAGAATTCTTAGGATCTAATTCTAGCAGTGGAATTGCTGGGTCAAAAGGCAGTTCCATTTGTATTTTTCTGAGAAAATTCCATACTGTTTTCCATAACAGTTGTACCAGCCTGCAATCCCACCAACAGTGAACTAAGGACCCCTTTTCCCCACAACCTCTACAACATTTGATGTTTGTTGCTTTGTTTATGATAGCCATCCTGACTGGTATAAAGTGGTATCTCATTGTGGTTTTAATTTGCATCTCTCTGATAGCTAACAATATTGAGCATCTCTTCATGTGTCTCTGGATGTTCTGTATGTCCTCCTTGGAGAAGTGTCTGTTCAAGTCTTTTTCCCATTTTTAAATGGGTTGGTTGTCTTCTTAGAGTGGAGTCGTGTAAGTTCTTTGTATATTTTGGAGATTAAACCTTTGTCTGAGGTATCATTAGCAAATATGTTTTCCCATAGAGTTCGTTGTCTTTTTAATTTAATACTGTTTTCTTTAGCCACACAGAAGCTTTTTATTTTGATGAGATCCCATTTGTTTATTCTTTCCTTTATATTCCTTGCTCTAGGGGACATATCAGTAAACATGTTGCTGTGTGAAATATCTGTGATTTCCTTGCCAATGTTCTCCTCTAGGACTTTAATGGTGTCACACATTATATTTAAGCCTTTTTCCATCTTGAATTTCTTTTGGTATATGGTTTAAGTTGGTCCTCAAGTTTCATTTTTTTTTTTTTTGCATATAGCTGTCCAGTTCTCCCAGCACCATTTGTTGAAGAGGCTATCTTTACTCCATTTTATGTTACTGCCCCTTTTGTCAAATATTAAATGACTGTAGAAAGTTGGGTTTATTTCTGGGCTCTCTGTTCTGTTCCATTGGTCTATGTGGCTGTTTTTATGCCAGTACCAGGCTGTTTTGATTACAGTGGCCTTGTAATACAGTTTGATATCAGGTATTCTGATCCCTCCTACTTTGTTCTTCTTTCTCAAAAGTGCAGCTGCTATTCTGGGTCGTTTATATTCCATATAAATTTTCGAAGTGTTTATTCTATGTCTGTGAAATATGCCATTGGTACTTTAATAGGTATTGCATTGAATCTGTATATTGCTTTGGGTAGTATGGACATTTTGATGATGTTAATTCTTCCAATCCATGAACAAGGTATAAGTTTCCATTTGTTTGTTTCTTCCTTGATTTCTTTCTTCAGGGCTGTGTAGTTTTCTGCACACAGGTTTTTTACCTCCTTAGTTAGGTTTATTCCCAGATATTTATTTTTCTTTTTGCTATATCAAATGGGATTTATTTCTTGATTTCTGCTTTTACTGATTCACTGTTGGTATACAAAAATGCCTTTGATTTCTGGATATTGACTTTGTTACCCGCTGTTTTGCCAAATTCATTAATTAGTTTGAACAGTTTTTTTTGGTAGAGTCTATAGAATTTTCCATGTACACTATCATGTCATCTGCAAACAGTGACAGTTTTGTTTCCTCCTTTCCTATTTGGATGCCTTTTATTTCCTTTTCTTGCCTCATCACTGTGACTAAAACTTCCAATATTAATATTGGATAGAAGTGGTGAAAGTGTACATCCTTGTCTTTTTCTTGATTGTAGTGGAAAAGCTTTTAGTTTTTTCCCATTGAGTATGATATTGGCTGTAGGTCTCTCATATATGGCCTTTATTATATTGAGGAATGCTCCCTCTATTCCCACTTTGCTGAGTGTTTTTATGATAACTGGGTGTTGTACCTTATCAAAGCTTTTCCCACGTCTATTGATATGATCATATGGTTTTTGTCTTTGCTTTTGTTTATGTGATGTATTACATTTACTGATTTGCGAATATTGAACCATCCTTGCATACCTGGGATGAATCCCACTTGGTCACGGTGTACGATCTTTTTGATATATTGTTGGATGCGATTTTCCAATATTTTGTTGAGGATTTTAGCATCTTATGTTCATCAGCGATATCAGCCTGAAATTTTCTCTCTTTGTTGTGTCTCTCTCTGGTTTTGTAATTAAGATGATGCTGGCTTCATAAAAAAAATTTGGGAGTTTTCCATCCTGCTGGATTTTTTGGAATAGTCTGTGGAGAATACGGGTTAGCTCTTCCTTAAATGCTTTGTAGAATTCTCCTGTGAAACCATCTGGTCCAGGGATTTGGTTTGATGGGAGTTTTTCGATTACTGCTTCAATTTATTTTGCTGTTATTGGTGTATTTAGATTTTCTGCTTGGTTTTCATTGAGTTTTGGAAGATTGTATTTTTCTAGAAATGTGTCCATTTCCCCTAGGTTTTCAAATTTCTTGGCATATAGTTCTTCATAGTAATTTCTTACAATTCCTTCTATTTCTGTGGTATCAGTTGTAATCTCTCCTCTTTCATTTCTGATTGTGTTTATTTGTGTCCTCTCTCTTCTTTTCTTGATGAGCCTACTTAAAGGCTTGTCTATTTTGTTTATCTTCTCAAAGAACCAACTCCTGGATTCATTGATCTTTAGAATTGTCCTTTTAGTTTCTATGTCATTTAATTCTGCTCTAATCTTGGTTATTTCCTTTCTTCTGCTTGCTCTGGGCTGTCTTTGTTGTTGTTCCTTGAGTTCTTGCAGGTGTAGGGTTAGGTTGTTTGTTTGAAATATTTCTACCTTTTTTAGGCAGGCCTGTATCGCTATAAACTTCCCTCTTAGGGCTGCCTTGGCTGTCTCCCGTAAGTTTTGGGTTGTTGTAAGATCGTTTTCATTTGTTTCCATAAACTTTTTGATTTCTTCCCTAATTTATTCTTGACCCATTTGTTGTTTAATAGCATACCATTCAGTCTTTATGATTTTGGGTGCTTTGGGCTTTTTCCTTTTGTGTTGGTTTCCAGTTTCAGTCCCTTGTGGTCAGAGAAGATGCTTGGTATGATTTAAATTTTCTTGAAATTTTTGAGGTTCCTTTTGTGTCCTATCATGTGGTCTATCTTTGAAAATGTTCCATGTGCATTTGAAAAGAATGTGTATTTAGCTTCTTTGGGATGAAGAGCTATATATATATCAGTTAAGTCCATTTTATGTAGGGTGTTGTTTAATACCGCAAGTCTTTGTTGATATTTTGTTTGGAAGATCTGTCCATTTTTGACAGTGGGGTATTAAAATCTTCTACTATAATTGTGTTGCTGTGAATATCTTTCTCGAACTCCTCTAACGTTTTCTTGATATATTTCAGTGCCCCTATGTTTGGTGTATATATGTTTACGATGTTAATGTCTTCTTGGTGGATTCTTCCCTTGAGTATAATGAAGTGACCTTCTGGGTCTCTCTTTATGGCCTTTTTTTTTTAAGTCTATTTTGTCCGATATGAGAATTGCTACCCCAGCTTTTTTTTCTTGTCCGTTTGCTTGGAAAACTTGTTTCCAGCCTTTCACTTTTAGTCTGTGATGGTCTTTTGTCCTGAGGTGTGTCTCTTGTAGGCAGCATATGTGTGGGTCATGCTTTCTTATCCATTGAGCTATTCTGTGTCTTTTGATTGGAGCATTTAATCCATTGACGTTTAAGGTTATTATTGATAGGTACTTATTCATTGCCATTTTTGTACCTGTGTTCTTCTCTGTCTCCCTCTTTTCCCCCCTTCCCTTAAAGCAGTCCTTTTAGTATTTCTTGTAGAGCTGGTTTGGTGGAGATGTATTCTTTTAGACTTCTTTTGTTTTGGAAGCTCTTTATGTGGCTTTCTATCTTGATTGAGAGCCTTGCTGGGTAAAGTAGCCTTGGTTGTAGGTCTCTGGTTCTTATTATTTGGAATATTTCTTGGCATTGTCTTCTTGCTTGGAGTGTTTCCATTGAGAAGTCAGTAGCTAACCTCATTGGGGCTCCCTTGTATGTTATTTCTTTTTTCTCCCTTGCTGCCTTTAAGATTCTCTCTTTGTCTTGGAATTTTGCCATTTTGATGATGATGTGTCTTGAAGTGGGCCTCCTTTGGTTCTTCTTGATTGGGACTCTCTGTGATTCTTGGATTTGTGTGACTTTTTCTCTCATCAAATTAGGGTAATTTTCTCTCATTACACTTTCAAATATGTTTTCTATCCCTTGTTCTTCTTCTTCTCCTTCTTGTATTCCTATTTCTGGATATTATTACATTTCATATTGTCTTGCATTTCTCTTAATTCCTCTACATTCTTTCTGAGTCTGTTTTCATTTTCTTGTTCTTTCTGTGAGATGCTTTCTACCTTGTTCTCCAACTCACTAATCCTATCCTCTGCCTCATCTATTCTACTTTTCAAACTTTGTACTGTGTTCTTCAATTCGGAAATTGTATTCTTCATTTCCTCTTGTCCCTTGCTGATATTTTCTATTTTCTTTTTCATGTTGATGTATTTTGCAGAGAGATCATTGTAGTTCCCCTGTAGTTTCTGATAGCTCATTGTGAGCTCTTTGAACTTCGTAATAACCAGTGCTTTGAATTCACTATCTGATAGTTGATTAGCCTCTCTCTCATCTAATATTCTTTCTGAAGTTCCTGCTTTTTCTTTCATTTGGGGGTTGTTTCTTTGTCTTCCCATTGTTTGAGATTCTTCTTGTTAGTCATAGCTTCTAAAATTGATGTGTTCTGACTCCCTGGGTTTATGGTGTGAACTTCTGTGGTATGATACTTGTGAAGTTCAGTGGTGCATACTCCTTCAAGTATCCTGATATTCTCTGTCTTCACCTACTCTCATGCTGGTTTTTGAGCTGGTCCCTGCGCTAGTCGCCTACCACTGCTGAATGTCCTGGCTCCAGTCTCGGACTCTTCCAGTGCCCAGGCCCGTTACTATGGCAGCGGCACAGGGGCCTAGAGTGTCCCGGCTCCCGTAGCTGGCTCCTCTGCCGCCCAGGACTGTCACATTGGTTTGGAGTGACCTGGCTCCCATACCTGACTCCCCGGTGTCCTGTCCCATCACTATGGCAGCGGCACAGGGCTCGAGAATGTCCCAGCTCCCGTAGCAGGCTCCCCGGTGCCCAGGCCCATTTCTATGATGGTGGCACAGGGGCCTCCAATGTTACAGCTCCTGTAACTGACTCTTCTGTTGCCCAGGCCCATAGCTATGGCAGCGGCACAGGGGCGAATAATGTCCCGGCTCCAGTACCTGACTTTTCTGGTGCCCAGGGCTGTCACAGGGGCTTGGAGTGTCCTGCTCCCGTACCTGACTCCCTGGCTCCCAGGCCTGTTGCTATGGCAGTGGCTCAGGGGCCGCGTGTATCCCAGCTCCTATAGCTGACTCTGCCACTGTCTGGTGTTTCAGCATTGGTCACAATGTCTGGTCTTTTAATTTAATAAATGCTGGGTAACCGATGGTTTATTGTGCTGTTTCTCTATATATCTGCCAGGATTTTCACCCACAACTACAGGAGCTAGAATCCACTCCATCTTACTCCATTGCCATCTTCCCAGCTGATTCTTATTGTAATTATTATCATTATTAATTTTGCATTCAGTTACGATTGCCTTGGAGCAAGGATGAAGCATAAGTAACATACAAGGGAGCCCCAATAAGACTAGCAGCTGGCTTCTCAGTAGAAACACTCTAAGAAAGAAGAGAATGGCAAGGAATATTCCAAGTAATGAAAACCAGAGTCTGGCAACCAAGACTACTTTATCCAGAAAGGCTCTCAATTAAAATTGAAGGCCAAATAAGGAACTTTGCAGACAATAGAAGTGTAAAAGAATACATGTCCATTGAACCAGCTCTGCAAGATATGCATAAGGGACTCCTTGAAGAAAAGTAAGAAAAAATGTGAGAAAGAGAGGAACAGAGGTATAAAAAATGGCAATGAGCAAGTACCTGTCAATAATAGCCTGATATTGCGACATTGAACAATGTCCTAGATTAAATGAACATAACTGATATGTATAGAACCTTTCATCTCAAAGAATCAGAATATACATTCTTTTTCAATGCACATGGAACATTTTCAAAGATGGACCACATGATAGGACACAAAACAAGCATCAACAAATTCAAGAACATTGAACTTATATCAAGTATTTTCTCTGACAACAAGGGACAGCAAATAGAAATCAGCCTCAAGGAAAAAAAACTCAAAACACTCAAACTCACAGAGATTAAAAAGCACACTATTAAACAATGAGTAGGTAAAGAATGAGATCAAGGAAAAAATAAAAACTTTTCTGGAAACAAATGAAAATGAACTCACAACAATCCCAAACTTCTGGGACACAGTGTAGATAGTCCCCAGAAGAAAGTTCATAGAAATATAGACCTACCTAAAAAGATAGAAACATTTCAAACAATCAGTCTAATCCTACACCTACAAGAATTTGAGGAACAACAACAGCCCAGAACAAGTAGAAGGAAGTAAATAAGCAAGATAAGAGCAGAATTAAATGACGTGGATACTAAAAGTACTATTCAAAGGATCAGTACATCCAGGAGCTGGTTGTTTGAAAAGATAAGTAAAGTCGACGAGCCTTTAAACAGACTCATCAAGAGAAAAAGTGAGAAGACTCAAATAAACACAATGAGAAATGAAAGAGGAGAGATTACAACTGATACCAGAGAAATAAAAAGGATTGTAAGAAATTACTTCAAAGAACTATATGCCAAAAAATTTGACAACTTAGGTGAAATGGACAAATTTCTAGAAAAATATAATCTTCCCAAAATCAATGAAGCAGAAAGGCCAAACACAATAACAGCTCACAAAATTGAAGCAATAATCATAAAACTCCCAACACAAAAAAAAGTCTGAAGCAGACAGTTTCAGAGAATTCTACAAGGCATTTATGGGAAGGCTAACCCACATCATTCACAGACTATTCCTAAAAATCCAAGAGAAAGATGCCCAAACTTTTTTCATGAAGCCAGCATCATCCTAATTCACAAACCAGATAAAGACAAACAAATAAAGAAAACTTCAGGCTAATATTGATGATGAACATATATGCTAAAAACATCAACAAAATATTGGCAAACTGCATCCAGCAATACATTAAAAAGATTATGCACCATGACTAAGTGAGATTCACCCTAGGTATGCAAAGATGGTACAATATTCACAAATCAATAAATATAAGACATCATGTAAACAAAAGCACAGACAAAAATTACATGATGTTATCAATAAATGCAGAAAATGTATTTAATAAGGTAAAGACCCATTTACGATTAAAAAACACTCAGCAAAGTGGGACTAGAGGGAGCATTCTTCAAGATAATAAGGGCCATATATGAGAGACCTACAGCCAATATCATACTCAATGGGCAAAAACTAAAAACTTTTCCACTAAGATCAGGAACAAGACAAGGTTGTCCAATTTTATCACTCCTATTCAACACAGTATTGGAAGTCCTATCCACAACCTGTGGTGGACCTTGGCCAGCAGAGTCTGTCTGTTGTAGCTGATGGCAAGAATGAATGCACAGGTGACAAAAATCCTGTGGAGAAAATTGGAATGGCAAGACTACTCTCTCAAGGGGAGAGTGCCTATGGATATAGGCCCAACATACCATCAGACACCATCAGACTAGTACAACCATCAACAACCATCAGACAAGAAAAGGAAATAAATGTCATCTAAATTTGAAAAGAGGAAACAAAACTGCCATAGTTTGCAAATGACATGATAGTGTACATAGAAAATTCTATAGACTCCACCAAAAACCTGCTTGAGTTAAGTAATGAATTTTGTAAAACATTGGGATACAAAGACAATATCCAGAAGTCAAAGGCATTTTTGAACACTGGCAATTTAATATCAGAAACAGAAATCAGGAACAAGAAAAATAGATATAGCAACAAGAAAAATAAAATATGTAGAAATAAACCTAACCAAGGAAGGAAAATACCTGTAGTTAGAAAACTACTTACACTGAAGAAAAAATTTGGGAAGACACAACAAATGAAAACATGTACCATGTTTATGGATCAGAAGACTTAACATCATCAAAATGTGCATACTACCCAAAGCAACTTATAGATTCAGTGCAATGCCTATTAAAGTACCAATGGCATATTTCACAGATATAGAAGAAACACTTCAAAAATTTATAAAACCATAAATAACCTCAAATAGCTCTAGCAATTTTGAGAAAGAAGAGAGAAGTAGGCGGAATCACAATACCTGTTATCAAACTGTATTACAAGGACACTGTAATCAAAACGGCCTGGTACTGTCATAAGAACAGACACCTGGACCAATTGAACAGAATAGAGAGACCAGAAATAAACCCATGTCTTTATGGTCAATTAATATTTCATAATGGGGGCAGCAGCATAAAATGGAGCAAAAATAGCCTCTTCAACAAATGGTGTTGAGAGATCTGGACAGCTGCATGCTGGAAAATGAAACTTGATCACCAACTTACACCATGCACAAAAATAAGTTCAAGGTGAATAGAAGATTTAAATATAAGTTGTGATGCCATAAAAGTCCTAGAGGAAAACATAGGAAAATCTTAGATATTCCAAGCAGCAATACTTTCACTGATATGTTTTGGAGAGGAAGGGATATAAAGGAAAGGACAAACACATGGGATCTCATCAAAACAAATAGCTTCTGAATGGCTAAAGAAAACAGCATTAAAATGAAAGAACTCACATGACTCCACTCTAAGAAGACAAACAACCCAATTTAAAAATGGGCAAAGGACTTGAACAGACACTTCTCCAAGTTGTACATACAGAGTGTCCAGAGACACATGAAAAAATGCTCAATATTGCTAGATATCAGAAAGATGAAAATTGAAACCACAGTGAGATACCACTTCACACTGTTGAGAATGGCCATCATGAACAAAGCAACGAAGAAATGTTGGAGAGGATCTGGAGAAAGATCTTTTCTCTAGGGAACCCTAGTGCACTGTTGGTGGAATTGCAAACTGGTGCAATCACTATGAAAATCAGTATGGAAATTTCTCAGAAAACTAAAAATGGATCTGCCTTTTGACCTGGCAATTTCATTGCTAGGATTATATCTGAAGAACCCTGAAACACCAATCCAAAAGAACCTATTCACCCCAATGTTAATAGCAGCACAATTTACAATAGCCAAGTGCTGGAAGCAACCTAAGTGCCCAACAGTAAATAAATGGATCAAACAACGATGGTACATTTACACAATGGAATTCTATGTAGCAGAAAGAAAGAAAGAGCTCCTACATTTTGGGACAGCATGGGTGGAAATGGAGAGCATTATGCGAAGTGGAAATAAGCCAGATGGTGAGGGGCAAATACCATATGATCTCACCATTAACTGGGACCTATCAACAAAGTGAAGAAGCAAGCAAAATATAACCAAAGACATTGAAATGAAGAACAGGCTGACAGTGATCAGAGGGTAGAGTGGAGAGGTAATGGGGGAAAAGGGTGAAAGGTTTATAGGAACAATTACAAAGAACACATGGACAGTAACAAGAGGGTTTGGACAAAAGGGAAAGATTTGGGGATGGCTGGGGTGATGGGGAGAAATAGGGGTTAAAGGCAGAAAACTACTTAGACAACAAAAAATATTAAAAATATAAAAAAAATTTTTAAATAAATATTTTCTGAAAGAGACTGAAGAGGATAATTTAAGATTTATGTGGGTTAGGGTGGGGGGAGGCAGAAAACTCTACTTGAAGAAAAATAAAAATGTTTAAAAAAAGATTTATGAATAATATATATCTGCTGCAACTATTAATTTCTGGCATAACATTATAAAAAGGCAGATAATATGCAAGTAAAAGAATGTAGTTATGATTTTTTATTTTATTCCATTTTTGAAAGATTTTATTTGTTTGTTTTTAGAGAGAGAGCAAGGGAGAGGGTAAGAGAGGGTGAGAAACATGAATGTTGGAAAGAAACATACATGGATCAGTTAAGTCTCATACCCTCCCCATCCAGCGACTGAAACTACAGGTATGCACGCTTTAGGAATAAAACTGGCCATTTTTTGCTTTGTGGGATTACACTCAACCAACATAACCACACTGGCCAAGGCTATGGTTATAGTGTTTCTTTAAAAAAAAAACTCATTGTCACTGAAATTTAAGTTTATATAATTTGATGTCATAAAATATTCTTCTTTTGAGTTTTCCAACAACTTAAAAATGTAAATACCATTAGACAGTTTTCAAGCTGTGTAAAAACCAGTGGTGGGCTCATGGCTAGTAGAATGTAGTTTGCCTACTCCTGTTCTATGTGAAAACATAAAAATAAATGGAGGTTCTACATTACATTATCTTCATCCAGATATTTTATTTTGCCTACTGGCAGGTAGTTAGAGTAGGAACAAAATCATGTTGATATAAGTAGGAATTAAGCTAAATAAAAATTGGTTTTAGTCTATGTGAAGGTTAATTTATTTTTACTTTACCATTTCACCTGGGTTGTAGTCCTCAAGCATGTGAAGACTGCTAGATGCTCTGCTTATTGTTTTAGCCTTTTGATCAAAGACTACAAATAAAAATTGCAGTTCCTTAAAGGAGCTGCAAAGAAGTGGATGTTAGGCTAACTAACATTTTCACGTATCTTCTTTTTATCTAGACTCCTAGCCCTTCAACTGTTCATTGGCTTAGAAGCTATACCCACATCTTAGAGTTGTTATAACATGTTAGAGACAGAGCAGAAGTAATTCTACCCTTCAGTTTTATAGGGATATCAAGAGTAGTGTGAAAAGAATCCTAGAAAAGATCACTAACTCCTGGTACTTTTTCCCTAGTCTCTTTATTTGTAAATATTATTTAAGAAATATATATACTTCATCGTGTCATTGTGAGATTACATAAAACTATATGAAGAATATAGCACAAGAGGCAAAGTTTGGTTAGATATTATTATTATCATCATCATCAACATCATCACATTATCACATCATCACTCAAAGATGAATAAACAGAGACCTAGATAAGACAAATATTAACCAATACAAATATTAACTGTTAGTGGTAGATATGGAAACTAAAACCCGAGTAAACAAATCACTACTCTGCTTTCTTGACCATAACCAAAGTGCCTTTCTTTTTTAAAGAAAATATTTTTATATTACAGTTGTCCCATTTTTTCCCCTTTGCCTGCTTCACTGAGATCACCCTCTCCCCCATTCCAACAGTCAATACTGCACGGTTGTTTATGTCTAAAGGTCATTCAACAAGTTCTTTGACTAGTGCTTTTCCCATCATTCCACCATTATCCTCCTCCCTCCTCTCTCCTCTGGTCACTGTCAGTCTGTTCCATGTTTCTTTTTTTTTTTTTTTTTGTAGAGACCTTAATTCTGGTATATTTAATAAACAGCAATGTTGTAACAGAAAAATTCAAGGTTTCAGTACATTTGTCCCCAGGGTGCCAGAGGTCTCTATAGAGGGAGAAGGTCACCTTGAGTTGGCATCGGAATCTTTATTTTCTCCCTTCTATTCTTTTTTTCTTTTTTAATTTTATTTAGTTACTTTTCAAGTACATTTTTTTTCTCTTCCCCCCCCCCGCCCGGTCTCCCCCCTCCCTCCCATTCCCCCCCCCCCCAGTCCTCATCTCTGTGTCTTTCATACTTGTTCCTCAAAATCCCTCCCCCCTTTTTCCCCTTAAGTTCCCTTCCCTCTCCCCTCTGGTTGCTGCCCACTTGTTCTCTATTTCAGCGTCTTTGTTTTTATTCTGTTTGCTTGTTTGTTTTATTCTTTAGCTTGCTGTCAAAGGTGAGATCATATGGTATTTGTCCTTCAATGCCTGGCCTATTTCACTCAGCATAATGCTTTCCAGTTCCATCCATGTTGTTGCAAAAGGTAGTAGTTCCTTCTTTCTCTCTGCTGCATAAAATTCCATGGTGTATATGTACCACAATTTTTGGATCCATTCATTTACTGATGGGCACCTAGGTTGCTTCCAACTCTTGGCTATTGTAAATTGTGCTGCTATGAACATTGTGGTGCATAGGTTCTTTGAAATTGATGTTTTAGGATTCTTGGGGTATAATCCTAGCAGTGGAATTGCTGGGTCAAAAGGCAGGTCAATTTTTATTTTTCTGAGAAAATTCCATACTGTTTTCCATAATGGTTGTACCAGTCTACAATCCCACCAACAGTGAACTAAGGTCCCCTTTTCCCCACACCCTCTCCAACATTTGTTGTTTGTTGCTTTGTCTATTATAGCCATCCTGACTGGTGTAAAGTGGTATCTCATTGTGGTTTTAATTTGCATCTCTCTGATAGCTAACGATATTGAGCATCTCTTCATGTGTCTCTGGATATTCTGTATGTCCTCTTTAGAGAAGTGTCTGTTCAAGTCCTTTTCCCATTTTTTAATTGGGTTCGATGTCTTCCTAGAGTGGAGTCGTGTAAGTTCTTTGTATATTTTGGAGATTAAACCTTTGTCTGAGGTATCATTGGCAAATATGTTTTCCCATACAGTTGGTTGTCTTTTTAATTTAATACTGTTTTCTTTAGCCATGCAGAAGCTTTTTATTTTGATGAGATCCCATTTGTTTATTCTTTCCTTTATATTCCTTGCTCTAGGGCACATATCCGTAAAAATGTTGCTGCGTGGAATATCTGAGATTTTCTTGTCAATGTTCTCCTCTAGGACTTTAATGGTGTCATGGCTTATATTTAAGTCTTTTATCCACCTTGAATTTATTTTGGTATATGGTGTAAGTTGGTGCTCAAGTTTCATTTTTTGCACGTAGCTGTCCAGTTCTCCCAACACCATTTGCTGAAGAGGCTATCTTTATTCCATTTTATGTTACTGCCCCCTTTGTCGAATATTAATTGACTGTAGAGGGTTGGGTTGATTTCTGGGCTCTCTGTTCTGTTCCATTGGTCTATGTGCCTGTTTTTATGCCAGTACCAGGCTGTTTTGATTACAGTGGCCTTGTAATACAGTTTGATATCAGGTATTGTGATCCCTCCTACTTTGTTCTTCTTTCTCAAAAGAGCAGCTGCTATTCGGGCTCGTTTATGATTCCATATAAATTTTTGAAGTGTTTGTTCTATGTCTGTGAAATACGCCATTGGTACTTTAATAGGTATTGCATTGAATCTGTATATTGCTTTGGGTAGTATGGACATTTTGATGATGTTAATTCTTCCAATCCATGAACACGGTATATGTTTCCATTTGTTTGTGTCTTCCTTTATTTCTTTCTTCAGTGCTGTGTAGTTTTCTGCATACAGGTCTTTTACCTCTTTGGTTAGGTTTATTCCCAGATATTTTATTTTTCTTTTTGCTATATCGAATGGGATTTTTTCCTTGATTTCTGCTTCTGCTGATTCATTGTTTGTATACAAAAATGCCTTTGATTTCTGGATATTGACTTTGTATCCTGCTGTTTTGCCAAATTCATTAATTAGTTTGAGCAGTTTTTGGGTAGAGTCTATAGGATTTTCCATGTACACTATCATGTCATCTGCAAACAGTGACAATTTTGTTTCCTCCTTTCCTATTTGGATGCCTTTTATTTCCTTTTCCTGCCTGATCGCTGTGGCCAAAACTTCTAATACTATATTGAATAGAAGTGGTGAAAGTGGACATCCTTGTCTTGTTCCTGATCTTAGTGGAAAAGCTTTTAGTTTTTGTCCATTGAGTATGATATTGGCTGTAGGTTTCTCATAAATGGCCTTTATTATATTGAGGAATGTTCCCTCTATTCCCATTTTGCTGAGTGTTTTTATCATAAATGGGTGTTGTACCTTATCGAAAGCTTTTTCTGCGTCTATTGATATGATCATGTGGTTTTTGTCTTTGCTTTTGTTTATGTGATGAATTACATTTACTGTTTTGCGAATGTTGAACCATCCTTGCATCCCTGGGATGAATCCCACTTGGTCAGGGTGTATAATCTTTTGGATATATTGTTGGATGCGATTTGGTAATATTTTGTTGAGGATTTTAGCATCTATGTTCATCAGCGATATTGGCCTGAAGTTTTCTTTCTTTGTTGTATCTCTATCTGGTTTTGGAATTAGGATGATGCTGGCTTCATAAAAGGAGTTAGGGAGTTTTCCATCCTTTTGGATTTTTTGGAATAGTCTGTGAAGAATGGGGGTTAGCTCTTCCTTAAATGCTTTGTAGAATTCTCCTGTGAATCCATCTGGTCCAGGGCTTTTGTGTGATGGGAGTTTTTTGATTACTGCTTCAATTTCTTTTGCTGTTATTGGTCTATTCAGGTGTTCTACTTCTTTTTCATTGAGTTTTGGGAGATTATATTTTTCTAGAAATGTGTCCATTTCCCCTAGGTTCTCAAATTTCTTGGCATACAGTTCTTCATAGTAATTTCTTACAATCCTCTCTATTTCTGTGGTATCAGTTGTAATCTCTCCTCTTTCATTTCTGATTGTGTTTATTTGTGTCCGTTCCCTTCTTTTCTTGATGAGCCTACTTAAAGGCTTGTCTATTTTGTTTATTTTTTCAAAGAACCAACTCCTGGATTCATTGATCTTTAGAATTGTACTTTTAGTCTCTATGTCATTTAGTTCTGCTCTGATCTTAGTTATTTCCTTCCTTCTACTTGCTTTGGGCTGTTTTTGTTTTTGTTCCTCGAGTTCTTGTAGGCGTAGAGTAAGTTCATTTGTTTGAAATGTTTCTGTTTTCTTTAGGTAGGCCTGTATTGCTATAAACTTCCCTCTCAGGACTGCCTTGGCTGTATCCCATAAGTTTTGGGTTGTTGTGAGATCATTTTCATTTGTTTCCAGAAACTTTTTGATTTCTTCCCTAATTTCATTCTTGACCCATTCATTGTTTAATAGCATACTGTTCAGTCTCCATGATTTTGGGTGTTTTGGGTTTTTTCCTTTGGGGTTGGTTTCCAGTTTCAGTCCCTTATGGTCAGAGAAAATGCTTGGTATGATTTCAATATTCTTGAATTTGTTGAGGCTTGTTTTGTGCCCTATCATGTGATCTATCTTTGAGAATGTCCCATGTGCATTTGAAAAGAATGTGTATTTAACTTCTTTGGGGTGAAGAGCTCTGTATATATCAGTTAGGTCCATTTCATCAAGGGTGTTGTTTAATGCCGCCATGTCTTTGTTGATATTTTGTTTGGAAGATCTGTCCATTTTTGATAGTGGGGTGTTAAAATCCCCCACTATGATTGTGTTGCTGTCTATATCTTTCTTGAATTCCTCTAAGATTTTCCTTATATATTTTGGTGCTCCTATGTTGGGTGCATATATATTTATGATGTTAATGTCTTCTTGGTGGATTCTTCCCTTGAGTATTATGAAGTGACCTTCTGGGTCACTCTTAATGGCTCTTTTTTTGAAGTCTATTTTGTCTGATATGAGAATTGCTACCCCAGCTTTTTTTCTTGTCCGTTTGCTTGGAAAATTTGTTTCCAGCCTTTGATTTTTAGTCTGTGATGGTCTTTTGTCCTGAGGTGGGTCTCTTGTAGGCAGCATATGTGTGGGTCATACTTTCTTATCCATGACGCTATTCTGTGTCTTTTGATTGGAGCATTTAATCCATTGACATTTAAGGTTATTATTGATAGGTACTTATTCATTGCCATTTTTGTACCTGTGTTCCTCTTTGTCTGTCTCTTTTCCTTCCTTTCCTTAGAGCAGACCTTTTAGTATTTCTTGTAGAGCTGGCTTGGTGGCAGCAAATTCTTTTAGACTTCTTTTGTCTTGGAAGCTCTTTATTTGGCCTTCTATCTTGATTGAGAGCCTTGCTGGGTAAAGTAGCCTTGGTTGTAGGCCTCTGTTTCTCATTACTTGGAATATTTCTTGCCAATCTCTTCTTGCTTGGAGTGTTTCCATTGAGAAGTCAGTGGCTAACCTTATTGGGATGCCCTTGTATGTTATTTCTTTTTTCTCCCTTGCTGCCTTTAAGATTCTCTCTTTGTCTTGGAAGTTTGCCATTTTAATGATGATGTGTCTTGAAGTGGGCCTCTTTGGGTTCCTCTTGAATGGGACTCTGTGAGATTCCTGGATTTGTGTGACTTTTTCTTTTGTCAAATTAGGGAAATTTTCTCTCTTTACTCTTTCAAATATGTTTTCTATCCCTTGTTCTTCTTCTTCTCCTTCTGGTATTCCTATTATTCGGATATTATTACGTTTCATATTGTCTTGCATTTCTCTAAATCTCTCTTCATTCTTTCTGAGCCTCTTTTCCCTTTCCTGTTCTTTCTGTGAGATGCTTTCTACTTTGTCCTCCAATTCACTAATCCGATCTTCTGTTTCATCCACCCTATTTTTAATGCTTTCCACTGTGTTTTTTAATTCAGAAATTGTATTCTTCATTTCCTCTTGGCCCTTGCTAATAATTTCCATTTCCTTTTTCATGTTGATATAGTTCACGGTGAGATCATTGTAACTTCCCTGTAGTTTCTGGTAGCTGATTGTGAGCTCTTTGAACTTCCTGATGACCAGTGCTTTGAATTCAGTATCTGATAGTTGACTTGCCTCTGTTTCATCTAACATTCTTTCTGAGGATTCCTCCTTTCCTTTCATTTGGGGATTGTTTCTTTGTCTTCCCATTGTTTGTGAGACTCTTCTTGTTAGCCTCAGCTTCTTAGATTAATCTGTTTTGACACCCTGGGTTTATGGTTTGAACTTTTCTGGTGGAATGCCTGTGAATTTCAATGGTGCAGCCTCTTTTGGTTATCCTGTTGTTCTCTGTTTCCACCTACTCAAATATGCAGCAACTTGTGGCTTCTCTCCTACAACAATGTGCAATTTGTCTCTCTGGCTCTACTATTGGGAGGCCTCTTCTATGGGTCCAGCTCTGGTCTTTTTATATTTTCAAGTTGATTGTGACTCTTGTGGGTAAAAGAAAGAAATGATAAGGAAAGAAATAAAAGGAAGAAAGAAAAAATGGTAGGGAAATGGAAGAAAGAGCAATAAGTTTAGAAAGAACAGAAAAAGAAATAAAACAGAAAATCTGGGAAAAGAGGACAAAAGTATGGAAAGATGAAACAGTAATAAAATTTAAAAGAAATAACAGATTACTTTAAAAAAGCAAAAAGATAAAGAAAAGGAATGGAGAAGGAAGAAAGGTAAATAAAAAAAGAATAAAAATAATATAAAGTAAAAAAAACAAGAAACAAAAAATGCACCAAAATAATCTCTCAAAAACAACCTCAAAAAAAGGAATGTCACTTGTTGGCTTCAAACTAGCCGAACCGGTTTTTCTGGTTGCAGTTGGCTGAGGGTCGATTGTTGTGATTTTTTCAGCCAGCCCCTCTCAGGATCCAGACACTTGGCGCCTCTCCCCCAGCTCCCTACAATGGGGAACTAGGACTTTCTCACAGCGCTCCCCACCCAGGGGTTACTGCCATAGTCTGGTTTGCTGTGTTTGCAGGCACCTGCACCGGCCTAATTGCCTGGTTCCCTCGGGATTGAGCACAGGCCTGCCCCGTTCAGTTGGGAGGCCCCAGACCCTCTGCCCAGTCCTGGGCTCGCTGCCAAGCTTGGTGTGAAGCAGACCAGGCTGTCGTGTCTACTGGATTCAGAGCCCCAGGCTGTACCTCTGAGTTCTCCTGGGCTGGCAACCACAGAGTCTTTGACTGGGGCCCTTTGTCCTCCGCACCCTCTCTGTAAACTCTATCAAACAAGTCTCTCCTGGCCCCCCACCTTGCTTGGCCAGAAAGGGAGGGGGTTGAGGGTCTCAGCTCTTTTCCCAGGACCCCTCAGCGTCCCTGGCTTCCAGATAGTCTGAGGGGAGTAGACTGGAAGCCGGGAGCCGATCTGAGGACTGGGCGCAGACCTAGAAACTCTGTGTGCTCGTCATGGCACACTGCGTGGTGTGTATCCCTTCTGCTCCTGTGTTTGTCTGGGTCCCCTGGTCAACCTCTGGCTAAAACAAAAACAAAAACAAAACAAAAAAAACCCCAAAAAACCCCTAGGGATGTAACAGCACCCCGCCGGGTGCTGGTCCCAGAACTGTGTGGAGGCTGAAATCTCCTCTGCTCCCCTCTCGTTGGGTCTCTTGGCCGGTCTGGGCCCAAAAATCCTAGGGAGGGAGCTTTCTGGGCGCTGAACGTTGGCTTAGGCGCCCTTAGGCACTTGCCCAGACACACTGTGTGTGGAGCGACTAGATCTCCAAGTTGCGCGCAGGCTGCAGTTTCTTCCACACCTCTTTGCCTGGGCCCCTCAGCCTGCCTGGCAGGAAAATTCCAGGGAGGGAGCCGTCCGGGCGCTGAACGCTGTCCCAGGTGCCTTTAGGCACTCTCCCAGACACAATTCCCACCAGGTGCTGAACCTCCGAGCTATGCACAGACTGAAATCACCTCTGCTCCCCTCTGGTTGGGCCACTTGGCAGGTCCCCGGCTCAAAAATCCTAGGGAGGGAGCTTTCTGGGGGCTGAACGTTGGCCTAGGCGCCCTCAGGCACTTGCTCAGACCCACTGCGTGTGGAGCGACTAGATCCCCAACTTGCGCGCAGGCTGAAATTTCTTCCACACCTCTGTGCCTGGGCCACTGGGCCTGCCTGGCAGAAAAATTCCAGGGAGGGAGCCGTCCGGGCGCTGAACGCTGTCCCAGGCGCCTTTAGGCACTCTCCCAGACACAGTTCCCACCAGGCGCTGAACCTCCGAGCTATGCACAGACTGAAATCACCTCTGCTCCCCTCTGGTTGGCCCACTTGGCAGGTCCCCGGTTCAAAAATCCTAGGGAGGGAGCTTTCTGGGGGCTGAACGTTGGCCTAGGCGCCCTCAGGCACTTTCCCAGACCCACTGCGTGTGGGGCGACTAGATCCCCAACTTGCGCGCAGGCTGCAGTTTCTTCCACACCTCTTTGCCTGGGCCCCTCAGCCTGCCTGGCAGGAAAATTCCAGGGAGGGAGCCCTCCGGGCGCTGAACGCTGTCCCAGGCGCCTTTAGGCACTCTCCCAGACACAGTTTCCACCAGGCGCTGAACCTCCGAGCTATGCACAGACTGAAATCACCTCTGCTCCCCTCTGGTTGGGCCGCTTGGCAGGTCCCCGGCCCAAAAATCCTAGGGAGGGAGCTTTTCGGGCACTGAACGTTGGCCTAGGCGCCCTCAGGCACTTGCTCAGACCCACTGCGTGTGGAGCGACTAGATCCCCAACTTGCGCGCAGGCTGAAATTTCTTCCACACCTCTGTGCCTGGGCCACTCGGCCTGCCCGGCAGAAGAATCCCAGGGAGGGAGCCCTCCGGTCGCTGAAGGCTGTCCCAGGAGCCGTTGGGCTCTCGCCACAGGGCGCTGGTTCCCCTACCCTGCACTGGCTGTTTCTCCCTGCTCCGTCCCAGAGACTGTTGTACCGCTGCTGTCTCCCTACCTTCTGGTTCCTCCGTGACCGATGAGGTTTCTGGTCTCTTATTTTCATATATGCTTGGCATCTGCTGGCTTGCTGGCCTCACCTCTGTTCCATGTTTCTATACCTGTGATTCTATGTTGTTCATTAGGTTATTTTGTTTATTGTACTCCTCTTATAAGTGAGCTCATATGGTATTTATTTTTCAATAACTTGCTTATTTCACTTAGCATAATATTCTCCATTTCTATCCATGCTGTTGTAAAATGCAGGAGTTTCTTCTTTCTTTCTTCTGTGTGGTATTTCATTGTGTAAATGCATCACAATTTTTTAACCCCTCATTAACTTATGGGCATTTAGGCTGTTTCCAGCACTTGGCTATTGTAAACAGTGCTGACATGAACATAGGGTATTTACTTCTTTAAAATTGGGGATCCAGGATTGTTAGGGTTTACTCCTAGCAGTGGAATTGCTGGGTCAAAAAGCAGTTTCTTTTTTAGTTTTTGAGGAAATTCCACACTGTTTTCCTTAGTGGCTATACCAGTCTGCATTCCTACCAACAGCATACAAGGGTTCCCTTTTCTCTACATCCTCACCAGCACTTGTTGTTTGTTGACTTATTAATAATAGCAATTTTTACAATTGTGAAGTGATACCTCATCGTGGATTTAATTTGCATCTCTCTGATGACCAGTGATTTTGAGCATTTTTCATATGCCTATGGGCCATTTGTATGATCTCCTTGGAGAAGTGTCTGTTCAGGTCCTTTGACCATTTTTTTAATTGGACTGTTTGTCTTACTGGTGTGGAGTCATGTGAATTCTTTATATGTTTTGGAGATCAAACCCTTGTCTGAGGTGTCATTGACAAATATATTTTTTCATATGGTTGGTTCCCTATTTATTTTGCTGATGTTTTCTTTTGACATGCAGAAGGTTTTTAATTTGATGTTGTCATTGGTATTTTAATAGGAATTGCATTGCATCTATAGATTGCTTTGGGTAGTACACATATTTTGGAGATGTATTCTTTTAGCCTTATTTGGTCTGGGAAGTTCTTTGTTTCACCTTTCATTTAAATCAGAGCCTTGTAGAGTAATGTCAGTTGCAGGTACTTGCTTTTCATTACTTGGAATATTTCATGCTGATCATTTCTGACTTGTAGTGTTTCTGTTGAGAAATCAGCTGATAGCATTATCCGAGCTCCCTTGTATGTTACTAGTTGTTTCTCCTTTTCCATTTTTAAGATTCTTTGTCTTTAAAGAATCTTAATTCTGATGTGTTTTAATTATGATGTGTTTTTGAGTGGACCTCTATGGGTTTATCTTAATTGCGACACTTGTGTGTCCTGAACTTGGATGACTTTTTTCCTTACCTGGTTAGGGAAGTTTTCTGTCATTTTTTTCAAAAAGGTTTTCACCTACAAGTGGAACCTAATCAACACAATAAGCAAGCAAGCTAAATATAACCATAGACATTCAAATTAAGAACAAACTGACAATAACCAGAGGGGAGGTGGGAGGGGATTATGGGAGGAAAAAGGAGAAGGGTTTTTAGGAACATCTATAAAGGACACATGGACAAAAACAAAGTGAGGTAGGATCAAGGGTGAGAAGTGCGGATGGCTGGGGTGGGGGGCAGTGTTGGGGGAAAAATGGAGACAATTGTACTTGAACAACAATAAAAAAATAAAGTAAAACCAGAGCAAAAAAGGAGAAAAGAAATAAAACTTCATTAAAAAAGGTTTTCTATCCCTTGCCATTTTTCTTCTCCCTCTGCTATTCCCATGGTGTGAATGTTGTTACATTTCACATTTTCCCACAGCTCCCTGAAACCATCCTCATTATTTTGGAGTTTTTTTTATTGTTGTTGTTGCTCAGACTCGGGATTTTTCCTACCTTGTCTTCCAGCTTGCTGATTTGGTGCTCCGCCTCATCTAGACTGCTCTTGATTACTGCTAGTGTACCCTTCACTTCTGATATTGTATTCTTCATTTACTCCTAGTTTTAATCCATAGTTTCTATGTCTTTTTATGCTGTTGTAGTTCCCACTAAGTTTCTTATAGTTTCCATAAATTTCCTTGTATTCCTCATTGACTTCCTTGAGCTTCCTTACAACCATTATTTTGAACTCTGTGTCTGATACATTGCTTACCTCAAATTAATTTATCTCTTTTTCTGGGCATTCCTTCTTACCTTTTTATTTGGAGTTGTTTGTCTTCTAGTTTTAGGTGACTCTTTTTGTTTGTTTCTTCATCTCAGATTGCTCTACTTTGACTTCCTGTCTTTGTGGAATCGCCTTTTGTGGTAGGAGTTCTGTAGGTCTTAGTGGTGTAGGCTTTTTGCTCTCCTGATCTGGATTCTCTAGGGATGCCTTTTATTCAGTTTATGTGGGCTCTGTTGTTTTAGATGGACTTTGATTTTGATGGATCATTCATTGGTGTGTTCTCCACACCAGCTGGCTGAGTGTCACTTCTAACTGAGAATTCTAACACCCACCATGACTTGTAGGCTGTTGCTGGCAGGAAAAAAGCAAAACTACCCAGAAAACCAAATCCATTCCAGCCAAACTACCACCCTCTCACATCAGCAACAGTAACAGCAACTGACCAAAGACTAACAAAGATGGAAAGGAATTGAAATTAATGTAATATAGAAAAAAAGAACATGAGATGACTAAAAGAGAGAAAAATGAAAGGGAAAAGGGATGAGAAGTAATAAGAGTAGGGAATAGAGACAAGGTGAATGAAGAAAGAAAAAAATTAAAATGAAAGTAAATAGAGAAGGGTGATGGCAAAATCAAGTAGGAAAAGGGAAGAGTATAATATGAGGTTTGTTATAAAATAAAAATATAGTGAACCTATAGGTACAAAACCTATAGGAAAACCACAGCAGGGTAAATAACAATGACAGATGAGCAAAGATTAATAAAGGTGGAGAGAGAATAAGAATATATAAGAAAGAGAAAAGAGAATATGAGATGTCCACAGTAAAGAAAAATGTTTTTGAGAGGAGAGAGGGAGGAGAAATAATGCATAAAAAATAGAATCCAAGCTAAGAGAGGTAAAAATAAAATTCCAAACTCGAATAAGCAAGGGCAGGAGGAATGCAAAATGTAGTAAGATGGGGGCAGTAACCTATGATATTTGAAATTAAAAAAAAAAAACAACAAGCTGTGACCAAATAGGAATAAAACTGAAGAAAAACAACTACAATATCTAAACCAACCAAACAACTATTTCAAGGGTGGAAAGGAAATAAGAATATTATAATGAAGGGGAAAGTAATGTGAGCAGACTAAAGGAAAGAAAAAATATTTTGAAAGGATAGAGAGAGGAGATATAGTAAGAGTAAGGAATAGGAACAAGGTGTACAATGGGGCAAATAAAACAAAAGTAAAACAAGAAAGGGCAGGAAGAAAGTAAAATGGAGATAGATAAGGGAAGGGTACAATGTGGAATTTGAAATAGAAATAAAAATATACAAAAATCTAAATAAAAAGAATAGAAAATAAAAGACAAAAATAGTGAATTGTGTGAAATACAGTTGAAGGGAAAGGAGAAATGTTAAAAGGCTATGTGAGAGAAACAATAACACAAATTCTTAAAAATAATGAAGGGGAATTTGTCTCTGCAGAGCTTAGTGCTTGCCTTCTGTCTTCTCCTCTGGCTTTTTTATCAGCTCCAGGTCTGGCCCAGGGGTGGGTCCTCCAACTTCTGGCAGCACTGCGTGTTTAACCTTCACCTGCCACTAGAGGGGGCTTCTATTTTGATTGGGGTGGTTAGACCCCTAGATCTCTTTTGGGAAGTGCTATACAGTTTTATGGGAAAACTTTGGGTGTGTTCTCTCTGACCCTGCATCACCCATATGGTCTATCCCAGATTATTTTCAATAATGTATAGTTTCTGATGAACTTGCTGTCCATTTCAAGGGGGGGCAATCTTTGTAAGAGGGTGAACTTCTTCCTACTTGGTGCTGATAGCAGCTAGGTGTGTCAGGTGAAGCTGAGCAGAACACTGATTCCCTCTTGCTGCACCAATTTCTGATCTCACTGCCTGGTTGGCCTCCGTGGAATACAGCCCTAGGAAGCAATGTATTTTGTCTCCCTGAGAGTGGTACAAAATAGGCAATTTTGTCATTTTTCTTCCTGTCTTTCTCCTGCGAATATGTGCCCTGCAGGGGTTTCTTAAGCCTGATCTGCCTGTTTTGCAGGGCTTCCCCATTAGATGTTGTGCTTAATGATCCTGCAGAAGGTGGGTACTGGGTACATCTTTCCCTTCCAAGAGGTATGAACTCTGCCAGGAAAGAAGGCTCTGCATGGTTGTAAACAATTTCAGAAGCTGAAATTTTGCCCATCCAGTTCCCAGCCCACTACCCTCACTGCAGATACAGTCCTAAACTCTCCACTTGGTGCAGTCACCAGTCTGCTAATCATGCTGTGCTGAGGCCCAGATATCCCTTTGCTGTGCAACTTTCTCATTTCCCTGCCCAGTTATACTCAGTGGGAGCAAACCACACTTTCAATCTCCTTCCTTTGCTTTCAGAGAAACTGCCCAGAGGGCGTCTCTGCTCAGCATGCTTCAGTTCCTCTTTTTAAAATAAAGTCTCTGGGGGCACAACTACTGCAGAACCAAGTCTCAGTCCAGTTTTCCACACACACCACCTCACCAAAAGACCAAAAGTCTCTTAACACTCATGGCTGGCCACCACCTGCCTCCATTCAACCCAGGTACAGATAGAGTTCCACTTTCTCTCTGGCACTCATCCAGTTGGCGTTTGACACTGCAGCTATAGATGTGCTTCCTGCCATGTGTCCAAAGTTCCTTCTTAAATTGCCATTGAAGACAAATTTTAAGTATTTTTATTGGTTAAGCTATTAGAGTTGTCCCATTTTTCTCTCCTTTATTTCCCTCCACCTTGCACTCCTCCTCCTACCAGAATTCTCCCCCACCCTTAGTTCATATCTATGGGTGGTATGTAGAAGTTCCTTGGCTTCTCCATTTCCTATGCTATTCTTAACCTTCCCCAATCTATTTTATGCCTACCATTTATGCTTCTTATTCCCTGTACCTTTCTCCCCATTCACCCTCCTCCCACTCCCCACTGATAACCCTCTATGTGATCTTCATTTCTATGATTTTGTTCCTGTTCTAGTTGTTTCCTTAGTCTGGTTTTTTTTTTTTTAGGTTCAGTTGTTGATAGTTGTGAATTTGTTGTCATTTTACTGCTCATAGTTTTGATCATCTTCTTTTTCTTAAATAAGTCCCTTTAACCTTTCATATAATAAGAGCGTGGTGATGATGGACTCCTTTAACTTAAACTTGTCTTTGAAGCACTCTATCTGCCCTTCCATTTTAAATGATAGCTTTTCTGGATAGAGTAATGTTGGATGTATGGATTTCATGACTTGGAATACTTCTTTCCAGCCCCTTCTTGCCTGAAAGGCTTCTTTTGGGAAATTAGATAATAGTCTAAGCGCACTTTTTTGTAGGTAACTGTCTCATTTTCTCTTACTAATTTTAAGATTCTCTCCTTATGTTTCATTTTGGGTAATGTAATTATGATTTACCTTGGTGTGTGCTTCCCAAATTCTTTGGGACTCTGAGCTTCCAGGACTTCCTGGAAGTCTATTTCCTTTGCCAGAGTGAAGAAGTTCTCCTTCATTATGTTTTCAAATAAGTTTTCGATTTCTTGCTTTTCCTCTCCTCCTTTTGGTAACCCTATGATTCAGATGTTGTAACATTTAAAGTTGTCCCAGGTGTTCCTAAGCCTCTTCTCATTTTAAACAAAAATCTTGTTTCTTCATTCTGTTCTGGTTGAATGCTTATTTTTTTCTTCTATTTCAAATTATTGATTTGAGTCCTGGTTTTCTTCCCTTCACAGTTGGTTCCTTATATATTTTTCTTTATTTCGCTTTGTATAGCCTTCATTTTTTCCTATACTTTGCTACCAAGCTCAACCATTTCTGCATCAAGTAGGTTGGTTATCTCTTCATTGCTTAGTTCTGTTTTTGGAGCTTTGATCGGTTCTTTCCTTTGGGTCATATTTCTTTCTCTCAGCATGCCTGTTACATCTTAAGGGGCAGAAATTGAGATATTCACCAGAGTGGGGCAACTCACTTTGCTGCTGTATTGTGGTGCTGTATGTGGAGGAGGGGCCAGAGAGGGAACAATGTGGCTTGCTTGAGTCTCAGCAAGCTTTCAATCACTTCTCCCACTACCCACAAGCAAACTGGGCTCTTCCGGTGATGATTTCCCAGGAGGGTGATATATGTGCATTCTAGGACTCTGTTGGTCTCTTCAACAAACTCTCCCATGAGGCCATGAGTCTCTTGAGGTGCTGCATCCCCCATGAGTTTTTACAGGCAGAGGTTCTGAGGCTTTCTTTTTCCTCACTGGATCCCTGAGTTTCATGTCTTTCTCACTCCCCAGTTGTTCCTCCCAGTTTATCTGCATGCAAATTTGGGACTACCAGCCATCATGTTGCCTGCCTGGTCCTCCAGCTCCTGTCTTTCCATGTGTCCTCTCTGTCCCAGCTGCCCATGTCTGCCCCTCCTACCAGTCTGGATGACTATTTCTTTAACTTCTTGGTTGTTCAACTTCCATACAGTTTGACTTTCTGGCAGTTCTGGTTGTGTTTTGTTTTTGAATTTGTTTTTTCCCTTCTTTTGTATGTGCAAGGAGGGAAAGTGTATCTACCTACCCCTCCATCTTGGCTAGAAGATTGAACACAATTCTAATAAATTCAATATAACCAATCTTTATTGAGAATAAATATGTGTCCAGAATTGTTCTAGTATAATTTCTGAAACTGAATTTTCTGGGTTTAAGATATGTTTCCCTATTAATTAACTCAGTATTCTAGGAAATTAACATAATGTCTCTTTGCCTGTTTGTCTTCTGAAAATGAATTAGATACTACTTTATATATTTTTGTTGTGGTTAAATGAGTCAATATATGTACATTGTATATTTTGGCACCTAGTATATAATAAGCACATATGATAAATGTTAGCAATTATTTTTTAGTAGTAACAGCTATACACTGAGAACAGAAGATGAATGCAAGTTCTCTAACTATGCTTACAATTGAGTTAAGATTTAAGATCAATGCAAAGAAAATTATTAAGGAGTTAGAAATTATAGCAATTCAGTGCCAACTTTTACATTTATTAAGGTTATTGACACAACATCTATGTGGGCTGTGAATAATAGGATGATGTAGTACATGGAAGATGACCTGGCAAGGCTGATGTCTTGCATGTATCTGAGCTAGGAGATTCAAAATCATATAGGTCTGTGATGAGAACAGAGATGTGAGAGGTTGGTTAAAAGTATAAAAGTTCTTACAACTGAATTTTAGGTAGTGTATTGATTATTCTACCCTGATTTTAAACTGGCTTCAAAGATCAGCCCTCTGTCTACCTGGTAGCAGAGGTCAATGCTTAACCCTACTTGCAAACTGTTGCTTCTCTTTTTCTAATTATGAAGAGCAATACTATAAATTCTTAAGCCACCCTCTTGTGGTGCCAGGGAAATAGACAGAAAGTATGATACATACCTTAGCAAGATCATAGCCTGCCCTAATAAAGTTTGAAGCCCATCTCTTCACCCCAGAGATTTCTCCTAATAGCCAAGGCAACTCTACCCTCCAAAATGTTAATTTCAGGATTAGAAAATGAGTTACCTAAGTAATGGGGTCTCTAGGCACTCTGCTTTTTTGGATTGTGTCTCACACTATTGATCACTTGGGAACCCGTGGTGTTCAGGGAAAAGAGACCCAGAAATCTGTTACAGACAGTTTGTAATTTATAAATAGAACTTAAGCCAGAGTTACCACTTTGTGACTCAAAGAAGGCCTGCTTCCAGCAGGAAGAACTATAACAATCTACAGGAAAGTGTGTGTGTGTGTGTGTGTGTGTGTGTGTGTGTGTGTGTGTGTTTGTGTGTGTGTATTTACCCTTCTTTTCTATTCGCAGGCACTGGAAAGCTGGTTTACACATTGTTTCCATCGTTTCTAGTTCTTTTAGATATTATATTCTGGATAATATCTAAAGATTTCCCAGGCAATGGTGGGATTTTTATCAAATAATAGCTTTGCTCAATAAGATGTTAATGACCTTCAGATAAGAAAATTTGTGGATGATTTGATAAAATAGCAATATTTTAAAGTTATCTAACATCAAATAACTGATGGGTATTAAATCAGGAAAGGCATTGACAAAGTTCTTGGAAACATTTTATAACTACTACTAAAAATCCATATCTATTATTACAGACAGTCAAATATCCAGATTGGGGAATTTGGCTCTCAAGCATAAAGACAGCTCTAGAGGACCTGAGAAACAGGCTACTTGGTGAGTTTCTTTCTTTTTTTTTTTGTATTTCAAAATGAGGAATATTTATTATAACATACTCAGTTATCACACAGCCAATGAAAGTTCTAGAAAGGGTAAATGATCTCATGTAAAGAATACATGCTGTGATTTACATGATTTTGGAAGTATGTGTGTGTAAACTAATGTCAAGAAGAGGAACATAAGATTTCAAGAGCCTTTAATATACAAGCTATTAAAAAATCTAAGTTTCATAAAGAGAAAGAGCATGTCTTGTTCATCTTCATTTTTCTAGTACTAGCATAGCAGTTATACTTTGTGACTACTCAGCCCATTGAACTGCTAAAAAATGTTTTTTCTTAGATTTGAAGCAAAATCTTATTCAGAGAGGACTAAAAAATGTCACTGAGCAATGAAATGTTGTCTTGTTTGCGAAACTGCAAATAGTGCACTTATCCATAAATAGGTCAGGGATTCACTTTATTTCACTTTTTTATTTGTCATTTATTTGAAAGAAAGGGAAGGGTGGTAAAAATTCAGGGTCAAAGGCATTTCTAAATTTTCTGTTCACCTATTACCTCTCTACTTTTTCTTTCATCATTTTTTCATTAACTAGATTTTTTAATTTTTATTTTAATTTTTTATTCAACTACAGTTGTTCTCATTTTTCTCCCACCACTCTCCCTCCCACCCCAGCCATCCCCACCTACCAGCCTCAATCCTGCTCCTCTTTGGCTTTGTCCATGTGTCCTTTATACATGTTCCTTGACAATCCTTCTCCCTTTTACCTCCATTTTCCCCTCTCATCTGCCCTCTGGTTATTGTCAGTTCATTCTTAATTTCAATGTCTCTGGTTATATTTTGCTTGCTTGTTTTATTGATTAGGTTCCACTTTTGGTGAGCTCATGTGGTATTTTTCTTTCACCATCTGGCTTATTTCACTTAGCACAGTGTTCTCCAGATTCATCTATGCTGTTGTGAAAGGTAGGAGCTCCTTTTTTCTTTCTGCTGCATTCAACTACATTTTCTACACCCTATATGAGTAATCCTATTCTTTTTTAAAATTTTTGTTTTATTAATTATGCCATTACAGTTGTTCTATTCCCCCCTTTATTCCTCTCCACCCTGCACCCCCCTATGCCTAACATTCCCCCCTTTAGTTTATGACCATGTGTCTCAAGTTCTTTAGATTCTATATTTCCCATACTATTCTTGCCCTCCCCCTATCTATTTTCTACCTACTATCTATGCTACTTATTTTCTGAACCTTCTCCCCCCTTCTCCTTCTCCCACTCCCCTGTTGCTAACTGTTCATGAGATCTTCATTTCCATGTTTCCGCTCCTGATCTAGCTGTCCTTTTAGTTTGCTTTTGTTTTAGGTGTGGTTAATAACTGTGAGTTTGCTGTCCTTTCATTGTTCATCTTTTTTTAACTTCTTTTTCTTAGATAAGTCCCTTTAGCATTTCATATAATAAGGGCTTGGTGATTATGAACTTCTTGCATTTCATCTTATCTGAGAAGCACTTTATCTGCCCTTCCATTCTAAATGGAAGTTTTGCTGGATAGAACAATCTTGGGTGTAGGCCTTTGAATTTCATGACTTGAAATATCTCTTTCCAGCCTCTTCTTGCCTGTAAGTTCTCTTTTGAGAAGTCTGCTGACAGTCTGATGGGGACTCCTTTGTAAGTGACTGTCCCCTTATCTCTTGCTGCTTCTAGGATTCTCTCCTTCATTTTAATCTTGGCTAATGTAATGATGATGTGCCTTGGTATGTTTCTTCTTGGGTCCAACTTCTTTGGGACACTCTGAGCTTCCTGGATTTCCTGGAAGTCTATTTCCTTTGCCTGAACAGGGCAGTTTTCCTTTATTATTTGTTCAAATAATTTTTCCACTCGTGGCTGTGCCTTTCCCCCTTCTGGTACCCCTATAATTTGTATGTTGGATTGTTTAAAGATGTTCTGGAGGTTCCTAAGTCTCTCCTCATTTTTTTGAGTTCTTGTTTTTTCATATTTTCCTGTTTGGCCATTTTTTCCTTCCTTCTGGTTCACTCCCTTGATTTGAGTCCCAGTTTCCTTTTCATCACTATTGGTTTCCAGTGCATTTCCCTCCATTTCAATTAATTTAGCCTTCATATGTTCCTCTAATTTGTGACTAAAATCAACCAGTTCTGTGAGCATCCTGATCACCAGTGTTTTGAACTGTGCATCTGAAAGTTCTGCTATTTCTTTATCGCTTAGAGTTATGGGCTCTGGGGCTTTGAGATCTTCTTGAGCCATTTTTGTTCTGTTTGCACCTCTTATGTGATGAGCAGAGCCTTAGGTGTTCACCAGGGCGGGGCCACCCAGGTTGCTGGTTTGTGATGCTGTATGTGGGGGCGTGTTCAGAGCAGGGAAATGGCGGGCCTCTCTGCTGCCTGCAGTGGCTGGGGCCTGCTCGGTCCTGTCTCACTGCCCACTCCCTGGCTGGTCTATCTGCGCAGGAATGCAAAACCACAGTCAACCCACTGCTCTCCGCCTTTGCTGGGTCCACCAATCACTCACTTGGTCGCTCACTGGGTTGCTCACTGGGCCTGCCCATTGCAACCCCATGCCTGGGATGCACGCACCTGAGTCCGTCTGACTAAGTTTTCCTATGCAACCCCGCTCCACCAGCTGCTGGCTTTGCTCCTCTTACCAGTCAGGCTGAAAAATTTGTTGTTATCAGACTTCCAAAAAGTTCAATTTTCTGTGTTCTGGCTGTGTTTTCTTTTGCTAATATTTTGTTGTCTCTAGACTTTGTTGTGTGAGAAAGCATGGTATCTCCACCTATGTCTCCATCTTGGCAGAAGTCTGCCAGTAATCCTATTCTTGACAATGTTTTCCATTTCTCCATCTCACTTTGCACTCCTATTTTGATGTTTCTATCAGTTATTCTCTCACATAATAGTGCTGGGATAGTTTGTAAAAGTATCAGCAATTTAGAGTTAATGGTTGGGAAATGGTGACTATGGCAGTCAGAAGTTAGATATTGTTAGAAGACATGAAGTGAAGACAAAACAGAGGCGAAACAATTTTAGAAGGTACTGTCTTTAGGGTGAAAAAAAGGGAGGAATTGAGATGATTCTCAGCTTTCTGAATGAAGGTAATGGTTAAATATGAGGGGTTTTATTACACATTATTGATTTAAGCAGTATGGTTAAATATGCCCCAGTATAGTCTCCAGTTTTGAACTCACCTGGGGTAAACTTATTTCTATTCCCCATCACAATTTGCAATATAAAAATTGAAGTAAAAATATAATATTTTGTCCTTACCTGATAAATAAATTTTATCTTTGCTCTTGCTAGGAAAATTAATTCCCTACTTGAAGGAATATTCTCAAATTTATTCCATCCTCTTTCTTCCCTTTATTTAGAATTCGAGGAGATGAGCCTAAAACCTACAGTGACTTTTCAAACCATTTTCCCATGATCTAAAGTACATTTGGTGCAATCACAGTGGGATATCTAGTACAAGTGTTTCCTTTTTAATCTTTCTTAATCACAGTGGATTCTAAGTATAGTGCACAGGGAAATGAAGACTAGGACCTAGGTTTCTTGGGAGGAGAAGTCAATCTAGGACCGTCACAGAGCATTTGTTGTTGGTAGTGCATGCTGACAGTGTCGATAATAGCCTCAGATATGTTTTATCTTTCACCTAGGTCACTGTTAGTCACTGAATCTTTAGGGAGCTAATTTAACTGTGTTTGAGGAGACCTATAGAGATGAGCTTCTTTATTTGCCTGAACTCACTTCTTCAATAGCTGGGTAATTATTTATATAAAATCTGTCTTTTAGTTTGTCTCTACTTTCCCTCTCAGACCTATCTCTGACATCAATCCTAGGGTGCTAGGTAACAGGTCTGTAGTACTAAAGAAGAGGATGGATAAAAGCGATGACTCTGAGCAATTATCCAACAGCTCAACAGTGATGGACCTTAAGGTCTGGGCATTGCTCAGAAGATGTACGGTCCTTTACTAGAGGCCTTGGTAAAGGCTACTCTCTTTCATAGTTGATTTATCACACCTTTCTTTTCTTTGCCTTGCTCTTTCAGACCAAGACCTTTCTCAATGCAAAAACCAAACTCCACTGCTATGACTGAGTTTCTCTTTAAAGGTTTCTCCATGTTTGGGTGGTAGCCCAGGCTTGTCTTCTTTGTTGCCTTTCTAATTGTGTATCTGCTGATTCTCTCTGGCAATGTCATTGTTGTTACTATTATTCACCTGGACCATCATCTCCAGACTCCCATGCAGTTTTTCATGAGCATGCTGCCTATCTCTGTGGCCATCATTCTTCACATGCTTTCTGGACTACTGTGTCATCAGCCCATTGCTGTCCAAGGCTGTGCCACTCAGATCTTCTTTTATCCCACATTTGGTATCAACAACTATTTTCTGCTCACAGCCATGGGATGTGATCACTGTGGGACAGTCTTCAACACCCTACAGTACTCAGTTATCCAGGGTAAAGAGTCTGCATGCAGTTTTTATCTGGGTCACTAGGAATTGGTCTGGGCATGGCCACTGTCCAGGTAACACTTGTGTTTTGCCCCCCTTTCTGTGATTCTTTATCATCTCTCAATTCTTCTGTGATGTGAGACCCCTGCTGAAGCTGCTATGCATAGACACCATGGTTAATGAAATGATCAACTTTGTTGTCAGCATCTGTGTTCTTTGTTCTGCTTATGAATCTGGTCTTTATCTCTTATGTCTTCTTAATCTCTGCCATCCTTAAATTTGCTTCAGCTGAGGGTTGGAAGAAGGCCTTTGCCACCTAGCCTTCCACCTCACAGTAGTCATCATCTACAGTAGATAATGGATGGCAGTGCCTTCATCATCTACTTCAAGCCTAAGTCCCAGAGTTTTCTAGGGCATGAGATACTCATCTCAGTGACCTACACTGTTATCACTCCCTTGTTGAACCTCGTTGTGTACAGCCTGAAGAAAAAGGAGGTCAAGGATGCTTTGTGCAGAGTCATAAGGCAAAAGTTCCTCTCCACTTAATGAGGGGAGGTTATTAAAGCCTTTTCCTTAATTTTATATAGGCATTAATTTTAATGCTGTTTTGATAGTGTCTTCAAGTATGAGATCAAGAAAAATAGACTAAATTTAATTGGGTGCTAAAATTGTAGACTTCCATTAGAGCTACTTATGATTGTCTGTGCCTTCTTTCAGAAAAGACAAAAACGGTTTAACAGACAGTTAAGAATGTACGACAAATATTTACATTCCCGAGTCACTCATATTGATGTTTTCTTTCACACACATGCACATAGCCATACACACCCTGAGAATATGTTGAGTTATACAACTCCATTAAGACACAAAATAGAGCAGACTTTTAAGAGCTACTAAACAAAGGGTTTAGAAACTATCTTAGAAAGACTTTTTGTGCTATTAAGGGTATAGTAGTAGTTTGTGCAAACATTTTAACAATTAATGAGGGGACATGCATGCATATAATTTCTGTAGACACTGAAATTTCTTGTAATCTGTTTTAGCTACTTGCTAATAGTTCATCACAGCCTGAAGAATCATTAAAAGATGGCTTTCTCATGTTCCAAGTGACTAGAATAACCCTAATTGGCCATTACTGAGAATGAGTAGTGTAAATATAGGAAATCAAAATGCCATCAGCTACTGAAAATTCAAAAGTGAGTTGTCCATAGTCCAGATGTGCCTAAGTAAGAAAACTCCAATTGTAAAGTTGAATATGCTGAAAAGCCCAATGTTTTGTTTTTTTTTTATGATTCCTACATGAGAGTGAAAGAGAGTGGAGGTTGGAAAGAGCCAAGCAAGAACATAGATTATTTTGCAAGATAGAGCTAAACCCTTTGTAATAGTATTATACGTGTAAGCACTTTGAGTACAACTTATAAAACTTGACTTAAAAATTTGTTTTTTAGAGTAAGCTCCTAAACCTGAAGAGGGAAATCTTTAAAAAATTTTTAGATACTCCAGCTTAAAATCTGAGTTGAAAAAAATAATTTTATCTTTGGGCAAAAAGAAGGTAAAAGTGTATGCTTTGGTACAAGGAAAAATCCTCTCTCCCTCATTCTTTCATTTCCTATGGCATTGTATTTCAAGAATCAAGCAAGTCCTGAGTTTCAAACACAACTCTTGCAGTCTCCAGAATCCAGCTGATACCAAGTGGTAACCCTGAAAAAGATTGTGGAAGTGTCATAAAGTCTTTTGGGTACTGGATTTGGGACAAGTCCATGGAAGTTAACAAATCCTCTAAGTGAACATGTCTCACTTTGTAAAAAAACACTGGCATGTGAAGTCTGACAAGAAATAAAAGATATATTTGCCTTTGTGTCCAGATTTCTAGAAATGATAGAGCCAGTTCATTTCTGTGAGGATGGTCATAAAACAATTATAAAAACTCTTTTTCTTAGTAGTTCTTCTTAACTAAGATAAAAATGTTAGGTAAACGTTTGATGGCTGATGTTACACTTTTGTTTGAGGTTGTATCTAGTGGAGGCTGTTGTATACTACCATGATTGTTTCCCTTGAGAACCCACATTCATTACTCCAGATGCTGGGAGTGTCTTAGGCTCTCACCTGTGAGACGGTTTGAGGTTTTTGCTGTGGCTATGTCACATTTCAACTATTCCCTTTCCCCAGGTCTGCTTCCTCTACTCTCACACAGATGTTGATATTCAGAGCCCTCCCTAATAAACTTGTTGCATTCAAATCTCTGTTTGAGACTGTTTCTTGGGGATATCTCTTTACAACCCTTTAGGAACCCATTTCTAGAACAACAGTTGCCAAGTGGGAAACCCAACTTTTCAGCCTTGGTATATTCTAATCAAGACAGAAGACGAGTGATTCCTATCTTTTAATTTAAAAAATAATTTTATGCTATCAATTGAACTGTATTTACTGTGGCTCAATTCAGTCAACAGTAGTTTAGTATTATTTTCTTGGAAACTGATTAAAAATTAAAAAATATATATTTTACCTCAGAATCCACAAAAAATCATCCCTTTGTCTTCAAAATTTGTCTGTGAGTAATTTAAATTTTATTTCAGCCTGATGCCCTTACCTTACAATGAGATTGCTAACCACTGTTAATGATATGTTTAAGATTGCAAATATAAGAAAGACAACCTGGGCATATACCATTCCAATTTTTGAGAAGGAAAAAAAGTGCAGATACTGTAAGTAACATATATGAGCAAACTTGATAGTGATTCCTGGCACATTTATAAACTGTTTATGGTGGGAATGTCATGGAGATTGATGAAGCACTGATGAGAATTTGGGCTTGGTAAGTAAGTGTCCACAGCTGAACAGACAACTTAAGGCAGGAAGGCAGTACTACTTTCTCATGTTATCCAAGGCTCTTCAGTCATTCTAAAACTATATTCTATCTGTATGTTCAAGGAGATAGCCCTGGTGTCCAATTTTCCACTTAGAGTAGAGAGAAAGATCAGAGCCTTTATTTAAGCATTCATTTCTTCAATTTACTGACAGGTTGGATTTTTTTATCTGAGTTTCTACTCCTTAAGTGCGAAGAGATTTTATCTCCATTTGGCCACCAGTAGGGACCTATGACTTGTTTTTTGTTTTTGTTTTTGGAATAAAATGCCCTAACTATTAGGAGTTCATGATAATTTGTGGCAGGCAGTTTAGAATAGAAAGTGTGGGAGAGAAAATTTGCTCTATGGACTAGCCTAGACCAATTTTATACGAGCTTGGAGGTAATAAATGAGGCATCAAAGGTGAAGCAATGGTGAATTATTTCTATTTCAGCCATCTGTATAACATACATGTGCTGTCTCTGGCATAGATAGAAAGATTATATATATCTGGCATTGACAGATAAACTTTTATATATATACAATGAGAATGGTTTGCATGACATTGACATTGATATAAACTGGCAGCCAATGAGAGTGCACTGGAATGCACATGTGTGAACAATGATGACTTCACTGTACTAATCAGTGGGGATGGTAGATGCTGTTGAGTATGTGTACTGTGTAGCTGTTGCATTAAAATCACTGAGCAAGAAGAGCAACAAATTTGCATCAAATTTTGTATTAAACTTGAACATTGCTCCATGCAAACTATTAGATAATTCAGAAGGTCCACAGCTATGCACAATGGGTGATTGGCAGCTTCATCATGACAATGCACTCCTTCATATATCACATCTCATGCAGAGGTTTTTGGTGAAACATCAGATCACCCAGGTGACTCAGCCTCTCTATACCTCGAATTCGGTACCCCGTAACTAACAGATTTTCCCAAAACTAAAAACACCTTTGAAAAGGAAGAGATTTCAGGAAGCTGGGAAGATGGCAACGGAGTAGAACGGAGTGGATCCTAGCTCCCTACTCATGGGTGAAAACCCTGGCAGATCTATAGAGAAACAGCACACTAATCCATCGGTTATCCAGCATTTGTGAAATTAAAAGAACAGAGATTGTGACGGATGCTGAAACACCAGAAAGCGGAATGTCAGTGGGGTCTTGAGGACTGGAGTAAAGACAAAGCAGTGGCGGGGGCTGGCGCCCCTGGCCAGGTGGCCCTGGTGCTGCCTCTATGGCCAGGGATCAGAGCCATTGGTCTGAGACCAACATCAGAGGTGTCTACCACAGGAGCCTGGGCACCCAGCAGCCCCTGTGGCCACCAGCGTGGGCCAGCAGCTCCCCCACTCGCTGTATAACCAAAACTGGACAACACTGGGCAGAGATATGTCTGCTTGCTTGCTTGCATTATCAGGGAGGGTTACAAAGACACAGGGCCTGGTTCAACTGCAGACTCTGTGGTCGCAAGCCTGGGAGAACTGAGAGACACATTGGCCTCACGGGTCTAGCTGGGATCTGTGCTGGACTGAGAGGCAGGCTGTCTGGAGAGTTTTGGGCTTTTTAAAAAAAAGTGGACTGAGGTGTTCTCCTGCCAGGACAGCTTGGCTTGCTTCCCTCCCAGCCTTGCAGTGAGCCGGGGGAAAGCTGAGGCATTTGGGGTCTCGCCACAGGACCGGGAAGCACCCTGCCGGTTTCACAGGTCCCGGACTGCCCGGTGGGCTGGCGCGCACAGGCCTGGAGCCTTGCAGGCCACAAGACCGGGAAGCCACAAGACCGGGAAGCACCTTGCTGGTTTTGCAGGCCCCCCCCCCCCGATTGCACTGCGGGCACACGCGGGTGTGGAGACTTTGGAGTCACCACCACAGGGCTGGGAGGCACCTTGCTGGTTTCTCAGATGCCAGACAGCTTGGCAGGTGCACACAGGCACAGAAGCCTCTGAGTCCCCCACACAGGACTGGGAAGTGCCCTGCCGGTTTCAACTGGCCGGTGTGCACAGGCACAGAAGTGGTTGAGTGCCACCACAAGACTGGGAAGGACACTACAAGAACCCGTGGGTCCCAAGCAGCTTGGCGAGTGTGCGGGCACCCACACCCCAATCTGGTAGCCTGGCTGGTGTGTGCACTTGTGCCGGCATCCCAGCACACAGAGAGATCCTGCTGCAACCAGAAAAACCAGTCTGGACAGTTTGAAACCAACAAGGGAAGGGTTTCTCTGTTGTTGATGTTATTGTTTTTGTTGTTTGTTTGTTTTCTGGGTTCCCCCCTTTTTCAGTAACTTTTTTGTGCATTTGTTTAGTAATCCTATATATTTTTAATTTTATCACTGCTTTATCTTTATATACTTTGTTTCTCTCCTTTCTTTTTCCCTGTTTCAGTCCTTCTTCCTTTCCTCTTAAACTCATCACTTTTGCTTCCCTTCTCTTGCCTTTTTGTTTGATTGTTTGTTTGTTACTTCATTTCCTTTTACCCACAAGAGACACAAACAACTAGGAACTGTGAAAGGACCAGAATGGGACCCAAAGTGGGGGCATCTCAACAGTAGAGACAGAGAGACAAATTTTACCCTCCTATAGCAGAGAAGCCACGAGGTATTGCATTTTTTCATTATTCTCACTTCTTTTATATTTTAATAATATCTCTGTATTCCTTCTTTTTCTGTATAAGCTTCTCAGTCTTGAGTAGTATATTGTATTATTAGACAGGCTCCCACTGTCCTTTCTTCCACAGTGCTTTGAAAATCCTCTAAACTCCACTTCACTTGTTTTCACTTAGCACACTACCTAAAGCTTTATACCCCCTACTAAGACAGATCACATAGAGTTTGTTATATGAGGGCTGCTCTAATATTAGTGTAAATAATAGCTGATCTATACAACAGTAAATACTTCACAACACATCTCACAGATCTTACCTCATTGTACAGGTCCCTGAATTTTATCACTGTTGTGATTAACTCTATTTGCTCACACACTACACTTATTTACTGTTCCTTACACTCACTCACCTTACCTCAAAATCTGACTGTCTGAAACCTCACTGCTTTCTAGTTCCAACTAACAAGACTTCCCTCCACAACAAGAGGCTTGTCTTTTGTCCATCCTCTTGTAAAAGTGGCAAGTGGAGCTGAAGAATATGGGTAACACTATATATAGCTTAAAGATCGCCTATCTCCTCTCTATTGGCTGTGACTGTAAATATCATAAAAAACTCTTCTGCTGTCATAAACCATTTTCCCCCTTCCGCCAACTGATTACACATACACGATAAAAGGAGTAGGTGAAAACAAAGAATATCAAGCTACCTGAAAAAGTCTGCACCACTGAAACTCACAGGTGTTATACCACAGAGGTTCACAACATAAACCCAGGGAGTCAGAATAGATCAATTTTAAAAGCTGAGGCTAACAAGAAGACTCTCACAAACAATGGGAAGGCAAAGAAACAATCCCCATATGAAAAAAAGAAGCAGACATTTCAGAAAAATGATAGATGAAATAGAGGCTAATCAACTATCAGAGAGTGAATTCAAAGCAGCAGTTATCACGAAGTTCAAAGAGCTCACAATGAGCTACCAGAAACTACAGGGGAGCTACAAAGTTCTCACCGCTAACTATATCAACATGAAAAAGGAAATAGGAACTATCAGCAAGGGAAAAGAGGAAATGAAGAATACAATTTCTGAATTGAAGAACACAGTAGAAAGTTTCAAAAGTAGGATACATGAAGTGGAGGATAGGATTAGCGAGCTGGAGGACAAAGTAGAAAGCATCTCACAGAAAGAGAAGGTAAATGAAAAGAAATTCAGAAAGAATGAAGAGGGATTAAGGGAAGTACAAGACAATATGAAACGTAATAATATCCAGGTAATAGGGATACCAGAAGGAGAAGAAGAACAAGGGATAGAAAATATATTTGAAAGAGTAATTGGAGAAAAATTGCCTAATTTGATGAGAGAAAAAGTCATACAAATCCAGGAATTCCAGAGAGTCCCAATCAAGAGGAACCCAAAGAGGCCCACTTCAAGACACATAATCATCAAAGTGCCAAAATTCCAAGACAAAGAGAGAATCTTAAAGGCAGCAAGGGAGAAAAAACAAGTAACATACAAGGGAGCCCCAATAAGGTTAGCTACTGACTTCTCAGTGGAAACACTCCAAGCAAGAAGACAATGTCAAGAAATATTCCAAGTAATAAGAACCAGAGGCCTACAACCAAGGCTACTTTACCCAGCAAAGCTCTCAATCAAAATAGAAAGCCAAATAAAGAGCTTCCAAGATGAAAGAAGTCTAAAAGAATATGCCTCCACCAAACCAGCTCTACAAGAAATACTAAAAGGACTGCTTTAAGGGAAGGGGGGAAAAGAGGGAGACAGAGAGGAACACAGGTACAAAAATGGCAATGAATAAGTACCTATCAATAATAACCTTAAACGTAAATGGATTAAATGCTCCAATAAAAAAATACAGAATAGCTCAATGGATAAGAAAGCATGACCCACACATATGTTGCCTATAAGAGACCCACATTGGGACAAAAGACCATCACAGACTAAAACTGCCAGGCTGGAAACAAATTTTCCAAGCAAACGGACAAGAAAAAAAAGCTGGGGTAGCAATTCTCATATCGGACAAAATAGACTTCAACAAAAGGGCCATAAAGAGAGACCCGGAAGGCCACTTCATTATACTCAAGGGAAGAATCCACCAAGAAGACATAAACATCATAAATATATATGCACCAAACATAGGGGCACCTAAATATATCAAAAAAATCTTAGAGGAATTCAAAAAAGATATTGACAGAAACACAATTATAGTAGGGGATTTTAAAACCCCACTGCCAAAAACGGACAGATCTTTCAAAAAAATATCAACAAAAGTATTGTGGCATTAAACAACACCCTAGATCAAATGGACTTAACTGATGTATATACAGAGCCCTTCATCCCGAAGAAGCTAAATACACATTCTTTTCAAATGCACACAGAACTTTTTAAAAATATTTTATTTATTTATCTTTAGAGGGGAAGGGAAGAAGAGAGGGAGAGAAACATCAATGTATGGTTGCCTTTTGTGCATCCCCTGTTGGGAACTGGCCTGCAACCCAGGCATGTGCCCTGACTGGGAATTGAACCGCAATTGTCTGGTTCGCAGGCCCACGCTCAATCCACTGAGCTACACCAGCCAGGGCCACACAGAACATTTTTAAAGACAGACCACATGATAAGACACAGAACGAGCCTCAACAAATTCAAGAAAATTGAAATCATACCAAGCATCTTCTGTGACCACAAGGGACTAAAATTGGAAACCAACCCCAAAGGAAAAAACCCAAAACACCCCAAATCATGGAGACTGAATGGTATGCTATTAAACAATGAATGGGTCAAGAATGAAATTAGGGAAGAAATCAAAATGTTTCTGGAAACCAATGAAAATGATCTCACAACAACCCAAAACCTATGGGACACAGCCCAGGCAGACCTGAGGTGAAGTTTATAGCAATACAGGCCTACCTAAAGAAGATAGAAACATTTCAAACAAACAACCTAACCCTACACCTGCAAGAACTCGAGGAACAACAACAAAGACAGCCCAGAGCAAGCAGAAGGAAGGAAATAACCAAGATTAGAGCAGAATTAAATGACATAGAAACTAAAAGCACAATTCTAAGGATCGATGAGTCCAGGAGTTGGTTCTTTGAGAAGATAAACAAAATAGACAAGACCTTAAGTATGCTCATCAAGAAAACAAGAGAGAGAGGACAGAAATAATCACAATCAGAAATGAAAGAGAAGAAATTACAACTGGTACCACAGAAATAGAAGGAATTGTAAGAAATCACTAAGACGAATAGTACGCCAAGAAATTTGAAAACTTAGGGGAAATCGACACATTTCTAGAAAAATACAATCTACCAAAACTCAATGAAAACCAAGCAGAAAATCTAAAAACACCAATAACAGCAAAAGAAACTGAAGCAATAATAAAAAAAACTCCCATCACACAAAAGCCCTGGACCAGATGGTTTCACAGGAGAATTCTACAAAGCATTTAAGAAGAGCTAACCCTTATTTTCCACAGACTATTCCAAAAAATCCAGCAGGATGGAAAACTCCCAAATTCTTTTTATGAAGCCAGCATCATCCTAATTCTAAAAGCAGATAGAGACACAACGAAGAAAGAAAACTTCAGGCCAAAATCGCTGATGAACATAGTTGCTAAAATCATCAACAAAATTTTGGCAAATCACATCTAGCAATATATCAAAAAGATCATACACCATGACCAAATGGGATTCATCCCAGGGATGCAAGGATGGTTCAATATTCACAAATCAGTAAATGTAATACATCACATAAACAAAAGCAAAGACAAAAACAACATGATCATATCAATAGATGCAGAAAAAGCTTTCGATAAGGTACAACACCCATTTATGATAAAAACACTCAGCAAAGTGGTAATAGAGGGAGCATTCCTCAATATAATAAAGGCCATATATGAGAGACCTATAGCCAACATCATACTCAATGGGCAAAAACTAAAACCTTTTCCACTAAGATCAGGAACAAGACAAGGATGTACACTTTCACCTATTCTATTCAATATAGTATTGGAAATTTTAGCCACAGCGATCAGGCAAGAAAAAGAAATAAAAGGCATCCAAATAGAAAAGGAGGAAACAAAACTGTCACTGTTTGCAGATGACATGTAGTGTACATGGAAAATCCTATAGACTTTACCCCAAAAGTGCTCGAACTAATTAATGAATTTGGCAAAACAGCAGGTTACAAAGTCAATATCAAGAAATGAAAGGTATTTTTGTATATGAACAATGAATCAGCACAAGCAGAAATCAAGGAAAAAAATCTCATTCGATATAGCAAAAACAAAAATAAAATATCTGGGAATAAACCTAACTAAGGAGGTAAAAGGCTGGTATGCAGAAAACTACACAGCCCTGAAGAAAGAAATCAAGAAAGACACAAACAAATGGAAACTTATACCTTGTTCATGGATTGGAAGAATTAACATCATCAAAATGTCCATACTACCCAAAGCAATATACAGATTCAGTGCAATCCCTATTAAAGTACCGATGGCATATTTCACAGTCATAGAACAAACACTTGAAAAATTTATATGGAACCATAAATGACCCCAAATAACAGCTGCTATTTTGAGAAAGAAGAACAAAGTAGGAGGAATCACAATGTCTGATATCAAACTGTATTACAAGGCCACTGTAATCAAAACTGCATGGTACTGGCATAAAACAGGCTCATAGACCAATGGAACAGAACGGAGATCCCCAAAATAAACCCAACTCTCTATAGTCAATTAATGTTTGACAAAGGGGGCAATAACATAAAATGGAGTAAAGATAGCCTCTTCAACAAATGGTGTTGGGAGAATTGGACAGCTACATGCAAAAAATGAAACTTGACCACCAACTTACAACATACACCAAAATAAATTCAAGGTGAATAAAGACTTAAATATAAGCAGCGATACCATTAAAGTCCTAGAGTAGAACATTGGCAAGAAAATCTCAGATATTTCACACAGCAACATTTTTACTGATATGTCCCCTAGAGCAAGGAATATAAAGGAAAGAATAAACAAATGGGATCTCATCAAAATAAAAAGCTCCTGCGTGGCTAAAGAAAACAGTATTAAATTAAAAAGACAACCAACTGTATGGGAAAATACATTTGCCAAAGATACCTCAGACAAAGCTTTAATCTCCAAAATATACAAAGAACTTACACGACTCCACTCTAAGAAGACATCGAACCCAATTAAAAAATGGGAAAAGGACTTGAACAGACACTTCTCCAAGGAGGAGATACAGAATACCAAGAGACACATGAAGAGATGCTCAACATCGTTAGCTATCAGAGAGATGAGAATTAAATCCACAACGAGATACCACTTTACACCTGTCAGGATGGCTATCATAAACAAAGCAACAAACATCAAATGTTGGAGAGATTGTGGGGAAAAGGGGTCCTTAGTTCACTGTTGGTGAGATTGCAGACTGGTACAACCATTATGGAAAACAGTATGGAATTTTCTCAGAAAACTAAAAATGGACCTGCCTTATAACCCAGCAATTCCACTGCTAGGATTATATCCTAAGAATCCTAAAACATCAATTTCAAAGGACCTATGCACCACAATGTTCATAGCAGCACAATTTACAATAGCCAAGAGTTGGAAGCAACCTAGGTACTCATCAGTAAATGAATGGATCAAAAAATTGTGGTACATATACACAATGGAATTCTATGCAGCAGAGAGAAAGAAGGAGCTACTACCATTTGCAACAACGTGGATGGAACTGGAAAGCATTATGCTTAGTGAGATAGGCTAGGTGTTGAAAGACAGATACCATATGATCTCACATTTAACAAGAAGCTAAACACCAAAACAAACAAGCAAGCAGAAAAAGAAAACCAAGACACTGAAACAGAGAACAAGGGGACAGTGTGCAGAGGGGAGAGGGAAGGAAATTTAAGGGGAAAAAAGGGGAGGGATTTGGAGGAACAAATAGAAAGGACACCGGGATGAGAACTAAGGGGGTTGGAAATGTATAGGAGGTGGGGAACACGGGGCGGGAGGGGCTGAATGGGAGAAATAGACAAAAAACTGTACTTGAAAAATAACTAAATAAAATAAAAAAACAAATTGTGCTTCTCTTTACATATAAAGAAATGAATAAATGGATGTATAAATGAATCTATACATTCTTTTATTTATTTAAGTGATGTTTATTGAGCTCTTAGAAATGCATGCCACTTAATCAATGTCAGTTGGTTTACTGAACTGTTGAGTTGAATAGAAATCTTTGTATGTACATTGTGAGTTGTGTTTGACAATTAAGAAGAAATTGCTGATGCCAGAAAGAAATCGCTTTTGCAAATATTTCTTGAGCAATGACATCAGTTCTTTGTGGTAGTTTACTTAGGATGTGGGTCTGAAAGTTTGCTGCGTCTTCTGGGCCTCTTAATCTTCAAGATAGATTTAAACTGCTGCTGGGTTGAGATAAATAACCCTGTGTCCACCGCAAACAAAATCATCACCAAAAATGGGATATGAAATTGTAGCCAGTGAGGTTTTGTGGAATCTAGATGGAAGAAGAAACATTACTCATTAAATGTTGTACAATGAGGTTCAGGGCCTCATTCTCCCTAAAATAAGGGCCCAGCAGCATGGTCTATCAAATTCTAGCATGATATAGCATTCAGATTCAGGGACAAAACACTCCTGAGTTTAGGTTTGTTGTACTGTGCTCCCTAGAGCCTGAGGAGTTCTGACCATCTGCCCCATAGCCTTCGTCTAACAGTTTCTCTAGCCAATATGCCCAAAGGGGAAGGTGATAGGAAAAATGACCTCTTTCTTGGACTTGACAATACCAATGTTTAATACTATTACTTAGGGTTAGAAAGGAAACTGAGTGAGGGCAGGGAGTCGCCAGTGCCTTATTTCTCAATCAATCAATAAATCATCATTCTTGCATACCTTTTGGGTGAAATGAAGATTTGGACTAAATCATCTTTAAGTTTCCTTCCAGTTCCACTATGTTACTCTTTTTTACAAACTACTGCTTCTTTTGGTGATTATTTTAGAATTATAGAGCCACAGAATATTAAAACTGGATATCACTTAGAGCTCACCCAGACTAGTGGCTCTAAACAATGTCTATAAATTACCTGAAAAAGCTTTTAAAAATCCTGACTCCCAGGCCTTGTCCAAACCAATTAAATTAGAATTTCTAGGGTTGAGATATGATATAATATGATATATATATGTATATATATATATAATTTCACCAAGTGATTCTAATGATGCCTAGATCAAACCATTTATTTCACAGATAAAGATACTAAAAGCCCAGCAACAATTAAATAGTCTTAGGTCCCAAATTGACTAACAGAGAAGAGCCATTAGAGCTTAATTCTGGCTTCTGGTCTCATGCTTTCATAGACAATCTGTTATGTTTGGGTTGTGCTTAACAGTTTATAAAAACCATTTCACATATATTACCACATTTAATCTTTACAAACATACCATAATGTAACTAGGTATTACTATTGCCATTAAATAAATTAAAAATATAAGACAGTTATTGAGAGACATACTACACCCCAGGCCTCCCTCTTTGAAGTTTAGTAGACTTTCTAAGATATCACAGGTTCCACCATTTTACAAGCAGTTACTATTTCAAGCTGAAATTTCTTTTCTCCATTCCCAAGCTATGGGCTCCTTTCCTTTCCTTCTACTAACTCACCTTTTTTTACAGTAATTTTTAGGGGATCGGAGGTATAGTTTATCTGCCAAAGTATGCCCGTGCAGTAATAGTTGCCGCTGTCTTCTATTGTGGCATTGGTAATGGAGAGGTTGTGTTTCTCATACCAGTACTTCAGTGCTTTGCCATTCTTGTAGTAAATCATCTTGAAGACATTTCTATTCATCCAACCATGGCACCTGATGAGGAAGGACTCACCCTCCAATACCACCTCAGCAGAAGACTGAAGGAGCAGCCAATCTAAAGAGCATTTATTATATTACTTATTCCACAATGAATGAATAGATAGATGATATAGGTAGATTGTAGATACATAGATAATAAAATAAGTGGGGTCTTGCATTAATGTGTGTCAGAAACCATTGTTAATCATTAATATGTTTCTTGGCTCATAAAGTCAATTAAAAAAAAACTATCCATAGAGTGAACTTTCATATTGATAAATCTCTTCTCCAAAAAAGTAAGTTTGGGGTCATACAATTTATCTGAAACTTTTGCTAAGCCCATCTGTGGAAAGTCTGAAACCTAGTATTCCCTTTAGCTCTATTGTTATTAGTTCTAGCCACTATGTGGGAAGTCAACCTATTCTTCCTAGTGTATCTTAACCTAGAACAATGTCTATTTTGTCCTCTCTTATCTCACAGGGACTTCCCAGTAGTATTATTAATTATAGCTGACCCCCAAACTTTCTCAAAACATGTATCACAATTTTTATGACACATAATTATTTGTTTAATGTCCTTACTTTCATTTGGCTCTATATTTCAAAAGGTTTGTGCCATGTCTGTTTTTTACATTATATCTCCAGTTCCTAACAAAATACCTCAGAGCTAGTAACTACTCAAAAAATTTTAAAATAATGAGTCAGTAAAAAATAAGTCAGTTTCTATGGCTAATATCACTTTAAGAATTGAAAAGTATATACCAAGGAAGAATTTTACATAGAAATATGGTTAGCTTGTGCAGACTTATTTTATCTAAGATCAATCCTGGAGAACATTTCCAAAATTTACACTAAGGAAATGAAGGAGCTATTCTATATTCTGCTGTATGTATTTAAAATTTGCATATGAATGTTAAAACATTTTTATTAGAGATAAAAATATAAAGCTTGTTTATATATTGACATAATATATTTTAAATTATATTTATTTATAATGATAAAATACAAAGATTGAACTGTAAATATATTTATGTAATATATTAAAATTGTGTTTATTTATAATATGTATATAATATATTTTGAATTATATTTATTTATAATATATAAAAAAGTTTGTTTATACTTTAAAATTTATATAATACATTTAAAATTATATGTATTTACTATAGATTTATTATGTATTTATACATTATAAATAAATTTATTATTTATTACATTTATATATTTACATAGTAGAAATAAAGTTTATATTACATATTAATTATACATTTATTATATATGTATATATTATAAGTAAAATATACTTTAACTGTACTTGAACAACAATAAAAAAAGAAGTTACAAAAAATATAAACCAACTTTGCATTTTTATCTCAAATAAAAAATGTTTTAACACCCATATGCAAATTCTAAGTGCAAATGAAATATTTCCTTAGACTAAATTTTGGAAATATCCTCAAGGATTGATCTTAGATAAAATATGTTTGTACAAATTAGCCATATTTCCATTTAAAATTTTTATTTGGTGTATGTGTTTCAAGTCTGTTCCGTTTTTATTTTAATTTTTTAATTTAATTGTTGTTTAAGTACAGTTGTCTCAATTTTGCCCCTACCATTCTCCCCACTCTAGCCATCCTTACTCATCACCCTTGATTCTACCCCTCTTCAGTTTTGTCCATGTGTCCTTTGTACATGTTCCTGAAACCCTTCCCTCTCTTCCTCTCATTATCTCCTCCCACCTCCCCTCTGGTTATTGTCAGTTTGTTCTTCATTTCAATGTCTCTGGTTATATCTTTCTTGTTTTTTTTTTTTTGTGGATTAGTTCTACTTATAGGTGAGATCATATGGTATTTGTCTTTTACCACCTGGCTTATTTCACTTAGCATAATGTTCTTCAGTTCCATCCATGGTATCACAAATGGTAGAGGCTCTTTCTTTATGCTGCATAGTATTCCATTGTGTAAATGTACCATAGTTTTTTGATCCATTCATTTAATGATGGACACTTAGGCTGCTTCCAGCACTTGGCTGTTATAACTTGTGCTTCTGTGAATATTAGGGTGCATAGGTTCTTTTGAATTGGTGTTTTGGGATTATTAGGGTATAATCCCAACAGTGGAATTGCCAGGTCATGCTTTTCAATTCTTAAAATGGCATTAGTCATAGAAACAGACTCTTATTATTTAATGATTCATTATTAAAAAATGTATTGAGTACTTACTAGCTCCTAGGTATTATGTTAGGAACTGGAGATATAATGTAAAGAACAGACATGGCCCCAAACCTTTTGAAATATAGAGCAAAATGAGGATAAGGACATTAAATACATACTTACATGTAATAAAAATTGTGATACATATTCACTTCACACTGATCAGAATGACCATCATAATCAAAGCAGCAAACAAGTGCTGGTGAGGTAGTGGAGAGAAGAAAACTCCAGTGCACTGTTTGTGGGAATGCAGACTAGTACAGTCACTGGGGAAAACAGTATGGGATTTCCTCAGAAAACTAAAAAATGGAACTACCTTTTACCCGGCAATTCCACCGCCGGGATTATGCCCTAAGAATTCCAAAACACCAATTCAAAAAAACCTATTCACTGCAGTGTTCACAGCAGCACTATTTATGATAGCCAAGTGCTGGAAGCAACCTAAGTGTCCATCATTAAATGAATGGATAAAATAACTATGGTGCATTTACACAATGGAATACTATGCAGCAGAAAGAAAGGGGGAAATTCTACCCTTGGTGATAGCATAGATGGAACTGGAGAGCACTGTGCTAAGTGAAATAAGCCAAGTGGCGAAAGAAAAATACCATATGATCTCACCTATAAGCAAAATCTAATCAACAAAACTAAATATAACCAGAACAAATAAGCAAACAAAATATAACCAGAAACATTGAAATAAAGAACAAACTGAAAGTAACCAGAGGAAAGGGGGAAGAAGGATAATAGGGGAAAATAGGGGAAGGGCAGTCAAGGGACATGTATAAAGGACACATGGACAAAGCCAAAGGGGGTAGGATCGAGGGTAGGTGGCAGAAATGGGTGGGGTGGAGGTAAGTGTTGGGAAGAATATAGAGACAACTGTACTGAAATAATAATTAAGTAAATAAATAACTAAAGAAATGTATATTTAAAAAATAAAGTAAAATATAGCTAGGATTTAAAATCCTAGTCATTCAAATAAAGTCATTAGTTTGTTCATTCAAAATTTACTAACTAACCCATATATGCCAAAGCAGGCTGCATTAATTATTAGCAATAGGAAAGTAATAAAGGAAACAATTTTTTTTCAATAAAAGCAGAGGATATGAGAAATGTACACAGATACCTTTTGAAATGAAGAGTATATCCTAGTATTTAGGTCATTGCATATGGATATTGCAGAGCAAATCTTTAAACTGAAACTTTTGTTCCTATTTCAGATATGTAGCTCTTTGCAATATTCACATATCCAACATACCATTGACCATATAAAATACACCTGCACCTATATAGAAAAGATAGAAGAGAAATAACATTGGAAATAACCAGAATATTAAAAGAAGGCAGAAGGGCAGGCAAGTAGAAGAGGAAGATATGGAAGAAGAAAGATAGATGAGTCTTAAATGAGAGACCCTAAGTCCCACTCTGGTACCCTAAGCCTTGAAATAAGTTTTCTCCCCATCATCAGATAGGCATTTTTTTTCACATGGGAGAATATACATTTCCATGGACTTGGAACTTACCACTGAAAACTTTTATATACACAGGTCGACTTGGAATAAGATTGTTGTTCTGACATCTGTATTCCCCGCTGTTCTGGGATCTGGCATTTATAATGTCCAAACTTGATGTCGTCACTACTAACACGGTATTGTTGTGGGTCCACTTAGTGGAGTTAACTTCAAGGGAATTTTTCCCATTACATGTAAGAGTCACATTCTCTCCTCTAAATATTCTATTCCATGGGGGATTCAAGGACACTATAGATTTCCAGGTGACTTTGAGAAGGTCAAATTGTAAAAAGAGATACAGAGAGAAAAAAATAATTGAAAATTAATTTTCTAGACTTCAAAGTACAGACATACCAGTAGCCAATCAATGGCTAGTCTACACTTTGCTGTTGTTGATTAGACCCTATCCTGATACCTAGAATTTAGAAAAGGAGGACATATTACTGTGACCACAAGGAGCTCCCACCTAGAAAGAAAGGCAGAACAAAAATGCAGGATATTTAAAAAACAGACAAATGAAAAATTTAATATGTCGTATAGAATAATTCATTTTTAATTCTTTTTATTTTAATTTCATAATTTGTAAATGAGGGCTGTAATCAGTTCTCAGGCAGAGACAATGTCATGTTAACCATTGCTCATCCTAAAGAATGGCACATTGAACAAATGAATAAGTGAATAATAGATGCATAACTGTGTTGTGAGTGTATATGCAGCAAAAAATATATGTCATTCCTGAAGGTAGTGAGAAATATAAAAAGGATCAATCTTAAAAGGCTTCTGAGAACAGAGGTATGAAGCTAAGGAAATATCAGGGGGTGATGAAGTCGAAAGAGAACCAGACTTGGATTCAAGGAACTTAGGTTAGAATCCAGTTGTTTGCTGTGTAAGGACTTAGGTTAGAATGCAGTTGTTTGCTGGGTAACCTCCAGAAAATCACTAAGTTTTAGTTTAAGCATCCTCAATTATAAAATAGCAATATTAAAAATGATGATGTAAGAATTGATAGACATTATGTAATAGTGCCTGGAAGAGAAGCTAAGACATTCAAATGTTCAACAGATATGCTTGTTGTCATGAAAAGAAGAGATGGTGACTTGAAAGAATGAATTGGTACATGAGAAAATTTTTAATGGGAGAAAAAAAGAAATACAAGGCAAGATGGATATGGGAGGTGGGTTGAACAGAGAAGAGCAGATAATTATTAGAAAACAGAACAATCATTAAAAAACAAAGATGCTGTAATAAAGGGAAACAGTGTAGGGAGGCAAGGATAGTGAAGGAACAAGGACAGAGGACTCACCTGCTGACATGCCATCAGGAGCTGCAAAATTTTAGAGAGGATAAGTTAGTGTCTATCCCCAACCTTCTGAGACTCCTGTGCAGTGGGAACTTGGAGTTTTAAGAATCAATCAACTTCTCAGGAATTAAATCCAAAGAAAAACAGAGATCCTTTCTTTCCTCTATTTTCCTTCCCTTGCCCGATGGGACATGCCAGAGCTATTGCAAGAAATCAGATTTTCAGTCTGACTTCTTGCTTAGGTGTTGCTCAGCTTAGTTTCCTCTGCTGTCATTTGTCTCCACTGCAGAATCCCTGGGAAATGTTCCATAGTTTGAGTATGGCCTAGAAGAAGTCACCGCTAAAACTGTCATTCCCACCCCAGGTGTTCTCTAGATCCATTTTGGGTACTTCAAGACAGGTGACTGAACCTCTACTTACAGAAGAGCAGTAGAGTTACCCACAGCAGGTCAGGGACTCCTATGGAAGTAGGCATCTCCACTGTGGCCCCCAGGGGTGGACTGAGTTAAAGAAGTCTAGGAACTTAAAATAGACTTAAAACCAAAAAGGAGAAGGAAATATTTTCTGTGTCTTATCTAGTTAACTCATCAGCAGTGCCTGGTTTTGCCTCCTTGTCTAGAGATAATATTCAGTATGGTGCTTAATTGGGCAATTTTATATGTACCTTCTTACTCCTGATCCCACCCTCCTTAAGCACACTTGGAATCTAGTGGGGGAGAGGCACAGGGCTAGGCACACAGTCACAGGAATTTCTTAAACTATAAATCAATGCAACTTGGAAAAGTGAGGTACAGAAGATATTTTGTTCATTTCTCACAATAACGCTATGAAGAAGTTTTTTATTATCTATATTCTATAGGTAGGAAAACTGTGGCTTGGAGAGTTTAAGCAACTTGTCTTAGGGTAATAAATGGCTAATTTGTGATTCAAACATTAAAATCTAAGCATAAAATATAACTCTATATCATGATAATATACTGTTTATGCATGTCCATGAGTATGGCCAGCAATTGGCAAAATTTTGTTGTGGTTCTTCAGTGCTGCTGTTACATAGGCAGTTAGTTACATATTAACAAAAGGAAGGGCAAAAAAAAAAAATAGAGCCGGCCAGATTAAGCCAAAATAGGCAATTTCACAGTCACTCTAGACATCTGAGGAGGGACAGATGCTTTGCAGGCACCCCCAAGAGTCCACCCCACTCATGGGAGAAGAGAGATATGGTATAGAGCACATCTTTTCACTATGCACATGTGTAGTAAAAGCCAAAATGGTGACCATAAAGAGGAGGAGGCAAAGCTGGGTAAAAGATAGTATAGGATAAGGACACAAGACCAGGAAATAACAGAAAAAAAGATAGATTAGTTTTAAAGAAAAAAGCCTACCTCTTCATAAGCCCAAGGAAATATAACTAAAGTTTAACAAGTGGAAGCCACATAGGCCAGAGAGCAGTGGCAATGGTGGCTCAGGTGCCACTGAACATTGGAAGCAGATGTGCAGATAGGGAATAAGGCATGAGGAAGTTAAATAACTTGCCCAAGTCCAGCCTCAAGTGCCAGAGTGTGGCAGCTCTGGTCCCTGTTGACATTCCAGGGCCTGGTGGCCCAAGTGTAGGCCTATAGCCTGGAAATCTGAACTTCTACAGCAAGACAGAGCTGAACCACCTGGTCATGGATGCAACATTGGGCCTGGTGGCAGTGAACATCTACCGGCTGAGTACAGGGAGTGTCTTCAGTTCGGCAGCCTTTTCAAGAGCACTCTAATACATCTTGCACTGTTGCTTAAAATCCTCCTACATATGTGTCCCTGAAATTCATTTCCTGTAACATCCTGGAAGAAACAATTTCTTCCAGTAACACTGTTAACCTGCTTGTTACTTAAATTCTGGACAAGTCCATTAGTCCAAATATCCACAGATTTTCATCTGATTCTCTAATGATATACTATCTGACAAGCAAATTGAAGATATTTTCAGACACTTCTTTTGTGCTACGAGGTTTTGTTTTGATAGGAGTCACAGCAAAGGAAGGCAGATGTTAAATCATAACTTAGGGACATTGGGAAGATGGCAACGAAGTAGGACAGAGCAGATTCTAGCTCTTGTACTCGTGGGTGAAAATCTGGGCAAATCTATAGAGAAACAGCACAATAAACCATCGGTTACCCAGCATTTATTAAACTAAAAGACTAGAGATTGTGACCGACGCTGAAACACCAGACAGCGGCAGAGTTAGCTACAGGAGCTGGGACACACGTGGCTCCTGTGCCGCCACCATAGCAATGGACTTGGGAGCTGGGGAGTCAGGTACTGGAGCTGCATACTCCAAGACCCCATGATGATCCTGGGTGCCAGAGGAGTCAGGTATGGGAGCTGGGACACTGGAGGCCCCTGTGCAGGCACCATAGAGACAGGCCTGGGTGCCAGGGAGCCAGCTACGGGAGCCGGGACACTCCAAATCCCTGTGAGGGTCCCAGGTGCCAGAGGAGTAAGCTAAGGAAAGGAGGACATTCTCAGCCCCTGTGCCACTGCCATAGCAGTGGGACTGGACCCCGGGGAGTCAGGTACGGGAGCTGGGACACTGGAAGCCCCTGTGCTGCCACCATAGAGACAGGCCTGGGCGCTGGGAAGTCAGCTATGGGAGCCGGACATCCCAAGCTTCTGTGACGGACCTGGGAACCAGAGAAGTCAGCTACTGGAGCCCAGACATTCTTGTCCCTGTACCGCTGCCATAGTGAAAGGAATGGACGCCGGTGAGTCAGCTATGGGAGTTGGGACATTCTTGGCTTCTGCGCTGCTGCTGCAGCAACAGGCCTGGGCACTGGAGGAGTCAGCTACTAGAGCCGGGACACTCAGCAGTGGAAGGCTACTATCGCGGGGACCAGCATAAGAACAAGCGTGAGAGTAGGTGGAGACGGAGAACATCAAGATACTTGAAGGAGACTGCATCACTGAATTTACAGGTATCATACTACAGAAGTTCACACCATAAGCCCAGGGTGTCAGAACAGATCAATTTTAGAATCTGAGACTAACAAGAAGAGTCTCAAACAATGGAAAGACAAAGAAACAATCCCCAAATGAAAGAAAAAGCAGAAACTTCAGAAACAATGTTAGATGAAAGAGAGGCTAATCAACTATCAGATAGTGAATTCAAAGCACTGATTATTGTAAAGTTCAAAGAGATCACAATGAGCTATCAGAACCTACAGGGGAACTACAACTATCTCTCTGCAAACTACATCAACATGAAATAGAAAATATCAGCAAGGGACAAGAGAAAATGAAGAATACAATTTCTGAATTGAAGAACACAGTAGATAGTTCCAAAAGTAGAATAGATGAGGCAGAGGATTGGATTAGCGAGTTGGAGGAAAAAGTAGAAAGCATCCCACAGAAAGAGCAAGAAACTAAAAAGAGGCTCAGAAAGAATGAAGAGGGATTAAGAGAAATGCAAGACACATGAAACGTAATAATATCCGAATAATAGGAATACCAGAAGGAGAAAAAGAACAAAAGATAAAAAAAGGATTTGAAAGTCTGAGAGATAATTTCCCTAATTCGTTAAGACAAAAAGTCTCACAAATACAGGAATCCCAGAGAGTCCCAATCAAGAGGAACCCAAAGAGGCCCACTTCAAGACACATCATCATCAAAATGGCAAAATTCCAAGACAAAGAGAGAACCTTAAAGGCAGCAAGGGAGAAAAAAGAAGTAACATGCAGGGAGCCCCAATAAGGTTAGCTACTGACTTCTCAATGGAAACACTCCAAGCAAGAAGACAATGGCAAGAAATATTCCAAGTAATAAGAACCAGAGGCCTACAACCAAGGCTACTTTACCCAGCAAGGCTCTCAATCAAGATAGAAAGCCAAATAAAGAGCTTCCAAGACAAAAGAAGCCTAAAAGAATATGCCTCTACCAAACAGCTCTACAAGAAATACTAAAAGGACTGCTTTAAGGGAAGGAAGAAAAACAGAAAGACAGACAGGAACACAAGTACAAAATTGGCAATGAATAAGTACCTATCAATAACAACCTTAAATGTAAATGGATTAAATGCTCCAATCAAAAGACACAGAATAGCTCAATGGATAAGAAAGCATGACCCACACATATGTCGCCTACAAGAGACCCACATTGGGACAAAACACCATCAGAGACTAAAAGTGAAAGGCTGGAAACAAGTTTTCCAAGCAAACGGACAAGAAAAAAAAGCTGGGGTAGCAATTCTCATATTGGACAAAATAGACTTCAAAAAGGCCATAAAGAGAGACCCAGAAGGTCACTTCATTATACTCAAGGAAAGAAGCCACCAAGAAGACATTAACATCGTAAACATATATGCACCAAACATAGGGGCACCCAAATATATCAGGAAAATCTTAGAGGACTTCAAGAAAGATATTGACAGCAAAAAAATTATAGTAAGGAATTTTAACACCCCACTATCAAAAATAGACAGATCTTCAAGAAAATATCAACAAAGATATTGCAGCATTAAACAACACCCTAGATCAAATGAACTTAACTGATATATATAGAGCCCTTCATCTCAAAGAAGCTAAATACACATTCTTTTCAAATGCACATGGAACATTTTTAAAGATAGACCACATTAAGAATAAAAACAAGCCTCAAACATTTCAAGAAAATTGAAATCATAACAAGCATTTTCTCTGACCACAAGGGACTAAAACTGGAAAGCAACCCCAAAGAAAAAAATTCAAAACACCCAAAATCATAGAGACTGAATGGTATGCTATTAAACAATGAATGGGTCAAGAATGAAATTAGAGAAGATATCAAAACATTTCTGGAAACAAATGAAAATGATCTCACAACAACCCCAAACTTATGGGATACAGCCAAGGCAGTCCTGAGAGGGAAGTTTATAGCAACACAGGCCTACCTAAAGAAAACAGAAACATTTCAAACAAACAACCTAACCCTACGCCTGAAAAAACTTGAGGAACAATAACAAAGACACCCCACAGCAAGCAGAAGGAAGGAAATAACCAAGATTAGAGCAGAATTAAATGACATAGAAACTAAAAGCACAATTTTAAGGATCAATGAATCCAGGAGTTGGTTCTTTGGAAAGATAAACAAAATAGACAAGCCTTTAAGTAGGCTCATCAAGAAAAGAAGAGGGAGGACTCAAATAAGCACAATCAGAAATGAAAAAGGAGAGATTACAACTGATACCACAGAAATAGAAGAGATTGTAAGAAATTACTATGAAGAACTGTATGCCAAGAAATTAGAAAACCTAGGGGAAATGGACACATTTCTACAAAAATACAATCTTCCAACACTCAATAAAAAAGAAGTAGAAAATCTAAACACACCAATAACAGCAAAAAAAATTGAAGCAATAGTCAAAAAACTCCCATCACACAAAAGCCCTGGACCAGATGATTTCACAGGAGAATTCTACAATGCATTTAAGGAAGAGCTAACCCCTATTCTCCACAGACTATTCCAAAAAACCCAGAAGGATGAAAAACTCCCAAATTCCTTTTATGAATCCAGCATCATCTTAATTCCAAAACCAGATAGAGACACACCAAAGAGAGAAAACTTCAGGCCAATATACCTGATGTACATAAATGCTAAAATCCTCAACAAAATATTGGTAAATAGCATCCAACAATATATCAAAAAGATCATACACCATGACCAAATGGGATTCATCCCAGGAATGCAAGGATGGTTCACTATTCGCAAATCAGTAAATGTAATACATCACATAAATAAAAGCAAAGACAAAAACAACATGATCATATCAATAGATGCAGAAAAAGCTTTTGATAAGCTACAACACCCATTTATGATAAAAACACTCAGCAAAGTGAGAATAGAGGGAGCATTCCTCAATATAATAAAGGCCATATATGAGAGACCTATTGCCAATATCATACTCAATGGGCAGAAACTAAAAGCTTTTCCATTAAGATCAGGAACAAGACAAGGATGTCCACTTTCACCACGTCTATTCAATATAGTTTTGGAAGTTTTGGCCACAGCGATCAGGCAAGAAAATGAAATAAAAGGCATTCAAATAGGAAAGGAGGAAGCAAAACTGTCACTGTTTGCAGATGACATGATAGTGTACATGGAAAATCCTATAGACTCTGCCCAAAAACCTCTCAAACTAATTAATAAATTTGGCAAAACACTGGGTTTCAAATTTAATATCTGGAAATCAAAGGCATTTTTGTATACCAACAATGATCAGTAGAAGCAGAAATCAAGAAAAAAATCTCATTCGATATAGCAAAAAGAAAAATAAAATATCTGGGAATAAACCTAACTATGGAGGTAAAAGACCTGTATGCAGAAAACTACACAACACTGAAGAAAGAAATTAAGGAAGAAACAAACAAATGGAAACATATACCTTGTTCATGGATTGGAAGAATTAACATCATCAAAATGTCCATACTACCCAAAGCAATATACAGATTCATTGCAATACCTATTAAAGAACCAATGGAATATTTCACAGACATAGAACAAACACTTCAAAAATTTATGTGGAACCATAAACGACCTCGAATAGCAGCTGCTCTTTTGAGAAAGAAGAACAAAGTAGGAGAGATCACAATACCTGATATCAAACTGTATTACAAGGCCACTGTAATCAAAACAGCCTGGTACTGGCATAAAAACAGGCACATAGACCAATGGAACAGAACAGAGAGCCCAGAAATCAACCCAACTCTCTACAGTCAATTAATATTTGAGAAAGGGGGCAGTAACATAAAATGGATTAAAGAGAGCGTCTTCAACAAATGGTATTGGGAGAACTGGACAGCTACATGCAAAAAAAATGAAACTTGAGCACAGACTTATACCATATGCCAAAATAAATTCAAGGTGGATAAAAGACAAATATAAGCTGTGACCCCATTAAAGTTCTAGAGGAGAACATCGGCAAGAAAATCTCAGATATTTCACACAGCAGCATGTTTACTGATATGTCCTCTAGAGCAAGGAATATAAAGGAAAGAATAAACAAATGGGATCTCATCAAAATAAAAAGTTTCTGCATGGCTAAAGAAAACAGTATTAAATTAAAAAGACAACCAACTGTATGGGAAAATACATTTGCCAAAGATACCTCAGACAAAGCTTTAATCTCCAAAATATACAAAGAACTTACACAAGTCCACTCTAAGAAGACAACCAACCCATCTAAAAATGGGAAAAGGACTTGAACAGACACTTATCCAAGGAGGACATGCAGAACATCCAGAGATACATGAAGAGATGCTCAATATCGTTAGCTATCAGAGAGATGAGAATTAAATCCACAATGAGATACCACTTTACACCAGTCAGGATGGCTATCATAAACAAAGCAACAAACAACAAATGTTGGAGAGGTTGTGGGGAAAAGGGGTCCTTAGTTCACTGTTGGTGAGATTGCAGACTGGTACAACCATTATGGAAAACAGTATGGAATTTTCTCAGAAAACTAAAAATGGACCTGCCTTATAACCCAGCAATTCCACTGCTAGGATTTTATCCTAAGAATCCTAAAACATCAATTTCAGAGAACCTATGCACCACAATGTTCATAGCAGCACAATTTACAATAGCCAAGAGTTGGAAGCAACCTAGGTGCCCATCAGTAAATGAATGGATCAAAAAATTGTGGTACATATACACAATGGAATTCTATGCAGCAGAGAGAAAGAAGGAGCTAGTACCATTTGCAACAACATGGATGGAACTGGAAAGCATTATGCTGAGTGAAATAGGCCAGGTGTTGAAAGACAAATACCATATGATCTCACCTTTAACAGGAAGCTAAATAACAAAACAAAGAAGCAAGGAAAATGAAAACAAAGACACTGAAATAGAGAACAAGGGGACAGTGTGCAGAGGGGAGAGGGAAGGAAATTTAGGGGAAAAAAGGGGAAGGATTTGGAAGAACAAATAGGAAGGATACAGAGATGAGAACTAAGGGGAGTGGAAATGGGGGGGAGGTGGGGAACATCGGGCGGGGATGCTGGGATGAGAGAAATAGACAAAAAACTGTACTTGCAAAATAACTAAATAAAATTTTAAAAATATAAAGAAAAGAAATGCCAATGCCAAAAAAAATAGAGAGAGAGAGAAAGAAGAGAGGTATGAAAATGGCAATGAATAAGTACCTATCCATAATAACCTTAAACAAAAATGAATCAAATACTCCAATCAATAGACATAGAATAGCTAAACAGATAAGAAAGCAGGACCCACATATATGCTGCCTATAGGAGACCCACCTCAGGACAAAAGACCATCACAGACTAAAAGTGAAAGGCTGGAAACAAGTTTTCTAAGCAAACTGACAAGAAAAAAAAGCTGGGGTAGCAATTCTCATATCGGACAAAATAGACTTCAAACAAAAGGCCATAAAGTGAGACTCAGAAAATCACTTTATAATACTCAAGAAAAAAGTCCACCAAGAGCACAAAACCATTGTAAATATATATGCACACAACACAGAAGCACCCAAATACATTAACAAAATCTTGGAAGACTTAAAAAAAAATATTGACAGCCACACAATTATAGTAGGGGATTTTAACACCCCACTGTCAAAAATGAACACATCATCCAAACAAATATCAACAAAGATATTGTGGCATTAAACAATGCCATAAATGAAATGAACTTAACTGACATATATGGAGAGAGCTCTTCATCCCCAAGAAGCTAAATATACATTCTTTTTGAATGCACATGGAACATTGTCAAAGATAGACCACATGATAGAACACAAAGAAAGCTTCAATAAATACAAGAAAATTTAATTCATATCAAGCATTTTTTCTGACCACAGGGGTCTAAAACTAGAAACAAAGCTCAAGGGAAAAACCCAAAACACTCAAAGTCATGGACATTGAATAGCATGCTCCAAAAATAATGAATGGGTGAAGAATTAAATTAGGGAAGAAATAAAAAAGTTTTTGGAAACTAAAGAAAATGAATTCACAACCCAAAACTTGGGCACAGCAAAGGTAGCTCTGAGAGAGAAGTTCATAGCTATACAGGTCTATCTAAAAATATAGAAACATTAAAAAAAAAAACCCTAACCCTATGCCTACAAGAACTCAAGGAACAAAACCAAAGACAGCCCAGAGCAAGTGGAAGGAAGGAAATAACCAAGATCAGACTAGAAATAAATGACATAGAGACTAAAAAAACCCCACAATGAATCCAAGAGGTGGTTCTTTGAAAAGATAAATAAAATGGATGGGCCTTTAAGCAGGCTCATCATAAAACAGAGAGAGAGGACCCAAATAAACCCATATAGATATAAAACAGGATAGATTAGAACTGATACTACAGAAATACAAAGGATTGTAAGAAATTACTACAAGGAACTATATGCCAAGAAATTTGAAATCCTAGGTGAAATGGACAAATTTCTCAAAAAATATAATCTCCCATACATAAATGAAAAAGAATTGGAATGCCTGAGCAGACCAATAACATCACATGAAATTGAAGCAGTAATTAAAAAACTTTCAAAACACAAAAGCCCTGGACCAGATGGTTTCACAGGAGAATTCTACAAAACATTTAAGGAAGAACTAATCTCCTATCCTTCACAGACTACTCCAAAAAATCTAAAATGATGGAAGACACCCAAACTCTTTTTATGAAGCCAGCATCATCCAAATCCCCCAAAACAGATAAAGACACAATAAAGAAAGAAAAATTCAGGCCAATATCTCTAATGGACATAGATCCCAAAATCCTCAACAAGATATTGGCAAACCACATCCAACAATACATTAAAAAGATCATACATGAAGGTAAGGTATTAGTGATATGATAGTGAATAGTGTGCTTGTTGGTGATCAAATTTTCTGAAATAGTAAACAATTGAAGGATACTGTTCCAGGAAAAACAAAGAATAATCTTCCTTCAGAGTACATGTAGTTTTTTTCCCCTGTTAAATCCAGTATACATGAAAAACTAAAATAAATAAATAAGTAAAGAAATAAGTAAATAAATAAATAAATAAAAGTTTTGTCTTTATTTATCAGTCAGTTGCAAAGCTCAAAGTCTCAAATAATTATTTCATACTCTGGCTGGGCATTCCTTACTATCTAAGGTCACCCTGAGTGTTGCATGACATTCTACTGACTAATAAATGTTGAAAATTTATCCTGCATTCCCATCACTAAGTCAAACAACAAGGGATACCCACCGCTATCCCACCTACAGCCCAACACACACATTCACAAAAATGCACAAACTCACTTCTTCATTGTCTTCTGCAGGCAATAACTCAGGGAGAAGTAATATCTGACAGGTTCAGACGACTACCTGCTAGTCCTCAATTTCCAGACCTCACTGTCACCCCCAGAAACACACTGGTAACAGTACTGTTCAGCCAGGTTATAAATGATTAAGGCTTCAAAGTTACCGATTAAAATACAAATGTCCTTGGCTGGGTTATTTCTTGTCCTTATCAGATAACATCCTAAAGAAATTTATATTTTAAAAAGCTCCTTCCATTTTGTAACTGTGTTATTCTGAAATATAAGTCATCCAAATTGAAAAGGAGGGAGTGAAACTGTCATTGTTTCAGGATGATATGAAAGTATACATAGAAAACCCAATAGACTCCAGCAAAAAAAACAAAAACTACTCAATCTAATCAATGAATTTGGCAAAACAGTGGGATACAAAGTCAATATTCAGAAATCCAAGTATTTTTGTACACCAACAATGAAATATAAGAAATGGAAACTAGGAAAAAATCCCATACTATACCAAGAAAAATAAAGTACCTAGGAATAAACTTAACCAAGAAGGTAAAAGACTTGTATTCAGAAAACAACAGAACACTGAAGGAAGAAACTAAGGAAGAAACACACAAAAAAGGAAGCATACAATGTGTTCATGAACTGGAAGGATTAATATCATTAAAATATCCACAGTGCCAAAAGCAAACTATACATTCAAAGCAATACCTATCAAATCACAGATATAGAATCAATATTTCAAAAATTATATGGAACCATAAGTGACCTCAAATAGTCTCAACAATTGTGAGAAAGAAGGTCAAAGTAGGAGGGATCATATTACCTGATGTCAAATTATATTATAAGGCCACTGTAATTAAAACAGTCTAGTACTGGCATTAAAACAGACACATGAATCACTAGAATGGAATAGAGAGGCCAGAAATAAATCCATGTCTCCATGGTCAATTAATATTTGACAAAAGAGGCAGGAGCATAACATGGAGTAAAAATACTGAGAGAGCTGGACAGGCACATGCAAAACAATGAAACTAGATAAACAGCTTACACCACACATGACAAATAAACTCCAGGTGGATAAAAAACTTAAACATAGGTCAAGACAACATAAAAGCCCTACAGTATCACATGGTATTTGTATTTCACCATCTGGCTTATTTCACTTCGCATAAATGCTCTTCAGATCCATCCATGTTGCTTCAAAAAGTGGGAGCTCCTTTTTCATTTTTGCTGCATAGTATTCCATTGTGTAAATGTACCACAGTATTTTGATTTAGTCACTTACCGATGGGCAAATAGGATGCTTCCATAACTTGGCTATTGTAAATGACATTGCTATGAACATTGGGGTGCACAGGTTGTTTTGAACTCATGTTCCAGGACTCTTAGGGTATAATCCAAGCAGTAGAATTGCTAGATCTAATAACAGTTTCATTTTTAGTTGTTTTTTTAAAAATGAAAGTCCATACTGTTTTTCACATTGGCTGTACCTGTCTACCTTCCCACCAATAATGTACTAGGGTTCCCTTCCCCAACAACCTCCTGAGCACTTGTCATTTGTTGATTTGTTTATGATGGCCATTTTCACTGGTGTAAAATGATATCTCATTGTGGTTTTAATTGCATCTCTCTGATGGCTAGTGATGCTGAGTATCTCTTCATACATCTCTGGGCCCTCTGTATGTCCTCCTTAGAGAAGTGTATGTTTGAGTCCATTTTTCTGATTGGACTGTTTGTCTTCCTGCAGTAGAGTTGTGTGTGTTCTTTATATATTTTGTAGATCAAACCCTTGTCTGAGGTATCACTAACAAATATATTTTCCCATATGGCCTATCCCCTTTTAATTTTGTTCATGTTTTCTTTAGCCATGCAGAAGCTTTTTTAATTTGGTGAATTTATTCTTTCCCTTATGCCCCTTGGTCTAGCAGATGAATGAATTGGTAAAAAATATTGCTGTATAGAATATCTGAAATTTTCCTGCCAATGTTCTCCTCTAAGACTTATGCTGTCAAAATGTATGTTTAACTATTTTATCCATCTAGACTTTATTTTTGTATATGGTGTAAGTTGGTGGTTGAGTATATATATTTTTTTGCGTGTAGCTGAGGAGATCGCCCAACACCATTTGTTGAAGATGCAATTTTTAGTGCGTTTTATACTCCTGCCCCCTTTCTCAAATATTAATTGACCACGGAGACATTTGTTTATCTCTGGGCTGTCTATTCCATTCTATTAGTCTATGTATCCATTCCTTATTAATTTTAATTGTTATTCAATTAGTTTTCTGTCTTTTACTTCCATTCCAGCCCACCCCCCCCCAGTGCTCCCCACCTCCCTCTCATTTCCACAACTCCTAGTTTTCGTCCATGTGTCCTTTATACTTGTTCCTGTAATCCCTTCTTCCCCTTTGCCCCGGAAATTCTCTCGCCTCTCTTCTCTGGTCACTGTCAGCTTGTTCTCTACTTCAGTGTCTCTGGTTATATGTTGCTAGTTTGTTTATTTTGTTGTTTAGGTTCCTGTTAAAGGTGAGATCATATGGCATTTGTCTTTCACCTCCTGGATTATTTCGATTAGCCTAAGGCTTTCCAGTTCCATCTATTCTGCTGCAAAGAGTAGGAGCTCCTTCTTTCTGCTGCATAGAATTCCATTGTGTAAATGTACCATAGCTTTTGGATCCATGCACTTACTCATGGGCACCTAGGTTGCTTCCAACACTTGGCTATTGTAAATTGTGCTGCTATGAACATTCGGGTGCATAGTTTCTCTTGGATTGATGTTTCAGGGTTCTTAAGATTTAATCCTAGCAGTGGAATTGCTGGGTAAAAAGGCAGATCCATTTTTAGTTTTCTGAGAAAATTCCAATGGTTTCTATAGTGGTCGTACTAGTCCTCAATCCCACCAACAGTGCACTAAGGTTCTTTCTTCTCCACAAACTCTCCAAAACTTGTTTTTTGTTGCTTTGTTTCTGATGGCCATTCTGACCAGTGTAAAGTAGTATCTCACCGTGGTTTTAATTTGAAACTCTCTGATAGCTAGCAATATTGAGCATCTTTTCATGTGACTCTGGATCCTCTGTATGTCCTCCTTAAAGAAGTGTCTGTTCAAGTCCTTTGCCCATTTTTTGATTGGGTTCCGTGTTGTCTTAGAATGGAGTCCTGTAAGTTATTTAAATATTTTTGTGATTAAACCCTTGTCTGAGGTATAACTGGCAAATATGTTTACCCATACACTTGGTTCTCTTTTTATTTTAATACTATTTTCTCTAGCTGTGCAGAAGCTTTTTATTTTGATGAGATCTCATTTGTTTATTCTTTCCTTTATGTCCCTTGCTCTGGGGGACATATTAATAAAAATGTTGCTGCATGAAATATTTGAGATTTTCCTGCCTATGCTTTCCTCTAGGACTTTAATAGTGTCATGACTTATATTTAAATTTTTTACCCACCTTGAATTTATTTTTGTGTATGGTACAAGTTGGTGCTGGAATTTCTTTTTCTTTTCTTTTTTTTTTTTTTTTTTTTTTTTTTTGCATGTAGCTGCTCAGTTCTCCCAACACCATTTGTTGAAGAGGCTATTTTTACTCCATTTTATGTTGCTGCCCCTTTGTCAAATATTAATCGACCATAGAGATGTGTTTATTTCTGGAGTCTCTGTTCTGTTCCACTGGTCCATGTGCCTGTTTTTATGCCAGTACAGGCTGTCTTGATTACAGTGGCTTTGTGATACAGTTTGGTATCAGGTATTGTCATCTCTCATACTTTGCTCTTCTTTAGCAAAATTGCAGCAACTATTCATTATCGTCTATGGTTCCATATAAATTTTTGAAGTGCTTGTTCTATGTGTGTAAAATATGTCACTGGTACTTTCATAGGTATTGCATTGAATCTGTAAATTGCTTTGGGTAGTGTGGACATTTTGATGATGTTAATTCTTCCAATCTAAGAACATGGTCTATGTCTCCACGTGCTTGTGTCTTCCTTGATCTCTTTCTTCAGTGTATTGTAATTTTCTGTATACAGGTGTTTTACCTCCTTGGTTAGGTTTACTCCTAGGTATTTTATTTTTCTTTTTGCTATACCAAATATGATTTTTTTCTGCTGTTTCATTGTTGCTATACAAAAATGCCTTTGATTTCGGGATATTGAGTTTGTATCTCACTGTTTTGCCAAATTCATTTATTAGGGTGAGCAGTTTTTGAGTGGGGTCTATATGATTTTCTATGTGCACTATCATATTATCTGCAAACAATGATAGTTTTCTTTCCTCCTTTCCAATTTGGATGCCTTTTATTTTCTTTTCCTTTCTGATCTCTGTTGCTAAAACTTTCAATACTATATTGAATAGAAGTGGTGAAAGTGGACAACCTTTTATTGTTCCTGATCTTACTGAGAAAGATTTTAGTTTTTACCCATTGAGCATGATGTTGGTTGTCACTCTCTCATATATGGCCATTATTACATTGAGGAATGCTCCCTCTATTCCCCCTTTGCTGAGTGTTTTTTTATCATAAATGAATGCTTTACCTTATCAAATGCTTTTTATGCATCTATTGATATGATGATGTGGTTTTTGTCTTTGCTATTGTTTATGTGATACATTACATTTATTGATTTGTGAATATTGAACCATCCTTGCATCCATGAGATGAACCCCACTTGGTTGTGGTGTATGATCTTTTTAATGTATTGTTGGATGTGGTTTGCCAATATTTTGTTGAGGAATTTATAGTTTGCATATTCATCATTGATATATTTTATTATAAAGTTATTTTATTTTTTGTATTTAAAATGATAATTATATTGATTATTGAAATATGTATGTGTGTAGGTCAAAGAGATGGGTCCAGTTTCAGCCTCCTAAAACTTCTACAGTTTAGGGGCCTGCCTGAAAAAATTGAGTGAAAATTATTAATACAATATCAGATGTTAGATTAGATATTTAGAATAAGAAAATAAATCATAACAAGTTAAAAAATATAAAAGCTGGAAAATAATATAAAATTAAGAAAAAATAATAAATTCCTCTGGATACTACTATAATACTTTTCCTTCATATCTTTGCTACATCCTCTTAATGAGATGGGGATACTTTTCTAAAATTTTCTTATAAAGACTAGAAATATAATTTATTCTTTTATTGAGCATAATTAATTAACACTTATTTTCTTTTTTTATTATTTTATTTCTTTTATGTTCTTTTTCCAATATACAAAAATATATCAAATTTATTTCTTTTTTTTGTATTGTAATCAATTTTTTAAGAAAATTTATTTATTTTTCAAATACAGTTTTTTTGTCTATTTGTCCCATCCCAGCCTCTCCCGCCCCTTGCTCCCCACCTCCCTCCCATTTCCACCCCCCCTTAGTTCTCATCCCTGTGTCCTTCCTGTTTGTTCCTCCAAATCCCTCCCCCTTTATCCCCTTAAATTCCCTTCCCTCTCCCCTCTGGTCACTGTCCCCTTGTTCTCTATTGCAGTGTCTTTGGGTGTGTTTTTTTTCTGCTTGCTTGTTTGTTTTGTTGTTTAGCTTCCTGTTAAAGGTGAGATCATATGGTATTTGTCTTTCAGCACCTGGCCTATTTCACTCAGCATAATGCTTTCCAGTTCCATCCATGTTGTTGCAAAGGATAGTAGCTCCTTCTTTCTCTCTGCTGCATAGAATTCCATTGTGTATAGGTACCACAATTTTTTGATCCATTCATTTACTGATGGGCACCTAGGTTGCTTCCAACTCTTGGCTATTGTAAATTGTGCTGCTATGAACATTGTGGTGCATAGGTTCTTTGATATTGATGTTTTAGGATTCTTAGGATATAATCCCAGCAGTGGAATTGCTGGGTCAAAAGGCAGACTTCCGCCAAGATGGAGGTATAGGTGGATGTGCCGTGCCTTCTCACACAACCAAGTTTAGGGACAACTAAATATTAGCATCAGAAAACACAACCAGAACACGGAAAACTGAACTTTTCGGAAGTCCGGTAACAACAAATTCTTCAGCCCGACTGGTAAGGGGCGAAACCGGCGTCTCGTGAGGGGTTGCACAGGACTCCCATCGGACGGACCCAGGCGCAGAATCCAGATGCGCGAATCCAGACGCATGGGTTCCAAACCCAGGATTGGACCTAGTGAGCGACCTAGCAACCCACCGGGTGAGCGACTGCTGAGGAGACAGTGGGGAGGCGGTGCTGCGTGTTGATTGCGGTTGCCTATCTGCGGGCGAGCGGACAGGCGAGGGAGTGGGCGCTTGGACCGGGGCCCGGCGTCCCCGTGGCTTGCGGCAGTAGAGGGCACCGCCATATCCCCGCTCTGACCACGCCCCCACATACAGCATCACAACCCAGCGACCTGGGAGTTCAAGCTGCCGCTTCTCACATTTAAAGGGCCAGAACAGACCAAAAATGTCGCAGGAAGACCTCAAAGACCCAGAGATAAATCTAAGCGACGAAGAAATAGCAAAACTCTCAGACGCACAGTTTAAAACACTGGTCATCAGGTTCCTAACAGATCTGGTTGATTATAGCCACAAATTAGAGAAACATATGAAGGCTAAACTAAGGGAAATGAATGGAATTCCACAGAAAACCCATAGAGATGAAAAGGAAACTGGGACTCAAATCAATGGAGTGACCCAGAAGAAAGCAAATAATGGCCAAACAGAAAAGAGTCAAGGAGCAAGAATTCAAAGAAATGAAGAGAGTCTTAGGAACCTCCAGGACATCTTTAAATGCTCCAATATCCGAATTATAGGGGTACCAGAAAGGGGAAAGGCACAGCCACCAGTGGAAAACTTATTTGCACAAATAATAAAGGAGAATTTCCCCAATCTGGCAAAGGAAATAGACTTCCAAGAAATCCAAGAAGCTCAGAGAGTACCAAAAAAGTTGGACTCAAGAAGAAACACACAAGGCATATCATAATTACATTAGCCAAAATTAAAATGAAGGAGAGAATCCTAGAAGCAGCAAGAGCTAAGGGGACAATCACCTACAAAGGAGTCCCCATCAGACTGTCAGCAGATTTCTCAGAAGAGACCTTACAGGCAAGAAGGGGCTGGAAAGAAATATTCCAAGTCATGAAATCTAAAGACCTACAACCAAGATTGCTCTATCCAGCAAAACTTTCATTTAGAATGGAAGGACAGATAAGGTGCCTCTCAGATAAGATCAAATTCAAGGAGTTCATCATCACCAAGCCCTTATTATATGAAATGTTAAAGGGACTTATCTAAGAAAAAGAAGTTAAAGAAACATGAACAGTGAAAGAACAACAAGCTCACAGTTATTAACAACAACACCTAAAACGAAAGCAAACTAAAAGAACAGCTAGATCAGGAGTGGAAACATAGAAATGAAGATCTCAAGGAGGGTTAGCAACAGGGGAGTGGGAGGAGGAGAAGGGGGGAGAAGGTACAGAAAATAAGTAGCATAGACAGTAGATAGAAAATAGATGAGGGGGGGCAAGAATAGCATGGGAAATATAGAACCTAAAGGACTTGAGACACATGGACATAAACTAAAGGGGGGTAATGGTGGGGAGGGGGGGGCAGGGTGGAGGGGAATGAAGGGGGGAAGAACAACTGTAACAGCATAATCAATTTAAAAAAATAAAAAAATAAATAAAATAAAAAACACAAGACAAACAGAAAAAAAAAACCAAAAGGCAGGTTGATTTTTATCTTTCTGAGAAAATTCCATACTGTTTTCCATAATGGTTGTACCAGTCTGCAATCCCACCAACAGTGGACTAAGGACCCCTTTTCACCACAACCTCTCCAGCATTTGTTGTTTGTTGCTTTGTTTATGATAGCCATCCTGACTGGTGTAAAGTGGTATCTCATTGTGGTTTTAATTTGCATCTCTCTGATAGCTAACGATATTGAGCATCTCTTCATGTGTATCTGGATGTTCTGTATGTCCTCTTTGGAGAAGTGTATGTCAAGTCCTTTTTCCATTTTTTAATTAGGTTGGTTGTCTTCTTAGAGTGGAGTCATGTATGTTCTTTGTATATTTTGGAGATTAAAGCTTTGTCTGAGGTATCATTGGCAAATATGTTTTCCCATACAGTTGGTTGTCTTGCTAATTTAATATTGTAATCTTTAGCCATGCAGAAGCTTTTTATTTTGAAGAGATCCCATTTGTTTATTCTTTCCTTTATATTCCTTGCTCTAGGGGACATATCAGTAAAAAAGTTGGTGCGTGAGATATCTGAAATTTTCTTGCCGATGTTATCTTCTAGGACTTTAATGGTGTCATGGCTTATATTTAAGTCTTTTATCCACCTTGAATTTATTTTGGTAAATGGTGTAAGTTGGTGCTCAAGTTTCATTTTTTTGCACGTAGCTGTCCAGTTCTCCCAGCACCATTTGTTGAAGAGGCTATCTTTACTCCATTATATGTCGCTGCCCCCTTTGTCAAACATTAATCGACCGTAGAGAGTTGGGTTGATTTCTGGGATCTCTGTTCTGTTCCATTGGTCTATGTGCCTGTTTTTATGTCAGTACCAGGCTGTTTTGATTACAGTGGCCTTGTAATGCAGTTTGATATCAGGTATTGTGATCCCTCCTACTTTATTCTTCTTTCTCAAAATAGCAGCTGTTATTTGGGGTCATTTATGGTTCCATATAAATTTTTCAAGTGTTTGTTCTATGTCTGTGAAATATTCCATTGGTACTTTAATAGGTATTGCATTGAATCTGTATATTGCTTTGTGTAGTATAAACATTTTGATTATGCTAATTCTTCCAATCCATGAACAAGGTATATGTTTCCATTTGTTTGTGTCTTTCTTGATTTCTTTCTTCAGGGCTGTGTAGTTTTCTGCATACCAGTCTTTTACCTCCTTAGTTAGGTTTATTCCCAGATATTTTATTTTTCTTTTTGCTATATCAAATGGGATTTTTTCCTTGATTTCTGCTTCTGCTGATTCACTGTTGGTATACAAAAATGCCTTTGATTTCTGGATATTGACTTTGTAACCAGCTGTTTTCCCAAATTCATCAATTAGTTCGAGCAGTTTTTAGGTAGATTCTATAGGATTTTCCATGTACACTATCATGTCATCTGCAAACAGTGACAGTGTTGCTTCCTCCTTTCCTATTTGGATGCCTTTTATTTCCTTTTCTTGCCTGATCGCTGTGGCTAAAACTTCCAGTACTATATTGAGAATAGGTGAAAGTGTACATCCTTATCTTGTTCCCGATCTTAGTGGAAAAACTTTTAGTTTCTGCCCATTGAGTATGATATTGGCAGTAGGTCTCTCATATATGGCCTTCATTATATTCAGAAATGCTCCCTGTATTCCCACTTTGCTGAGTGTTTTTATCATAAATGGGTGTTGTACCTTATCAAAAGCTTTTTCTGCATCTATTGATATGATCATGTGTTTTTTGTCTTTGCTTTTGTTTATATGATGTATTACATTTACTAATTTGTGAATATTGAACCATCCTTGCATACCTGGGATGAATCCCACTTGGTCTTGGTGTATGATCTTTCTGATATATTGTTGGATGAGATTTGCCAAAATTTTGTTGAGGATTTTAGCATTGATGTTCATCAGCGATATTGACCTGAAGTTTTCTCTCTTTGTTGTGTCTCTCTCTGGTTTTGGAATTAAGATGATGCTGGCTTCATAAAAAGAATTTGGGAGTTTTTCATTCTTCTGGATTTTTTGGAATAGTCTGTGGAGAATAGGGGTTAGCTCTTCCTTAAATGCGTTGTAGAATTCTCCTGTGAAATCATCTGGTCCAGGGTTTTTATGTGATGGGAGTTTTTTGACTACTGCTTCAGTTTCCTTTGATGTTATTAGTGTATTTAGATTTTCTGCTTCTTTTTCATTGAGTTTTGGAAGATTGTATTTTTCTCGAAATGTGTCCAGTTACCCTGGGTTTTCAAATTTCTTGGCATACAGTTCTTCATAGTAATTTCTTACAATCTCTTCTATTTCTGTGGTATCAGTTGTAATCTCTCCTCTTTCATTTCTGATTGTGTTTATTTGTGTCCTCTCTCTTCTTTTCTTGATGAGCCTACTTAAAGGCTTGTCTATTTTGTTTATCTTTCCAAAGAACCAACTCCTGGATTCATTGATCCTTAAAAGTGTGCTTTTAGTTTGTATGTCATTTAATTCTGCTCTAATCTTGGTTATTTATTTCGTTGTGCTTGCTGTGGGTTGTCTTTGTTGTGGTTTCCCGAGTTCCTGCATGTGCAGGTTTAGGTTATTTGTTTGAAATGTTTCTATCTTCTTCAGGTAGGCCCGTATTGCTATAAACTTCCCTCTCAGGACTTCCTTGGCTGTGTCCCATAAGTTTTGGGTTGTTGTGAGATCATTTTCATTTGTTTCCAGAAACGTTTTAATTTCTTCCCTAATTTCATTCTTCACCCATTCGTTGTTTAATAGTATACCATTCAGGCTCCATGATTTTGGGTGCTTTGGGTGTTTTTTTTTTCGGGTTGGTTTCCAATTTCAGTCCCTTGTGGTCAGAGAAGATGCTTGGTATAATTTCAATATTCTTGAATTTGTTGAGGGTTGTTTGTGTCCTATCATGTGGCCTATCTTTGAAAATGTTCCATGTGCATTTGAAAAGAATGTGTATTTAGCTTCTTTGGTATGAAGGGCTGTATATATATATCAGTTAAGTCCATTTCATGTAGGGTGTTGTTTAATGCCTCAATATCTTTGTTGATATTTTTTTTGGAAGATCTGTTCATTTTTTATAGTGGGGTTTTAAAATCCCCTACTATAATTGTGTTGCTTTCAATATGTTTCTTGAGGTCCTCTGAGATTTTCTTGATATATTTGAGTGGCCCTATATTTGGTGCATATATGTTTACAATGTTAATGTCTTCTTGGTGGATTCCTCCCTTGAATATAATGAAGTGACCTTCTGGGTCTCTCTTTATGGCCCTTTTTTTGAAGTCTATTTTGTCTGATATGGGAATTGCTACCCCAGCTTTTTTTTTCTTTTCTGTTTGCTTGGAAAACTTGTTTCCAGCCTTTCACTTTTAGTCTGTGATGGTCTTTTGTCCTGAGGTGGGTCTCTTGTAGGCAGCATATGTGTGGGTCATGCTTTCTTATCCATTGAGCTATTCTGTGTCTTTTGATTGGAGCATTTAATCCATTGACGTTTAAGGTTATTATTGATAGGTACTTATTCATTGCCATTTTTGTACCTGGGTTCCTGTTTGTCTCCCTCTTTCCTTCCTTCCTTTAAAGCAGTCCTTTTAGTATTTCTTGTAGAGCTGGTTTGGTGGAGATGTATTCTTTTAGGCTTCTTTTGTCTTAGAAGCTCTTTATTTGGCTTTCTATCTTGATTGAGAGCCTTGCTGGGTAAAGTAGCTTTGGTTGTAGGCTTCTGGTTCTCATTACTTGGAATATTTCTTGTCATTCTCCTCTTGCTTGGAGTGTTTTCATTGAGTAGTCAGTAGCTAACCTTATTGGGGCTCCCTTGTATGTTACTTTTTTTTTCTTTCTTGCTGCATTTAAGATTCTCTCTTTGTCTTGGAACTTTGCCATTTTGATGATGATGTGTCTTGAAGTGGGCCTCCTTGGGTTCCTCTTGATTGGGACTCTCTGGGATTCCTGTATTTGTGAGACTTTTTGTCTTAACGAATTAGGGAAATTTTCTCTCAGACTTTCAAATACATTTTCTATCTTTTGTTCTTTTTCTCATTCTGGTATTCCTATTATTTGGATATTATTACGTTTCATATTGTTATGCATTTCTCTTAATTTCTCCTCATTCTTTCTGAACCTCTTTTCATTTTCTTGCTCTTTCTGTGAGATGCTTTCTATCTTGTCCTCCAACTCACTAATCCTATCCTCTGCTTCATCTATCCTACTTTTGAAACTTTCTACTGTGTTCTTCAATTCGGAAATTGTATTCTTCATTTCTTCTTGTCCCTTGCTGATATTTTCTATTTCCTTTTTCATGTTGATGTAGTTTGCAGATGTTAGGGGCTAAGGGAAATAGTCTTAAGAAAACTGAGTTGTTTGTTCAACCTTAGCTGCTTGCTCAAGCTTGGGTGGGGGGACCACACCCACCCCGGGCAAATGTTCCAGGAAGTTAAGAAGTTAAGAAAAGAACAATGAAGTAATAAGAATTGGTCAAGCAGATAGCTTCTTGGGACATTGATCAAGCAGATAGCTTCTTGGAACATCCATTAGGGGGGAAAATTTTTACCCCTAACATGAGCCCCTAGGCCAATGGCTAAACCTAAGCACAAGCTGTTCATGAGTCCTGCCAGCCAATCATCAGCAATTTCAGGAGCCCTAGCATAAACCCCTGAGCCAATAGCTAACTGCCACCTTTTGGTTCTGGAAGTTGCTTGCTTGCTCGCTTCTATAAGTACCCTAGCCTGTAAACATTAGGCGCGACTCTCATTTGCAGCCATTTTGGCACCCGTGTCTCCGGAGGCACCCCAAGAGTTCGCCCCTGCGCAGGTAAAACTTTGAAACTTTGGCCAATAAAGTTCCATCATAAACTCCTGAAGGCTTCCGACATTTGCTCGCATTGGGGTATGTTACACAGGGAGATTATTCTAGTTCCCCTGTAGTTTCTGATAGCTCATTGTGAGCTCTTTGAACTTCGTAATAATCAGTGCTTTGAATTCACTATCTGATAGTTGATTGGCCTCTATTTCATCTAACATTCTTTCCGAAGTTTCTTCTTTTTCTCTCATTTTGGGATTGTTTCTTTGTCTTCCCATAGTTTGAGACTCTTCTTGTTAGTCTCAGCTTCTAAAATTGATCTGTTCTGACTCCCTGGGTTTATGGTGTGAACTTCTGTGGTATGATACCTGTGAAGTTCAGTGGTGCAGACTCCTTCAAGTTTCTTGATGTTCTTTGTCTCCACCTACTCTCATGCTGGTCCTCACGCTGGTCCCCGTGCTGGTCAGCTACCACTGCTGAATGTCCCGGCTCTAGTAGCCAACTCCCCAGTGCCCAGGCCCATTACTACAGCAGCGGCACAGGGGCCAAGAATGACCCGGCTCCCGTGGCTAACTCCTCTGGCGCCCAGGACCGTCACAGGGGTTTGGAGTGTCCCGGCTTCCGTACCTGACTTCCTGGCTTCCAGGAAGCCAGGGGCCTGTGGAGGCACAGGGGCCTCTTGTGTCCCAGCTCCTGCAACTCACTCTTCTGTTGCCCAGGCCCATAGCTATTGCAGCAGTACAGGAGCCGAGAATGTCCCAGCTCTGGTACCTGACTCCTCTGTCACCCAGGACTGTCACAGGGGCTTGGAGTGTCCAGCTCCCGTACCTGACTTCCCGGCTCCCAGGCCTGTTGCTATGGCATCAGCACAGAGGCCGCATGTGTCCCAGCTCCAGTAGCTTACCCTGCGGCTGTCTGGTGTTTCAGCGTTGGTCACAATGTCTGGTCTTTTAATTTAATAAATTCTGGGTAACTGATGTTTTATTATGCTGTTTCTCTATAGATCTGCCAGGATTTTCACCCATGAGTACAGGAGCTAGAATCAGCTCCATCCTACTCCGTCGCCATCTTCCCAGCATCCTCAATTAACACTTATTTTCTATTATTGATAGTTGAGGTGCATAGAAAATGCAATTTATATGAGATATTCTCACTGTAGTACTATTAGAGGTTTGAGCCTTACATATACAGGAATTTTGATAAATTTTATATTGCCTACTCCTAGCAAAAAACAAAAACATCTGGTGTGTTTATAATTTTTTATTCTGCACAACTGAGTATATTTGTGATGGGGGAAATTTCCATTTTCACTAGACACAAATGAACCAAATTATCTGCTTACAATCTGATACACATTCTCTGCTTGGGAAAAAGATATTTGAGAAGATTATCCTCTGACTCCAGATATTTTAACCTTGGTTTTCCTTTACTACCTACAAATTTTCAGTGTCAAGTACTAGAGTATGGGTTCATGTTGCAGCATGACCCTAAGTCCTTCACCTCTTTGTCGTGAAGCCAGGAAGTGGGCTCTATGGTGTTTTCCTAGAGGCCATTTCTATCCCAGAATGGTTTGCAGTAATTTACTAGTTACTGTAGTGACTTTGAACCACATATACCTGTTATACTAAACTGCAACTAAACATATCCTCAGTTTAAGTTCTCCTTTGCTGGGTCCCAAAAGCCTCCTGAAACTATTATCATGGTTCCAATAGTGTGACAGGGAAGTCTGATGGGGGGCAGGGAGAAAGTAGTCTTGTCCAAATGTGGCTAAAATATGTCTTATAAATTTTGCAAAAACATATAACCTCTTCCAAAATTTTGGAGAGGTCCATGCAAGTAAAGGGACCTGAAATTAACTTTCATTAATCACAGTGTAACTACATCTCTGTTAGCCAAGCTCATAATCAATGGATTTCTAATCAAGATCACCAAAAAAGTGTTACAAACTGTGTGTCATAAATTAGATTCTGATTGTTTTTGAAAACCATTTGTCCAGATTTTAAAGAATAGGAAAGAGCCAGAGGAAGATGAAACTAGAGGACTTAAATATGGGGAATTCCCAATAAACTTTTACTTCAAAACCAACTGCGTTTTCATAGAGATTCAAGAAAACAACTGAATATTATATGCCTGATCAAAATTTAAATGTGTGTTCTAAACATTGGACTGAATAATAGAAACAGACACAATATCAGAAAATTGAGGACATTTTATTAGGCATTCAGATAGGCCAGTGTTTGTGGACTGCTCTGCCTGGTTTCAGGAATTGTAACTGTCTACCCTCTATGACTAAGGATGAAGGAGTGACAACCTCTGGAATGTGAGCTGCAGGAGACAAAGCTTGTCTCTGGTAGCAAATGCTGCCTCAGTTTCCTCCCTGCCCCCAAAGCATAGTCAGAAGTCCTTGATGGTAAGAACCCTCAGAGGAGGGGCAACCTAGGCCAGACATGATCACTTGGGAGGCCATCATGGAAGGACTTGGGGGGCTGCAACAAAAAGCAATGGACTCTTACCCCCTGGCTTTGAGATAGCCTGAGTTCCCATGACCTCTGGGAGAAGCGCTCCCTGGCTTTAATCTCCTTAAGCCTGAATACCTGATGGGGAGGGGTTCAGCTCCTTGCCTCACTAGAGTGTGTCCCAGGGAAAAATCTGCCATCACAGAGAATTCCTGAAAAACCTGTAAAGTCTTCTCTGCTAAGAGTGCTTTCACTCATATGTTAAGGGTTCGAGCAGGAAACCCTTAAACTCTGTTCCTGACAGGCTCTGACTCAGGCTAAACCCTCAGATTTCTTTGAAATGTTATCTACTGTTTGATCCTTGCCACCCTGTATTCCTGTGTATTACAACCCAATGAAAGCCCTTGGAGGAAGGGGCTCAATGCCTTTTTCCCCTGAGAAACTGGACACTGCTCAAGGCCTTTTTCCTCTGAGAAACTGGCCACCTTTCCTCCCCAAGCAGATCACATCATGTCTCAGTCATGTTTACTCTCATCCGTGGCACACGGGAGGACTTGCAAGGAAATTTGCCCCCACACTAGTGCTCCTAATAATCAAAGATTTACATTTTTAATGATAAAATATGTACATTTTGTTGGTAATAATAAAAAATTAATGTGAGTATATCATGAATTATTTAGTTAACTATTTCATAGCTAAAAATTGCTACTTGATTTCAGTGCTCACATTAACTTATAATTTATAACTGCATCCAGTGGCCACCAAATGAAGTCTTGTTGCACCTAAGAACATGAGTTAAAATAGATAGAGAGAAGACTGAGCTAACTTGAGGCTCACCACAAAAACCACATAGACAGACAATAGTATGTTGATTACCAGAAGGAAAGGGAGATGAATGGAGGTAGGAGAAAGAAAAAGGAGAATAAATGGCAGTGGAAGGAGATTTGATTTGGGGTGGTTCTTCAAGCAAATCTTTTGGCATCATTCTCTCAAAGGGTTAAGATGGGAGAAATAGATTAAAAAATGTACTTGAAAAGTAACTAAATAAAATAATATTAAAAAAATAAATAAATAAAATTAAAAAAAAAGAAAAAGTAAAAAAAAAAGATGATAGCATTTTTTTTTCATTAAAGTTTTTTAAAATTTTATTTATTAGGACCTGGCTGGTGTAGCCCAGTGGATTGAGTGCAGGCCTGTGAACCAGAGGATCATGGTTCAATTCCCAGTCAGGGCACATGCCTGGGTTGCAAGCCAGTTCCCTGCAGGTCAGTTCCCAGCAGGGGACACATGAGAGGCAACCATACATTGATGTTTCTCTCCCTCTCTCCTTCCCCTCTAAAGATAAATAAATATTTTTTTAAATTATTTATTTGTTTTTAGAGAGTGGGGAATGGAGGGAGAAAGAGAAGGAGAGAAATATCATTGTGTGGTTGACTCTCATGTGGCCCCCACTGGAGACCTTGCCTGCAGCCCAGGCATGTGCCCCCATTGGGAGTGGAGCCTGAGACTGTTTGGTTTGTAGCCCGTGCTCAACCCACTAAGCTACACCAGCCAGGGAGCATTAAAGTATCTTTTAATTAAAGCATGTATAGATACATTGTTTTTCATACATAGTGTTGTCACATACTTTATAGATTACAGCATAGCTTAAACATAACTTTTATTTGCACTGGGGAACCAGAATATTTGAATTTATTGCTATATTTGCTTTATTGCAGTAGTTCAGAACCAAACTTGAAATATCTCTGAGGTATGCATGTATAAACCTAAATTATAAGATTTCTTTTATCTGTTTATTTGTTTTGATTGAATTTTAAAACTGAGAAAATTATGAGAAACCAAGTGCTCTTATGACTGTATAATATTTTGAGATGAAATGCAGTAAAGATATGAACAAAGAAATAAACAAAAACATACTAGGTAGTAACAAGGCAAAGAATAAAATCAGAGTGATGCAATAAAGAGTGCGTAGTTGGTTAATTTAGGTTACTCACATAAAGGAATGATAATATTGCCGTAAAATATCTCAACAACTTCAAGTTCACTAAAGAGCCAGATTAAATGATATTCACCACCCTCTCTTCAGAACAGATTGACAGATGCATAGTAATGCTAAATGACCACCACTGGTAAGCTTCTCTGCAGTAAAAATAGCAGGAGTTAGAAGTACCACAGAATAAAGCTGAAGAGAGTTTCTAGAGAGAGGATGATTAACAATGCTGAATAAATTACAGCTATCAAGTAGGAGAAGTAGGAACAGCCCAGTGAATCTGATAATTGGAAAAATTTTGGTGTAAACCCCATATTCCGGGGTATCAACCATGGAAGTCCTACATCTAGAAGGACTCACTAAAGTGAACAGTCTCTTGAGACATTACTCCATATCACAAGAATGAATGCTGATTCATTAATCTTTAATAATACACCAGACCTCTCATTTCCATGTGATTTTTACTTACCAGTGGATATAAATAATTTATATTAAAATTCATTGCAGAAGGTTACTTACTGTTCATCTGTTATTCCATTCTTACCCTATCAAAGCATGCACCACAATAAATGAAAATTACATATTTTTTCTTGTCTTGCTTCATATAATATATGATATATATTTCATATAATATATATGTATATGCGATATATTTTATATAATATATGTATATTCATATGATATATGATATTATATCAGACAACATATAACATATATGTATTTGAGTCATTGCTATTTACCTAATGCTTAGCACAATGCAGGACTTATTTAGATCTTCAGTAAATAATTATGAGATATAAATAAGCAATTAACTCATTGAGTATTTCTATCAAGATGTTACAATCTAAAAAATCATCCTCCCTTTCTTAGAGACAATTTTTCTTAAAATAATAATCATTTGAAGAGCACTAGAGACATGCTACACAACTCTATCTCTAATTGTTCATTTTTATGGGAACTACCAATCTTGCCTTTGCATTTGTATTTACTAAAATGATCATAAAAGAACATACTCTTCAATTAATTCCTATGGTAATTAGTATCATACAATATTTATTTTGTGACTAATGGCTTGCCTACCCTATTGATGTTTATGAAATATGGAAAAGATATAATCTTCTAATCTTCTTTTTATTATTCTAACTGCAAGATATTAAGTAAAAATTTAATTAACTGGAAAACAATATGATAATGTCAACAAATGAAAAGGAAGATGAAATTTCTTGCACTAATTCTTGTTTATAGGTACCCTTCACTGCAGTCACATGGCTGAAGAAGAGGAAGTCTATTTTGACCTACACAGTTTTTTTGTGAATCAACATTCTGGTCCTTTCAGAAACCACTAGCAATTTGCTTCTCTATGGCACACTGATAGCTAAGCACTTGGCTGCATAGATTACTTGGATTATATGTTACTCAGAATTTATTGCCAGAATGAAAGAGGAAACAAGAATTTGCAGATTTTTAAAATTTCTCATTACTCTTTTATGTTGTGGACAGCATCATTTACCCTTTATTTCTAGAGCAGAGGTGGAAGAGGGTATAGGGAGGATAAATGACAATGGAAAAAAATACAATAAAAATAATGTAAAAAATAAATCATTTTAGTTTTCAAGCATCACTCCCATGCAAGCTATATTTCTACTGTCTTACATCTTTGCTACTTATAAGACATAGACTTCTTGTTGGGAACCACTCTACCTGGTTTCAGGAGTTATAACTGCTCCCTGTGGCTAAGTCTGAGTGAGCGACCTCTGGAATGCGAACCACTAAGGAGACAAAGCTTTTCCTCTGCCCCCAATGCATGGTCGGTTAGTCAGAGATGGGTATGACTCCTCAGAGGGGGGTAACCTAAGCCAGACAGGACCACTTGGGAGGCCATCATGGAAGGACTCAGGGGGGCTGCAACAAAGAGGGAGTGATGGACCCTGGTCCCCTGGCTATTCTAACGTAACCTGAGTCCCCATGTCCTCTGGGAGAAGTGCTTCCTGGATATAATCCACTTAAGCCTAAAAACCTATAATGGGGAAGGTGATGCAGCCCTGTGCTGGAAAGGGCGGGTTCCCTGGGTGATCAGGCCTAAAAAAGAATATGTAAAATCCTGTGAAACCTGCTTTGTTTAGAATGCTCTCATTTAAATGATAAGGGTCCAAGCAAGATGTTGGTTCCTCAAAGTTTTATGGCTCTTAAGCTATCAGACCCTGATTGAGAATAAGCTCTCATGGTTCTTTGAATGCTATCTATTGCTTACCTGTATTATTGTGCAGATGAACCCAATAAAAGCCCTTTGAGGAAGGGGCTCTTGGCCTTTCTCCTCTGAGAGGTTGGCCACCTTTCCTCCCCATGCAGATCACGTCTTGGTAGTTTCACTTTCATCCGTGGCAGACAGGAGGACTTGTGGGCAAAGTTGCCCTCACAGCTTCTGACTATTTGTAATCATGTATTATCAGCAAGTTAAAAGTGAATAATTTTTTCACTGTGTATAATGAAATGCACACTAAACAGAGGTCCCGGGTCTGAATTCCTATTCTGTTCAGTTCTACCTTGCACTCTTGCCCTAATTATGAAAGAAACATCTATACAAAAAAGAAAAAAATCCATGGAATAAATGTAGAGAAAATAATATGATTAGAGAAACACTGTTTATCGCTCATAATAAAATAATTTAGACAAAAGTATCAAATATAAAATAATAAAAGGCTATCAGAGTCTACTTGAATAGAGCATCAGGCTGTTGCAGCATGGAACACTTATCAACTTAGCCTTGCTTAGAGAGGGGTAATCAAACAATATGTGCTTCCTGATTAGTGTTTCTAGATAAAATAAAGAATGCCTAGTTAAATATAAATTTTAGATAAATAATAATTTTAGTATAAATATACACTATGCGATAGTTGGGATACATTTATTCTAAAAATATTTATTGATTATTTAAAATTCAAATTTAACTGTGTTCTATATTTTTTTACTTTTTTTGTTATCTAAAGATTGTTGTTCAAGTATACTTTTCTGCCTTTTATTTTTTAAATCTGATAACACTGCCTGAAGTGATGCAAAATTTTATGTAGTATAATATAGTATACTATATGCAACATTTTATAAATAAATATGTAATGCAAAATTTTACATAGTATACTATAGTATATTATATAGTATATTATATCTTATAGAGTATACAGTTTAATATAGTTAACATAATTTAGTAAGTCAAACTTGCATATAACTAAGCCTTTAGAACTAACTTCCAGTCTACAGAAAATACAAGAAATAAAAAACAAATTAAATAATACAATGAATAAATAGATATCAGAAGGAGAGACTTTGAACTAGTTTTAAACATGTCAATGAAATGCAAAAAAAGTGGGGGTGGTAGTGGACAAACCATACTTAAAGGAGGATGCCCTCTCCTCACAAAGAATATCTGATAACATTTAAAGACATTTTTGATTTCTTCAATTTAGTGGGAGCAGGAAAGAAGATGTTTCTATTCTAGTGAATAGAAGCCAGAGATGCTACTAAATATAACACACAGGATGACCCCCCTTCTCACCTCTTTCCCTACCTGCACACACATAATAAGGAATTGTTAAAATTTCAACAGTGCCACCCTGGCCAGATAGCTCAAATGGTTAGAATGTGGTCCAATACACCACAGATACTTCAAGGTTGCAGGTTCAATCTTTGGTGAGTACACATACAACAATCGGCCAATAAATCCATAAGTAAGTGGAATAATAAATTGATGTTTCTCTCTCTCTCTCTCCCCTCCATCCCCACCTCTCAATCAAGCCAATAAATAAAAGTATTTTTAAAAGGATTATGCAAAGAAATTAATGGTGCCACTATTGAGAAACCCTGGTTTAGACTAAGAGGGACTTTAAAGATTTAACAAAAAATACAATGTATAGTGCTTGTTTAGATCTTGAAACAATAATGTAATGTAGAGCAATCTTAAGATTGCTCTACATAAAGACAAGACCTCTATTTTAAAATAATAATGTAGAAAATTGTTCATAGATATAACAAAGGTTTACCATATATTTGTAGGAGAAAAAACAAATTGAGTATAAAGAACTTTGTATAGAATGATCTCATGTTGCTACAAAGGACAAAAAGATACAAAAATAATTATTACCTTATTTTTGCCATAAACCTAAGTCTATATATATGTAAGCAGATATAAAGATATGAATGTGTGGAGAAAAGATTGGAAAATAAGTCACCAAAATGTTAATTGTATCACTATAATTTGGAGATTATAAATAATATATCTTATTTTACTTTTTGTGTTTTCTATAATTAACATGTATAATTTTTTAATTAAAGGAAAAATATAATTATTTTAGACAGAAAATCCCTAGTCTGGTTTGAAGATTGTTATGGCAATCTCCTTTTACAAGTTGGCTTTAACATGGCTCCTCAAGCATCTGCCATTAGTACAGAGATTATCTTGATGGAGTTGTGCAGAGCCAGGAACTGAATTTGATGGAATAGAGATCTACTGCTTTTTCATTTTCTCTCCAGCAAGATTGGTGAATGAACTGAAGGGAGCATAAAGAATAGGTCTGACAGTATCTTCTGCTGTTGCCAAGCATAGGACATTGCTCTCTGTAAATGGGAACATTAGGCTTACATGCACATCTACTGAGAATTAAGGAAAATTGGCTATAAGACAAGAAAACCTCTAACCCCTATAGCCCTCTGCTTGCCCCATCTTATTTGTATGAGTATCAGGATGTTGGTTTTCTCTCTAACATTAACAAAATAAAATTTGGAGTGTTCTCTTTATAAGCTTATTGAGTCTTCCTAAGGTTTTACTTGATTAAAAATCAACACAGTGGTAGTGTAACAGGGTGCAGCCAAGAGGGGGGCTCCAGAAAAGGATTTGAGATGAGGTCCAGAGCTCAGGGTGTCCAGGAAATATTAAGATGTGCCCCCCCCCACACCCCAGGGGGAAGGGACAAATGGAGCCAGGGCCATTGAGAGCTGTTTTGCATAGCTACAGTTTTGCAGCTAGCCTCTGGAATGATTATTTAACATATCTCTAACCTTTAACTGGTTTCATAGATATGTTAAATAGCCGTGGCCATGCTTTTAGCCAGGAAGAAGGGAGCGGTTTCTACCCAGGATGTAACTGGGGGCAGGTCTCCCAAGGTACAGAGCCTGCACGAGAGCTTGTAGTTGATTGGCTCCATGACATGGGGCCATACCTGCCCAGACTAATGATGGGACCTCCCCGTAAACTTGCAATAATACAAGAGTCCTGGCAGGTGTAACTGATTGTAGGAGGAGTCAGAAATGGGGCTGTAAAAGAGGATGGGTGCAGAGATTTAAACCCAGATGCGGCAGCCGTGTATGGGAGAACCATGCGGTTTTGGCTAGAGTGCAGACCCCTGTGGCCAGGTGAAAAAGAGAGCCACATAGTTTCAACAGAGTAAGGATTCCCTCTTGGTGAGGTGAGAGAGGGAGAACCACGTGGTTTTGGCCAGAGTGCAGACCCCTGCAGCCAGGTGAAAGGGAGAGCCATAAGTTTCAGCAGAATAAAGATCCCCTCTTGGGGAGGTGAAAGGGGGAGCCACACAATTTCAGCAAAGTGAAAGGGAAAACCATGAAGCTTTGCCAGAATGTGAAGAAACCAAGTGAAGAAGAAAGGCACACGCTTTTGGTAGAGTGTGGACCCCTGCAGTTTTGGTAGAAGAGGCCCACACAACTTTGGGGTGCCCCCTTTGGCCACGTGGCCTGGGAAGCAGGAGAGACTTTGACTGGAACTTGCCACAAAGAACTCTTGCCAGTGGACCGTTAGAGAGTGCCACATAATTTTGGATTACCTAGAGAGAGATCCTGCCTGCACGGCGACACAGCTGACAGTGCCAGCGGCCTGAAACACAGATGTGTGCTCTTTTCCTCATTTATGATACCTGGAGTTGGGACAGTGGAAGAAGGGAGAGCTGTGTCTGTGTGTAGGTGTATACCCTAAAGGACTTTGATATTTTAGTGGAGGCATTAGGCCTAAATAGCATTAAATAAACATCTAGTTTCCTTTTCACAAATCTCTGGCATTGAGAGATGTCTTTCCAATTGGTGGCAGACAGAAGAGCAGAGTAGATATTAGTATTCTGTCCTTGGGAGGGGCCCCTATTGTTCTGTAGCAGTTTTTGGTGTCTCCAGGTGGGCCAAATATTGCCCCCCTTCAGACCTCTGTTCGGTAACAGTAGTTCCTGAAATTCCAACAAACCCCAATAGTGAGTAAACACTTGACATTCACCTCTCATCTGTTACCCAAGTTCCTAATGAGACCCTTGAGACAAGCACTGGGGTTCTCACATTCTTACTTCTTAGTACCCTGGAGAAATGTTTGTTTGTTTATTTATCTATTTATTTATTTATATAAATTTAATTATTGTTCAAGTACAGTTTTCTGTCTTTTACTCCCAGCCCAGCTAACCCCCACAGTGCTCTCCACCTCCCTCCCATTTCTACCCTCCCTAGTTTTTGTTCATGTGTCCTTTACACTTGTTCCTGTAAATCCTTCCCCTTTTCCCCTGAAATTCCTTCCCCTCTCCTCTTTGGTCCTTGTTAGCCTGTTTTCTATTTCAGTGTCTTTGGTTATATTTTGCTTGCTTGTTTGTTTTGTTGTTTAGGTTCCTGTTAAAGGTGAGATCACATGGTATTTGTCTTTCACTGCTTGGCTTATTTCACTCAGCATAATGCTTTCCAGTTCCATCCATGCTGTTGCAAAGGGTAATAGGATGTTCCCAAGAGGGTTAGGGCAAAGGGATTTCCTTCCCTTGGGACAATAAATTCCTAAAACTCCTGAAACCTCAAGTTGAAGAAATTGCATTTTTCCTGCGCCACTTCTCCAGCAAAAGGAACTAGTGTCCCCATTCTCAAGGAATATAGCAATAATTTGAAGTTCTCTCTGATACTAGAGACAGCCAAATCTTCCTTGCTTTCTGGGTTTTGACTTACACACCAAGGTGTTTTCATGAGCTTTCTCTGCTTAGACTCAATTCTTTTTTAAAGATCACTATCTGAAAAGAGATGACTCCTTCCTATTACCAAGGTCAGGAGCAGTGACAGAACTAAATGAAAATGGAATGCCATATATTTTTTCCAAAATTTTATTATTTCCCCTCTGTGGTTTTCAGTAATTGGTTGTATTGATTCTCATATCCATTAATATTATATTTCTTTTTGATCATCTTGTTGTGGTAATGTATTCAAGGACATGAAATTCAGCAGATATAATAATGATCTTCAAATATTTTAAATACTGCCTGGCTAAAAGGAAAATAGGAGGTAGGATAATGTGTGCAGGTGGAGAATTGCAGGGAAACAGATATGGAATCAATAGAAAGTAGCATTTTCTAAGAATTAAGGTCATTCAAAAATAAAATTAATGATATTAGGTCTATATGGACCTATAAATGCAATATTATGTACTGTTGAAAATATAGAGATAGATTTATGGAAAGCATCCAAGATTTAATTAATATTAAGCAAAAAACTAGTTGTGAATCAGTATGTTACACATAATTCCATTTGTGTAACATTAAAATGATATGGAAATATACATAATTGTACATAGTAAATTTCTATACAGAAATAAATTTAAAAAACAAACGAATTATGTTTACTTCTAGAACAAAGAAAGCATACAAAACTAGAAAGCTAACTTTTCCATTTATACTATACAGATGTCTTTTTTTCTTAAGCATTTTTATAACATGAAAGCCTGTTTTATTTTTAAGTAAACTTAGTATCTGTGTTTTTTTAAAGAGAGGAGTTGCTAACTTGTAAGGTAAAGAATTTCCAATAATTGTAAGCACTGAATCAGAATTTGGTATACTATTTGTGAGGAGTATGGAGCTTTTAAAACTACCTCTGAACTCGATATGATTAAATTATATATAAATAACTTTAAGCTACAAAGCATATGAGTTTTCGCAGCTTGTATCCAACTGGAAATATTTGAATAATGACATGGTTATGATTAACCCATTGTGTAGGATTGGTTGTCATGGCTAAACAGAAAATAATTTTACTAGAAGATAATAGTTTTATATTTTTTAGTGTGGAGAGATGTTAGGCTAAAGATCCAGAATCCACAGAAACAGAATATGGTGTAAAGTGTTGTGTTTCTTAGTGACATGGATTCCACAGATGGAGGCTGCTATTTTGTTTCAGTGACCATGATCATATGACAATCCTAGTGTTACCAAACATCAAGTCTCTGCCATTTTATGAGTCACTGTTTTCCTGAGAGGGTGGTGAGAGAGGAGAGCTATTGTAGTAGTGCATAAGCTCAATTCAATCTTTTCTATAGCCTGGCTTAATTTTTCCATTCCTTTTAATGTGGGTAAGATAGATTCTCCACTTACATAAGATTTGAGGGTTTTTTTTTCAGTAATAAATCATGAGTCTCAGGTGAACAGTAATTGTGAAGGACCAGCTTATCTCCAAATCCCTGAGGAAAATTTATATGTACGTGTTTGACTGAACTTTTTTTCTCTGTTTTGAAATATTTTACATTTTTATGTTCCTAAAAAATTTTAGTAAGAAAATTTCAATATCTCTCCTCATCCAACTACTTACATCTCACTGTAGTTTTATTTTTTAATTTAATTTAATTTTATTTTATTGTTGTTCAAGTACAGTTGTCTGCATTTTCCCCCCTCCCCAGCCATCCCCACCTCCCCCCTCCCCAATTCCAACCCCTTTGATTTTGTCCATGTGTCCTTTAGAACTGACCCTGTGGTTGTTCAAAATTTCAATTTTTTATCATGAATTTTTGCACTGATTTTAAAAGTTATTTCATTAAAATTGTGTTCATCTTGATTACTCTGTTCCCTTAAATTTTGCACCCAAGATGAGTGCTTCACTTGCCACCTTCTACTTCCAGCAGTGTTCAGAAAATTTTTCTGTTTACCAACTACAATCTTTCTTTAAAAACTGAAAATAATTTCTTCTGGATGGGTCCTTAGGTGTACATATTTCTATAAAATATCTGTTCTGTCAACTTCTTTTCTCAAAGGTAAATTAACCTCCTACTTTCACCTCTTCTCCTCAGTCCTCTTTGCAACCTCATAGAGTTCCATTTGAGAACAGAATTAGAAAATTTGGCTTTATGCTTAGAAAAAAATAATTAAAAATAAAATATGCACTATATAGAGAGCATAAAGAGAAAAATGATATAAGAGTCTCCATTTCACCTAAGTTTTCAAATTTCTTGGCATACAGTTTATAATAACGTCTTACAATCCTTTGTATTTCTGTGGGATCAGTTGTAATCTCTCCTCTTTCATTTCTGATTGTGCTTATTTGGGTTGTCTCTCTTTTTTTCTTGATGAGCCTGCTTAAAGGCTTGTCTTTTTTGTTAGCCTCTTCAACAAATGGTGTTGGGAGAACTGGACAGCTATGTGCAAAAAAATGAAACTCGAGCACCAACTTATACCATACACCAAAATAAATTCAAGGTGGATAAAACACTTAAATATAAGCCATGACACCATTAAAGTTCTAGAGGAGAACATTGGCAAAAAAAATCTCAGATATTTCACACAGCAACTTTTTTTACTGATATGTCCCCCAGAGCAAAAGACATAAAAGAAAGAATAAACACATGGAATCTCATCAAAATTAAAAGCTTTTTCACGGCCAAAGAAAACAGTATTAAAATAAAAAGAGATCCAACTGTATGGGAAAACATATTTGCCAATGATACCTCAGACAAGGGTTTAATCTCCAAAATATATAAAGAACTTACACAACTCCATTCTAAGAAGACAAGCAACCTAATTAAAAAGTGGGCAAAGAACCCTGGCTGGTGTAGCTCAGTGGATTGAGCACAGGCCTGAGAACCAGAGGATTTTGGTTCGATTCCCAGTCAGGGCATATTCCTGGATTGCAGACCAGTTCCCTGCAGGCCAGTTCCCAGCAGAGGATGCACGAAAGGCAATCATACATTGATGTTTCTCTCCCTCCCCTCCAAAGATAAATAAATAAATAAATGAGTAAATAAATAAATAATTTTTAAAAAGTGGGCAAAGGACTTGAACAGACATTTCTCCAAGAATAACATATAGAAGATCCAGGGACACATGAAAAGATGCTCAAAATCACCAGCTATCAGAGAGATGCAAATTAAAACCACAATGAGATACCACTCTACATTCCTCAGAATGGCCATCATTAACAAAGCAACAAACAACAAGTGTTGGAGAGGTTGTGGGGAAAGGGGGTCCCAAGCTCACTATTCGTGGGATTGCAGACTGGTACAACCATTATACAACACAGTATGAAATTTTCTAAAATAACTAAAAATGGACCTGCCTTATAACCCAGCAATTTCACTGCTGGGATTATATCCTAAGAACCCTAAAACACCAATACAAAAGAATCTATGCACCCCAATGTTCATAGCACCACAATTTACAATAGCCAAGAGCTGGAAGCAACCTAGGGGCCCATCAGTAAATGAATGGATCAAAAATTATGGTACATATACACAATGGAATTCTATGCAGCAGAAAGAAAGAAGGAGCTGCTACCCTTTGCAGCAGCATGGATGGAACTGGAAAGCATTATGCTGAGTGAAATAAGCCAGGCGGTAGAAAGACAAATACCATATGATCTCACCTTTAACAGGAAGCTAAACAACAAAACAAACAAGCAAGCAAAATAAAAACAAAGACACTGAAATAGAGAACAGGGGGACAGTGACCAGAGGGGAGAGGGGAGGAAATTTCTGGGGGAAGGGGGGAAGGATTTACAGGATCTAGTATAAAGGACACATGGACAAAAACTAAGGGGGGTAGAAATGGAAGGGAGGTGGTGAGCACTGGGAGGGGGGGGGGGGCTGGGATAGGAGTAAAAGACAGAATACCGTAGTTGAAAAATAATTAAATAAAAAATGATTTTTTCTAAATTAAAAAACAAAGTCAATTCCATATTTAGTTTGTTGAGGAACTTTCATATTGTTTTCCACAGAGGCTGAAACCATTTAATAAAGTACAGCACCTATTTATCATAGAGCAGTCAGCAAAGTTGGAATCGAGGGAAGATTTTTCAACATAATAAAGGCCATATAAGAGAGGCCTACAGCCAACATGATACTCAATGGCCAAAAACTAAAAGCTATCCCATTAAAAGTAGGAACAAGACAAGATGTCCTCCTTCACCACTTCTATTTAACATAGTATTGGAAGTGTTAGCCACAGCAATCAGACAAGAAGAAAAAAATAAAAGGCATCAAAAGTGTAAAGGAGGAAGTAAAAACTGTCATTGTTTGCAGATGACATGGTAGTATGTATAGAAAACTCCACAGATTCCACCAGAAGACTACTTGACCTAATAAGTGAATTTGGCAAAAGAGCAGGATACAAAGTCAATATTCAGAATTCAAAGGCATTTTTGTATACCAACAATAAAATATCGGGAACAGAAATTAGAAAAAAATCCTATTCACTATAACAACAAGAAAAATAAAATACCTAGGAATAAATCTAAGGAGGTAAAAACCTGCACTCAAAAAACTACACAATACTAAAGAAAGAAATTAAGGAAGACACAAATAAATGGAAGCATATACCATGTTCACGGATGGGAAGAATTAACATAATCACAAAGACACTGAAATAGAGAACAGGTGGACAGCGACCAGAGGGGAGACAGGAAGAAATTTCTGGGGGAAAAGGGGAAGGATTTACAGGAACTAGTATAAAGGACACATGGACAGCAACTAAGAGGGGGTGGAAATGGAAGGGAGATGGTGAGCACTGGGGAGGTGGGCTGGGATGGGAATAAAAAACAGAAAACTGTACTTGAACAATAATTTTAAAAAAAGAGTTTCCATTCACTACCCAGAAAAATATATATTTTTAGTATTCTGGTATATTTCCTTCCAGCCTTTTTTTAATGGCAAATTTGTCACTGAATGTGTTACCTTCATTTATTCATTTATTCTTTTTAATTTTTTGTTACTTTTACAAAATTATGGTTTATCTATGCATCTTTGTATCTACATATGTATCTATATAACTATGTACATAACAATGTATCTACCTTTATCATATTTTTCATACCGGAAGTTTATAGATGTATAATGGCTGCATAAGTCCCATTAAATAGATATGATACAATTCATTTAATTATTTCTTTGTTTATTTACATTGTTTTTGGCCTTCATTGTTATAAATAACATTATAAAAACTTTTTATACATACATCCTGATACACATCTCTGGTTATTTCCTTAAAATAAATTAAAAGTAAAATATTAAGTCAAAGAGAGTGGACATGTGTTGTCACTAATATGATAATATCTTATCTACTTATCTAAACATATTTGAAACTTTTCAGTTTCCCTGATGTTTTCCATTTTTTCCAATTACCATGACCTTAGAATTAAAAGATTGGATTTATGACTTATTAATATTGGAGAAATCACCTAACCCTTGGTAACTTAGACTTTCTACCTGCAAGATGGAAATAATAATTACCCAAAATATGGGATCATTATGCTGTTAAACAATATATGTAAAAATGCTTTATAAACTAAAAAGTGAAGTAAGCATATTATTTTTGCTGTAACCATTTTTATTAACTTTTTTAAATGAGAATTTTGTGATCTCCAATTACTTCTCAAGTGGAAAATAGAATAGATATGCAAACCTGGCTTCCCCCAATATACCCAGTTTATAATTCTGTAGAAATTTAAAAAGAGATTTCAGAATATAGTAGTTGAGTCAGACTAGCTGTGAAAATTCACATGCGGGCAAAAGCTAGAAAACACAGAGAAATAAATTTAATGAGGATTAGTTGCAGAGCAAAACTAGCAATTGAAAAGGCTTGGATTGATAAATTGTATGTAGTTTTGAAACTTTCCGAGCAAGAGGAGACTTAAGTATTGAATAAAGATGTTTCATTAAAATCCAATGGAAAGGATTAAGTGAGGAAGGAAGGAAGGAAGGAAGAAAGGAAGGGAGGGAGGAAGGGAGGGAGGGAGGGAAGGAGGGAGACTCATAGACACAGACAACAGTATGGTGATTACCAGAGGAAAAGTGGGGTGGGGTGGAAGAGGGTAAGGGGAGGATGAATGGAGATGGAAGAATACTTGATTTGGGGTGATGAACACAAAATACAACATACACATGATGTATTATAAAATTATATGCCTGAAATCTATATACTTCTATTAATAATATAGCCCAAATAAATTCAATAAAAAATTTAAAAAACAAAGGAAGAAAATCAGGTTTGAAATTATTGAATGATTTGTGAAAAGGGTGTGAGAAATTCAGATAAGTGGAACAGAAATAAAGCACACACATATATCTTGTTCTTTCAACTTAGAAGGGAAGATGTTCAAGAAGATCAAAATTGTGCTTTAAACAAAATAGAAAAGATTAGCAAATTTCCTTTAGGTAAACAAAACTATGAAGCTAAAATCCAAGATAAAACTATTCATTTTCTATTTTTCAGCCTCAGTTTTTCCCTAATGTTTATGTTCTAAGCATTCGGGACAACTTTTCTAAACTTGCCCCAGTTGTCCTTCCATTTTACCCCATCCTTTACCTTTGTATATAAATCTGCATACATAAAATTATCTCAAAATTGTGTTTCATCTTTTCACCAAGTTAACAGTAGTCTCCATTGCCTGGCATCTTTCTAGGAGCAGTTTCTTATCTCCTTTTCCTAGAGTTCTGCTCAAAGCATTGGGCACTGATACATTCTGACTGATTGTCCTATGTCTCCAGCTTTTAGATGCAGATTATCAATGAAGAGAAAGAACCACACAGGGGTGAGTAAGTTTATTTTCCAGGGCTTTTCCAGCTTTCATGAACACAAGCTTACTCTATCTGTAGTATTTCTTACCTTGTACCTTTTAACCCTGGCTGGCAATGTCATCATTGTGACAATTACTGGTATTGATCATCATCTTCATATCCCCATGTACTTCTTTCTTAGTATGCTTTCAACTTCATAAACTATGCACACATTGGACATTGTACCACAGATTCTCTTCAGCCTCATAGGACAAAGCCAACCCATTTCCTTGGCTAGCTGTGCTACCCAGATGTTAATTTTTAATCCTTTGGCCATCAACAACTGCTTTCTACTCACAACAATGGGGTATGACAGCTATGTTGCCATCTGCAAACCCTTAAGGTGCACAGTCACCATGAACAAGAAGGTATATGCCCAAATGGTATGGTGATCCTGCAGCATTGGGCTTCTTGTGGTCATAATTCAGGTTTTTTCTGTGTTCAGGCTCCCCTTTTGTGATAGAGAGGTGGCCTATTATTTCTCTGAGTTCCGTGCAATTATGAAACTCTCCTGTGCTGACATCAGTCTACATGACAATTAATTTTATCATTAGCTCAGTTGTTATTGTGGTACCCATGGATTTAGTCTTCATTTTCTACATCCTTATCATCTCCACCATCCTCAAGATTGTCTCAACTGGGAGCCAAAATAAGGCTTTTGCAACTTGTGCTTCTCACCTCACTGTAGTCATCGTCTGCTATGCTGTGCCTCCATTTCCTACCTCAAGCCCAAGTCAGAGAACACTGGAGATCAGAATCAACTGATCTCAATGACCTACACCATTTTTACTCCTCTCCTTAATCCTGTGATGTACACTCTGAGAAACAAGGAAGTCAAGGATGCCTGTCACCATGCTATCAGTAAAAAACCATTTTGCCCAGGCATATAGTCTATCATTATTTGGGTATCTTTGTAATCTGAAAAAAATTTGATCTTTTTTTGCATGTATCTGTCCAGTTTCCCATCACTACTTTTTGAAGAAATTATCTTTACCCCATTGTATATTCTTGCCTCCTTTGTCATATATTAATTGACCATATAAGTGTGGTTTTATTCCTGGGCTTTCTATTCTGTTTCATTGATTTATGTGTTTGCTTGTAAGCCAGTGCCATGCTATTTTTATTACTATAATTTAGTAGTATAGTTTGATATAAGGTACTATGATACCTCCAACATAGTTCTTCTTTCTGAAGATTTCTATGACTATTTGGGTACTTTTGTGATACTGTACAAATTTTAGGATTATTTGTTCAAGTTCTGTGAAAAATATCATTGGTATTTTGATAGAAATTGCAATGAATCTATGGATTGCTTTAGGCAGTATGGACATTTTAACAATGTTAATTCTTCCTATCCATGACCACAGCATATGATCTCATTTATTTGTATCTTAATTTCTTTTTTCAATGTCTTCTAATTTTTGAGTACAGGTCTTTACCTCCTTGATTAGATTTATTCCTAGTTATTTTTTGGTGCAATAGAAAAAAAGATTTTTTGAATTTTACTTTCTGATAGTTTATAACAATTCAACTGATTTATGAATATTAATTTTGTATTTTGCTAGACCACTTCCTTACCCTTTTACAAGAATAAACTCAAATAGATTACAAACTTAAATGTAAAATCCAAAACCATAAAAGTCTTAGAAGAAAACATAGGCAGTAAACTCTCTGACAAAGTTCAGTAATATATTTTTGGATATGTCTCCTCAGGCAAGGGAAACAAAAGAAAAAATAAACAAATGATATTACATCAAACTAAAAAGTTTTTCACAACAAAAGAAAACAGCAAATAAATGAAAAGAAAACCTACTGAATGGGAACAAAATATTTGTGAGTGGTACATATGATAAGAGATTAATATCTAAAATACATAAATAACTCATACAACATAATGGCAAAAAATTAATTTAAAAATGGACAGAGGATTCGAATAGACATTTCTCCAAAGAGACCATACAGATGGCCAGCAGACATATGAAAAGATGCTCAATATCAACAATCATCAGAGAAATGTGAATTAAAACACAATGAGAAATCACCTCATACCTGTCAGAATGGTTATCATCAATAAATCAACAAATGAGTCTTGGTGAAGATGGGGAAAAAACAGTACACTGTTGGTGGATTGCAAATGGTGTGGCCTTTATGGAAAATAGCATGGATATTCCTTGAAAATTAAAAAAGAACTGTCTTATAATCTAGCAATTATATTTCTGAATTTTTATCTAAAGAAATCTGTTGCAGACTGCTCTGCCTAGTTTTAGGAATTGTATCTCTACCCCTTGTGGCTAAGGGCGAGAGATGACCTTTGGAATGCCAGCCACAGGAGACAAAGCCTGTCTCTGGTAGCAAACGCTGCTTCAGTTCCTCCCCCTGCCCCCAGAGCTTGGTCGGAAGTCAATGAAGGGTAAGTCCCCTCATAGCGGGGAGGCAACCTAAGCCAGACTCGATCACCTGGGAGGCCTTCATGGAAGGACTCTGGGGGCTGCAACAGAGAGCAATGAACTCTCGGCCCCTAGCTTCCTCAAAGCCTGAGTCCCCACGTACTCTGGGAGAAGTGCTTCCTGTCTCTAATCCCCTTAAGCCTGAATACCTGATGGGGAGAGGTGTAGCTCCTTGCCTGGCCAGAGCGTGTCCTGGGGAAAAATCTGGCACCACAAAGACTTGCTGATAAACCTGTGAAATCTGCTCTGCTAAGAGTGCTTTCATTCATATGATAAAGGTCCGAGAGGAAATGAGTTTGTCTCCCAAAGTTTCTGCAACTATCTTCCTGACAGACACTGACTCATAGTAAGCCCTCAGACATCTTTGAAATGTTATCTACTGTTTGATCCTTGCTGCCCTGTATTCCTGTGTATTACAACCCAATAAAAGGCTATGGAGAAAGGCGCTCAGGGCCTCTTTCTCCCTAGAGAAACTGGCCACAGCCCACGCCTCCATCCCCAAGCAGATCTCAGCATGTCTCGGCCATATTTATTCACTCACGTGTGTCCGTGGCACTGGGGGGACTTCGCAAAGAGGTCTCCACCACAGAAATCTAAAACACTAATTCAACAAGATATATTCACCCTTATGTTCACTGAAGCATTATTTACAATAGCCAAGATATGCAACTCAAGTGACCATCAGTAGACAAGTGTACTAAAAATGAAACTGCCTTTTGACCCAGTGATTCTGCAGCTGGGAAGATACCCTAAGAATCCCAAAGCACCAATTCAAAAGAACTTGTGCACCCCTATGTTCAGAGCAACACTATTTACAATAACCAAGCACTGGAGACTGCCTAAGTGCCCAGCAGTTGATGAATGGACAAAAAAGTTGTGGTAAATTTACACTATAGAATACTATGCAGCAGAAAGAAGGAACTCCTACCTTTGCCATAACAAAGAGGGATCTGGAGAATAGTATGTTAAGTGAAATAAGCCAGTTGGTGAAAGAAAAATGCCATATGTTGTCATCTATAAGAGAAATACAATGAACAAAATAAACCATCAAACAAAATAGAATCAGAGGTATGGACACAAGGAATAGACTGAAAGTGACCAGAGGGGAAAGGGTACGGAAATAATGGTGGAAAGAAGGGGAAGGGACTAGACAGAGATTGTGTATGAATGATCCACAGACATGGACAACAGTATGGGGACTGACTGGGAGACAGAGTGATGGTGGAGGAGGACAAAGTGGGAAAAATTGGGACAACCGTCATAGAATAACAATAAAAGAAGGTGTTGAGAATTAACTTCTCCCTGCTCATTCCTCCGTGGCTGAAACATGAAGATCATGGAATTACTTATAATTGAATGAAATACTTTAAAACTTCCTTGTCTTAACCCATGAGAGAAGAGGGCTTAATCATGATCAAATCGACTGTTTTTCTTCATTAAGAGAGCAAAATTAGCAAATATTATGGCATGTATATAAATCAGAGAATAATGACTAACTTAATCTAGGAAGACATAGCCTAGAAGTACTATGAGTATTAATTTACCATAGAGACTTGGGTATATTTCTGGGTTCTCTATTCTGTTCCATTGGTCTACGTGTCTGTTCTTAAGCTAGTACCAGACTGTTTTGACTACAGTGCCCTTGTCATATATTTTGATGCCAGGTATGGTGATCCCACCTACTTTGTTCTTATTTCTCAAAATTTCTGCAGCTATTTGGGGTTGTTTATGATTCCTATAAATTTTTGAAATGTTTGTTCTATATAGGTAAAATATGTTATTGGTATTTTAATAGGGGCTGCATTGAATCTATAAATTGCTTTGTGTAATATAGACATTGTGATTATGTTAATTCTTCCCATCCGTGAACATGGTATATGCTTCCATTTATTTGTGTCTTCCTTAATTTCTTTCTTTGGTATTGTGTAGTTTTTTGAGTGCAGGTTTTTACCTCCTTAGATTTATTCCTAGGTATTTTATTTTTCTTGTTGTTATAGTGAATAGGATTTTTTTCTAATTTCTGTTCCCGATATTTTATTGTTGGTATACAAAAATGCCTTTGAATTCTGAATATTGACTTTGTATCCTGCTCTTTTGCCAAATTCACTTATTAGGTCAAGTAGTCTTCTGGTGGAATCTGTGGAGTTTTCTATACATACTACCATGTCATCTGCAAACAATGACAGTTTTTACTTCCTCCTTTACACTTTTGATGCCTTTTATTTTTTTCTTCTTGTCTGATTGCTGTGGCTAACACTTCCAATACTATGTTAAATAGAAGTGGTGAAGGAGGACATCTTGTCTTGTTCCTACTTTTAATGGGATAGCTTTTAGTTTTTGGCCATTGAGTATCATGTTGGCTGTAGGCCTCTCTTATATGGCCTTTATTATGTTGAAAAATCTTCCCTCGATTCCAACTTTGCTGACTGCTCTATGATAAATAGGTGCTGTACTTTATTAAATGGTTTCAGCCTCTGTGGAAAACAATATGAAAGTTCCTCAACAAACTAAATATGGAATTGACTTTGTTTTTTAATTTAGAAAAAATCATTTTTTATTTAATTATTTTTCAACTACGGTATTCTGTCTTTTACTCCTATCCCAGCCCACCCCCCTCCCAGTGCTCACCACCTCCCTTCCATTTCTACCCCCCTTAGTTTTTGTCCATGTGTCCTTTATACTAGATCCTGTAAATCCTTCCCCCCTTCCCCCAGAAATTTCCTCCCCTCTCCCCTCTGGTCACTGTCCCCCCTGTTCTCTATTTCAGTGTCTTTGTTTTTATTTTGCTTGCTTGTTTGTTTTGTTGTTTAGCTTCCTGTTAAAGGTGAGATCATATGGTATTTGTCTTTCTACCGCCTGGCTTATTTCACTCAGCATAATGCTTTCCAGTTCCATCCATGCTGCTGCAAAGGGTAGCAGCTCCTTCTTTCTTTCTGCTGCATAGAATTCCATTGTGTATATGTACCATAATTTTTGATCCATTCATTTACTGATGGGCCCCTAGGTTGCTTCCAGCTCTTGGCTATTGTAAATTGTGGTGCTATGAACATTGGGGTGCATAGATTTTTTTGTATTAGTGTTTTAGGGTTCTTAGGATATAATCCCAGCAGTGAAATTGCTGGGTTATAAGGCAGGTTCATTTTTAGTTATTTTAGAAAATTTCATACTGTGTTCTATAATGGTTGTACCAGTCGTGGGCAATCCCACGAACAGTGAGCTTGGGACCCCCTTACCCCACAACCTCTCCAACACTTGTTTGTTGCTTTGTTAATGATGGCCATTCTGACGAATGTAAAGTGGTATCTCATTGTGGTTTTAATATGCATCTCTGATAGCTGGTGATGTTGAGCATTTTTCATGTGTCTCTGGATCCTCTGTATGTCCTTTTTGGAGAAGTGTCTGTTCAAGTTATGTTCCCATAAAAATGGCATTGAATTTTGATTCAGCAATTTCACTGCTGCCTTTGTACCCTATGGATCCTGAAAGACTAATTCAAAAGAACCTGTGCATCTCAGTGTTCATAGCAGCACAGTTTACAATAGCCAAGTGCTGAAAATGGCCTAGGTTCCCATCGGCAAATGAGTAGATCAATAAACTATGGTACATTTACACAATGGAATACTATGCAGCAGAAAGAAAGAAGGAGCTCCTATTCTTCACAATAACATGGATGGAACTAGAAAGTATTATGCTAAGTGAAGTAAGCCAAGCGGTGAATGACAGATACCATATGATCTCACCTATAAGTGGAAACTAATTAACAAAACAAATTGGCAAGCAAAATATAGCCAGAGACATTGAAATTGACAACAAACTGACAGTAACCAGAGGGTACACGAGGGGAAAATAACGTGGGAAAGAAGGGAGAGGGACATAAATGAACATGAATGAGGGACTCATGGTTGGAGCCAAGGAGGGGTGTTATTGAGGGTAGGAGATGAATGCGGGTAGAGTGGGAGAAGTGGTGATGGGAAAATTGAGACAACTGTATTCAAACATCAATAAAAAAGGGGGGAAAGAAGTACTATGAAACCCTAAAGTGAGTTAGTTTTGCTTTATAGAAAGAAATTAAAAAAAAACAATATGAATTCCTGTTACTGGAGAGAGAAAGAACTTCAGCCAGTATAACAGGTATTAGGAAGATAGATAAGTAAACCATAAATTTATACTCTATGATCTAATTATCTCCTTTGTGTGATTTGTGACCTTGTCAGTATATAAACCTGGAGCAAAATAGCAAAACAGGATCGTTATCCAGACAGTGGTGCTTTGAATAACTTATTACTGACTGTAATGTGATAGAAAAGTGTGTCAAGCTTGAAAAGATGAGCTTGTGCTTAGTGACAATAATAAAAAAAAAGGAGGTACCAGAATATTAAAACTTTTTACTGCTAATAAAAACTAATTTTCCATAACATTTATAAATCATAAAGTACATTTTGCTTTTAACCAATCTCATTCAGCATTCATAAAAACTTTTTCAAGATTTATGTAATTTTTATCCTCATTTCTTAGATGAAGAAACTGAGGATCAGAGTTCACCAACTTTCCAAAAGTAATTTAGTTCATTGGGGAGAAACTGGCTCTCCGATTTAAATTCCAATATTCTTTTAGGGTTTCATATCCACTCTGCATGTGACCAGAACTAAAGGGTTGAGAAGGATCAGAGAGTGAACAATACAACCCTTGCAATAACTTCTCTTTTTGTTATTCCCATATAGTAAGCAAAACCAGATCTTTTTTTTTCCCCCTAGCCCTGGGGCTTCCTTAAGCCAGGAATTTCCTTACTCATCAGCATCTGCAGTGATTTTTTAAAATATGTCCCAAAATAATTCTTCTCTCCTTGATTGTGGGCAAATGGATTCTAACTAATAGAATACAGCAGAACTGAAGTATGTGATTTCTAAGAGTTGATTATGAAAAGACTGACTTTTCTGCTGGGTACTTTCTCTCTATATATTGGGTCACTCACTATAGAAGAAGCCCGTCTGCCATGTTGTGGGCTGCTCTATGGGAAGGCCCACATGGCAAAGATCTCAGAGAAACCTCCAGCCAATAGCCCTGGGAAAGTGAGTTCCTCAACTCAACAGTCTGTAAAGAACGGAATTTGTATGATTACTGTATGAGTGAACTTGGAAACAGATTATTCCTGATTTGAACCTTTTGGATGTGACCTGGACTCAAAACTGTCTAGCTCAGCTCCTCCCTGATTTCTGACTCACAAAAGATATGAAATAATAAATGTTTTCTGTTTTAAGTTGCTAGGTTTTGAGGTGATTTGTCATGCAGCAATAGATAACATATACTATCCTTCATTCACAACTTCCTCAAACAGCAGCAACAGTAATGACAGCAAAGGCTCTGTATCCTGGTAATCCTGGAACTTGGTCAAAACTTCCTAACAGGGCTCTGTGACCATCTGCCTGTGTCATATCTCCTGAGAGAATGGTGAGAAGCAGACACCCAGAAGAAGCTTCTCCATCATGCTCCCTTTGAGTCTTCAGGAGTAGTGGGAGGGATAGTTGCAGTCACAGCAATGGAGAGATTCTCCTTGTTTGGTGTCTTATATTATACTTTTAAGGACACAGCCTTTGTTCCAGTAACAGAAGATAAATGGTAACCATTAACCAGCATGTGGTTTAAAAACAAGTTTGTTTACTTTTTGTCCTATTGTTTCAGTTGTAGGGTCTTTCTCTTTTAGCCATTCAATTTCCTGCTGAGCTGTCCTGTTCATGCCCTGCCCCCAAAAGGCCCTTGTTCTTCTAAAGGGCCATTTAAAAATTTTTACATCAGTTTTATGTATTCATGTATTTATTTATATTAAATTTGTTGGGGTGATATTGGTTAATAAGATTATATAGCTTTAAAATGCACATTTCTATAATACACGATTTGTATATTGCATTATGTTGCCCACTACCTAAAGTCAAATCATCTGTCACCACATATTTGATCCCCTTTACCACTACTCCCTTACCCTCTTTTTTTTCCTCTCATAATCACCATATTGTTGTCTGTGTCTATGAGTTTTTGTTTGTCTGTTTTTCTTGTTGGTTCATTTGTTACTTTGTCTTATTTCCCACATATTCATAAAATCAGATGGTTAAATTTTTCTGTCTGACATTTTGCTTAGCATGATATTCTCAAGGTCCATGTATGTTGTCACAAGTAGCAGTATTTAATCCTTTCTTATGACTGAGAAATATTCTATTGTATATATATATAATCTTTATTCAATCATCTATCAAAAGGCACTTCAGTTGTTTCCATCTCTTGGACATGTGTTACCTAATGTGAGTAAGGAAGTTGTGGCAGTTGATTGTTAGTTCTATAAGATGAGCATACTTGTGAAACTAGCTGCTTCAGTTACCATTTCTCCCTGTGTTTAGAAGCTAGGGTATCTCCAGTAGAATAAGCACATTTGCTCATTCAAATGGTGGCGGACTTCAAAATAGTGGGAGATGGAGACTCCATGGTCCATAGCAGAGTGGAGATATAGCTCTTGTGGTCTTGAGGATGAAGTTGAAGGGTTGTCTGTAAAGGAACTCCTGGATATTGGGTTACACTAAAGCCCTTCATCTGGGAACAAGGTATCAGGTAAGAAATTAGAGTTCAATGAATGTGTCTGTGAAGATGGATAGTTGAGCACATCTCAAGAGGGGATAATAAAGTGCTTGGATACAGGGTACAAGCTGGCTGTTATCACCTACACTTATGATTTAAACTTCTGACTATTTATAAACATTTTTTATCCTGTTATTTGTTTCTCTGTCTCTAATAATAAAAAAAAACTTTGTGTAAGTTGCAGCACCATTCTTCAATTTTTATTTATTACACATTAGAAGACTCTAAAATCCAAGAACATAGGGGCATATATATTTTTTCTCCAGAGCTTACTCTTCAGCATCTATCACTGTGATTAACTTATAGCAAGAAACCTAAAACTATTCATAGAATGAACTAACATGGGTCTTTTCAGGTTGATGAGAAGAACTAAAAAAGTTGTATGAGTTGTCTCTCAGTTGCAAACAACAAGAGCCACTGTAGTTAGTTGTATTAATCTTTCTTTACTTAATTATGTTGTGCCATAAACCACCCCAAACCTCAGTTTTTAGATATTTTTTAACTTTATAGATTGATTTGAGACAGAGAGACACACAGAGAGAAATATTCATGTACTGTTCTACTTAATTGATTAGCATTCATTGGTTGCTTCTTGTGTGTGCCCTGACCTGAGTTTAACCTCACAACCTTGGTGTATAGGAACAATACCCTAACCAATTAAGCTACCTTGCCAGGACCTCAAAACACAGTTTAAAAGAATTGTCCTCAAGTGAGGACATGCTTATCGATTTTAAAGAGAGGTGAAAGAAAAGGGGAGGGAGAGAAACATTTTATTGGCTGCTGCATGCATGACCAGAAGCCAAACCCACAACCTAAAAATATACCCTGATCAGGAATCAAACCCATGACCTTTTGGTATATGGGACAACACCCTAACCAACTTAGCTACACTGGTTAGTGCCAAAGCTCAGTTTTTAAAACACTAAATATATATTTAGTTCATAAGTCTGTGGGTTGGAGATTTGGGTTTAGTGATTCTTCTGGTTTCAGAGGGTGATAGACAGCAAGTCAATTAGCTTTTAGACAATAATATCATGAGTGAGAAATTAAGTAATAGGAATTAAAGCATTTTGATATCTTTGTCTTGCTTGTATAATTTTTAATTGGTCTGAATCAACGTTGATTTAAAAAATTTTTTAAACTCTATAGTAATATAACATCAAAAATTTCCTACAGAATATTTTAAGTGATTTTTTCACTGTCCTGCATAATATAAAATAAATATTTTCCAGAAAAAATCTTACTTTACATTGATATATTACAACTAAAGTTTACATGGAATGTTAATTTTATTAAAATCTTTAATAATATCCATAATACATATCTCAAAAGACAAATTTGACATATTTAATAAGTGCTCCACATTATTTAACATAATTATGAAAAAATATAATTTTTAAATTTTAATTGTTGTTCAAGTACAGTTCTCTGTCCTTTACTCCCATCCCAGCCCACCCCCAAGTGCTCCCCACCTCCCTCCCATTTCCACCCCACTTACTTTTGGTCCATGTGTCCTTTATACTTCTTCCTGTAAACCCTTCCCCTTTTCCCCTGAAATTCCCTCCCCTCTCCTCTCTGGTCCCTGGCAGCCTGTTCTCTATTTCAGTGTATTTGGCTATATTTTGGCTGTTTGTTTGTTTTGTTCATTAGGTTCCTGTTAAAGGTAAGATCGTAAGGTATTTGTCTTTCACTGCCTGGCTTATTTCAGTCCGCATTATGCTTTCAAGTCCCATCCATGCTGTTGCAAAGGGTAGGAGCTCCTTCTTTCTTTCTGTTGCATAAAATTCCATTGTGTAAATGTACCATAGTTTTGGATCCATTCATTTACTGATGGGCACCTAGGTTGCTTCCAACACTTAGCTATTGTAAATTGAGCTGCTATGAACATTGGGGTGCAAATGTTCTTTTGGATTGGTGTTTCAATACTATATAATATAGTATTATATTAGGATATAATACTAGCACTGGAATTGCTGGGTCAAAAGGCAGATCCATTTTTAGTATTCTTAGAAAATTCCATACTGTTTTCCATAGTGGTTATACCAGTCTGCAATCCCACCAACAATGAACTAGGGTCCCCTTTTCTCTACACCCTCTCCAACATTTGTTGTTTATTGCTTTGTTTATGATGGCCATTCTGACCAATGTAAAGTGGTATCTCATTGTGGCTTTAATTTGCATCTCTCTGATAGCTAGCAATATTGAGCACTTTTTTCCTGTATCTCTGGATCCTCTGCATGTCCTCCTTGGAGAAATGTGTGTTCAAGTCCTTTGCCAACTTTTTAATTGGGTTGCTTGTTTTCTTAGAGTAGAGTCGTTTAAGTTCATTGTATATTTTGGAGATTAAACCCTTCTGTGAAGGTATCATTGGCAAATATGTTTTCCCATATGGTTGGTTCTCTTTTTATTTTGATACTGTTTACTTTAACTGTGCAGAAGCTTTTAATTATTATGAGACCCCATTTGTTTATTCTTTCTTTTATGTCTCTTGCTCTAGGAAACTTATCAGTAAAAATGTTGCTTCATGAAATATGTCAGATCTTCCTAACAATGTTATTCTCTAGGATTTTAATGGTGTTACAGTTTACATTTAAGTCTTTTATCAACCTTGATTTATTTTGATGTATGGCATAAGTTGGTGCTGGAGTTTCATTTTTTTGCACATAGCTGTCCAGTTCTCCCAACAGCATTTGTTAAAGAGGCTACTTTTACTCCATTTTATGTTTCTGCCCCCTTTGTCAAATATTAATTGACCCTAGAGACTTGAGTTTATTTCTGGACTGTGTTTTGTTCCATTGATATATGTGCCTGTTTTTATGCCAGTACCAGGCTGTTTTGATTACAGTGGTCTTGTAATACAGTTTGATATCAGGTATTGTCATCCCTCCTACTTTGCTCCTCTTTATCAAAATTGCAGCAACTATTCATTATCATTTATGGTTCCATATAAATTTTTGAAGTGTTTGTTCTATGTGTGTAAAATATGCCATTGGTACTTTGATAGGTTTTGAATTGAATCTGTAAATTGGTTTGGGTAGTATGGACATTTTGATGATGTTAATTGTTCCAATCAAAGAACATGGTATATGTTTCTAATTATTTGTGTCGTCCTTGATTTCTTTCTTCAGTGTATTGTAGTTTTCTGCATACAGGTCTTTTACCTCCTTGGTTAGGTTTATTCCTAGGTATTTTATTTTTCTTTTTGCTATATCAAATAGTATTTTTGTTCTTGAGTTCTGCTTCTGTTGTTTCATTGTTGGTATACAAAAATGCCCTTGATTTCTGGATGTTGAGTTTGTATGCCACTGTTTTACCAAATTTATTTATTAGGTTGAGCACTTTTGGGGTGGAGTCTATAGGATTTTTCATGTACACTATCATATCATCTGCAAACAATGACAGTTTTGCTTCCTCCTTTCCTATTTGGATGCCTTTTATTTTCTTTTCTTGCCTGATCACTATGGCTAAAACTTCCAATACTATATTGAATAGAAGTGGTGAAAGTGGACAACCTTGACTTGTTCCCGATCTTAGTGGAAAGGATTTTAGGTTTTGTGCGTTGAGTATGATGTTGGCTGTAGGTCTCCCGTGTATGGCCTTTATTATATTGAGGCATGCTCCCTGTATTCCCACTTTGCTGAGTGTTTTTATCATGAATGAGTGTTGTACCTTATCAAATGCTTTTTATATATCTGTTGATATGATCATGTGATTTTTGTCTTTGCTTTTGTTTATGTAATGTATTACATTTACTGATATGCAAATATTTAACCATCCTTGCATCCCCGAGATGAATCCCGCTTGGTCATGGTGTATGATCTCTTTAATGTATTGTTGAATGCTATTCACCAATATTTTGTTGAGGATTTTAGCGTCTATGTTCATCAGGGATATTGGCCTGAAGTTTTCTCTTTGTTGTGTCTCTATCTGGTTTTGGAATTAGGTTGATGTTGGCTTCATAAAAAGAGTTTGGGAGTCTTCCATCATTTTGGATTTTTTGGAATAGTCTGTGAAGGATAGGAGTTAGCTCTTCCTTAAATGCTTTGTAGAATTCTCCTGTGAAACCATCTGGTCCAGGGCTTTTGTGTGATGGGAGTTTTTGATTGCTGCTTCAATTTTATCTGCTCTTATTGGTCTATTCAGGCTTTCTGCTTATTCTTTATTGAATTTTGAAACATATTTTTGTAAAAACTTATCCATTTCACCTAGATTTTCAAATTTCTTGGCATACACGTCTTCACAGTAATTTCTTACAATTCCTTCTATTTCTGTAGGGTCAGTTGTAATTTCTCCTCTTTCATTTCTGATTGTGTTTATTTGGGTCCTCTCTGTTCTTTTCTTCATGAACCTACTTAATGGCTTGTCAATTTTGTTTATCTAAAAAAAAACAGCTACTAGATTCATTGATTCTTACAGTCTTTGTCATTTAATTCTGCTCTGATCTTGGTTATTTCCTTTCTTCTACTTGCTCTGGGCTTTCTTTGTTGTTGTTGCTTGAGTTCCTGAAGGTATAGGGTTAGGTTGTTTGTTTGAAATGTTTCTATCTTCTTTAGGTAGGCCTGTGTTGCTATCAACTTCCCTCTCAGGAATACCTTGGCTGTGTCCCATAAGTTTTGGGTCCTTGTGAATTCATTTTCATTTGTTTCCAGAAACCTTTTTTATTTCTTCCCTAATTTCATTCTTGATCCATTCGTTGTTTAATAGCATGCCATTCAATCTCCATGCTTTTGAGTGTTTTGGGTTTTTCCTTTGGGGTTAGTTTCCAGTTTCAGTCCCTTGTGGTTGGAGAAAATGCTTGGTATGATTTCAATTTTCTTGAATTTGTTGAGGCTTGTTTTGTGTCTTATCATGTGGTCTATCTTTGAAAATGTTCCATATGCATTTGAAAAGAATGTGTATTTAGCTTCTTTGGGATGAAGGGCTCTATATATATCAGTTAAGCCCATTTTATCTAGGGCACTGTTCAATGATACAGTATCTTTGTTGGTATTTTGTTTGGGAGATCTGACCATTTTTGACAGTGCAGTGTTAAAATTCCCTAGTATAATTTTGGGTCTGTCAATATCTTTCCTGAAGTTCTCTAAATTTTTTTTTATATATTTGGCTGCTCCTATGTTGGGTACATATATATTTACAATGTTAATGTCTTCTTGGTGGATTCTTCACTTGAGTATTATGAAGTGACCTTCTGGGTCTCTCTTTATGGCCCTTTTTTTAAGTCTGTTTTGTCTGATATTAGTATTGCTACCCTAGCTTTTTTTTCCCCTGGCCGTTTGCTTAGAAAATTTGTTTCCATCCCTTCACTTTTAGTCTGTGTAGGTCTTTTGTCCTGAGGTGGGTCTCTTGTAGGCAGCATATGTGTAGGTCATGCTTTCTTATCCATTCAGCTATTCTATGTCTTTTGATTGGAGCATTTAATCAATTTACATTTAAAGTTATTATTGATAGGTACTTATTCATTGCCGTTTTTGTAACTGTGTTTCTTTCTTCCTCTCCCTTTTTCTTTCTTTCTTAGAGTAGTCCATTAGTATCTCTTGCAGAGCTGGTTTTGTGAAGGTGTATTCTTTTAGGCTTCTTTTGTCTTGGAAGCTTTTTATTTAGCCTTCTATCTTGATTGAGAGCCTTGCTGTGTAAAGTGTCTTTGGTTGTAGGCCTCCAGTTCTCATTACTTGGAATATTTCTTGCCATTCTCTTCTTGTTTGGAGCATTTCCATTGGGAAGCCAGCAGGTAACCTAATTGGGGCTTCTTTGTATGTTACTTCCTTTTTCTCTTTTGGTGCTGTTAAGATGCTTTGTATTAGTATTGGTATTTTGCCATTTTAATGATGATATATCTTGAAGTGGGACTCTCTGGGGTCCTCTTGATTGGGACTTTCTCTGTTTCCTGGATTTGTGTGACTTTTTTTCTCATCTAACTGGGGAAATTTTCCATCATTACTTTTTCAAATAGGTTTTCTATCCCTTGTTGTTGTTCTTCTTCTCCTTCTGATATTCCTATTATTTGGATATTATTACATTTTACATTGTCTTTCATTTCTCTTTGATATGAAAATTGCTACCCCAGCTTTTGTTTTAATAATTTATTTATTTTTTAAAAAATTTATTTATTTGTCTTTAGAGGGGAAGGGAAGAAGGAGAGAAATGTGAATGTATGGTTGCCTCTCGAGTCCCCTGCTGGAAACTGGCCTGCAACCCAGGCATGTGCCCTGACTGGGAATCGAACCGAGATTGTGTGATTCGCAGGCCTGCACACAATCCACTGAGCTACACCAGCCAGGCTTTTATTTATTTATTTATTTACCCATCTTTTTTTTTCTTGTCTGTTTGCTTGGAAAACTTGTTTCCAGCATTTCACTTTTAGTCTGTGATGATCTTTTGTCCTGTGGTGGGTCTCTTGTAGGCAGCATATGTGTGGGTCATGTTTTCTTATCCATTGAGCTATTCTGTGTCTTTTGATTGGAGCATTTAATCCATTTATGCTTAAGGTTATTATTGATAGGTACTTGTACTTATTCGTTGCTATTTTTGTATTTGTGTTCCTCTCTGTCTCTCTTTCCCTTCCTGTTCTTAAAGCAGTTCTTTTAGCATCTCTTGCAGAACTGGTTTGGAGGAGTTGTATTGTTTTAGACTTCTTTTGTCTTGGAAGCTCTTTATTTGGCCTTCTATCTTGATTGAGAGCCTTGCTGGGTACAGTAGCCTTGTCTGCAGGCCTCTGGTTATCATTACTTGGAATATTTCTTGCCATTCTTTTCTTGCTTAGAGCGTTTGTAATGAGAAGTCAGTAGCTAACCTTATTGGGGCTTCCTTGTATGCTACTCTCTTTTTCTCCATTTCTGCCTTTACAATTCTCTCTTTGTCTTGGAATTTTGCCATTTTAATGATGATGTGTCTTGAAGTGGGCCTCTTTGGGTTCCTCTTGATTGGGACTCTCTGTGATTTCTGGATTTGTGTGACTTTTTCTTTCATCAAATTCGAAAAATTTTCTCTCATTACTTTTTCAAATAGGTTTTCTATCTTTTGTTCTTTTTCTTCTCCTTCTGGTATGTCTATTATTTGGGTATTATTACATTTTATATTGTCTTTCATTTCTCTTAATCCCTCTTCATTCTTTCTGAGCCTCTTTTTCTTTTCTTGCTTGTTCTGGGGTGTTTTTTTTTTCTACTTTGTCCTTTAACTTGCTGATCCTATCCTCTGCTTCATCAATCCTGCTTTTGATTTTTTTCCACTGTGTTCTTCAGTTCAGAAAAATGTATTATTCATTTTCTCTTGTTTCTTGTTGATAGTTTCTATTTCCTTTTTCATGTTGATATAGTTTTCAGTGAGTTCATTGTAGTTTCCTTATGGTTTCTGGTAGCTCATTGTGAGCTCTTTGAATTTCCTGATAACCAGTGCTTTGAGTTCAGTATGTGATAGCTGACTTGCTCTATTGCACCTAGTATTCTTCCTGAGATTTCTTTTTTTACTTCCATTTTGGGATTGTTTCTATGCCTTCCCATTGTTTGTGAGACTCTTCTTGTTAGCTTCAGCTTCTTAAATTGATCTTTTCTGGCTCCCCTCATTTATGGTGTGAACTTTTGTGGTAGAATACCTGTGAGAATCAGTGGCATAGTCTCCTTGATCTTCCAATGTCACTGATCTTGGGCTGTCCTTCAAATTGGCTTTGTGTTTGTCTTTGCGTTTTGATTGTTTTTGGTTTTTTCTTTGTGGTTTGTTTCCACCAGCTGTTTAACTGATGGTCCCTCTCTCCACCACCTGTTGTAATTTGTTGTTCTGGTGAGGGCAGGTTGTGCTGAAGCTAGTTCTTCTGTGTGCACAAGGTTTTGAGAATTCTCTTATGCTCTTGTGAAGTTGTTTGCACTGGGTAGTTTCTCCACTGTTTAAATTTCTTTCCAGATAGGTCCTAGATTGGGGTTTGTGTGGTTTCCACTTTCTCCTTCACCTTCTACTGTTGTTATCTGTTGGTGTTTTCATTTTTGTTGGGTTCCCTCTTCTAGCGAGTATCCTGGTGTTCACCACTTCCACCTACTCTTTTTTGTGATCAGTTGGAGGGGAAGGCAAAATGGTTTATTACAGCAGGAGAGTATTCTATGATGTTTGCCATAGTATCCGATAGAGAGGGAATAGGAGATTCTTTGGCTATGTATAGTGTTGGCCATGAACTTCAACCCAACTAGCCACTTTTATGAAAGTATGTAAAGAAGATAAGACTCTTGTTTGGGAGGGAGGGCCATTGAGTTAGATCCAAAAAGCAGTGAGGTTGTGGGAAGTCACATTCTGAGGTAAGGTGAGAGTAAAGGATAGTAAGTAGGTGTAGTGTGTGAAAGAATAAATTTGATCACTACTGTAATAGAGCTCAGGAGACTGTGAAGTTGGCTAAGATCCAGGGTGGGGAGTGTTGTTAAGTATTTACAATTGTATTGGACAGCTATTATTTACAATAATATTAGAGCAATAATCATATGACAGAATCTATGTGATCTGGATAACATGAATAGGGGGTATAGAACTTCGAGTAGTGTACTAGAGGAACACAAATGATGTGAAGGATAGTAAATTAGCAATACACTATGGAGGAAAGAACAGGGGAAATCTGTAAAATGATACAATATAATCAGCCAAGCAAAGAAGACTATACAGAAAGAAGAGGAATATGAAAATACTATTAAAATATAGGTGGATATGCCGTGCCTTCTCACAAAACCAAGTTTAGACACAACTAAATATTAGCAACAGAAAACACAGCCAGAACACAGAAAATTGAACTTTTAGGAAGTCTGTTAACAACAAATTCTTCAGCCTGACCAGTAAGGGGCAAAACCAGTAGCTGGTGGAGCGGGGTTGCACAGGAAAACTCCGTCGGATGGACTCTGGCGCGTGGAATCCAGGCGCGCAAAATCCAGGCACAGGATTGGACCTAGTGAGCCACCAAGCGAGCGACCAAGCCAGCCACCGCGGGGGGGAAACAACGAGGGAGCAGGGCTGCGGGTTGACTGTGGTTGCGCATTTGTGCATGGATAGACAAGCGAGGGAGTGGGCGATTGGACCGGAACCCAGCAGGTGCCCACAGCAAGCAGCAGGGAGGGCGCCGCTATTTTCCTGCTCTGACCTCACCTCCACATACAGCGTCATAACCCAGCGACTCTGAGTGGCCCAGCCCTGGTGAACCATCTAAGGCACTGCTCCTCACCCAGCTGTGTGAAACAGCAGAGGGTGCCGCCATTTCCCCGCTCTGACCACGCCCCCACATACAACCCAGCGACCTGGGAGTCCAAGGCTCCACTCACACTTAAAGGGAACAAACAGACCAAAAATGACTCAAGAAGATCTCAAAGCCCCAGAGCCTATAAATCTAAGCGATGAAGAAATAGCAAAACGTTCAGACGCACAGTTTAAAACACTGGTGATCAGGATCCTCACAGAACTGGTTGATTATAGCCACAAATTAGACAAACATATGAAGGCGAAACTAATTGAAATGAATGGAATTGCACAGGACACCAATAGCAATGAAAAGGAAACTGGGACTCAAATCAATGGAGTGGACCAGAAGAAAGCAAATAATGGCCAAACAGAAAAGAGCAAAGAAGCAAGAATTCAAAAAAAATGAGGAGAGTCTTAGAAACCTCCAGGACATCTTTAAACGCTCCAACATCCAAATTATAGGGTTACCAGAAGGGGGAAAGGAAAAGCCACAAGTGGAAAACTTATTTGAACAAATAATAAAGGAGAATTTCCCCAGTCTGGCAAAGGCAATAGACTTCCACGAAATCCAGGAAGCTCAGAGAGTCCCAAAGAAGTTGGACCCAAGAAGGAACACACCAAGGCACATCATCATTACATTAGCCAAAATTAAAATGAAGGAGAGAATCCTAGAAGCAGCAAGAGCTAAGGGGACAGTCACCTACAAAGGAGTCCCCATCAGACTGTCAACTGATTTCTCAAAAGAGACCTTACAGGCAAGAAGGGGCTGGAAAGAGGTATTCCAAGTCATGAAATCCAAAGACCTACAACCAAGATTGCTCTATCCAGCAAAACTTTCATTTAGAATGGAAGGACAGATAAAGTGCTTCTCAGATAAGATCAAATTGAAGGAGTTCATCATCACCAAGCCCTTATTATATGAAATGTTAAAGGGACTTATCTAAGAAAAAGAAGTTAAAGGACAGTGAAAATGAACAGTGAAAGGACAACAAACTCACAGTTATCAACAACCACACCTAAAACAAAAGCAAACTAAAAGGACAGCTAGATCACGAGAGGAAACATAGAAATGAAGATCTCAAGGAGGGTTAGCAACAGGGGAGTGGGAGGAGGAGAAGGGGGGAGAAGGTACAGAAAATAAGTAGCATAGACAATAGATAGAAAATAGATGGGGGGCAAGAATAGCATGGGAAATATAGAATCTAAAGGACTTGAGACACATGGTCATAAACTAAAGGTGGGGTAATGGTGGGGACAGGGGGTAGGGTGGAGGGGAATGAAGGGGGAATAGAATAACGTTAACAGCATAATCAATTAAAAAATTAAAAAAAAGAAAATACTATTAAAATAAAACACGTAAGAATAATGAAAAATAATACAAATATGCAGTAACTTGTAGTCTCTTTGCAGTACAAAAGTGAAATTTGTCTCACTTTCTCACCTGTTGGGATGCCCCCTCTTTGGGTCCAACTCTGGTCCTTTCACAGTTCCAAATTTGTGAGACAAGTTTGTTTTTTTGTCTTATTTATGAGTATTTAAAAAAAGCAGGAAAAAGAAGGAAGAAGAGATAAGATTGGAAAGAAAGGAAGATGAAATAAAAGAAGAAAGTAGAAAAGAGAGGAAAAGGTTTTGAAAGATAAAACAATAATAATAATAAAAAATAAAAGATTGCTTAAAAATAGATTACTTAAAACAAAACAAAACAAACAAACAAACAAACAAATAAAAAAACCCACCTCTTGCTGGTTTCAAACTAGCCAAACCGGTTTTTCTTGTCTTGCTGGCTGCAGGAGGCTGAGGGACAAAGGGTATAACTTTCCTCCTTTCCCTAAGTGTACTCAGCCAGTCTTGGGAGCACTCTCCAGAGTTAGTCTGGTGCCTCACCCCAGTGCCCCATGGGGGAGATCCAGGTAGTTTTTAGAACACTCTTTCCTTATGGGTCATCACCGTGGGCTGAGGTGTGGATTCACACATGTACCAGTCCAGGCTGTCTGGTTTCTGTGGTTTTGGGTCTTAACCAGTCCCATTGTTATGGTGGAATTCAGGGCCTTCCCTCTACTCAGGATTGCTGCTGCATGACTGGGTGGGGAGTAGGCGAAGCGGCTGTTGCAGGAGAATTCCCCAAACACTTTTACTTTTTGATAAATTCCTCCTACTCAAGCCTGATGCTCAGTACAGTCCAATTCTCCACCCAGACCAGTGACTATCAAGGTCAAAGCACATCACTTCGGGGCTCTGAACTGTCCCAACCCAGTGACCACAGACTCTGCAGGTGATCACAGCCCTTGTGTGTTTGCCTGTTTGTCCTTATTCCCTCTCTGAAACTTTAAGCAACCAGGTCTCTCCTGGTGCTGCTCAAATCCTCTTTAGCTGGAGAGGGAGGGAGCTGTTGACCCAGCTCTCTCCCAAGGACTTTATGGAAGGCCCACTGTTCCCAAGGAGTTTGTGGTAGACCCAGTGCTGGGCACAGGGTGAGGCCACAGCTGCCCCTCTTCCTGTGATGGCTTCTGGGACCTTATTGTCCTACAGCAGTCTCCATACCATGTGGTTTTTCAGTGTCTGCTACTATTTTTGGTGTCTTGTTTTCATATATGCTGAGGTACTGTTGGCTGTTTTCTCTGTTCCTCTGTAGATCGGCAGGTTTTCCTGTTGTGCATAGGGGGAAGTGGAATCTGTTCCCTTCTACTCTGTCGCCATCTTCCAGGATCAATAGAAAGAATATAATTCATGGGCAGATGGAAATGTCATTTTAAAAACCACAATTTACTCAAAGATAAAAATATATGCATTAAAATGAAGATTGAAGGGGTTTTTGCTGAATCAGAAATATACAAAAAATATTATTTTTTAATATATATATTTTAAATTTTTATTTAGTTATTTTTCAAGTACAGTTTTTTGTCTATTTCTCCCATCCCAGCCCCCACCATCCCATGCTCCCCACCTCCCTTCCACTTCCACCCCCCTTGGTTCTCATCCCTGTGTCCTTTCTATTTGTTCCTCCAAATCTCTCCCCTTTCTTTCCCTTAAATTCCCTTTTCTCTCCCCTCTGCTCACTGTCCCCTTGTTCTCTATTTCAGGGTCTTTGTTTTTATTCTCCTTGCTTGTTTGTTTTGTTGTTTAGCTTCCTGTTAAAGGTGAAATCATATGGCATTTGTCTTTCAACACCTGGCCTATTTCACTCAGCATAATGCTTTCCAGTTACATCCATATTATTGCAAAGGGTAGTAGCTCTTTCTTTCTCTCTGCTGCATAGAATTCCATTGTGTACAGGTACCACAATTTTTTGATCCATTCATTTACTGATGGGCACCTAGGTTGCTTCCAACTCAGAAAAAATCAGAAAACTGTACTTGAACAGCAAATAAAATAAAATAAAATAAAGAAATAATATGCATATACTCAGCAGAATGTTGATCCCTGAGGAAAGAGGAAGTAAAAAAAAAGAAAGGATGGGTGTAGGTTTTTGAGTGTATCCACCAATGTTATTACTTTAAAGGGAGAGAAATAGATTCATTTGAAGGTCTGGCCAAGATGGAGGCATAGATAGAAACCCCTTGCTTCCTTGCACAACCAAAAGAAGGATAACAACCAATCTAAAATTAATAAACAACCAGAAGTGCCAGAAAATCAAACTTCATAGAATGTTGACAACCAAGGAATTAAATAAAAAGTCAACCAGAGCAACCAGGTCAATAAGGTGGCAGACTGTGAGGGCCTGCTCAGAAAAACCAAGGCAAGGTGGTGGACTTGGCGGGTATGGCTGACTTAAGGGGAAATTGAAACCCAGAGCTGACTGTGGACTACAGCAGTTGCTGCAGTGGAAGAAACTACCAGTCTCACGTGAGAGTTGTTGGAAAGTTTGCTAGAAATAAGCAGTTAAGCTGCATTGTTCCCTCTCTGGGTCCTCCCCCACAGGCAACACTGAAGTGCATTAAAGAGCGTTGCCCTGCCTGGGTGAATACCTAAGGTCCTGCTCCTTACAACTTACCAGGTGTACCAAGACAAAGAAATATGGCCCACATGAAAGAACAGAGCAAAACCTCAGAGAGAGAACTAAGAGATGAGATTGCCAACCTATGTGATGGAGAATGTAAAGCTCTGGGAATCAAAATGCTCACAGATCTAACAGACCTTGGTCAACACATGAAAAAATAAATGAAACATACCCAAAATGAAATAAAGCAAAATATTGTTTTCATTATACAGTAATAGGAAGAAAGAGTAATAGGAAGAAAACCAGGATTCAAAGCAATGATTTGGAGCAAAAGGAAAATATAAGCACCCAACTAGAACAGAATGAAGAAACAAGAATTCAAAAAAGTGGAGAGTCTCACAAACCTATGGGACAACCTGAAACATTCCAATATTCAATTATAGAGGTTCCAGAAGTAGAAGAACAACAGCAAGAAACTGAAAAATTATTTGAAGAAATAATCAAGGAAAACTTCTCCAATCTGGTGAAGAAAATAGACTTTCAGGAAGTCCAGGAACTCCAGAGAGTCCCAAAGAAGTTGAACCTAAAGAGGAACACACCAAAGCACATCATCATTAAGTTACCCAAGACTAAAAATAAAGAGAGAGGGGATGCTGGGAAGATGACGACGGAGTAAGACGGAGCTGATGCTAGCTCCTGTAGTCATGGGTGAAAATCCTGGCAGATCTATAGAGAAACAGCACAATAAACCATCGGTTACCCAGCATTTATGAAATTAAAAGACCAGAGATTGTGACGGACGCTGAAACACCAGACGGTGGCAGAGTTAGCTACTGGAGCTGGGTCTCACGCGGCCCCTGTGCCGCCGCCAGAGCAACAGGCCTGGGAGCCGGGGAATCAGGTACGGGAGCCGGGACACTCCAAACCCCTGAGACGTCCCTGGGCGGCAGAGGAACCAGCTATGGGAGCCGGGACATTCCCGGCCCCTATGCCGCTGCCATACTAACAGGCCTGGGCGCTTCAGGAGTTGGCTACTAGAGCCAGGACATTCAGCAGTGATAGGCAACCAACGCAGGGACCACCGTGAGGACCAGCATGAGAGTAGGTGGAGACGAAGAACATCAAGAAACTTCACGGAGTCTGCACCACTGAACTTCACAAGGATCATACCACAGAAGTTTACACCATAAAACCAGTGTTTCAGAACAGATCAATTTTGGAAGCAGAGACTAACAAGAAGAGTCTCAAACAGTGGGAAGACAAAGAAACAATCCCCAAATGAAAGAAAAAGCAGAAACTTCAGAAAGAATGTTAGATGAAATAGAGGCTGATCAACTATCAGATAGTGAATTCAAAGCACTGGTTATTACGAAGTTCAAAGAGCTCACAGTGAACTACCAGAAACTACAGGGGAACTACAATGATCTCTCTGAAAACTACAGCAACATGAAAAAGGAAATGGAAACTATCAGCAAGAGACAAGAGGAAATGAAGAATACAATTTGCGAATTGAAGAACACAGGAGAAAGTTTCAAAAGTAGGATAGATGAAGCAGAGGTTAGGATTAGTGAGTTGGAGGACAAGGTAGAAAGCATCTCACAGAAAGAGCAAGAAAATGAAAAGAGGCTCAGAAAGAATGAAGAGGGATTAAGAGAAATGCAAGACATTATGAAATGTAATAATATCCAAATAATAGGAATACCAGAAGGAGAAGAAGAAGAGCAAGGGATAGAAAACGTATTTGAACAAGTAATGAGAGAAAATTTCCCTCATTTGATAAGAGAAAAAGTCTCACAAATCCAAGAACCACAGAGAGTCCTAATCAAGAGGAACCCAAGGAGGCCCACTTCAAGACACATCATCATCAAAATGGCGAAATTCCAAGACAAAGAGAGAATCTTAAAGGCAGCAAGGGAGAAAAAACAAGTAACATACAAGGGAGCCCCAATAAGGTTAGCTACTGACTTCTCAATGAAAACACTTCAAGCAAGAAGAGAATGGCAAGAAATATTCCAAGTAATGAGAAACAGAGGCCTACAACCAAGGATACTTTACCCAGCAAGGCTATCAATCAAGATAGCTGGCCAAATAAAGAGCTTCCAAGACAAAAGAAACCTAAAAGAATACGCCTCCACCAAACCAGCTCTACAAGAAATACTAAAAGGATTGCTTTAAGGGAAGGAAGAATTAGAGGGAGACAGAGAGGAACACAGGTACAAAAATGGCAATGAATAAGTACCTATCAATAATAACCTTAAACGTAAATGGATTAAATGCTCCAATCAAAAGACACAGAATAGCTCAATGGATAAGAAAACATGACCCACACATATGCTGCCTACAAGAGACCCACCTCAGGACAAAAGACCATCACAGACTAAAAGTGAAAGGCTGGAAACAAGTTTTCCAAGCAAATGGACAAGAAAAAAAAAACCTGGGGTAGCAATTCTCATATCAGACAAAATACACTTCAAAAAAAAAAAAAGGCCATAAAGAGAGACCCAGAAGGTCACTTTATTATATTCAAGGGAAGAATCCACCAAGAAGACATTAACATCATAAACATATATGCACCAAACATAGGGGCACCCAAATATATCAAGAAAATCTTAGAGGACTTCAAGAATGATATTGACAGCAACACAATTATAGTAGGGGATTTGAACACCCCACTATCAAAAATGGACAGATCTTCCAAACAAATTATCAACAAAGATATTGTGGCATTAAACAACACCCTAAATGAAATGGACTTAACTGAAATATATAGAGCCCTTTATCGCAAAGAAGCTAATTACACATTCTTCTCAAATGCACATGGAACATTTTCAAAGATAGACCACATGATAGGACACAAAACGAGCCTCAAAAAATTCAAGAAATTGAAATCACACCAAGCATCTTCTCTGACCACAAGAGACTGAAATTGGAAACCAACCCCAAAGGAAAAAACCCAAAGCAACCAAAATCATGGAGACTGAATGGTATGCTATTAAACAACGAATGGATCAAGAATGAAATTAGGGAAGAAATCAGAACGTTTCTGGAAACAAATGAAAATGATCTCACAACAACCCAAAACTTATGGGACACAGCCAAGGAAGTTCTGAGAGGGAAGTTTATAGCAATACAGGCCTGCCTAAAGAAGATAGAAACATTTCAAACAAACAATATCAACCTACACCTGCAAGAACTCGAGGAACAACAACGAAGACACCCCAGAGCAAGTAGAAGGAATGAAATAACCAAGATTAGAGCAGAATTAAATGACATAAGAACTAAAAGCACAATCCTAAGGATCAATGAATCCAGGAGTTGGTTCTTTGAGAAGATAAACAAAATAGATGAGCTTTTAAGTAGGCTCATCAAGAAAAGAAGAGAGAGGACACAAATAAACATAATCAGAAATGAAAAAGGAGAGATTACAACTGATACCACAGAAATAGAAGGGATTGTAAGAAATTACTATGAAGAACTGTATGCCAAGAAATTTGAAAACCTAGGGGAAATGGACACATTTCTAGAAAAATACAATCTTCCAAAACTCAGTGAAAAAGAAGCAGAAAATCTAAATACACCAATAACAGCAAAAGAAATTGAAGCAGTAATCAAAACACTCCCATCACACAAAAGCCCCGGACCAGATGGTTTCACAGGAGAATTCTACAAAGCATTTAAGGAAGAGCTAACCCTTATTCTCCACAGACTATTCCAAAAAATCCAGAAGATGGAAAACTCCCAAATTCTTTTTATCAGGCCAGCATCATCTTAATCCCAAAACCTAATAGAGACACAACAAAGAAAGAAAACTTCAGGCCAATATCGCTGATGAACATAGATGCTAAAATCCTCAACAAAATATTGGCAAATCGCATCCAACAATTTATCCAAAAGATCATACACCATGACCAAGTGGGATTCATCACAGGGATGCAAGGATGGTTCAATATTTGCAAATCAGTAAATGTATTACATCACATAAACAAAAGCAAAGACAAAAATCACATGATCATATCAATAGATGCGAAAGAAGCTTTTGATAAGGTACAACACCCATTTATGATAAAAACACTCAGCAAGGTGGGAATACAGGGAGCATTTCTCAAAATAATAAAGGCCATATATGAGAGACCTACAGCCAATATCATACTCAATGGGCAGAAACTAAAAGCTTTTCCACTAAGATCAGGAACAAGACAAGGATGTACACTTTCACCATTTCTATTCAATATAGTATTGCAAGTTTTAGCCACAGTGATCAGGCAAGAAAAGGAAATAAAAGGCATCCAAATAGGAAAGGAGGAAGCAAAACTTTCACTGTTTGCAGATGACATGATAGTGTACATGGAAAATCCTATAGACTCTACCGAAAAACTGCTTGAACTAATTAATGAATTTGGGAAAACAGCTGGTTACAAAGTCAATATCCAGAAATCAAAGGCATTTTTGTATACCAACAGTAAATCAGCAGAAGCAGGAATCAAAGAAAAAATCCCATTCAATATAGCAAAAAGAAAAATAAAATATCTGGGAATAAACCTAACTAAGGAGGTAAAAATCCTGTATGCAGAAAACTACACAGCCCTGAAGAAAGAAATAAAGAAAGACACAAACAAATGGAAACATATACCTTGTTCATGGATTGGAAGAATTAACATCATCAAAATGTCCATACTACCCAAAGCAATATACAGATTCAATGCAATACCTGTTAAAGTATCAATGGCATATTTCACAGACATAGAAGAGACACTTCAAAAATTTATATGGAACCATAAACGAGCCCGAATAGCAGCTGCTCTTTTGAGAAAGAACAAAGTAGGGGGATCACAATGCCTGGTATCAAACTGTATTACAAGGCCACTGTAATCAAAACAGCCTGGTACTGGCATAAAAACAGGCACACAGACCAATGGAACAGAACAGAGAGCCCAGAAATCAACTCAACTCTCTACAGTCAATTAATATTTGACAAAGGGGGCAGTAACATAAAATGAAGTAAAGATAGCCTCTTCAACAAATGGTGTTGGGAGACCTGAACAGATAGGTGCAAAAAAATGAAACTTGAGCACAGACTTACACCATACACCAAAATAAATTCAAGGTGGATAAAAGACTTAAGTGTAAGCCGTGACACCATTAAAGTCCTAGAGGAGAACATTGGCAAGAAAATCTCAGATATTTCATGCAGCAACTTTTTTACTGATATGTCCCCTAGAGCAAGGAATGTAAAGGAAAGAATAAACAAATGGAATCTCATCAAAATAAAAAGCTTCTGCGTGGCTAAAGAAAACAGTATAAAATTAGCAAGACAACCAACTGTATGGGAAAACATATTTGCCAATGATACTTCAGAAAAAGGTTTAATCTCCAAAATATACAAAGAACGTACACGACTCCACTCTAAGAAGACACTCAACCCAATTAAAAAATGGGAAAAGGACTTGAACAAACAGTTCTCCAAGGAGGACATACAGAACATCCAGAGACACATGAAGAGATGCTCAATATCATTAGCTATCAGAGAGATGTAAATTAAAACCGCAATGAGATACCACTTTACACTGGTCAGGATGGCTATCATAAACAAAGCAACAAACAATGAATGTTGAAGAGGTTGTGGGGAAAAGGGGTCCTTAGTCCACTGCTCGTGGGATTGCAGACTGGTACAACCATTATGGAGAACAGTATGGAATTTTCTCAGAAAAAAAAAATCGACCTGCCTTTTGACCCAGCAATTCCACTGCTGGGATTATATCTTAAGAATCCTAAAACATCAATATCAAAGAACCTACGCACCACAATGTTCATAGCAGCACAATTTACAATAGCCAAGAGTTGGAAGCAACCTAGGTACCCATCAGTAAATGAATGGATCAAAAAATTGTGGTACCTATACACAATGGAATTGTATGCTGCAGAGAGAAAGAAGGAGCTCCTACCTTTTGCAACAACATGGATGGAACTGGAAAACATTATGCTGAGTGAAATAGGCCAGGTGCTGAAAGACGAATACCATATGATCTCACCTTTAACAGGAAGGTAAACAACAAAACAAACAAGCAAGCAGAAAAAAACAAACAAACAAAGACACTGAAATAGAGAACAAGGGGACAGTGACCAGAGGGGAGAAGGAAGGGAAGTTAAGGGGAAATAGGCGGAGGGGTTTGGAGGAACAAATAGGAAGGACACAGGGATGAGAACTAAGGGGGGTGGAAATGGGAAGGAGGTGCGAGCAAGGGGCGGGGGAGGCTGGGATGGGAGAAATAGACAAAAAACTGTACTTGAAAAATAACTAAATAAAATTAATTAAAAAAATAAAGATAGAATTCTAAAAGAAGCAAGAGGAAAGGAGAGAGTTACCTCCAAAAAGTGCCCATAAAATTATAAGCTGATTTCTCAAAAGAAACCTTGCAGGCAAGAAGGGACTTGAAAGAAGTATTTGAAATCATGAAAGGCAAGGACCTACATCCAAGATTACTCTATCTAGCAAAGCTTTCATTTAGAATGGAAAAGCAGATAAAGTGCTTCTCAAAGAAGGTCAAGTTAAAGGATATCACCATCACTAAGCCATTGTTATATTAAATGTTAAAGAGACTTATCTAAGAAAAAGAAAATAAAAAACACAAATATTATAATAACAACAAACTCACAACTATCAACAAATGAACCTAAAAGAAAATAAAAATAATGAAAACAAAAACTAAGCAAACAACTAGAACAGGAATAGAATCAGAGAAATGGACATCATGTGGAGGGATTTCAGTGAGGAGGGAAAGGAAGGAATAGGGGGAAAATGTACAGGAAAGAAGAAGCATTATTAGTAGGCATAAAAGAAACAAGAAGAGATAAAAATGGTATAGGAAACAGAGGACTCAAAAAACTTATATGTACAACCCATTGACATAAACTAAGGGTGGGGGAATGCTGGAGGGTTGGGGGGCAGGGCGGAGGAAGGATAAAGGAGAGAAAATTGGGAAAACTGTAAGAGTACAATCAATAAAAAATACTTAAAACGTATTCATTTGGTACAAAGAGAGAAAATGATTATGACAAACTGGCATGGCAAATGCATGTTAATTGATGTATAATTTTATGACTTTTATCTACTATTTTGTAAATCTAAAATGTTTACAATTACTATTTTTTCTTTTTTTAATTTTTTTATTATTTATTTTTTTAATTGATTATGCTGTTACAGTTGTTCTATTCCCCCCTTCATTCCCCTCCACCCTGCCCCCCCATCCCCACCATTACCCCCCTTTAGTTTATGTCCATGTGTCTCAAGTCCTTTAGGTTCTATATTTCCCATGCTATTCTTGCCCCCCCATCTATTTTCTATCTACTGTCTATGCTACTTATTTTCTGTACCTTCTCCCCCCATCTCCTCCTCCTACTCCCCTGTTGCTAACCCTCCTTGAGATCTTCATTTCTATGTTTCCACTCCTGATCTAGCTGTCCTTTTAGTTTGCTTTCGTTTTAGGTGTGGTTGTTAATAACTGTGAGCTTGTTGTCCTTTCACTGTTCATGTTTCTTTAACTTCTTTTTCTTAGATAAGTCCCTTTAACATTTCATATAATAAGGGCTTGGTAATGATGAACTCCTTGAATTTGATCTTATCTGAGAAGCACCTTATCTGTCCTTCCATTCTAAATGAAAGTTTTGCTGGATAGAGCAATCTTGGTTGTAGGTCTTTAGATTTCATGACTTGGAATATTTCTTTCCAGCCCCTTCTTGCCTGTAAGGTCTCTTCTGAGAAATCTGCTGACAGTCTGATGGGGACTCCTTTGTAGGTGATTGTCCCCTTAGCTCTTGCTGCTTCTAGGATTCTCTCCTTCATTTTAATTTTGGCTAATGTAATTATGACGTGCCTTGGTGTGTTTCTTCTTGAGTCCAACTTTTTTGGTACTCTCTGAGCTTCTTGGATTTCTTGGAAGTCTATTTCCTTTGCCAGATTGGGGAAATTTTCTTTTATTATTTGTTCAAATAAGTTTTCCACTGGTGGCTGTGCCTTTCCCCCTTCTGGTAACCCTATAATTCGGACATTGGAGCATTTAAAGATGTCCTGGAGGTTCCTAAGACTCTCCTCATTTCTTTCAATTCTTGCTCCTTGACTCTTTTCTGTTTGGCCATTATTTGCTTTCTTCTGGTCCACTCCATTGATTTGAGTCCCAGTTTCCTTTTCATCGCTATTGGTTTTCTGTGGAATTCCATTCATTTCCATTAGTTTAGCCTTCATATGTTTCTCTAATTTGTGGCTATAATCCACCAGATCTGTGAGGATCCTGATGACCAGTGTTTTAAACTGTGCGTCTGAGAGTTTTGCTATTTCTTCGTCGCTTAGATTTATCTCTGGGGCTTTGAGATCTTCTTGTGACATTTTTGGTCTGTTCTGGCCCTTTAAGTGTGAGAAGTGGTGCCTTGGACTCCCAGGTCACTGGGTTGTGTCGCTGTATGTGGAGGCGTGGTCAGAGCGGGGAAATGGCGGCGCCCTCTACCACCGCGGCCGGTCCAAGCGCCCACTCCCTCGCCTGTCCGCTCGCGCGCAAATAAGCGATCGCAGTCAACACGCAGCACTGCCTCCCCACTGTCTCCTCTGCAGTCGCTCACCTGGTGGGTTGCTCGGTCGCTCACTAGGTCCAATCCTGCGTTTGGAACCCGTGTGTCTGGATTCGCGCGTCTGGATTCCGCGCCTGGGTCTGTCCGACCAAGTCCTCCTGTGCAACCCCTCACGAGCCGCCGGTTTCACCCCTTACCGGTCGGGCTGAAGAATTTGTTGTTAACGGACTTCCAAAAAGTTCAATTTTCCGTGTTCTGGTTGTGTTTTCTGATGCTAATATTCAGTTGTCCCTAAACTTGGTTGTGTGAGAAGGCACGGCACATCCATCTATACCTCCATATTGGTGGAATTCCTTTTAATTTCTTTTTTAATTTATTTTTGAAGTACAGTTTTCTGTCTTTTACTTACAACCCAGCCCACCCCCCCTCGCTCCCCACCTCCCTCCCATTTCCACCCCCCTTAGTTGTTTTCCATGTGTCCTTTATACTAGTTCCTGTAAATGCTCCCCCTTTTCCCCCTGAAATTTTCTCCCCTCCCCTCTGGTCACTGTCCCCTTGTTATCTATTTCAGTGTCATTGTTTTTATTTTGCTTGCTTGTTTGTTTTGTTGTTTAGCTTCCTGTTAAAGGTGAAATCATATGGTATTTGCCTTTCAACCCCTGGCTTATTTCACTCAGCATAATGCTTTCCAGTTCCATCCATGCTGTTGCAAAGGGTAGCAGCTCCTTCTTTCTCTCTGCTGCATAGAATTCCATTCACAATTATTATTTTTAAAGATAGTCTTCAGGTGAATTCTGAGTGGTCATTTTTTCTTGCTTTTCATTAACATGTTATGTTTCAACATAAATGTTCATTATGATCCATAATTTTAACCAATGACTTATTTTCATGTATAAATAAAAGAAATGTATGACTAAGAAAAAAACATGTAAAATGGTGTAACTGTCAAAACCATAATCTTGTTTTCCAGTGATAAACTCTTGGAGTTGTTGAGTCATGAGCAGACACTGCTGATTTCCACTATCAGACCTGCTCAATTTATTTCCACTATAGGTTCTATTTTAAAGGAACCTGGTAAAGAAATGTAAGACTTCCCCCACACACACCTGGCTTCCATTTCAAACTTATAGTTGACCAACAGAGTATGATTTCAGTTTTCTGGTGAGATACCAGTCCTTTATATTTTCACATTATCTCAAGATATGAACACAGACAGTAAATGTTAAAGAGGCTGTACCCTCATGAAGACATAGAGTTTGTTTCCTTGTCTGACATGTTCAAGCTTCCTCAGGTAAAAATAAATCATGGGAAGTTATGGAAGATGGGGCAGTCCCAACAGACAAAAATGAGATCTAGAAGTAAAAATGCATTCTTCTTTATATTTATGTATATTTATCTTCTAAATTTGACTCCTGCTGGCTAGGAAAAAGATTTAAAGATTTTGTGAAAGAAGAGGGTAGGAATCCTGGTGGTGAATCCCCCCCCCCTTGCTAGGACCTTGGAGTATATTTTCAGCTCTCAGTATTCACATAGGAAGGAGGCATTAAGTCAGATAGGCAAAGAGTCCAATTGGGTGAAGTATTCCAACCTAGAAAAAAAATGGGGAGAGATAAGGGTATTTTTACAGGGAGGAAGGAGTTGGAGTAGAAAAGGGAAGAAGTGGTGGAAAAATTGGAAAAATAACTTTTCAAGCATGAAGGCCAGAGAAAGGTGAGTTGTCTTGGTAACTAGATGGGAACACTGTTACCTCTAGTTCAAGAAAATAAGAATTGGCCTGAGGCCATACTGATTCACAAAATGGCCTGTGTATACAGAGGACAAGAAGAGACTGAAGAAATAGGTAGACCACTGTAGATTGTTACGTGGCCGGTTTAATAAGCAACTTAAGGCTTGTCTTGGACGGATCTGTAAAACAAATGGATCTCTGCTCCATCCACTAGAATCTTAAAAATTTAGAGGCCTTAACTGGTTTCAGCCATTTGTACTGTCCAGATGGTCTCAACAACACTTCATCCTCTCAAGTCTATGTTCTTGGAATGGCTACCATTGTGGGAATGGTAAGCAGAACACATTCCAAGGACAGGAGAGGAGACAAGGAGCTTCCCATTGTCCAGGTCCAGCCCATGGGTTCCATCAATTACTTTCCTCCAATACTCCACCTCTCATGACTGGCTCTTACAATTTTATATGGACCCTCTTTCATAGTATGCCATGATTTTTCAGCAAGAAATTTCACTACCATGAAAGTGGCTGGTTTGGTGGCTATCTGGCTACACTGTGACAGATACCACAGCAACAATCTAGGTGCTTGCAAGAGAAAACACAGATTAAGACAATCATTCCCAAATAAATAGCATTTTCCCCCAAGAGCCCCATGATTCAAACTAATGTTTTAAGTCTCCTGGGCCAGGAATCATATCACTCAGAGTGTTCACTTGTATCCTCATTTAATTTAGTAAATGTAACACACTAGCAGACTTATAATGAACACACAACACTCTAAATAATGGCACAAGCTCTTCCTTGTGAAGAAGTGATAATGTCCATTATATAAAGTTCCAGCTTTATGTTATATTATATGTTTTGTTTTATGTCATTATATTGAACACCAGCCTGCAAATCAAAGTGTTGCCAGTTGTATTCCCAGTCAGGGCACATCCCTGGGTTGTGGGCCAGGGCCCCAGTAGAGGCCACATGAGAGGCAACTACACATTAATGTTTCTCTCCTCTTTCTCCTTCCCTTCCCCTCTATAAAATTAAATAAATAAAAATTTTAAAAGACTACTTTGGAGGGTAATTCAAAAGGTATTTTGGAGGACAGCTTTTCTTATTAAAGACATTTCAGTGTTCAGTAAGAACTGGCTTTCCTGGCCAGTAATTTAAGGCTTGCTGGGTAAACTTAGTAAAGAGCTTCTATGTATGCTATGAGGGGGACGCCAAAAATGGAATTTATAAAAATTGAGTATTTATTCTTACATGTTTAAACTTCAGTCACCTTCAAAGTACTCTCCATTTGATGCAATACACATATCAAGATGTTTTTCCACTGTTCAAAAGAAATTTTGAACTCTTCAACTCTGATGGTTTTTAGTGCTTGTGCCAGTTTTTGTTTCAGCTCTTCCACATTGGCAAAATATTTCCCTATGAGGACTTTTTTCTTCTGGGGAAACAAGAAAACAGTTGCTTGGTGAGAGGTCAGGTGAATAGAGAAGGTAGGGCACTAGGGTCTTGCTAATTTTTGGTCAAAAATTGCTGAAAACTCAGCACAGTGTGGGCAGGTGTGCTCATAAATCAACCATTATGAAATGGATAAATAATTTGAGCCTTCAAAAAATATTCACCAATGACAAAAACAGCCTCTCACAACAATGCCAGCTGGTACACTGATACAGATGTGTTTCTAGAACATTCACAGAGGGGAAATCCTGTGCTACATGGGTTCCTTCTTATTCTCTTAGTATCACCTCTTTCTCGAAGCTATCTTTGAAGACTTCATCTAAAATTGAGCTCTTTGTCTGAGTCTAAATTCCTTTTTTGTCTTTTTTCTTTTAATTTGCACTTAACTGACTATACTTAATATTTGAGTTTGTACGAGTGAAATTCCTCTTCAACTATAAGCTTTCATGGGAAGGACAATCTTTTATACAATCATTATGCTGCTAGATATGCTGTCATTAATATATATTAGCCACATAGCAAATATTGAATTAAAGTTTAGGGTAGTCCAGGGGTTAAATTACTTTTCTTTGGTTTTGGTGTTAATAAGGCTATCTCAGGTTTTCAGAACAGAGATATGCGCAGGTCACCACAGTTAATAGAGGCTTATTGTAACAGTAAATATAAAGGGAAGAAGAAGAAAAAGTAGCCAAAGAGCCAGAACCCACAAGTGGCTAGCACATTATTTGCTACTAGTGAGCATATGTTCTGTGTGGCTGTGGCATTGAAAATGACTGGCTACTAGTAAGCAAGTAGAGCAACAAATCAACATCAAATTTTTTATTAAGACTGAACATTCCTCAAAGCAAACTATTCAGATGATTCAGAAGGCCACAACTATGGACAATTGGTGACTGGCAGCTTCATCATGACAACCTGCACCCGTATTCATCATTTCTCATGCAGAGTTTTTTTGCAAAAACATCAAATCACCCAGATGACTCAGCCCCACTACAGCCCAGATTTGCTGCCCTTCAACTTCAGCTTTTCCCAAAACTAAAATCACCTTTGATAAGAAAAAGATCTCATATGATCAATGATATTCAAAAAATATGATGGGGCGACTGGTGGCAATTGGGACTACAGAATTGTGTGTAGGCATAATTCTTTGCCTACTTTGTGCCTACTTTGAAGGCTACTGAGTCATCATTGTTCTGTGTACAATGTTTCTTATATATTCTTCAAGAAATGTCTCCATTTTTCATATTACACAGCTGGACACCTTCTGGACAGACCTTGTATACACTTAAATACAATAAAAATCATCCCCGGCTGGTGTGGCTCAGTGGTTGAATGCTGGCCTGCAAATCAAAGGTCACCAGTTTGAGTCCAGTCTGGGCCACATATCTAGGTTGTGGGCCAGGTCTGCAGGGGGGGGGGCATATGAGAGGCAACAACACACTGCTGTTTCTGTCTCTTTCTTTCTCCTTCCTTTCTCCTCTCTTAAAAATAAACAAAATCTTTAAAATAAATAAATATGAATCAAAGTAAATGTAGACTTCATAAATAAAATAAATTTTGCTTACAAAAAAGTTATTTTTCTTCTAAAATATATATGCATTAAAATTAAAAGGCAAATATAAATCATAATTCATAATATCAATTTTTTAAATTTAAATATTTAAGCTGAATTTTAAATTAATATTTGAAATTATTTAAATTACATTGCATATCCTTTTTTCCTTTTTTATTGATTATGCCATTACATTTGTTCTATTTCCCCCCAGTTCCTCTCCACCCTGCACACCCCTCCCCCAACATTACCCTCCCTTTAGTTCATAAACACGTGTCTCAAGTTCTTTTTTTTAACTTTTTTATTGATTATGCCATTACATTTTTCTATTCCCCCCCTCCATTCCCCTCCACCTTGCATACCCCTCCCCCACCATTTCCCCCTTTAGTTCATGAACACGTGTCTCAAATTCTTTAGATTCTGTATTTCCCCTACTATTCTTACCCTCCCCCCAGTCTATTTTCTATCTACTGTCTATGCTACTTATTTTCTGTACCTTCTCCCCCCTTCTCCTCCTCCCACTCCCCTGTTGCTAACCCTCCATGTGATCTTCATTTCTATGGTTCACTCCTGATCTAGCTGTCCTCTTAGTTTGCTTTTGTTTTAGGTGTGGTTGTTACTAACTGTGAGTTTGCTGTCCTTTCACTGTTCATCTTTTTTATCTTCTTTTTCTTAGGTAAGTCCCTTTAACATTTCATATAATAAGGGCTTGGTGATGATGAACTCCTTGAATTTGGTCTTATCTGAGAAGCACCTTATCTGTCCTTCCATTCTAAATGAAAACTGCTGGATAGAGCAATCTTGGTTGTAGGTCTTTGGTTTTCATGACTTGGAATATTTCTTTCCAGCCCCTTCTTGCCTGTAAGGTCTCTTTTGAGAAATCAGCTGACAGTCTGATGGGAACTTCTTTGTAGCTGACTGTCCCCTTAGCTCTTGCTGCTTCTAGGATTCTCTCCTTCATTTTAATCTTGGCTAATGTAATGATGATGTGCCTCAGTGTGTCCAACTTCTTGGGTCCAACTTCTTTGGGACTCTCTGAGCTTCCTGGATTTCCTGGAAGTCTATTTCCTCTGCCAGATTGGGGAAATTGTCCTTTATTATTTGTTCAAATAAGGTTTCCACTCGTGACTCTTTCCCTTCTGGTACCCCCATAATTCGAATGTTGGAATGTTTAAAGATGTCCTGGAGGTTCCTAAGCTTCTCCTCATTTTTTTGAATTCTTGTTTCTTCATTCTTTTCTGTTTGATCATTTTTTCTTCCTTCTGGTCCAGTCCATTGATTTGAGTCCCAATCTCCTTTCCATTACTATTGGTTTCCTTTGTATTACCATTCATTTCAATTAGTTTAGCTTCCATATGTTTCTCTAATTTGTGACTAAAATCAACCAGTTCTGTAAGGATCCTGATAACCAGTGTTTTGAACTGTGCATCTGAAAAATTGGCTATTTCTTCATCGCTTAGATTGATTGGTTCTGGGGCTCTGAGTTGTTCTAGAGCCATTTTTGGTCTATTCGCGCTGTTAAGTAAGCAGAGCGAAGCCTTAATTGTTTACCAGGATGGGGCGACCCAGGTCGCTGGTTTGTGACACTGTGTGTGGGGGTGTGGTCAGAGAGGGAGCAATGGCGGTCCTCTCCGCTAGCCCAGTCCGTCGAGTCACACCACTCACCCCGGGCCTGTTTATCCAATCAGAATTGTGCGAGCCTGCTGCCCCGTAGGCTCCCCTCCTCACTGGTTTATCCGCATGCAGCTGCCCGCCCGACCACAGACAGCCCGCCGGGCCTCTTCCCTGTGTGCTCCCGTAGCTAGCCCTCGATCTGCGCCTTCGGCTGCTTGCCCACCACCCGTTCGGGGATTTTTTTCTTGCCAACCTGCTCTGCTGCTGGCTTCGCTCCTCTTACCGGTTTAGCTGAGCATTTAGTTGTCTTTGGACTCCATATTGTTGATTTTCTGTGTTGCTTGGTTGTGTTTATTGTTGTTAAAAATAGTTGTTCTTAGATTTGGTTGTGCACAGAGGCAAGGTGGTTCCACCTACACCTCCATCTTGTTGGAAGTCCTCAAGTTCTTTAGATTCTGTATTTTCCCTACTATTCTTATCCTCCCTCAGTCTATTTTCTATCTACTGTCTATGCTACTTATTTTCTGTACCTTCTCCCCCCTTCTCCACCTCCCTCTCCCCTGTTTCTAACCCTCCATGTGATCTTCATTTCTATGGTTCACTCCTGATCTAGCTGTCCTCTTAATTTGATTTTGTTTTAGGTGTGGTTGTTGATAACTGTGAGTTTGCTGTCCTTTCACTGTTCATCTTTTTTATCTTCTTTTTCTTAGGTAAGTCCCTTTAACATTTCATATAATAAGGGCTTGGTGATGATGAACTCCTTGAATTTGGTCTTATCTGAGAAGCACCTTATCTGTCCTTCCATTCTAAATGAAAACTTTGCTGGATAGAGCAATCTTGGTTGTAGGTCTTTGGTTTTCATGACTTGGAATATTTCTTTCCAGCCCCTTCTTGCCTGTAAGGTCTCTTTTGAGAAATCAGCTGACAGTCTGATGGGAACTCCTTTGTAGGTGACTGTCCCCTTAGCTCTTGCTGCTTCTAGAATTCTTTCTTTCATTTTAATCTTGGCTAATGTAATGATGATGTGCCTTGGTGTGTTTCTTCTTGGGTCCAACTTCTTTGGTACTCTCTGAGCTTCCTGGATTTCCTGGAAGTCTATTTCCTTTGCCAGATTGGGGAAATTCTCTTTTATTACTTGTTCAAATAAGTTTCCCACTGGTGGCTGTTTTTTCCCCCTTCTGGTACCCCTATAATTCGGATACTGGAGCGTTTAAAGATGTCCTGGAGGTTCCTAAGCCTCTCCTCATTTTTCTGAATTCTTGCTTCTTGACTCTTTTCTGTTTGGCCATTATTTGCTTTCTTCTGGTCTACTCCATTGAGTTGAGTCCCAGTTTCCTTTTCATTGCTATTGGTGTCCTGTGCAATTCCATTCATTTCAATTAGTTTAGCCTTCATATGTTCCTCTAATTTGTGACTAAAATCAACCAGTTCTGTGAGCATCCTGATCACCAGCATTTTGAGCTATTTCTTCATCGCTTAGATTTATTGGCTCTGGGGCTCTGAGTTGTTCTTGAGTGATAATTTATCTGTTTGTGTCTGTTACATATGAGGAGCAGAGCCTTAGTTGTTTACCAGGGAGGGGCCACCCAGGTAACTGGTTTGTGATGCCATATGTGGGGGCGGGGTCAGAGAGGGAGCAATGGAGGTCCTCTCTGCTCACCCAGTCATCCCACCGCTTGCCCCCGCCTGTTTGCCTGAGCGGAAATGTGTGAGCCCGCCACCCTGCACCATGTGGTCTCAATGCTCACCTCTTCACTGGTTTATCTGCACGCAAATGCTCGACTGACCTCAGACAGCCAGCCGTGCCTCTTCCCAGTGTCTGCCCATAGCTAGCTGGCACCTGGGATCCATGCCCTCAGCTGCTCTCATGCTTTCCTGGTCGGGGATTGTTTTTTGCCTGACCCACTCCACTGCTGGCTTCGCCCCCCTTACTGGTTTAGCTGAGGATTTCATTGTTTTCAGACTCCATATTGTTAATTTCCTGTGTGGTTTGGTTGCATTTATTGTTGTTAAAACTTTGTTGTTTTTAGATTTGGATGTGTGAGGATGCGAGGTGTGTCCACCTATGCCTCCATCTTGGTGAAAGTCCTACAATGCATATCTTTTTTTTTATAATAAATTTTATTTAGTTACTTTTCAAGTACACTTTTTATCTTTATAAAAATAAAGATATTCCAATTCTAGAGTTCAGTATCTGTTTACTTGCCAATGTAAAGAATCAGTGCCATACTGTTTGAGTATTATGCATATTGTGTTGGCTACGTATATCTAAAATTAAGAATAATGTGTACTGTTTGACATAGCAAAACATTTCTCATCTGTCATGTGTAACCTGTGCTAGTTGGCGAGTCTCTGTAGAACTGCAAATTGAAATGCAAAGAGAAGCAAGAAAATAGACAATTGCACTACTGGAAAATGTCAATCTTTTGTTCAAAACTTATTGCATTCATTTTATCAGAGCAAAAATTTGACAAGTTAATTAATTTTGTTTTCTTCTGTCCTAAGAGATCTGCCATTCAAACCTCTACTAATGCCATGCAGTATCTGTCTCAAAGTGCCACAATCCACCAACTTAATGGTATTAAGACATAATTGCTTTTAATTTTGACAACGAAGGACAAAGGATGTGGAGAAGCATTTCTCTGATGGAGTAAAAGTTATTAGTTATAAGAGCAAATGTAGAGTTGTATGTCCTTAGGCCATCATCGAACCCTGGATCTCCAGAACAGAAGCACCACTGTGTTTTCAATAAATTTAGTTTTGCTGTGTTTATGATATTAGTCTCTCTAAAATGTGGGAATTAGGGCAGGATCTCCATGCCAGAATCAAAAAGTGTTACTGAAACTAATGATTGTCTTAGATATTTAGTTTCTTTTTTTAGCATGGGTATTGGTGATAAGTGGTACACACTGCTTCACCTCAACTGCTTCTATAACATGAACAGCCTTATCATGTATCCTGAATTTCAATCTGTTTTCCAGTTGTGCACATTAGTTTTTGTTCTGTTTGTTTGTTTGATCCTTTTCTCCTCCTTTGGTAATAAAATTCTGCTTTTCTAGAAACTGTACCTTCTCAACTCTGGGCTGTACTCAGGGAAGTGAAATATCTATTGACCAACCTAGATTATCTGCCCAACACAGTCTTGAGAGAGATGAGATCCTACAACCATGCTAAGTATGTGATGTCAGAGTCGTCTTCCCTAATGCAGACATGATGATTAGTTCAGAGGTGGGTGCCTGGCCCCAGCAGAGACAGGGGTTTTTTAGAGATTAGTACAATGTCTAAGATTTCTCTACTTCAAAATTGTAGGCAGTAAAGACCATGTATGCTTACAGATGTTATGAAATATTTTTAGTATAAATGAGAGAATGACAAAGAAAAAATACAGAAGAATAGGAGCAAAGAGATTAAGAGAAAGATACCTGAAAATGTGATTTGAGGCCCTGGACCCAAGCTCCCCTACTACGGATTTTTAGTTATATAAACAATTACACTTTTATTTATTTTTGTGTCTAATTCAGGTTAATTTTTTGTCATTTATAACCAAAGTGCTTCAAATAATATGCAGCCTTCTTCCTGCTTGTTTCTGGTCTTGTTCTTTTATGTACTGAACTTTAGCGTTTTCAACATGTCTTTCCCATACAAGTCTCTGTGGCATTAAATAAAAGAGTGAAACTAACAATTACTTACTGGTTTTATTCATATATAAAAGCATTTATCACATATTTTGTTGTTTAATTAATTTGTTTGAGATGTGAATTGTTTTCCTCATGGTTCTGAATGAGAAAATTCCTACTCACAAAGTTGAAGTATCTTTCTCAATATCATAAAGCTAGTAAGCAACTAAAGCAGGACTTGGAGCCTAGAAGGACCAAGTCCAAAACCTAACTTTCAAAAACAAAGCCCTCAAAACAACAAAAGCAAAACCGCATTTGTTTGTTTAAGATGCCCTAGATCTGATTGCTTTTCTTTTCATAGTTCCATGATTCTTTTTGTTCAACATATCTCCATATTTACTTCTCTCAAAGAGATTATTGATCTTGCCCTAGTGTGTGAAACCCATTTATTTTGATAGTTAATAGTTTTCAGGTTTGCCTTTCATACTTCTTAATACTTTTAGGATTCTTTTTAGTATCCTCAGAACCAAGCATAGTCCCTGGCACATGATAGGCACTCTAAGCTACAGACCTGTTGACACATGTTGGGGAATTATTCAGGCCACTGATTCTTGTTTCTCTGTAAGCTAGCTCTTTCAACATGTAAAAAAAAAAACTACTGTGATCTCCTTGAGTCTTCTCTTTTCTAGAGTAAACTTTCTTAGTCCTTTTAGTTCTCACTGAAGCATGTTCTAGTTGAGGAAGGTTTAGGCTATTATAGTCTTATAAATATAAAGATCCAGTTTCCTGGGAAGATTTAGTATTCATTTACATAATGTTTAAGAGAGGAATTAGGCAGAAAGCAAAAAGATAAGTGATGTTCTCTCACAGTAGCAAGTTCTGAATGTATCATGGCCCTTATTATAATGAATGACATTAATTTATTTGAATATATACAAAATTAGACTGAAAACTCCATGCAAGCAAAAATGCTGTTTTGTTAATTTTTTTGAGTGTACAGCACAAGGCATATGAACTTGGACCTGGTAATAAGCACATACATAAATTCGAACATCAGACAACTGGGTTCAAATATTGGGACAAATATACACAGGCTCTATGACCTTGACAAGCCACCTGACATCCATAACTCTTGATTTCCTTATTTTTAAACAAAAATAATAGTGATTACAATTTCATATAGTCACTGTGAAAATCAAATTATATAATCTAAACATAGAAAGTGTTTATTATAGCGACTGGCACAAATTACGCCTTCAGGAATGCTTATTGCTGTCATTGGTGTTGTTAATAAGAGGTCTTCAATAAGTACTTTTAAATGAACCAATTATATAACTCCAAACCCTCACTATTTCTGTCCCTAACCTCTTCATAAATACCAGTTTCATAATGTTTCCAACATTGTACCGACATTTCAAATAAGATGCAAGAAATGGAACATCATTAAGACTGGCTACCTTATTTTTGCATTGTTTTTCTCATTTGTTCAGAAGTTGACTCATACTGTGTTTGCCAGATCCCTAAAGCTTTATGAAACACATGCAACTTATCACCTTTTCCTGGGAAATCTAGAGTAGAAAATCTAGAGTAGAAATCTAGATGGGCTTATTAGGTTAGAATCTAGCAGTTAAGGTGAAAGCTTTGCCTTGAAAATGAGATGTGGACCTGAGGGCAAGATAAAAAGAACCTTTCCAAGAAAGCAAAGGAAATAACTCTGGAATTGGGGTTAGGTGGGGTTGGGGAGGACAAGAGTTAAAATTAGTAAGGATGTTCCCCTGATATGGTAGCTCATTTAGTTAGAGTATCATCCTGATCTACAAAGGTTGCAGGTTCCATCTCTGGTCAGGGCACATATAAGAATCAACCAATGAATGCATAAATAGGTGGGACAACAAATTGATGTCTCTCTCTCTCTCTCTCCCCCCTTCCCTTCCTTTCTCTCACAAACCAATTTTTAAAAAAAGCAAAATGGAGATGATGATGAACACTTGTTTTATGTGTCAGCAAATAACAAGCTAAAGTAATAAAACCATACTTATGATTATTTACTCAAATATAGTTTATATCCTGAGAGCTTTGTATATTGCAATAAAATGTATGTACTTTGAAAAAGCTGTTGGGGAAGAGTAGAGCAGAAGTAAAGAGGAAAGGATGTGGGTTCTTGGGTATGACCTTTGGAAGAACCACTCCTTCCTGCCTTTTCTTGACAGTGGAAATGTACTTGACAGCAAGTGACCACAGAGTCTGCTGCTTGGGGGTTGTTCTGGGTGCCTGCTTTATCACATGTTCACAGAAGATCATGTGCTTTCACCAGCCCAGATGGATGTCATCTGTTTCTGTGCCAACATCCTGAACTTGTGGGCACTGAGCAGTCACCAAAGAATTATATTCTGACTAACTCATAGCTGTGGGTCTGAGACTTGCCATTGAACTAAAGCATTTTAGGTTCTTGACTCTGCTCTTTCTGTATGGAGAGGAACCCACAGTTCAGGCACTTATGGGGAAAAACCAGTATCTCCCTTTTTTGAGCTATATCTGGGGCTGAACCAGAATAGCATTCAGTGCAGTGAATGGGTTTGGTCTTTTTTTGAACAAATAGCTCTCAGGGTCTGGTATCTTGAAAATGCATAATAAATATTTGTTTAAAGAGTTAACTCATTAATTAATTAATTAATTAATTGAAAGATGGCTCTAAGCTTAATTTTTGGCTTTTGTAAGGAAGATTTAGGTCTATGTTAACTCTGACACACCCACAGATAAAATTCTCTTTTCTCCCAAACTCATTTTGAGAAAATAGAAAATAATATTTACAAATCCCTGAGCCTTAGGTGACCAAGTCTTATCTCCAAGTTGCATATATAAAGAAACTCTCAAATCAGAAAATAACTTAATTCAGAAAACAATTTTCTGATCTTTATTTAACTCTCTCAAAGAACATTTAAGGCATTCCCCTTCAGAATCCACATTTCTGGGACAGATCAAGCATTTTATAAACAATAGTTTTGCTTATGTTTTTATTACCACTTTTCATTTATTATTGTTTTATTTTACATACCATTCCCCAGATTTCCACTTCTACTGGCATTGTGCTGAGACCCTACCTTCCTTTAGTGAAAGCTTCTGCAAAAAGATACATCATATCAAAACCACACAGAAAGCCATTATCAGACAGGAACACAGTTTAAATTTGTTCATCAGATAGGCTTTAATCACTTAACAAAGATTCAAGTAGTGAAACAGTGAAACTCAATAAGTAGGAAATGATTCCCTGTCCCTGTAAGTGAAGAGGATTCAAAGAGGTGCTGGCAACAGGTTCAAATTACCTAGTCTAAAAAAAAAATCCCTTGAATTACTAATAAGAAAACGATGTGCCCATAGTGAGTAGAGTTTCTTCTTATACTGTGAATATAAAAGAAGATAAATGTGTAGATTTTTATGTCATAAGGCAAGTGATATAATACAAATACAGGTTCTACTTTAAGTTATATAAGAAGTATTATAAGTGAAGAGTGTATGTATCTAACATTGACTTAGAGAAACAGTTCAACTATTCAGTTATTGATAAATACCTTGGCAAGAGTTCCACTCACCAATGGACAAAAATGTAGCATTAGCTTTTGATAACACCCCACTTTTTTTTTACTATAAATTCTATAAACACCAAATAGTTTGAGGTTCTCTGCTTTCCCAACTGTGTGACTTTAGCCATGTCACTTAAATTTGTAGGCATATCTTTAAACATTCAATGAAAAGGGTAGGCTAGATAATCACTACAGGACTTTTAAATGCTAAGAGTTTGTGTAACTGTCATTTGAAATTTTTATCTCCTAAGCAGACCAAACCACCAAGAAGAGAGTATAAGGGGACTAGTTTCAATTCACAAGATATACGTAATATACCTGTTTTCCAGTTTAACCAAGTTGCTACCTCTATTTATCTTTAGTCTGAACTGATAAGCCTTCTTCACTAGCACAGCATTACCATTCACAATTAATATTATATCATAGTTTACAAAGTGCTGTCTGGTATAATAGAGGAAATAAGGCATGATGATCAAAGAGTGTGGGCTCAGCAGTCATATTGCCTGGGTTTGATATCTTTTCACTATTCTGTAGTTGCATGAGCTTGGGACAGTTACTGGTGCCCAAGTGGTATCACCTATACAAAAGGAAATCTCCCCAAAAACTACTTAATAGGTTACTGTGAGGATGAAGCAAATCAACACTTTAAAGTGTTTCAGACAGTTGCACAGGCCACAGCAAGCACTAGTGACCATTGGCTAAAAATATTAATTATTATCATCATGTCCATTGATCTTCATAAGGCTAAAGAGATACTTACAGTGAACCTTCAGAAGAAACTAGAGGATAAGACAAGTTGAACCGTTTATCAAAAGTCACCCAATTCAGATGTGTCTAGCAATGAGAATGGATCCCGGGAATTCTAGTTTCCAGTCTAATAATCTCTTCATACACTTTGCCTCTCAGGTAAAGCCAAAAGCTAGAGTTTGGCCATTACTTGGTCTTATTAGCTTAATTCCAGTAGAAACTGTGTACTAGATCACATACTACACTTCAGTTCTCCACCAGTCACCTCAATGATAGCTATATAATTTTCTGTATATCAAGTTAATATGTTACCTCCTAGACAGCTGCTTTTGCTGTATTTTTTCCTTTTTTTTTGTTGTTCAAGTGCAATTTTCTCCATTTTACCTTCACTACATTTCCTCGCCCCACCAAATTCTACCTCCCACCTTCAATTCTATACCACTTTGGCTTTGTCCATGGGTCCTTTATTCATATTCATTGATGACCCTACCCCTTGTTTCTCCCATTATCCCCCTCCCCCACTCTGGTTACTGTCAGTTTGTTCTTTATTTCAGTGTCTCTAGTTATAATTTCCTTGCTTGTTTGCTTTGTTGATTAGGTTCCACTTATACAGCGAAACCTAATATGGTATTTGTCTAACAAATACCATACCTAACACTTTCACTGCTTTGCTTTTTTCACTTAGCATGATGGTCTCCAGATCCATCCATGTTGTCATGAAGGGTAGAAGCTCCTTCTTTATTTTTACTGGAAATAATTATTCTCTCTTTTAGTGGCCAGATAACTTTGCATGTACCTCTTTCATGCAGTATCATTCACTTCCCAGCACATATTATGTAATCCTTTACACATATCTCATCTGCTCTGCTACTCACTCTTTATGGTCACTCCTTGAGTAAACTATTGCTGTCTTATTCTTTTTGCATCTGATTATGTACACTATACATAAATGGATGAATAAATGTACACTTGAAGTACTAAAGTATTTGGGATCAGAATTAAACTTCTGCAGAGAGACACAATTTAATTCAGCTCAAGCAATTTTGAATGGTGAAAATGTACCTGGAACTGAACAATATACAGCAGGTGATCTATAACATGTCACAGTCTCTTATAAAGTTTTGGACATACAAGACATATTCAAGAAGAAGTTATACCTAAGAGATGTGGGAGAAACTTTGCCAGAAAGTCCCCCTGTCTGCCACAAATGAAAGTGAAACTACCAAGACATGATCTGCTTGGGGAGGAGAGGTGGTCAATCTCTCACAGGAGAAAGACCAAGAACCTCCTCTTCAATGACTTTTATTAGGTTGTAATACACAGGAATACAGGTAAAGCTCATCAATCAATGTCAGGCAGCAAGGATCCAACAGTAGATAACATTTCAAAGAAATATGAGGGCTTAGTCTGGGTCAGTGTCTGTCAGGTAAGTGGGTGGCAAAAACTTTGGAAGACATACTCATTTTCTGCTCAGACCATTATCATATGAATGAAAGCACTCTTAGCAAGGCAGGCTTCACAGGGAACTCTTTCTTATGCTAGATCACCCCAGATCCCACTCTAGCTGGCAAGAGGCTGCATCACCTCCCTCATCATAGCTTTCCAGGCTTAAGTGGATTAGAGCCAGGGAGCTCTTCTCCCAGAGGAAATGGGGAGTTGGGCTATGTCAGAATAGTGGGGGGTGGTGAGGGTCCGTCACTCCTTCTTTGTTGCAGCCCTCCAAGTCCTTCCTCAATTGCCTCCCAAGTGATCATGTCTGGCCTAGGTTGCCCCACCTCTGAGGGGTCTTAGCCATCTCTGACTAACCAACCAAGCATTGGAGCAGGAGGCAGAAGCAGCGCTGCTGCCAGAGATAAGCTTTGTCTCCTTAGTGGCTCACTGACTGGAGATCACTCACTCAGCCTTGGCTATGGGGGGCAGTTACAACTCCTGAAACTAGTCTCAGTGGTTACCAGCAAAGGGAGAAAAAAGAAATTATATAAAAAAATACTTGTAGTCCTTAAATTAGAAGACTTTTCCAAAAATTCATTTTAATATAGTTATTTGAAATTTGGAGTATATTTACCTATGGAAGCATTGTCATAATTATGATATGTTTCTAATATTGGTCCACAGCATTTTGCTAGAAAAGTCAAAGATGCACTTCAGAATTTATTTGGTCAAACTTTCTCATTCTGAAATGAGATACAGTGTGAGTTTCTCAACCTCACACAGTGAGTGAATTGAAACTAGAGTCTTAATCTCTTGCCTTCCTATTAAGTATACATTTTAGTAACAATACTAACTTTAGAAAAAAAGCAATCATCATGACAGTGAAGTATATTTATTTAAATATTTATCAAATACTTGTTATATGGCAGACACTTTGAAAATGACTTTTCACCCAAGCTACAGACCCAGGCATCATCTGTTCCATTTCCACCCCTGTTCCTTTTCCAATCACATTCTACCAATTTTACTGCCCATATATTCCTCAGATCCATCCCCTTATCCTCATTCCTACCATCACTTTCTGAGTTCAGACCATCTCAGCTCATATCTAGCTGATTATAGTAGCTTTCTATACAACCTCCCAAGTGATTTACCTATGATATATAAAAAACAAACCAGATAATCACATTTCTCTGCTTAAACTATGTCCATGAGTCCACATTGTCTACTAGATAAAATGAAGCTCCCAAACTTGTTCTACAAAGATCTCTGTAATGTAACTATCTTTATTTCTGTCACTTCTTGCCTCCTAGTGTGTGTTACAGCAATACATATCTGCTGTCCTTTTTTTCTGCTCAGACCATGATGTCATTCTTCACATTCTCCTCTCTGCCTGGAATCCCCACCTCCACTCTCATCTCACCTGGCAAGTCCCTTTATCTGTCCTGTGGTAACAGTTATTCATTTCACTCTGTCTCCAGATTGAGTCAGTCCATCCCTTGAGTACAGGTTCTTAAGCTCCTTACCCAATGGAGAGTGAAAGAACCAAATTTGAAACAATCCTATCACCACCAGAGAATTTTTAAAGATTTGAAGCCTCTAGGAACTTAGGTAAAGTTGGAATCCACAGTATTGCTGGATCTGTTGCATTGACTGAAGAACTGTGGATGCCATCTCTGAGGCAGAGACCAGATTGCATTCAGTGACTTTGAATCCCCAGAGAACAAGAATAGTTAGGGTCCCAGATATAGACTAGCCAGCTTCCCTTCTGGGAGGATTATCCCTAGCAGGCACTACTTGTAGGCAGCCTGCTCTTTTGTTCCCCAACTCTTGTTTTTCCTGGCCTAATATTATGGTTCTATATACCATTCTATGAGGGACTCAGAATCTTGACATCTCTTGCTTGTGTCTCCTTCAGGTTCTCTTACCTTTTCTCTCAACTTTTCTCCAACAGGGTCTGATTCCATCTCTCTTACACAATAGGAATATTGGCCTCCCAGGATCCATATATTTCCACCAAAGCCTATTTATGGGCCATCTACAGATATGTGACAATTTCTCTTGTCCAATCTTTAAACCCAAAGGTATTCATTTTGTGCAATAATTGTATATCTTCAATTAAAAAGAAATTTATGACATTTGAAATGGAAAATTTTGCAAAGCTTTAAGACTTAGTTCAGTATTACTGATGACCAGAAGCCACTCTGACAAGCACTTCCTCCACTTGGTCTAGGTGCCAGAACAGGCAGAGCAATATCTCTGTCACTGCACTGTGTTGCAATGAACTGTTTATATTCCTATCTCTACCATGCCTGTGTGTTTTTGAGAGCAGGGTCTGTGTATTATTCATTTTTGTGTTCTTTAACCCAACAGCAGTGTCTGAAACATAGGTGATAGTCAATAAATGATTGTCGTTGTTTTACTGCATTTCACTGACCTCCTTTGATAATCTGAAGTAAATCAGAGAGCTGACATCTGTCCTCAAGGAATTTACATCCAGTTTAACCTTATTACTACTATGAATAGTGTGACCTTTTTATGGTTTGAGGGGTAGATGAGGCACCAAGAATTACTATCCAGAAGAAAGACATATAGAAATATATTTACCAAACCAACAACCAATAACTAAGATCAGCTGAATGGCCAGCTGTGATGATTCATCATTGGTCAGAGACCTATTATAAAAAGTCCACCAGGCCCTGGCTGGTATGGCTTAGTGGATTGAGTGCGGGCCTGCGAACCAGACAATCGCAGTTGATTCCCAGTCAGGGCACATACCTGGGTTGCAGTCCGGTTCCCTGCAGGCCAGTTCCCAGCAGGGGACCCACGAGAGGCAGCCATACATTGATGTTTCTCCTCCTCTCTCCTTCCCTTTCCCTCTAAAGATAATTTTTTTTAAAAAAATCTTAAAAAAAAGTGTTTAAAAAAAGTCCACCAGAAGCCTAAGCATTAATTATACATTTTCTTCAGAGTTCTGAATGAACCATGGACTTTGTGGAGGGTAGTAAGTACTGTGACTAGAGAGCACAGAATCAGATACCAAAGAAATGTTTAATAGGTACTTCATTCAAAGTAGCTTCATGCTGGGGAAAAATCCTAAATTCTAGATAAGAGCTGATGTTTTAAAAAAAATCTATCAGAGTCTTAGGAATGTATAAAGGATATTTAGAATAAGGACTTCTGAAAATGTTTATTCTTATGTAGGAGATGAGGTGGGCACATATACAACTGGCATGTAGATATCTCTCAAATCTCCTTTATGCCAGTTGCAAAAATTGTTAGAGAGGCAAGGTCTACTGGTGATAAGGAACTTCAACTAGCAGGACATCTACTGTAAGTCTAATGCAGGACATCTGATGAATTTTTGCCTTGCCTTGCCTTGCTGACAACTTAATCTCTCAGTAGATAGAAAAGCAATGAAGAAGGGGAACTGCTACTTAGGACTTAATTATGACCAATAAAAAAGACCCGAATAATGATGTCTGTGCTACAGGAAACTGGGAGGAAAGTGATGGTAGTGTTTCTGAAAACTGTTAATAAATGATAAGGTGTCCTCTTATAATAAAAAATGGCAACCATCTCAATTTCTCTTGGGAAACAGGCAATGGATAAATTAATTAGTTAAAATATTTAGATCAGTGTACTCCAGACACCAGAGGAACATATTTTTTAAAATGTTTTATTTATTTATTTTTAAAGAGAGGGGAATGGAGGGAGAAAGAAAGGGAGAGAAACACCAATGTGTGGTTGCCTGTTGACTGCCCCCTACTGGGGATCTGGACCTCAAACCAAGCACCTGCCCAGACTGGGAATCGAACTGCTGACCCTTTGGTTCACAGGCCAGCACTCAATCCACTGAGCAACACCAGCCAGGGCCAGAGGAACAGATTTCTAACAAGGCCCGAGAAAAGAATTATGATCTTGTGGCCCATGGTAAAAAAATAGTAATGGAGCTCTCCTTTTTAATGGGATGGGCATTTCCAAAAAATGATTTTAAATAAAATAATTCATGAGTCATACTGGTAAAAACAGGAGGAGGCAGCTAATGAAACCCATAGAACCTCCTAAAGAGTTCTTTGAGAAGCTCGTATTGAATAAAGACATGCATAAAAGATAAAAGTAGGAAAACATAACTCAAATCCAAAAGTTCACATGGTTCTGTAAGAATAGTAATAATATTGATGCTCAATATTTACTGAGGACTTACTGTGTGTCATGTACCATTCTAAGCACTTTACACACATTAACTCATTGGTTCATTAGAAGAACATTATGAAGTAGGTATAAAATTTATCCTACCTTTTACGGATGAAGAATATAAGAAACAAAGGGGTTCAGTGCTTACCCATGGTCAAAAAACTAGGAAGTAGCAGAGTCAGGATTTGAATCCAAGCAAGCTGGCTTTAGATGGGACACTCTTAAACTATGCTCTTCTTCTATCTATTTCACAACACAGACTAAAGAGTAGAATGCACAGGTCTTTGGCAAAATAATAATTTCATATAGCTTTAAAAGGGTATATTCCATGTAGCAACAAGAAAGAGGAAATAATGGGCTTAATAGAGGTAATAAAATTAGAACAAATGTCAAAGCAAAAGCAGTCTTTCTAAACTTGTTGACATTTTCTCCAAGGAGAAGATTGTTCAGTTAGAAATAGTAGGTTAAACATTGTTGTAATATTGAAGACAAAATGAAAGGAAAAAAATTCTAGTTTCTCCAAAATAATAGCTGCTCCAGGATTCTGGAGATTTTAGTTGGCCAGAAAGGAACAAGATCCACTAATGCTGTGGGGAGGGGTAAAGGAGAGAGAATCATGGATGAAACTCTAAACCCTAATGACAATTCAGCCCAGCCTTATGCTTGATTCTGGATGTAATATTTTGTGGGAAGTAAAGACCCACTGTAAAGTGCAGATGCTGTGCTAAATGAAGATCTCCCTATGGAGATCCTCATATCATAGTTTTTTGATCCATTCATTCATCAATTGGCACCTGGGTTACTTGCAAAAATTGGCTGTTGTAAATTGTGCTGCTATGAACACTGGGGTGTGTAGGTTCTTTCAGATTAGTGTTTCAGGGTTCTTAGGATATAGTCCTAGCAGTGGAATTGCTGGGTCAAAAGGCAGATCCATTTTTAGTTTTCTGAGAAAATTCCATAGTGTTTTCCATAGTGTCTGTAATCCCACCAACAGTGAACTAGGGTCCCCTTTTCTTCACAACCTCCCCAACACTTGTTGTTTGTTGGTTTATGATGGCCATCCTGACTGGTGTAAAGTGGTATCTCATTTTGGTTTTAATTTGCATCTCTCTGAGAACTAGTGATATTGAGCATCTTTTCATTTGTCTCTGGGCCCTCTGTATGTCCTCCTTGGAGAAGTGTATGTTCGTCCTTTGCCCATTTTTTTTATTGGGCTGTTTGTCTTAGAGTGGATTCCTGTGAGTTCTTTACATATTTTGGAGTTCAAACCCCTGTCTGAGGTATCTTTGGCAAATATATTTTCCCATATAGTTGGTTCTCTTTTTATTTTAATGCTGTTACTTAAGCTGAGCAATAAGCTTTGTATTTTGATGAGATCCCAATTGTTTATTCTTTCCTTTATATTCCTTGTTCTAGAGGACATATCAGTGAAAATATTGCTGTGTGAAATATCTGAGATTTTCCTGCCTATGTTGTCCTCTAGGACCTTAATGGTGTCACAACTTATATTTAAGTCTCTTATCGACTTGAATTTATTTCTGTGTATAGTGTAAACTGGTGCTCTAGTTTCATTTTTTTAATGTAACTGTCCAGATATCCCAACAGTATTTGTTGAAGAAGTTATTTTTTACTCCATTTTATGTTACTGCCCCCTTTGTCAAATATTAATTGACTGTAGAGACTTGGGTTTATTTCTGGGCTCTCTGTTCTGTTCCATTGGCCTATGTGCCTGTTTTTATGCCAGTACCAGGCTGTTTTGTTTACAGTGGCCTTATAATAGAGTTTGGTATCAGGTATTCTGATCCCTCCTGCTTTGTTCTTTCTCAAAATTGCAGCAGCTATTTAGGGTCGTTTATGGTTCCATATAAAAATTTGAAGGGTTTGTTCTATGCCTGTGAGATATGCCATTGGTACTTTAATAGGTATTGCATTGAATCTGTAAATTGCTTTGGGTAGTATGGACATTTTGATGATGTTAATTCGTCCGATTCATGAACACGGTATGTGTTTTCATTTGTTTATGTCTTCCTTGATTTCTTTCTTCAGTGTATTGTAGTTTTCTGCGTATGGGTCTTTTACCTCCTTGGTTAGGTTTATTCCTAGGTATTTTATTTATCTTTTTGCTATGTCAAAAGAGACTTTTTTTCTACTTTCTGCTTCTGCTGTTTCATTGTTGGTATACAAAAATGCCTTGATTTCTGGATATTGACTTTGTATACCGCTGTTCTGCCAAATTCATTTATTAGGTAGAGCATTTTTGGTGGATTCTGTAAGATTTCTACATACAATATCAAGTCTTCTGTAAACAATACCAGTTTTGTTTCCTCCTTTTCAATTTGGATGTCTTTTATTTCCTTTTCTTGTCTGATCACTGTTACTAAAACTACCAATGCTGTATTAAATAGAAGTGTTGAAAAGAGAGAACCTTGTCTTTTTCCTGATCTTAGTGGAAATGCTTAGTTTTTTCTTCTTTTTTGTTCTTATTATATATATTTTTTGTTTAAAAAAATTTTTTTTATTTATTGTTCAAGTACAGTTTTCTGTCTTTACTCTCACCCCAGTACCCCCTTGCTCCCCACCTCCCTTCCATTTCTACCCCCCCTTACTTTTTGTCCATGTGTCCTTTATACTTGTTCCTGTGTATCCTTCCCCTTTTCTTCTAAAATTCCCTCCCCTCTCCCCTCTGGTCCCTGTCTGCTTGTTCTCTATTTCAGCGTCTGTGTTTGAATTTTGCTTGCTTGTTTGTTTTGTTGTTTAGCTTCCTGTTAAAGGTGAGATCATATAGCATTTGTCTTTCACCACTTGGCTTATTTCACTCAGCATAATGCTTTTCAGTTCCCTCCATGCTGTTGCAAAGGGTAGTATCCCCTTCTTTCTTTCTGATTCATAGAATTCCATTGTGTAAATGTACCATAGTTTTGGATCCATTCATTCACTGATGGGCACCTAGGTTGCTTCCAACTCTTGGCTATTGTAAATTGTGCTGCTATAAACATGTGGTGCATAGGTTCTCTTGGATTGGTGTTTCAAGGTTCTTAGGATATGATCCCAGCAGTGGTATTGCTGGGTCAAAAGACAGATCTATTTTTAGTTTTCTGAGAAAATTCCATACTGTTTTTGATGGTGGTTGTACCAGTCTGGAATCCCACCAACAGTGAACTAGGGTTCTCTTTTCCCCAACACCTCTCTAAAATTTGTTGTTTGTTGCTTTGTTTATGATAGCCATTCTGACCAGTATAAAGTGGTATCTCATTGTGGTTTTAATTTGCATCTATATGACAGCTATCAATATTGAGCATCATTTTATGTGACTCTGGATCCTCTGTGTGTCCTCTTTGGAGAAGTGTATGTTCAAGTCCTATGCCCAGTTTTTAATTGTGTTGCTTGTCTTAGAGTGAAGTCATGTAAGTTCTTTGTATATTTTGGAGATAAAACCTTTGTCTGAGGTGTCGTTGGCAAATATGTTTTTTCATACAGTTATATCTCTTTTCATTTTAATACTGTTTTCTTTAGCCATGCAGAAGCTTTTTATTTTGATAAGATCTCATTTGTTTATTCTTTCCTTTATATCCCTTGCTCTAGGGGACATACCAGTAAAAAAAGTTCCTGCATGAAATATCTGAGATTATCCTGCCAAAGTTCTCCCCTAGGACTTTAATGGTGTTATGGCTTCTATTTAAGTCATTTATCTACATTAAATTTATTTTGGTGTATGGTGTAAGTTGGTGCTCAAGTTTCGCTTTTTTTGCACGTAGCTGTCCAGTTCTCCCAATACCATTTGTTGAAGACGCTGTTTTTACTCCATTTTATGTTACTGCCCCCTTTGTCAAATATTAATTGACTGTAGAGAGTTGGGTTTATTTCTGGGCTCTGTTCTGTTCCATTGGTCTATGTGCCTGTTTTTATGCCAGTGCCAGGCTGTTTTGATTACAGTGGCCTTGTAATACAGTTTGATATCAGGTATTGTGATCCCTCCTACTTTGTTCTTCTTTCTCAGAATTGCAGCTGCTATTTACAATCATTTATGGTTCCATATAAATTTTTAAGTGTATGCTCTATGTCTGTAAAATATGCCGTTGATACTTTAACAGGTATTGCATTGAATCTGTAAATTGCTTTGGGTAGTATGGACATTTTCTTGATGTTAATTCTTCCAATTCATGGACACAGTATATTTTCATTTGTTTGTGTCTTCCTTGATTTCTTGCTTCAGTGTATTGTAGTTTTCTACACACAGGTCTTTTACCTCCTTAGTTAGGTTTATTCTCAGATATTTTATTTTTCTTCTCAGTATATCGAATGAGATTTGTTTCTTGATTTCTGCTTCTGCTGATTCATTGTTAGTATAAAAATGCTTTTGATTTCTGGATATTGACTTTGTAACCTGCTATTGTGCCACATTAATTTCTGAGGTTGAGCAGTTTTTGGGTAGAGTCTGTAGAATTTACCATGTTCACTATCATGTCATCTGCAAACAATGACAGTTTTGTTTCCTTCTTTCTGATTTGGATGCCTTTTATTTCCTTTTCTTGTCTGATCACTGTGGCTAAAACTTCCAATACTATATTAAATAGAAGTGGTGAAAGTGGACAACCTTGTCTTGTTCCTGATCTTAGTGGAAAAGCTTTATTTTTTGCCCACTGAGTATGATGTTGGCTGAAATTCTCTCATATGTGGACTTTATTATATTGAGGAATGCTCCCTCTATTCCCACTTTCCTGAGTATTTTTATCATAACTGGGTGTTGTAACTTATGAAAAGCTTTTTTTAAAAAATATTTTATTTATTTATTTTCAGAGAAAGGGGAAGGAAAGGAGAGAGGGAGAGAAACATCAATGTGTGGTTGCCTCTCATGTGTCCCCCACTGGGAACTGGCCTGCAACCCAGGCATGTGCCCTGCCTGGGAATCGAACCGCGATCCTGTGCTTCACAGACCTGTGCTCAATCCACTGAGCTACATCAGCCAGGGCTTATGAATGGCTTTTTCCGCGACTGTTGATATACTCATGTGATTTTTGTCTTTGCTTTTTTTATGTAATGTATTACTTTTAACAATTTGTGAATATTTGACCATTCTCTCATCCCTGGGATAAATCCCACTTGGTCATTGTATATGATTTTTTTAATGTATTGTTGAATGAGATTTGCCAATATTTTGTTGACGATTTTACCATCTATGTTCAGTGATGTTGGCCTGAAGTTTTCTTTCTTTGTTGTGTCTTGATCTGGCTTTGAAATTAGGATAATGCTGGCTTCATAAAAAGAGTTTAGGAGTCTTCCATTATTTTAGATATTTTGGAATAGTCTGTAAATAATAGGGGTTAGCTCTTTCTTAAATGCTTTGGAGAATTCTCCTGTTAACCATCTGGTCCAGGGCTTTTGTGTGATGGGAGTTTTTTGATTACTGCTTCAATTTCATCTGCTGTTATTGGTCTGTTCAGTTCTCTGCTTCTTCTTCATTGAGTTTTGAAAGATTATATTTTTTGAGAAATTTGTCCATTTCCCCTAGGTTTTCAAAATTTTTGGCATACAGTTCTTCATAGTAATTTCTTACAATCCTTTGTATTTCTGTGGTATCAGTTGTAATCTCTCCTTTTTCATTTCTGATTGTGTTTAGTTGGGTCCTCTCTTTTTTTCTTGATGAGCCTACTTAAAAGTTTGTCTATTTTGTTTATCTTTTGAAAGAACCAACTCCTGGATTTATTGATCTTTAGAATTTTGCTTTTGGTCTCTATGTCATTTAATTCTGGTATGATCTTGGTTATTTTCTTCCTTCTACTTGCTCTGGGCTGTCTTTGTTGTTGTTCCTTGAGTTCTTGAAGGCGTAGGGGTTAGGTTGTTTTTTTGAAATGTTTCTATCTTCTTTAGGTAAGCCTGTTTTGCTATCTAATTCCCTCCCAGGACTGCCTTTGCTGTATCTCATAACTTTTAGATTGTTGTGAGTTCATTTTCATTTGTTTCAAGAAACTTTTAAAATTCTTCCTTAATGTCTTCCTTGGCCCACTCATTGTTTAATAGTATGCTATTCAATCTCCATGATTTAGAGGTTTGTTTTTTTTTTAAATTTTTATCCTTGAGGATGGTTTTCAGTTTCAATCTTTTGTGGTTGGAGTAAGTGTTGGCATGATTTTAATTTACTTGAATTTGTTGAGGCTTGTTTTGTGTTCTATCATGTGGTCTATCTTTGAAAATGTTCCCTGTGCATTTGAGAAGAATGTGGATTTAGCTTCTTTGGGATGAAGGGCTCTATATATATATCAGTTAAGTCAATTTCATGTAGGTGGTTGTTCAATTCCACAATATCTTTGTTGATATTTTGTTAGGAAGATATGTCCTTTTTTGACAGTGGGTTTCTAAATCCACAACTATAATTTTGGTGCAGTCAATATCTTTCTTGAAGTTGTCTAAGATTTTCTTTATATATTTGGGTACTCCTATGTTGGGTGCATATATATTTACAATGTTGATGTCTTCTCGGTAGATTCTTCCTTTGAGTATTATGAAGTGACCTTCTGAGTCTCTGTTTATGGCCCCTTTTTTGAAGACTATTTTATCTGATATGAGTATTGCTACCCTAGCTTTTCTGTCGGATATGAGTATTGCTACCCTAGCTTTTTTTCCCTGGCCATTTGCTTGGAAAATTTGTTTCCAGCCCTTTGCTTTTTGTCTGTGTAGGTCTTTTGTCCTGAGGTAGGTCTCTTGTAGGCAGCATATGTGTGGGTCATGTTTTCTTATCCATGCAGCTATTCTGTGTCTTTTGATTGGAGCATTTAATCCACTTAAGTTTAAGGTTATTATTGATGGGTACTTATCAATTGCCATTTTTGTACCTGTGTTCCTCTCTGTCTCTCTTTTCCTCTCTTTCCTTAAAGCAGTTCTTTTAGCATCTCTTGCAGAACTGGTCTGGAGGAGCTGTATTCTTTTAGACTTCTTTTGTCTTGGAAGCTATTTGGCCTTCTATCTTGATTGAGAGCCTTGCTGGGTAAAGTAGCCTTGGTTGCAGGCCTCTGGTTCTCATTACTTGGAATATTTCTTGCCATTCTCTTCTTGCTTAGAGCATTTGTAATGAGAAGTCAGTAGCTAATCTTATTGGGGCTTCTTTGTATGTTACTCTCTTTTTCTCCATTTCTGCCTTTAACAATCTCTCTTTATTTTGAAATTTTGCCGTTTTAATGATGATATGTCTTGTAGTGGGCCTCTTTAGGTTCCTCTTGATTGGGACTCTGTATGATTCCTGGATTTGTGTAACTTTTTCTCTCATTAAATTAGGGAAGTTTTCCATCATTACTTTTTCAAATAGTTTTTCTATTCCTTGTTCTTTTTCTTCTCCTTCTGGTATCCCTATTATTCAGATATTATTATGTTTCATATTGTCTTTCATTTCTCTTACTCCCTCTTCATTCTTTCTGAGCCTCTTTTCCATTTCTTGCTGTTTCTCTCTTTTTTTATTTTGTCCTCCAACTCACTGATCTGATCTTTTGCTTCATCGATTCTGCTTTTGATGCCTTCTACTGTGTTCTTCAGTTCAGAAATTGTGTTCTTCATTTTCTCTTGGCTCTTGCTGATAGTTTCTATTTTCTTTTTCATGTTGATATGGTTTGCAGTGAGTTCTTTGTAATTCCCTTGTAGTTTCTGGTAGCTCATTGTGAGCTTTTTGAACTTCCTGATAACCAGTTCTTTGAATTCAATATCTGGTAGTTGACTTTCCTGTATTTCTTCTAACATTCTTTCTGTGGCTTTCTCATTTCCTTCCGTTTGGGGATTGTTTTTTTGTCTTCCCATTGTTTGTGAGATTCTTCTTGTTATCCTCAGCGTCTTAAATTGATCTGTACTGGCTCCCTAGGTTTATGGTGTTAACTTCTGTGGTGGAATGCCTGTGAAATTCAGTAGTGCAGTCTCCTTGGTTATCCTGGTGCTCTCTGCTTCCACCTACTTCTTTTTTATTTTTTTGTTATCAGTTGGAGTAGGAAGGAAAATGGTTTCTGACAACGGGAGCGTATTTTATGATATTTACAGTCATAGCCAGTAGAGAAGAGATAGGAGATCTTTAGGCTATATATAGTGTTAACCATAATCCTCAACCCACCTTGCCACTTTTAAGAGAGGATGAACAAAAGGTAAGTCTCTTGTTGGAGAGGGAAGGCTTGTGAGTTGAATCTAGAAAGCAGTGAGGTTGCGGGCGGTCAGATTCTGAGGTAAGGTGAGAGTAAAGGATAGATAATAGGTGTAGTGTGTGAGCTAATAGAGTTAATCCCTCCAGTAATAGAATTCAGAAAACTGTGAAGTGGACTAAGATCCGGGAGATGTGTTGTGAAGTATTTACAGTTTTATATAACAGCTATTATTTACAATAATATTAGGGCAACAATCATATGACAGACTTTATCTGATCAGGATAATATGAATAGGGTATATAAAACTCTGGGTAGTGTGTGAAACAAAAACAAGTGGTGTGAAGTATAGAAAATTGGGAATATACTCTCGGTGAGAGAACAGGAGAAACCTTTCAAATGATACAATATAACCAGCCAAGGCAAAGAAGCCTATATAGAAAGAGGAGGAATAAAAAGATACTATTAAAATATAAAAGAAGTGAGAATAATGAAAAATAATAATAATACAAATATGCAGCAACTTGTGGCTTCTCTTCTATAGCAAAGTGAAATTTGTCTCCCTTTCTCTACTGTTGGGATTCCCCTTCTCTGGGTCCAACTCTAGTTTTTTTACAGTTCCAAGTTGTTTGTGTCACTTGTGGGTAAAAGAAAACAAACAAACAAATAAAAGGCAGGGGAAGGGATGAAGAAGCTATAAGTTTGGAAAGAAAGGAAGAAGGAATAAAAGAAATGAAGAAAAGAGGAAAAAAGTATTGAAAGATAAAACAATAATAAAATTAAAAAGATAAAAGATTTAAAAAAAAATATCTTGTTGGTATCAAACTGACCAAACAGGTTTTTCTGGCTACAGCAGGCTGAGGAGCAATTGGTGTCTTTCTGTAAGCCCTCTCCCAAGACCCAACCCAGCTCCTTTCCCCAGCACCCTACAAAGGGGATCTAGGTGTTCCTCATATCACTATTTTTCCAGGGGTTATTACTGTGGGCTGGGTTGTGGGGTGTGCAAGCGCAAGCACCCCTGCCAGGCTGCCTGGGTCCTGCAAGTTCAGGTGCAGACCTGTCCCAGTTCTGTGGTGGAATCTAGGCCCTGGGCCCAACCTCGGGTTAGCTGCCAGACGGGGTGGGGAGCAGGTTGAGCAGCTGTTGCAGAAGAATTCTTCAGTTTACTTTCCCAAAACTTTCTCCTCTTTAAAACCTGCCTCTCAGCACAGCTTAATCCCTCAGCCAGAGCAGTTACTATCAGAGTCAGAGCCCCACTGCACCTCTCTATTCTCCCGGGCTGGCAACCACAGAGTCTGAGGTTGATGTTGGCCATTTGTCCTTAGTACCCTCTCTACAAACTCCAGGAAATGAGTCTCTCCTGGCACCCAACCTTGCTTGGCTGGGGAGGGAGAGAGCTGATAACCCAGCTCTCTCACAAGGATCCTTAGGCAGGCCTGGGGCTCCCAAAGAGTCCACGGAAGATAGACCAGAAGCCGGGCCTGAGCACTGGGCACCGGTGGAGGTGCACAAAGAGCTGTGCTCGGCACTGGGATCCAGGCTTTGCGTGAGCTGAAGCTGCTGCTGCTCCTGTCTTTGCTCCAGTCCCTGAGACTCTACTGTACTGCAGCCGTCTCCTTACCGTGTGGCTTTTCTGTGACTCTTACAATTTCTGGTCCCTTATTTTCATATATGCTGAGGAACTGTTGGCTGTTTGCACTGTTCCTCCATAGATCTGCCAGGATTTTCTCCCATGTGTACTGGGAAATGGAATCTGTTCTATCCTACTTCCTCACCATCTTGGAAGCCCCTTTAGTTTTTTTCCATTGAGTATGATGTTGGCTGTAGGTCTGTCATACATGGCCTTTATTATGTTGAGGAATGCTCCCTCTATTTCCACTTTGCCGAGTGTTTTTATCATACATGGGTGCTCTACCTTACCTTATGTTTTTTCTGCATCTATTGATAGGTTCGTATAATTTTTGTATCTGCTTTTGTTTATCTGATATATTGCAGTTATTGATTTGCAAATATTGTACCATCCTTGCATCCCTGGAAAGAATCCCACTTGGATATGGTGTATGATCTTTTTTTAAAAGATTTTATTCATTTATCTTTAGAGGGGAAGGGAAGGAGACAGGGAGAGTAATAGCAATGTATGGTTGCCTCTCCTGTGTCCCCTGCTGGGCACTGGCCTGCAACCCAGGCTAGTGCTCTGACTGGGAATCAAACCGCGATCCCTTAGTTCGCAGGCCCACGCTCAATCCACTGATCATACCAGCCAGGGTGGTGTACGATCTTTTTAATGTATTGGTGGATGTGGTTTGCTAGTATTTTGTTGAGGGTTTTAGTGTATATGTTCATCAGTGATACTGACCTGAAGTTTTCATTCTTCGTTGTGTCTTTATCTGGTTCTGGGATTAGGGTGATGCTGGCTTCATAAAATGAGTTTGGGAGTCTTCCATCATTTTGGATTTTTTTGAATACTTTGTGAAGGACAGGGGTTAGCTCTCCCTAAAATGCTTTGGAGAATTCTCCTATGAAACCATGTGGTCCAAGGTTTTTGTGTGTTGAGAGTTTTTTGATTACTGCTTCAATTTTGTCTGCTATAATTGCTCTGTTCAGGCTTTCTCATTCTTTTTCATTGAGGTTGAAAGTTACATTTTTCTAGAAATGTGTTCATTTCACCTAGGTTTTCAAATTTCTTGACATGCAGTTCTACATAGTAATTTCTTACAATCCTTTCTATTTCTGTGGTATCAGTTGTAATTTCTCTTTCATTTCTGATTGTGTTTAGTTGGGTCCTCTCTCTTTTTTTCTTGATGAGCCTACTTAAAGGCTTGTTGATTTTTTTTTTATGTTTTCAAAGAACCAGCTCCTGGATTCATCAATCCTTAGAATTGTGCTTTTAGTCTCTATGTCATTTAATTCTGCTCTGATCCTGGTCATTTCCTTCCTTCTGCTTGCTCTGGGCTGTCTTTGTTGTTGTTCTAGGGTTCTTGTAGGCATAGGGTTAGGTTGTTTGTTTACCACGTTTCCATGTTTTTAATGTAGGCTTTTATTGCTATGAACTTCCCTCTCAGGACTGCCTTGGCTGTGTTCTGTAAATTTTGTGTTGTCCTGAGTTCATTTTCATTTGTTTCTAGAAACATTTTGATTTCTTCCCTAATTTCATTCTTGACCCATTTATTGTTTAATAGCATGTTATTCAATCTCCATGAGTTTTAGTGTTTTGGGTTTTTTTCATTGGGGTTGGTTTCTGGTTTCAGTCTCCTGTGGTTGGAGAAAATGCTCGGGATGATTTCAATTTTCTTGAACTTGTTGAGGCTTGCTTAGTGTCCTATCATGTAGTCTATCTACGAAAATGTTCCATGTGCATTTGAAGAGAATGTGGATTTAGTTTCTTTTGGATGAAAGGCTCTCTATGTAAGTTAAGTCCATTTTATCTAGGGCATTGTTCAATGCCACAATATCTTTATTGATATTTTGTTTGGATGATGTGTCCATTTTTGAGAGTAGGGTGTTAAAATCACCTACTATAATTTTCTTGCTGTCAGTATCTTTCTTGAATTCTTCCAAGATTTTCTTTATGTATTTGGGTGCTCCTATATGGATATATATATATATATATATATATATATATATATATATATAATGTGTACGTCTTCTTGGTGGATTCTCTCTCTGAGTATTATGAAGTGACATTCTGGGTCTGTCCTTATGGTCCCTTTTTTTTGAAGTCTATTTTGTCCGATATGAGTATTGCTACCCTAGTTTTTTTTCCTGGCCATTTGCTTGGAAAATTTGTTTCCAGCCTTTCACTTTCAGTCTGTGTAGGTCTTTTGTCCTGAGGTGGGTTTCTTTTTCTTTTCTTTTCTTTTCTTTTTTTTTTTTTGGCCACTTGTATATCTTTGGCGAAATGTTTATTCACATATTTTCCCATGTCTTTTTTTCTTAATTAATTAATTTATTTTTTATTGATTATGCCATTACAGTTGTTCTATTCCTCCCTTCATTCCCCTCCACCCTACCCCCCCATCCCCACCATTACCCCCTCCTTTAGTTTATGACCATGTGTCTCAAGTTCTTTAGATTCTATATTTCCCCTGCTATTCTTGCCCCCCCCATCAATTTTCTATCTACTGTCTATGCTACTTATTTTCTGTACCTTCACCACCCTTCTCCTCCTCCCACTCCCCTGTTGCTAACCCTCCTTGAGATCTTCATTTCTATGTTTCCACTCCTGATCTAGCTGTCCTTTTAGTTTGATTTTGTTTTAGGTGTGGTTGTTGATAACTGAGTTTGCTGTCCTTCCACTGTTCATATTTTTTTATCTTCTTTTTCTTAGATAAGTCCCTTTAACATTTCATATAATAAGGGCTTGGTGATGATGAACTCCTTGAATTTGGTCTTATCTGAGAAGCACTTTATCTGTCCTTCCATTCTAAATGAAAGTTTTGCTGGATAGAGCAATCTTGGTTGTAGGTCTTTGGATTTCATGACTTGGAATACCTCTTTCCAGCCCCTTCTTGCCTGTAAGGTCTCTTTTGAGAAATCAGCTGACAGTCTGATGGGGACTCCTTTGTAGGTGACTGTTCCCTTAGCTCTTGCTGCTTCTAGGATTCTCTCCTTCATTTTAATCTTGGCTAATGTAATGATGATGTGCCTCAGTGTGTCCAACTTCTTAGGTCCAACTTCTTTGGGACTCTCTGAGCTTCCTGGATTTCCTGGAAGTCTATTTCCTTTGCCAGATTGGGGAAATTCTGCTTTATTATTTGTTTAAATAAGTTTTCCACTGGTGGCTGTGCCTTTCCCCCTTCTGGTACCCCAATAATTTGGCCGTTGGAGCATTTAAAGATGTCCTGGAGGTTCCTAAGAATCTCTTCATTTTTTTGAATTCTTGCTTCTTGACTCTTTTCTGTTTGGCCATTTTTGCTTTCTTCTGGTCCACTCCATTGATTTGAGTCCCAGTTTCCTTTTCATTGCTATTGGTTTCCGGTGCAATTCCATTCATTTCAATTAGTTTTGCCTTCATATGTTTGTCTAATTTGTGGCTATAATCAACCAGTTCTGTGAGGATCCTGATCACCAGTGTTTTAAACTGTGAGTCTGAGAGTTTTGCTATTTCTTCACTGCGTAGATTTATAGGTTCTGGGGCTTTGAGTTCTTCTTAAGCCATTTTTGTTCTGTTCGTGCCCGTTAATTAAGAGGAGCGGAGCCTTGGACTCCCAGGTTGCTGGGTTATGACGCTGCATGTGGAGGCGGGGTCAGAGCGGGGAAATGGCGGTGCCCTCTTCTGCTGCTGGCCGCTGGGGCCTGCTGGCTTTCATCCAATCGCCCACTTTCTCACTTGTCTATCCAGTCACAAATGCATGACCACTCATCGTGCATCCCTGCTTTCTCGCTGTTTCCCCGCGGTGGCTCACTGAGTTGCCCACCAGGTCCAACCCTGTGCCTGGATTCCGTGTGCCTGAGTCTGTCTGACCGAGTTTTTCTGTGCAACCCCACTCTGCCAGCTGCTGGTCTCACCCCTCTTACCGGTCAGGCTGAAGAATTTGTTGTTATCAGACCTCTGAAAAGTTCAATTTTCTGTGTTCTGGCTGTGTTTTCTGTTGCTAATATTTAATTGTCTCTAAACTTGGTTGTGTGAGGAAGCACGGCGTCTTCACCTATGCCTCCATCTAGGCGGAAGTCCCTGAGGTGGATTTCTTGAAGTCAGCCTATATTTGGGTCACCCTTTCTTATTCATTCAGCTATTCTATGTCTTTTGATTAAAGAGTTTAATTCATTTACATTTAAGATGATTATTGATAGGTACTTACTCATTGCCATTTTTGTAGCTGTGTTTCTCTCTTTTTCTTTCTTTCCTTAAAGCAGTCCCTTTAGCATCTTTTGCAGAGCTGGTTTGGGAGAGGTGTATTCTTTTAGACTTCTTTTGTCTGGGAAGCTTCTTATTTGGCCTCCTATCTTAATTAAGAGTCTTGCTGGGTAAAGTAGCCTTGGTTGCAGGCCTCTGGTTCTCATTACTTGGAATATTTCTTGCCATTCTCTTCTTGCTTAGAGCATTTCCATTGAGAAGTCAGCTGCTAACCTTATTGGGGCTCCCTTGTATGTTACTTCCTGTTTCTCCCTTTCTGCCTTTCTGATTCTCTCTTTGTCCTGGAATTTTGCCATTTCAATGATGATATCTTGAAGTAGACCTGTTTAGTTTTCTCTTTATTGGAAGTTTCTGTGTTTCCTGGATTTGTGTAACTATTTCTCTCATCAAATTAGGGAAGTTTTCCATCATTACTTTTTCTAACAGGTTTTCTATCCCTTGCTCTTCTTCTCCTCTTGGTATCCATATCGTATGAATAGTATTACATTTGATTTTGTCCTGCATTTCCCTTAATCCCTCTTCATTTTTTTCTGAGCCTCTTTTTTTTTTTTTTTTTTTTTTGCTCTTTCTGGGCGTCTTTTTCTACCTTGTCCTCCAACTCACTGATGTTTTCTTCTGCTTCATTGATACTGCATTTGATTTTTTTCCACTGTGTTCTTCAGTTCAGAAATTGTGTTCTTAATTTTCTCTTGGCCCTTGTTGATAGTTTCTATTTTCTTTTTCATGTTGATATTGTTTGTAGTGAGTTCATTATAGTTTCCCTGTAGTTTATTGTAATTCTCTCTGAGCTCATTTAGCTTCCTGATAAACACTGCTTTATACTCAACATCTGATAGTTGAGTTGCCTCTATTTCATGTTACATTTTTTTTTTTGTGGCTTCCTCCTTTTCTTTCACTTGGGAATTATTTTTGTGTCTTCCCATTGTTTGAAAGACTCTTCTCATTAGACACAGCTTCTTAAATTTATTTTTTTTCTGACTCTCGGTGTTTATGGTGTGAACTTCTGTGGTAGAATACCTGTGGAATTCAGTTTTGCTGTCTCCTTGATCTCCCGTGCTCACTGGTTGTGCCACCGTTTATGTTGGTTCTGGGTTTGTTTTTGTGTTTTGATTGTTGTTGGGTCTTTCTTAGATGGGTTCTTCCCACCAGCTGGTTAACTGACAGTAAATCTGTCCACCACCTCTTGTATTTTGTTTTGCTGGTGTGGGCAGGTTGTGTTGAAGCTGGTTCTTCTGTGTGTACAAGGTTTGGGGGATTTATATTTTATCTTGTTCAGTTGTTTGTTCTGGGTAATTTCTCTACTATTTTTAGACAGGAAAAGTTGTATAGTAGAAAAGTTGTATTTCCAGACAGGTTCTGGATTGAAGTTTATCTTCTACTCCCTCCTTCACCTTCTACTATTGTTGTATCTTTTGTTAGTTCCTTTGTTGTTGGGTTTTCTCTTCCAGCAGGTATCCTGGGCTTCTACCCACTCTTTTCTTGTGATCAGTTGGAGGGGGAAGGCAAAATGGTTTAAGATAGCAAGAGTGTATTCTATGATGTTTATAGTATCAGCCTGTAGAGAAGAGATAGAAGATCCTTTGGCTAAGTATATTGTTAACCATGATATTCCACTCAGCTAGCCACTTTTTAGAGAGGCTGGAAAGATGATAAGACTATTTGGGGAAGGAAGGATTGTGAGTTGGATCTAGAAAGCAGTGAGGTTGTAGGAGATCATATTCTGAGGTAAGGTGAGAGTAAAAGGTAGAAAATAGGTGTAGTGTGTGAAAGAACAGAGTTAACCACAACAGGAAGAGAGTTCAGGAAACCATGAAGTGGGCTAATATCTGGAAGGTGTGTTGTGTAATATTTACAATTGTATGAAACGGTTATTATTTATAATAATAATGGAGCAAAAATTATGAGAGAATCTATGTGTTGTGGATACAAGAATAGGAAGTATTGGACCTTGAGTAGTGTGCTAATGGAACGTAAGTGAAGTGAAAGACAGTAAATTAACAATATAGTATCAAAGAGAGAACGAGGGAAACCAGTCAAACAATGCAATTTAACCAGCCAAGCAAAGAAGACTAAACAGAAAGAAGAGGGATACAAAAATACTAATAAAATAAAAGATGTAAGAATAATGAAAAAAATAATAATACAAATATGTAATAACTTGCAGTTTCTCTGTAGTAGCAAAGTGAAATTTGTCTCACTGTCTCAGCTGTTGGGATGCCCCCTCTTTGAGTCCAATTCTGGTCTTTTCAAAAAAAAAAAAAAAAGCCTCTTAATGGCTTCAAAGTGGCCAAACCAGTTTTGCTGCTCTTCCTGGCTGCAGCACGCTGAGGCAGGATTGGTCTAGCTTTTCTCCCTTCCTGATCCACACTCAGTAAACCTACAGCCCCAGCAGTTTCTGGTCCCACAGATTTCACAGGATTGGGCATGCACTTTCCCTGGGGCTTTGAATGTGGGATCAGGGCCTTTGGCAACGTGCACTCTAACAGGGGCTTTGAGTGTGGGTGCTGGGCTTTCCTCAAAGTGCAGTCTCCCCAGGTTGTGGGCCTGCGTGCTTGTACTAGTGCCTGAAGTTCTTCCAGTTTAGGTGTGCACTCTTCCCAGGGGTATAGGAGTGCTCACAGGCCCTTTTGTGCCACCTTGGAAGCCCTGAGCAGTTGGGTGGGGAGATGGCCAAAATGGCTGCTGCAGGAGAATTCCCCGCACCCTTTTTAAAAAAAAAAAAAAAAAGAAAGAAAGAAACTTGTCCTATATTAAGCCTGTAGCTCCATACAGAGCCTGGCCTCTCACACTGCCCAATTCTCCAACCAGACCAGGGACTGCCCAGGTCAAGGCCCATCCTGGCCCAGCTCTCCACTCTCCCCCACTGGTGTCCACAGACTCTGTCAGTGCTCACAGCCCCTGTGTGTTTACCACTTAGTTCTTATTTCCCTCTATGTGATTTCAAGCAACTAGGCATCTCCCAGTGCTGCCCAATCCTTGTTTGGCAGGGGAGGAGCCATTGACCCAGCTCCCCCACAAGAACCCTGTGGCAGACCCAGTGCGTGCCAGGCTTGGGGCTGCAGCTGCCCTGGTCCCTATGCTGGTCCCAGGGACCGTATTGCCCTGAAGCATTCTCCTTACCATCTGGTTTTTCAATGTCCTCCACAATTTTTGGTCTCCTGTCTTCATATATGCTCGGATACTGTTGGCTGTTTGCTCTGTTCCACCATAGACTGGCTAGGATTTTCTCCTATATGTATGGAGAAGTGAAATTCGCTCTCTCCTACCTAGCTACCATCTTCAGTCTCTGGATCTGAAAATTTTTGAAGTTTTTTCTAATTCTAAAAATTGCACTACTTTAAATTTTATATTTTGGTACCTAATTATGCCTTTCTATGTTTTAGCTAAAATCTTGAAGTCTTCCTCAGTGATGAGCAATGTGTGAAGTTTTTATTACAGGTCAGCCAATGCAATCCTTCTCAAAACCCTATGTAATCGGTACTTACTAACCCACCTTCAGTGGAAACTGAGGCTCAGGGAAGTTCTGTGACTTGTCCCTGGTCACACAGCTGGGAGTTTAACTTTGATCTTTTACTTCAGTGCCTTTGCTCTCAACAATTGTATTACATGTCTTCTATTATTAAATACTAATAAAATATTTCAAGTATCTTCACAGACCCTGAGTACCTAGGTAGAAAGGTCTGTAATTTTTTAAAAATTTTATTTAGTTATTTTTCAAGTACAGTTTTTTGTCTATTTCTCCCATCCCAACCCCCCTGCCCTGTCTCCCCACCTCCTTCCCATTCCCCCCCCGCCAGTCCTCATCCCTGTGTCTTTCATACTTGTTCCTCAAAATCCCTCCCCATTTTTCCCCTTAAATTCCCTTCCCTCTCACCTCTGGTCGCTGCCCACTTGTTCTCTATTTCAGTGTCTTTGTTTTTATTCTGTTAAGGTCTGTAAATTTTTAATTTCTGAATCTTATGATTGTAGTTAGTATAGTATTTCTACTGTATTCAAAATAAGCAAGTATTTATTGAATGCCTATAATAGTTCAGCTTGTACTCTCAGGGCTTACTGAGGCACACAGAAGTTACTTGTTGAATAGTTGATCAGAAAATTTGTATAAGAGAATATGAATTAATAAAATTTTCACAATAGTATTGTCATTAAATTTATTTGCTTTCTGGGGACTAATGCCAAGATGGAGGCATAGGTGGAGACGCCGTGCTTTCTCACAAAACCAAGTTTAGAGACAACTAAATATTAGCAACAGAAAACACAGTCAGAACACAGAAAATTGAACTTTTCAGAAGTCTGATAACAACAAATTCTTCAGCCTGACAGTAAGAGGGGCGAAGCCAGCATCTGGCGGAGAGGGTTACACAGGAAAATTTGGTCATACAGACTCCAGCGCGGGGATCCCAGGTGCAGGGTTGCCACGGGTGGACCTAGTGAGCGACTCAGCGAGCGACTGTGGGGAACCAGCCAGGGAGCAGGGCTGAGGTTTGACTGTGGTCGCGCATTTGTGTGCAGATAGACCAGCAAGAGAGTGGGCGGTTAGCAGGCCCCAGCAGCCAGAGGCAGCAGAGGGCCCGGCATTCCCCTGCTCTGACCCTGCCTCCACATGCAGCGTCATAACCCAGTGACCTGAGTGGCCCTGCCCTGGCAAACAACTTAAGTTCTCTGCTCCTCACCCAGCGGTGATACAGCAAAGGGGGTCGCCATTTCCCTGCTCTGACCACGCCCCCACATACAGCATCACAACCCAGTGACCTGGGAGTCCAAGGCTCCACTCCTCTTACTTAATGGGCACAAACAGAACAAAAATGGCTCAAGAAGATCTCAAAGCCCCAGAGCCTATAAATCTAAGCAATGAAGAAATAGCAAAACTCTCAGATGCATAGTCTAAAACACTGGTGATCAGGATGCTCACAGATCTGGTTGATTATAGTCACAAATTAGAGGAACATATGAAGGCTAAACTAATTGAAATGAATGGAATTGCACCGGAAACCAATAGCGATGAAAAGGAAACTGGGACTCAAATCAATGGAGTGGACCAGAAGAAAGCAAAAATGGCCAAACAGAAAAGAGTCAAGAAGCAAGAATTCAAAAAAATGAGGAGAGGTTTTGGATCCTCCAGGACATCTTTAAATGCTCCAACATCCGGATTATAGGGGTACCAGAAGGGGGAAAGGCACAGCCACCAGTGGAAAACTTATTTAAACAAATAATAAAGCAGAATTTCCCCAATCTGGCAAAGGAAATAGACTTCCAGGAAATCCAGGAAGCTCAGAGAGTCCCAAAGAAGTTGGACCTAAGAAGTTGGACACACTGAGGCACATCATCATTACATTAGCCAAGATTAAAATGAAGGAGAGAATCCTAGAAGCAGCAAGAGCTAAGGGAACAGTCACCTACAAAGGAGTCCCCATCAGACTGTCAGCTGATTTCTCAAAAGAGACCTTACAGGCAAGAAGGGGCTGGAAAGAGGTATTCCAAGTCATGAAATCCAAAGACCTACAACCAAGATTGCTCTATCCAGCAAAACTTTCATTTAGAATGGAAGGACAGATAAAGTGCTTCTCAGATAAGACCAAATTCAAGGAGTTCATCATCACCAAGCCCTTATTATATGAAATGTTAAAGGGACTTATCTAAGAAAAAGAAGATAAAAAATATGAACAGTGGAAGGACAGCAAACTCAGTTATCAACAACCACACCTAAAACAAAATCAAACTAAAAGGACAGCTAGATCAGGAGTGGAAACATAGAAATGAAGATCTCAAGGAGGGTTAGCAACAGGGGAGGGGGAGGAGGAGAAGGGTGGCGAAGGTAAAGAAAATAAGTAGCATAGACAGTAGATAGAAAATTGATGGGGGGGGCAAGAATAGCAGGGAAATATAGAATCTAAAGAACTTGAGATACATGGTTATAAATTAAGGGGGGTAATGGTGGAGATGGGGGGTGCAGGGTGGAGGGGAATGAAGGAGGGAATAGAGCAACTGTAATGGCATAATCAATAAAATAAATAATTAAACAATTAAAAATTTATTTGCTTTCTGAGTATTCGAACTCACAGGAATCAAGGAGAGTTTTTTCTCTGACTTAACAAAGAAAGTAAGTCCTGATGTTCAACTACGTCAGACTCTCCTCTCTGTGCCAGTGTTATTTCCTATGTTCTCTACCACTGGTCTATGTGTATGGACTATTTTAGTAACTGAAAGACTAAACAAAGTCCCCTTTGGATCTTTCTGAGCCTCTGCACCATTAAAAAGTTGTTGGGGAGAATCTACTGTAAGCCAAATAGTAGGAAATGTGGGTCTATTTGAATAAACAAGAGAATATGGGCATGATGGGAAAGATTCTAAAGCGACTGAGAGCCTGGTATTTGAGCACAGTTTATATTCATATAATGCTTGTCTTGTGACCTCTGTCCTATGTGCAGAGGGTTTGTATAGCACTTGCCACATTAACAGTGAAAAGGTGTGTAACTTGCACATTCTTTTTCAATGAGTGTAGTTGTTATCTTGGTATGAACACAGTGTTTGGAGGATAGGAGCTCACCTGGGCTTCTGGAGCTGCTCTGCTACCCCTCTCTCTGCCTCCTCCCCTGGTGCTGCATGCTTTTGTACTCTTTAATCCCTGCTCATCCCACAGCACTGGCACACACTCATCTAGTGTCTAAGATAGGGGATTATAGGTGGGTGAGAAGAAAAGTCAGAAGACAACCTGTCCATAACAAACTGAAGGTGACAATCACATTTACTTGAAATTGCCTAAGAATGAACTACGTTATTATGTGGATATGCAAAGATATGCAAATGAATACTAATGCACAATGCTTTTAAGTATTTTCCCCTGGTCCCTTGTGGTGAGGCTAGAGGGAAGTAGGCTGTATGTGAATTCTGTCTAGTTCTCACTTTGGGCTAAGGGGGTGGCTGGAGCAACATCCTTCATTCTCCAGGCCACTTTTTTATTACAAGTGGGGCTTGGAGATGGGGTTAGGGTACCTAGGTAGGCTCATGGTCAATATATATTGCTTTAATCCACCTCATTCTAATCTAGAGAAGATGAGATTTCTGTTTCATGTTCCCTTTCTCATCCCCAGCTCCTCCCATCTTGCCACTGACCAGACAGTTATGTGGTAAGAAGACAACATTATCATGTTGTTCTGAGTATCATATGCAGTACAGAAGGTAGCTTAACACATTCCTGAGCCTCAGCCATCAGCTAGAAAACCAGAAGAATAAACCAGACTCATGTTAAGGTAATCCCCAGAAGGTCAGATCTGAATGTCTGTAATCCACACTGGAAAATACAACAACAGGGCTGAGCTATGACTCACTACCACCTAGGTGCAAGAACAGAAGAAGAAAAGGCTTTGACAACATTCTGGTTCCTAACAACTTATACCTGGACAAATTGCATAATTTCTAATTGGAGGAATTCATTTTTCCCTTTTGGTACTTAACCTCTGTCCTCCATATATGCATTAACATATATAACAGACATTCAAAATACAACTTTTGTGTCCAGCACTGTGTTAGGTTCTAGAAATTGAAAGACAAAAAAGTCATAGACTCTTCTTTATAGATACCTAAGACTAATGGGAGTGAAACACAAAGAAAGAGGATGCATAGCACAGGATGATCATTATACCACAGATGCTTTGGGAACATGAAGCAGGTGCACCTAACTCACAAATGCAACCTGTGGGACACGAAGGGGGCACCATCTGAGCAACATCTGAAAAGCAAGTTTAGACATTGACTAGATGAAGAGAAGGTAATGAAAGCCTTCCAGTCCATAGAGCAGCCCTGTGCAAAGGCACTGATAGGTGAGAGAAAAGATTTGCTTTGGAGGAATAGCTTGTCATGTCCTATGTCTGGAACTTAGCATGATTGGCAATGCTGGAGAGGGAGGTAGATGTCATGCCAAGGCTTGGCTTTATTTTAGGAAAATGAGGAGCCAGTGACACTTGGAAGAGTGGTGTGGGCAGGTAGGGCCTGTTTTCAGAACCTCTATGACTACAGGTGGAGTTATTTTGGGAGGTCCAGGCTGGAGCCTGAGAGGCCCATTGGTCTAAAAGTGCTAGTTCCCCAACTTGCCCCAGAAAAACTGAATCTGAGCAATCACAGTCAACATCCTGTTCTGTGACCTGAGCTGTTCCTTGGCACAATTGTGAGGTATATAAAGTTTATTTTTAGGGTACCCCTGCCTCTATCCCTCCTTCATTTGGCTTGTTGTTCCTCCTCAGCTGCCTGATATTCTCCTGTTGCCCTTGACATTTCTTTGGGCAACATTTCTGATAAATTAACTCATAGCTAGTGTCCATTATTTAATTCATTGCCACTCTTAGAGGAATTCTGTGTTAACAGAAAAACATTAGGCATGGCCAATGTTTACCAATGAGATACACCTTTAACAGCACTCATTTCATGACTCAGTGAATGAGTGGGGCTGAGTAGTAAGACTAAGCTATGAGGCCTGACCATTTTTACCCTGCCCCACTCAGATCACATAGGAGAGGTTGACTTCAGTTGACCCAAGAAAGTGTTTATGTAATAGGGTGTAACCAAGAGGGGGGCCCCAAATAGGAATTTGGAATGGAGTTCAGAATTCAAGGTGTCCAGGAAATATTATAAAAATATATAGGATGTCTTCTCCCCTCCCCCTGACAGGTTTGAGCTGGGGGAAGAGATGCATGGAGCAGGACAATGCAGAGCTATTTTGTACAGCAACAGCCTTGCTGCTAACCTCTGGCATGGTCATTTAACATATCTATAACATGTAACTGGTTTCATAGATATGTTAAATAGCTGTGGCCAAGCTTTGAGCCAGGGGGATGGAAGTGACTTCCACCCAAGATGTAACTGGAAGGCAGTTGCACCTGGTTACAGTGCCTGCATGAGAGCTTGGAGAATATTGGCTCCATGCCATGGAATCACACCTGTCTAGACTTATGATGGCAGCCCAGTAAAACTGGAAAAATACAGGAATGCTGGGGAGGTGTAACTGATTGTAGGAGGAGTTGGAAATGGGGCTGCAGAGGAAGATTGGCATCAGGATTTAAACCTAGATGCGTCAGCCATACAGGAGGGAGAACCACGTGGCTTTGGCAGAGTGGGGACCCTGTAGCTTTGGCAAGAGTAAGAACCACATGGCTTTGGGGTGCTCCCTTTTGCCAGGTGGCTTAGGAAGCAGGAGAGACTTTGCCTGGAAGAAAAGAGGTAAAAGGACTCTTGCTGGTGGGCCACAAGAAGATGCCACTCCAGTTTTGGAGTAACTGGAGATCCTGGTGGCAACACAGCTGATGGTGCCGGGAGCCTGAATCATCGACTTCTACTTCTTTTCCTGAGATACAGTACCCTAGACTAGGGCAGAGGGAGAAGGAGGGACTGTGTGCATCTGTAGGTATTCTAAAGGACTCTAGTATTTTAGTGAAGACATTAAGTCAGTACTCTAAGTCTATATAGCTTTTAAATAAATAATTTCTTTCCTTTTCACAAATCTCTGGCCTTGAGAGACTTCTTCCCTCTTGCGGGGGGCATAGCGAACCTAGTGGGGGATCCTTTTGGTAATAGGATACTGTACACCCTCCCTTGGCTTTATTCTGTAACATTCAGGGTTAATCCTGTGCCACCAAATGCAGACAAGGCCTGGCCAGTAGGAATGGGGCACCCTGGCCTTTGCCTTAAGGACATAATGGTTGAACACACTGTCTAGAAGTAGAGACCATGTGTGGCTATGCACACGTGCCTGCTCAAGTACCTGTGGGTGCACAGAGTGAGACCCTGCGTGGTTTCTCCAGTATCTTGAACGAGTGATACTTTGCCATCCTGTGACTTGTGGCCAGCACCTCGGCACCTCCTTGACACTTGGTCACTTCTGATCCTGCCCATACCTCACATCTGATTTACTGACAGTCTCTCACAGTTACCCTTCTTAGAGATCACCCCGTACAAGAAAAGGAAGGAAATGTAAAAAGGTTGTGTCTCCATTGTCCAAAGCCCACAGACCTCTGCCATTTGGAAGGAATGTGTGGCAAGTCTACACTTTTGTGTCAGAGGGAGTGTGGGAAGGAATGGAGATGTGTTTTTGTTTTCTCACTTTGCCTAAAGCATGGGAACTGTGTGTGTAAGGCCTGCTCCTAAAACATGGTAATTACTGAAGTAGAGTCTGAAAGGCAGGTATACTGGAGAAGGAAAAGTTCAGGGATCCAGGCCCTTCATCTGCTGGGGGAAGAGTGAGGGATGGGGACACCAGTGAAGACAGAGCCCAAGTCGAATATGCAACAAAGTATGCAATGCTTTTCAGACTTCAGTGTGCAAACAAATTCCTTGTGAGCTTGTTAAAATGTGGATTCTGATTCCATAGCAGGTCTGGAGTGAGGCTGGAGAGTCTGTATTTTCTGTAAGCTCTCAAGTCATGCCAACACTGTGGCTCATAGTCTGCACTTTGAGTGGCAAGGGTGTAGAATATGTGGCATTAATCTATTGCCAAAGATTTGGGGAAACCTCAGGGACTGCTGAGAGGATGAGTTCCCCTGCTCTTCTACCTTTCCACAAGGAGCATTCAGAAGATGCCATGTCCCCAGGGACAGAAACCACAGAAGAGACTGGTATGAGAAGAGCTGGAATGTGGTCATTGTAGGGACCCTGAAGGAAGGTTATATATAATAAATGGCATTGCATAGGTATCACTGCTTTTTGAAAGTCAAGTAACATTTTATGCTCTGCCCTAAATGATACTACAATGCAGCAAAACCTGCCCAAATGCCAACAAAATGCTTCCCAAGAGCCCCCATTACCACCACTACAATCACTCCTACTGATCCGCTTCTCTTTTAAAGAAACACTTTCTGGGAACTTCCTATCAAGCTGTTTGGACAGATTCTGAAACTGGAAAAGACACTGGACCTTGTGGTGCTTGTCAGTTGCCAAACCCAATAAGCAGAGACAGAGGTTTAATCTTTATGGGCACTTTATTCAGATAGCTGGCAATCTGAGAAGATAGTGGGTTTGTGCCCTAAAACAAACTGTGTTACATTTTCTTTCCAGCCCAATGTTTTTATAACAGGGAATAAACAAGGTACAGACAGGGGTTTTGAAATTCAGGGAAAATTAGATTAAAAATCCTGCAGTATTCTTGCCCTGGGCAGTTAGCTGTTCCCAGGGATGGGTGGTCATCTGTCTCTTTCTGAGACACAATGGCCTGGATGCCTCCACTTGTCCCCAGGTGGTAATCTTTAGTAGTGTCCCAGGAGGTCCGCTGTTTTTCCCAGGAGCCAGGATGGGCCTTATCTGTAGGTTCTAAAACAAAAACTTTAACATACACATTACTTACTAGGCTTATAACTTTTTACCTTAAACTAAAATTTTCCAACTCTTGAGTTCCCTATCAATTCCATTAGCCCTTTGGTCACCAAGCTAAGTGGAGACACAAGGGTAGAGGTGAAAGGGTAACTTCTAGAAGCCCAGGCCTTCTGGTATGTTATTGCCTTTGTAAGAATTTACATTTAGGTGGAATGGCCCAGAAAGCAATGTATATTTTCCAACTGCCTGCGGAGCAAACTCTTGTGTAATATTAATTGTTGTATTTTTCCCAGCTGTAATTCATCTTATGGCTTCCACATTTGTTGGTTCCTTTAATTTTTATGTCAGGTCTGTGAGCTAGGCAGGAAAGGTATTGTTGCTTTCTTTTCTCAAGTAGGATAACTAAAGCTCAAAAAGTTGTTAGCAACTCAAAAGGTCAGAACCCAAGTTCCCATCTCAGGTTCGTGCTCTTTTCAAACATAGAGGGAACAGAAATGACACAAGAATCTCTGCCCAATGGCTGGGTATCCTGGGAGTTGTCTACTCTGGTATGTAAAGAAGTTACTTAAATTAAGATTATCCAGCGACTTCCGCCAAGATGGAGGTATAGGTGGATGTGCCGTGCCTTCTCACACAACCAAGTTTAGGGACAACTGAATATTAGCATCAGAAAACACAACCAGAACACGGAAAATTGAACTTTTCGGAAATCCGTTAACAACAAATTCTTCAGCCCGACCGGTAAGGGGCGAAACCGGTGTCTGGTGAGGGGTTGCACAGGAGGACTCGGTCGGACAGACCCAGGCGCGGAATCCAGACGCGCGAATCCAGACGCACGGGTTCCAAACGCAGGATTGGACCTAGTGAGTGACCGAGCAACCCACCAGGTGAGCGACTGCAGAGGAGACAGTGGGGAGGCGGTGCTGCGTGTTGACTGCGGTAGCCTATTTGCGCGCGAGCGGACAGGCGAGGGAGTGGGCAGTTGGACCGGGGCCCGGCGTCCCCGCTGCCAGCGGCAGTAGAGGGCGCCGCCGTTTCCCTGCTCTGACCACGCCTCCACATACAGCGTCACAACACAGCGACCTGGGAGTCCAAGGCTCCGCTTCTCTCACTTAAAGGGCCAGAACAGACCAAAAATGTCGCAAGAAGACCTCAAAGCCCCAGAGATAAATCTAAGCGACGAAGAAATAGCAAAACTCTCAGACGCACAGTTTAAAACACTGGTCATCAGGATCCTCACAGATCTGGTGGATTATAGCCACAAATTAGAGAAACATATGAAGGCTAAACTAATGGAAATGAATGGAATTCCACAGAAAACCAATAGCGATGAAAAGGAAACTGGGACTCAAATCAATGGAGTGGACCAGAAGAAAGCAAATAATGGCCAAACAGAAAAGAGTCAAGGAGCAAGAATTCAAAGAAATGAGGAGAGTCTTAGGAACCTCCAGGACATCTTTAAACGCTCCAATATCCGAATTATAGGGTTACCAGAAGGGGGAAAGGCACAGCCACCAGTGGAAAACTTATTTGAACAAATAATAAAAGAAAATTTCCCCAATCTGGCAAAGGAAATAGACTTCCAAGAAATCCAAGAAGCTCAGAGAGTACCAAAAAAGTTGGACTCAAGAAGAAACACACCAAGGCACATCATAATTACATTAGCCAAAATTAAAATGAAGGAGAGAATCCTAGAAGCAGCAAGAGCTAAGGGGACAATCACCTACAAAGGAGTCCCCATCAGACTGTCAGCAGATTTCTCAAAAGAGACCTTACAGGCAAGAAGGGGCTGGAAAGAAATATTCCAAGTCATGAAATCTAAAGACCTACAACCAAGATTGCTCTATCCAGCAAAACTTTCATTTAGAATGGAAGGACAGATAAGGTGCTTCTCAGATAAGATCAAATTCAAGGAGTTCATCATCACCAAGCCCTTATTATATGAAATGTTAAAGGGACTTATCTAAGAAAAAGAAGTTGAAGAAACATGAACAGTGAAAGGACAACAAACTCACAGTTATTAACAACCACACCTAAAACAAAAGCAAACTAAAAGGACAGCTAGATCAGGAGTGGAAACATAGAAATGAAGATCTCAAGGAGGGTTAGCAACAGGGGAGTGGGAGGAGGAGATGGGGGGGAGAAGGTACAGAAAATAAATAGCATAGACAGTAGATAGAAAATAGATGGGGGGGCAAGAATAGCATGGGAAATATAGAACCTAAAGGACTTGAGACACATGGACATAAACTAAAGGGGGGTAATGGTGGGGATGGGGGGCAGGGGGAGGGGAATGAAGGGGGGAATAGAACAAGTGTAACAGCATAATCAATTTAAAAAAATAAATAAAATTTAAAAAAAAGAAAAAAGAAAAAAAAGAAAAAGAAAAAAAAAAGATTATCCAAAACCTGCCAACAAGGGACAGGGTGGAAGGATAATTGGTAAGCAATTCCTTGGTTCTACAACCTCTATTTATTAAATGTTAATTCTAGTGAAGAAATTTTTTCAATATGTATTTAGGTTTCTCTACTTTTCATAGAGTATCTTCTTCTTCATAGAGCTAATATAATCGAATAGTTCTCTGGCCAAACCCAGGTCTGGAGAAAGTGGTGCTGAAGTGACAGCTTCTGACCACTAGAGGTATCCCAGGCAACAGCTATAATTTTTTCTGCAGCAACTGTTTCTGGAAAAAGTACCGTTCTCTTGGAAAAATTTAGGTTTAGACTAAGAATTCCTTCATTGTTTTACAAAGTACCTTAGCTCATAACCAGAGGACTTTAATTTGAGGACCCAAGCAAAGAGATTAAAATCATCACAATTAGGACCCAGACATCAGAATCAAAGAATACACATTTTGGTTTAGCTCTTTCATTTAACATGTTATAATAGAGCTTTCAGAGTCTACTAGTCCCAAAAATTCTGATCCAGAATATCTGAAACTGAGTCAAAAAACTATTAAAAATGTCTTCTAAGCAATTCTGATGCACTGCCAATTTGGAGAAAAGTTGCTAGACTGGTCCTGTTTCTATCCTAATGCAAAGTGTTAGCCCTCTACTGTTTTGATGACTTACTATGTCTAGCCTCAGCTTGTGTCCTTCTGTAACTGTGAACTCATAGCTCAAATTATTTATTTTCTTTTTTTATTTTCTCCTATTGCATCAGTTCTTTTCTCTTATAACAGTAGCTGTAGTTTATCTATTTGCTTAGTGTCTCATGTGTGCCTCTCCTGAATGTCTCTAAACACTACAAGAATGAGGCCCTCATCTTATATGTTCAGCACTATAAAAGAATACCAAGCAGTGTAGAGAATATAGATTCTGTGGGGGAGTGTTTGGGTGTATGTGTTTACATTAACAAGAATGCCATAACCCATCCCTATAATAGGTAAAAAGTCTTTTCTAACATTTAGTCAAAATAAGTCTCTGATTTCTTCCCATCCAATGTTTCAAGTTCTAAAGCTACAACTACATACATGTCTAATGCTCATTTCACAAGACAGCTATTCAGCTATTTAAATACAGCTATACAGTTTCTATGTCTTTCCATTATCACTGTCCCATCCCCTTTTACCCTTGCTATTCAGTCCCTCCTTAGAAAAGAAGGATGACCTTTAGACTGTCATCATTTTGGCCACTATTCTTCTAAGAGTGCTAATTTGTTAGTGTTGCTTTCAAAATGTGGTAACCAAAGTTGAGCTCTCTATTCCATAAATGGCCCATACGGGGCAGGAGCAAGTGATGTAGTGGATCCCCCTTACCCCTCCTCCAACACACCTTGCCCTGTACACTGTGTCTCTCTCTTTTTGGAGATTTTATTTATTTATTTTTAGAGAGTGGGGAAGGGAGGAAGAGAGGGAAACATCAATGTGTGGTTGCCTCTTGCACACCCCCTACTGGGTACCTGCCTGCAACCCAGGCATGTGCCCTCACTGGGAATCAACCAGCAACCCTTTGGTTCACAGGGTCATGCTCAATTCACTAAACTGCACCAGCCAGGCTACACTGCATCTTTTAATACAGTTTGGGTCTGATTCACTTTAGGGTCACCACCGATACTATTTGACAGACCTAGGCAGGGCTAGGAGGAATAGAAAATCACCATGTGGAAAACTGTACTGTGGGAAACTGCCTGCCTGGGAAACTGCCTGCCAACCCCACTCAGGACAGACAAGAAACCAGACCTATGGAGTGAGCCAAGGAGTAGGGTTTATTAGTGGGAAATAAGAAAGGAAATGGACAAATACCATATGATCTCACCTTTAACAGGAAACTAAACAACAAAACAAACAAGCAAGCAGAATAAAAACAAAGACACTGAAATAGAGAACAAGGGGACAGTGACCAGAGGGAAGAGAGGAGGGAATTTAAGGGGAAAAAAGGGGAGGGATTTGGAGGAACAAGTATGAAGGACACAAGGACAAGAACTAAGGGGGGTGGAAATGGGAGGGAGGTGGGGAGCACAGGGCAGGGTGGGCTGGGATGGGAGAAATAGAAAACTGTACTTGAAAAATAACTAAATAAAATTTAAAAAAAGAAAGGTAGTGGAGCTAATCAAGGGAGATTGGGGCTTACTCAGTTGTTCTTAGGGCAGGGTTTTTAAGGGCAAAAATGCCCAGGTAAGATTGGGGTCTGGGGTCAGCCTATCTGGCATAACAGGATGCAGCTTTAACCTGAGGCTGACAAGGCGTATGGTCAGTAGAAATGGCAACCAGCAACCAGCTCTAGCCAGTTAGACCCAACAAGTTACCCACTGCAGGTTTTTGTACTTATAAACCCTTCCCTAAGAATAACTGAGCAAATCCCAAACTCCCTTGGTTGGCTCCACTTCCTCTCTTATTCCCCCCTAATAAAACCTACTCCTTCTCTAGAGCTCCATGGGTCTGGTCTCTTGAGTGACTCTGACCTAACACTATTGAATCATCTTTAACCCATGGCTAGGTAAAACCTCTAAGTCTTCCTTTTTTTTTTTTTTCAAGAACTTCTGTTGAGTCATCCCTCTTCCACACTATTTTTGCCATTAATTTTTTGAAAATATGCATTTTGCATTTAAACTATTAAATTTTATTTAAGACTGTAATTTTTTCTGTCTTGGTGAACTTTCCTCCAGTTTGCTTCTTTCCATGGATCTCCCTCTGCCAAATCAATTGAGAATGTGAAGTCAGCAGCTCTGATTTGGGTTGTAAAGGAGGATAAATATGTTCATATTTTTAAAAACTTCCAGGATGAAGCAGAGACAGTCCACTTCTTCCTTATCTCTTTTCAGGTCACAAACAGAAAAGGGCCAACTAATTTGTAAAGAGTTTTCTTTTCTAATGCTCCACACCCCTTCCTTCTTTTCTGGGTAATTTGTCTCATTGCACTAGCTTCCAAAACCGACCCACCCACCTTACAAGAATGTATAAAACATTCTTGGATGTTACAATGCTTCAGGATCATCCACTGACTAGGGTCTTTGTGATTTGCTTAGGGTGTTTGGCTGTGTAATAGCAGCCTGGACTGAGGAGTCTAGGTGACTGAAAATCTGGTGAATTTTCTGTGAGTACTGGGATCCAAATATGTTCAGGGTTATTGAGGAGAGGGCTGAGAAATTCTGAGAACCAAGGCAAAAAGCTGACAGGTGCCTTTTCCAGTGTCTTGAAATTAGTAGGTACTCAATACATTCTTTACATTAAGTGAGTTATACAACCCCCTAAGTGTCTTAAGGGGTTACCCAGAACTACAGAGAGATAAACTGTCAGGGGGTGGGGGAAGGTTGATAAGGGAGCAGGGGTGGTAAACTGGAAATAAAGAGGAGAAATTTAACTGATAAAGAAAAAGAAATATCAACCCTGGGACTAAAGTGACTGAAGTCCCAGAAGGGTGTGGGCTCTCTCTAGCTGAGTGTAATAAAATCTGAGGAGGTGGCCAGACTCCAAAATTTACTGTCTCCTTGAACTCTAGGGTGGTCTTCTGGGACTCACTTTTCCTCAAGCTAAGGTGAAAATCATAGACCTTTTTAGCCATCCCCTACTTTCCAAAGCCCACAATGCCCCAAAGGTCCTCCAATGTGTGGGTCAGGAAATGTAGTGAAGTCTTCAGGCTCCAGCTAGCCAAAAGTGGACACAACAACTGGTGCACAAGCCAGGAACTGTATACTGACAATTCTTCAGTCTTTTTTGCCACCAAATTATTGACTGGTGTGGAGAAGTTCCCCAGAGGGTTTAGGGAGAGGAGATCTGTTTTCTGGCAGTTATTCGGTACTAATTCCTTGCTTATTTGTTCCTCTTCCCCTAAGAGACTGTAAACCCTTTAGGATTGGGCACATTTTATTTACATAAAGTTAATTCATATATTTAGCACATGTGTACTGAGCTCTGAATATATTCATTACCAAAAAAAGTTCTTGCATACTTGGTGTTTGTTTTCCAGTGGTGGAATGAGGTGATGGTAGTTTAGCAATAAACTAATAAGCAAAAGAAACAAAACAATTTCAGTGTGTGATGAAGGTCACACTGAAAACATCCCATGTGTATTGATGAAGAATCATTGAGAGCATGGGTGAGTTGGGGCTATATCCTGTCTCTTGGAGAATATAGTATTTGCCTTAAGGCCTCAAGGATGGCAGTAAGATAAATAACACAGAAATAAGTGTTTCATGTAGAGATGTCTAATGCAAAGAATGGAAACAGGATTTGCCCCTTAAAGGAATAGACATTTCTTAAGCCAGTCAGTGAAGACAAATTCCATATGATCTCACTTATAAGTGGAACCTAATCAACAAAACAAACAAGTAAGCCAAATATAACAAGAGACAGTGAAATTAAGACAAACTGACAGTGACCAGAGGGGAGGTGGGATGGCATAATGGGGGTAAAGGGGGAAGAAGGATTTTCAGGAACATCTATAAAGGACACATGGACAAAACCAAAGGGGGATGGAATCAAGGGTGGGAGGTGGGGATGGCTGGGGTAGGGGGAATGGTGTGGGGGGCAGATGGAGACAACTGTACTTGAACAACAATTTTAAAAGTTTAAAAAATAGACATTTCTTCAGGCCACTGAGCCTCTCAAGCTTAATGAGCAAAGGGGAGACAAAGACACAGCCTAGTCATAGAAGTCCTGCTAGGCAGTGAGAAAGCATTTGAATTTAACTCTAAAGACTAAATGTCAAATTTGTGCATAATACTGTTTTCCTGACGAGAAACTTCATAACTTTCATCAGATTTTCCAAGAGACTTACGCCCCCAAAATTAATATACCCAATTTAGAGAAAGAAGAAAAGAAACAGGTCCTTCACAATACACAGTGTGTTCTTCCAGAATTCAGAGAACTACTTAATAAAAAAGTACAAACAATCACCCATGAGGAGGGCAAGTGGAACTTGGGACATTATCTGTAAAATCTAAGGAAGTAGACAGCTTTATGTGTCCCCCAAATGTGGTAGAAACATACACAGAAAGGTGAGAGGCAATGGGCAGTGGGGGGAAACTTGGGGTTCTCATGTTTTAGAAACCAAGTTCACAAACAACTACACAATGCATTTAGAGGCATTCGAGAATAACAAGGACTTTTTCCTCTCATTTGTACAAATATGTACAAGAGTTTTTCTAAATCTAAGTGTGACATAAAAATGTCTCAAATCTCCCTCAAGCTATGCCTTCAAAATCACCCAAACCAATTTTGCAAATGCCTCTCTTTCTTGGAAATTTCCTCTTCCCTTCACCAAGCAGTTACAGGAAAAATAAAAACTAACATGCATTTTGCTGAACTGATGTTTAAATTTTCTCACACCTTTCCTGTCCAAACCACCTAAAAGATATGTAGAGATGATTTAGAAGGACTTGGACTTGTTAATTAACCTAAATAGTTACATTCCTCTGCAAGGTCCATTGTGCTAATTAAAACTGTAATTCTCCTTGTGCCCAGACAGAGGACTGCTGATGTCAGAATAATTAGATAGCATATGATGATTTTCTTGCAAATCCCTGGCAATTAGAATTGGCAATGAATTGGATTTAAAATCCTAGTGAAGTTTTCAATTAGAATTCCTCTGGGGTTGGCTTCTAAAAGGGGGTAATGGGTCTGGACAGGGTAAAGGGAAATAGGTGTAGAAAAAAGGGTGTAAAGACCAGCTACTTGTTCCCTAAATCCTCTGGGAGGGGCCTGGGATTGAAATAAATTAACTATGGGCATCAATGTGATCTTCAATGTTCCCTTAAGAAATGAGTCTTTTTCCTTAAAGAAGCTATGCAGACTGAACATCCACAGGGCATGTGTGCTCCCAAGAGCCTGCTCCTTGGTTCTCATCTTCTTGAATGATTTTTTCTTTAGTCCAGAGGTCCAATAACTCGTACACAACAAAAGCCTCTGCCAATCCTGGAATTAAATTCTTAAGGGTTCTAAGAAAACAGGAGCTGAATTCCTGAAAGGTTGCAGAGAAGAAGCCAGATTCAGAATAATGTTGAAGTGGTTGGTGGCATGCTGTGGGTTAAATGGAACAGGGTAACAGAACTCTGAGGAAAGCCTTAAAGTAGTGGCTGAAGTTAGGGTTAGACTTTCTGAAAAACTATCCAAATGCAGCCTAGATAATAACAGGGAGAAGCAGGCCCAGAGGTACTGGGACAAAGTTGGCAGGGTGGAATGGGGAAGAAATAACTGTAAGAAGGTATTTCCAACCACCTCTGACCTCTTTTTGACTTCAGATTTTTGCTTCTGCCTTTCCTTTGTGAGAGATGTGTTATCAGTTGAACTATCCAGGGTTCTCTTTAACTGGTCTGAAAAATGAGGTATTTTTACCTGGAGGCACAAGCTGGGGTTGGGGGTAGATAAAACAACCCCAATAATCTTAAATTAAGTTTTATTTGCTTCAGGTTGACAATGAAAGATTCAACAAGTTGAAGACACTTTCACCTTCCCCTTCACTAACTCAACCTGCTCCAACAATTCAGTACCTTGTAAGTGAGTTGAGCAATGTCTGTTAGGACTGAGTGTGGTCACAGGCTGGAGGATGAATTATGAGAGAAGGCTGAAAAGGGAGTGAGAGAAAACAAAAACATTGGAGCTTATTCATGAACTGTGGCTGAAGACCTTAACGTAATTTAGGTTTGCAAATTATTTTTCTTCTTAATTTTCTTTCCTTTTCTTTCTCTTTTAGAATGTTTTACATATCTTAATCAGTCCCTAAACCCACATTTCAATTTAGTGTGCACCAGTAAGAAGCTAACCTAGTAGACAGGAAGTTGGGGGAAGTTAGAGGGTTTGTTATTGCCCCCACCCAGGAAAATTTCCCAGCCCTTTTGCACAATCTTCCCAGGATGCTCTAGCTCATTTGTTTCTCTCTTGCACTCTGCTAGATATCTCCAAGACCAAAAACTCAAGCAGAATTGGTATAGGGCAGGAGCCAGGTATAGCTCATCTTTGAAAAATGGAATGACCACATTTGTATTCAGATGTAGGAATATCCTCTCAAGTTTCCCCAGTTTTTATTTGAATTGAAGAAACTCAAGTTAACACATTTTGTCTGTGCATTTGTGTGTGTGATCTTCAGTAGTGTGGACTTGTTGGTGGCAGTAGAAGTTGTTCCCCTAATCTAGAGAGACTTTTTCATTGTTCTTCTCATCCTCACTTCAATGTTAAGGGTTGAGAAAAAGCCTCCAGGATCAAGATTACCAGCCAAAAAATCAGGGGATATTTTAGGAAGAGGTGTCCAGGGTATAGGGGTACAGTATGGAAGATAAACAGAAAGGTTTGTGTGGAAGAGAAAGGCTTATTTCAAGAGCTGGGATTTGAAAGGGAAACTTTGGGGATTCTAAGCAGAAATGAATCAGGTCAGACCCCTTCTCCTTTATGTTTATCATGTTGCATGACTTCCTGATGTGTAGTTCCCTCTATACAACCTATGCAGAAAAGACCAGGCACAAAAATGGAGGTAAAGAAAACTCAAGTGTAAGGAGTGAGTGTGTCATAATTCCTGATTCCATATTCTGAGAACAAGGATAAAGAACAGAATAAAAGGAGTGCTGAGATAGGTCAGAGAATACACACAGCTATGTGCAATTCACACACTGATGGAGAGGCAAGAAGACATGTCAACACATATTATTACACCCATACATGTAACATTGATGTGGGGTTAACCACACATGTGATACAGATGTACATGTGCACACATGTATACACACATGCATTAAAGCACAGGTGGAAAACACAAGGCCCTCAGTCTGAATCATGCCCTCCATCTTGTTTTATCTCGCCTGGCACCTTGTTTCTACCTGGTGACAGTACAGAGCTCTTACTTAACTGTTAAGGAGTAGTTACATTTATACAGTCCTAAAATTAAATTCAGCTCTTTGAAGGAAACTGCAAGACTGGTGTGGCCCCCCTCCCAAGTGAAAGTGAATTTGGCACCCCTGGATTAAAGTCATGATGAGGAATCAAGCTCAGAGAGATGATTCCTAGGTAGTGGCTTTTAGATATTGTGATAGGTTCTCTGGACTAAGTAAGGTTTCTCTCCACCTTTCTCACCACCACCCTGATCTCTTAAGCCAATAGATTTCAGAGACAAAAGGCACATAAGAAGGTAGAACAGTGAAGACAGGGAGGAGATATCACGCTCTGAGCTCATCTTTACTTCTCTGCTTTGCTTTCTCCAGTTTCTATTTTTCTTTCATTTGTTCTCCATAGCAATTTCTCTCCTTCCCTTACCTTCTAAGCTATCTCCTACAGTTTTTTAGGTTTAGCTGCTATCTTCATACTCTTGTCTTCTTTCTCTTCCCCTGTGGAAGAGATGGCAGGAACCCCACACCTCTGGAGAATACCTGTGTGGCCAGAGGATGTTTTTACATTATTGACTTTCTCCTCAAGCCAGCCAGTTAAACAGATGCTACCAAGACAATCTGAATGAAATCTCTCTTTCACCATTTTCCTCCCCCTTCTCTATACCCTCAGATAAAATAAGAAACCACCAGCTTCGTGAAAGCAATGTAGACTTTAATTCAAGTTGGCAGGTGGAGGAGAACTAAGATTTTCCTTCAAGGGTGTCCAGATGAGAGGGCTGTCTTGCTGAGACAGACAGGGAAGGCATGGAAGTATGAGTGGCCCGGTGGCAGAACAGGGCCAGGAGAAAAGGTGTAGCCACACAGTGCAGTATTGCCAAGGCTTCTGCCAGGTCCAACAGCATGTCCAGGGCCTGCTGGGCTGAACATGATGCTAATACCAAAAACTTGGACCTCACTAGGGTGTCCAATCCCTGAAGCACTCCATGAGGCCACCAGAAAATGAACCAGACCCATAGGATATCAATCCAGGGACATGGCACCCTGTCTAATACCTTTTTCATGCTCTTGGCTCCCAATAAACCCAGTGGCAGCAGGAAAAAGATGGCAAAACAAGCAGCAGCGTGCATAAACTGCAAAATGTCCTGGCTGAATGTCTGAGTGCAGAGTCCATTGGAAGTGTCACTGGTCAGAGTGATTGGCAGCCCCAGTAGGATAGCCACTCCCCAAAGTCCCAGAGTGAGCCCCAGGGTGAGGCCTGGGACATGGTTTGTATCCAATATGGGATCCAGGCAGGCATGGCAGCCTAACAGCAAAGCTTGGGCAAAGGCTGAACCATACCAGACCAAATGGGCCAGGTGGCACAGGTGGGTGTCATGGACACCACTTAGCCCTGGGGCCAGGATGGGCACTGAGATGCTGAAGAGGGCACTGCCCACAGCTAACTGTACAAGGATTTTCCAGCCAGGACACAGCTGCAAGTAAAATAGAGGTCTGAGAAAAGCAAAAAGGACAGCTGTACTAGCTAGGATGCCCAGGACACTGGTGAGGATGTAGAAAGGCAGTGAGGACTCATCCAGCAGTTTACAGGAGCGGCAGGGGGCAGCTGCTTCCAGTCCAGTGTAGTTATAGTCACCAGGTCCGTAGGAATTATTCCAATCAGTCAAAAACTCATCTTCAAAGTTAAAATTACTCGAGTTGTCACCAGTGAAGGAGGAGGAGTCCACCTGGAGGATATCCCCAGAGGGGACAATCAGAGCATTCAGTTACTTCACTGAAGAGTCTCTGGGGAACTAAAGGGAAAGGGAAAGGGAGGACAGAGGGGAACCTGGGGCTGGAGGAGTTTGGTGCAGTGGGGATGATGGTAAGAGACAACACAGTTGAGACTCAGGAGTCTGTGGAGAAGCAGGGTCATGGAAGAGCAAGGGAAATGCAGTGGGGAAGACTGGAGAGCAGGGGAAAGTTGGAGGGAGGGTAACCAGGGGCCTGGATGGAACTAACTGAAAGGCACATGAGGAGGAAAATAATGGGGGCCTAGGAGACTGTGGTAAGAAGGAGAGAGGGAAAAAAGGAAGGGATAAGAGATGAGGATGAAAGGAAAGATGTATAAAGGCAGAGGGGTAGTAAGTGCAGAGGTGGGGGTTGTGGGTCCCTCCCCACACTCACCCGTTGCAGACAGTTCCCCATGACACTTCTGGGCTCAAGGCAGGCAGAGAGAAGGACTGGGACAGTTTTATCACCTGCTGTGGTTCCAAGATAAGTGCCAGAGACTAGTGAAGACCATCAGTTATGAGCAGGGCCATGGGGTGGCATGGGGAGGGGCACATTCAGGAAGTCTTTACCCCACACCCACTGCCTGCTTAAGCTTCAGTCCACATAAGCCATTGGCCTAAAGCTTCCTGTTTTGAGGTTAGATTCCACTGGTGGGGACATGCATTCCGGAAAGGAAAAAGGTGGGGACCAGAAAATGGGTATTTTCCCAAGAGTGGAAAGGGAGGCTAGAAGCCAAGGGGCTTCCCAGCAAGGATTTTAAGCACAAGGAAAGGTTGGGCCAGGGACGAAGTGTGAGACAAAGATAAGGGGCATGTTGGGAAGTTGGAGGGAAAGGCAGTTAATTCTCACTGTTCATCTATCTCCTTGAACTTCAGCCAATGAAAGATAGTTCAAAAGTCAAGTGTTTATAGGAGGGACTATTGGTGGCACTATGGCTGGGTCCATGAGATGCTGACAAGCTGAGTAGAATGTGGGTGGGTGTTCTCTATATATTAGTCTGGGTGTAAGAAGGGCCTTATTTATCTGTGTGTGGCTGTGTGCTATGTACTGTGTGCAAATATCTAAGGCATATATCTGGGTATGACTCTGGATTTTTCAGTGTAAGAGGAGGGAGAATTTTTTCAGTGTATGAAGTAGCTGCATAATGAAGCTACGTCAGGGACCAACTAGGCATTTGGTCTCATCATCTTTGGGTGTAGTCTGGCAAGCAGACTTTCATAGCAATGCATCTTTCATAGCAAGCAGAACACATGGTCAGGCAAGTTAAAGCAGGCTCTGGGGGACAATGGGACAACATATTCTCAAATGGGCCTGTTGACTCTGGGGTAATCTCTATTCATGTGGGGAATGCAAAGGCTTTAGAACTGCTGCATTGGCCTGGCATCTCAGCACTGTGTAAAGTTCCTTTTGTGGGGAGAGCTTCTACCTCTAACTGGCTGACAGAAAGGGTATGTACCCTGTAGGTAGGTGGATCCCCTAAGCGGACATGGTGACTCTTTGGTAGCCCCTTTCTCCCCAGTTGCTTTCCCATGACCTCTGCTGATTCACCCTCTCTTTACCCCAAAATTTCCTGTTAAGGAGACTTAGGCTGGACATTTGGAAAGGGTGAGTCATGGAGTGTCCAAGTCAGAAAGGTGAGATAGAGAGGGCTGCTTTGGAACACTGTTTCATTTATCTAAAAAAGCATGTGATACTTTAACTCCAATTCTTCCAAGCAGCTTCTTCCCATTCACAAAGGGGTGCCTAGATGTGGATAGGAAAGCCATGTTGCAAAAGAATGTGGATCTTACAAAGACCATCCCCTTTTCTCCCAAGATGCTAGCTCCAGTTTCAGATACAACATGAGGGGGTTGGAGAATGATTTGGTGGGGTCTGTTGAAACTGTCCTGGAATGATGTTAGCAGCATCTTCACCTTCATCTCCACCTTCTCCAGTCCTGCCTGATGGAAGGCAGTGGGAGCAGCCAGATGTCCCATCCCAAATACTCTCTGGAAAGGAAGGGCCAAGCCAAAGGGAGTGAACACACTTCTCTCCCTTGGAGAGTTATATTGTTTCCAAACAGAGTTGCCCTTGGGAGAGTGGCCTAGTGAGGCACACACCACCCCCAAAAGTACCAGGCGTAGGGGATTCCAGCAAAGCAGCCCTTATAACGTATCCTCACAGGAGCAAGAGCAGCAAGAAGGCAGCCCAGCGACATGGTGATCCAGATATATTGAGGGTGCCCCTCTGAGATTAGCATAGGAGAGTTAGAAAGGTTATAAAGATACACCATCCCTTCCCTACTCCTTTCCCCACACAACCCCCCACCCATAAACAGACACACACAGCACAAGGGCCCTCTTCCCCCACCCCCAGTACAAATATGGCTTCTGTGTAATATGAACAGAGTGATTCAGCTCAAAGACGTAAAGTTACTTTCCTCAAAGTGGGTGCAAGGATATAGGGAAACCAATAGGTCTGGGGCCCTAGGGTGCCTTGCTGCTTTAAGAGGAGGGAGCCTTGGTTTAGAGGGGTACTGCCTGTGGTGCCCAGGAATCTAGCCAGATACTAGAAGATCCACAACAGTATTACCTGAATTGAAGGGGTGGACAGAGCTGCTGAATGCAGCTGCCCCCATTTTGGATGCCCTTGGGTTGTTATAACAGGGAAGACATGCTGGAGGAGAGTGACAGTGGTGACAAGGGGCATCCTGGGTGTAAAAGAGGGTAGCTGGCTACACAGAGAGTGAGCAAGTGAGCAACTCATCTCCATGGCAGCCAGCTCAGGCCAGGAAGGAAGACAGAAAATCAAAAGGAGGGGTGGAGATGGAAAGGAGAGAGGAAGTTTCACTCCAGCTATCCTCAGCTCACTGGGTACATACTTCAGGGAAAAAGTGACAGCAGTTATTCCAGGGTCAGGGCCAGGGAGAGGCCTGAGGGGTGCATAGTGAAGACTGTGGCACTGACTCCATAGCTCCAAGAAGGGAGATTGAGGCAGAGGTTCAATGCTCTGTATTTTAGAGCAAGACTATATGGACAACTAAATACAAACATATCCTGGGACTGTTTTCTCCATGACAGATGGGCACTGGAGGTGGCATGGAAAATGCTGGGATAGAGCAACCTCCCAGGGTAGTACCAAGCTGCCTAGGAATCCTCTGCTCCCAAGGTTCACCTTTACATGTTCCACAGCTCACCTACCTGCCCAGGACATACCTCACTGCCTCTCACACACAGATGTGCACACATGCACACAGGCACACAGAGTTCACATTATTTTCTTCATTTAGGCAGGAAAGAGCTCAGTGTAGTGAAGTTTGTTTTAGTATTTTTGTGGTTATGTATCCCTGGTTGCTGGGGAAGGGAGGAAGTACTAAGGGGTGGCTTAGGACAGGGGCGTCAAACTCATTTTCACCAGGGAACACATCAGCTTCAAGGTTGCTTATTATAGGGACTGTATAAATGTTAACTACTCCTCCACAGTTAAGCAAGAGCTTGGTGCTGCTGCTGGTATAAACAAGGTGCCAAGCTGGATAAAACAAGGCAGAGGGCAGGATTCTGCCTGAGGGCCTTGTGTTTGCCACCTGTAACTTAGGAATTAGGAGGGGTTGGAGGATTTGGTGAATAATGCCGTAAGAGGAGTAGCTGCCAAGCAACAACAGTCCAGGGGCTGGGTGAGAGTGAGGGCCCCTGGGCAGAGAAGCAGATGCAGTTGGACTTGGAGCAGTGTTTTCCCTATAGTTCCTGGAGCAAGAAGGGGCAGCCTTGCCCTTCTATCCCTCAAGGTCAGTCCTGTGTAAAGGCCCTGCTTTATATATCATGAGGATAAGGGTATATGGGACCATCTCTGCCATCATTCTTCTCCAAATCTACCCCTCTGGCAGGGATCCACATCTTCCCCACGTGAAACCCCTGCATCTCTGTGTGACTGCATGCCATTTTCAGGTCACATCTCCTCAGGGATCCCACTGAAGTGGAACAGGGATATCCGAGAGGCACCTGTGTCTCTGTCCACAATTCCAGGTATGTGACAATCAGCAGAAGAAAGGCCAGCTCCTGCTCCCAACTTCTCCATTCCCAGAGAAGTCCAGGAAGCTGCTCTGTTGTACAGGATAGATGTTTGGTGAGATCCCCTACTAAACCAGCCCTGCTCCTTTTCTGTCCTTACCCCTCCACCCTCATTCTCCTCTTAAAGCTCCAGGTTTTTTTGTTGTTTTTTTTTTTGCTTTCTTCACCCCAGGGTCCCTGTGCCTCCAGCCTGAAGAAAACTTTGATTTGGGATTGATACAAAAATAATAATAACCCAAACTCAAAAAAGCCACAGAAGGGGCTGAGGGCAACCCTTCTTCCCTGCCCGCCGTCCTCCCTCCCCATTCCAAACCTAGTACAAAACCGCACCCAAAGCAGATATTCTGTACAAGGGGTTTGGGGGGGGGGAACTGGGGAGCAAGCAGGAGGTGTGGCCCTGGGGTTGCTCTGTACAAGTCCAAGTTGATTATGGCTCCAGCAGTCCCCATTGGGTCCCTGGAGGGGTGCAGGAAGTGGGTAAGCACCCTAGATGAAATATTCCTTCTTGTCGTCCCCGCCTGACTGCCCGCCTTCTGCGTTGATGATGGCTGTGTCCGCATCTGGGGCATCGTCAGAGCCTTTAGCCTCATGTGTCAGGTAGGTTCCTAGAGAGGAACAGAGGCTCCTCTTCTCAGGAGCAGTTTCCTTTGAATCTCCCCTTGCCCACTTTCCCACCCACCCATTCATACCTTGCTCCTGAATTTTTCTCCTGTTTAGAGCTTTCTTCCTCCTCACCTGATCTAACTTGCATTTTACTGCAACATCACTCACCTGACCATACCCCTATGAATGAATGAATTCTGCCTTTAATTAGCGAATCTCATCAATGATACAGTAAAAAATAAGTGTGTGTATGTGCCTGTATGTGCATCTGTGTGCCTGTGTGTTTGCGTGTCTGTGCGTCTATGTGTATGTGCATATATGTGCATCTGTATGTAGGTGTGCATGTATGTATCTGTACATGTGCATGTGCGTGTAAGGTGGTGCTAGGGAAACTGCCATGTCATCTCCATGTGCAATGTAGCCATGAGCTGGCTAGCACTTGATCAGTAGGTGTAGTCTGGCCACAGCTAAAAGTCATAGCAAAGGGGGGCATATGAGAGGAAGGCATGTAAAGAGATGGTACAAAGATGTCATGCATATAGGAGAAAAGAGAAAAGAAGAAGATATTGTGGAGACTAAGGGCAAGGAAATTAAAGGCCAAGGGAAATGAAGCAAAACATAAAGGAAGAAAGTGTATAAAGAAATGAGAAGAAGATGCAGAGTTTCTCAGTTCTCTGCTTATAGCAGAATATCCTTGTGGCAGAGCAGCATGGGAGCAGTGGCTTACTGAGTGGGATGGTTTGATTTAACTGGATGATCAACAAGTGGTGAGGCTTTCAGGAGGGACTGGTGGTGCTCCATTATTACAGGATTGCCTGCATTCTTCTTTCTCAAACACTCATAGTGGCTGACTGGGTCTCCAAAGGTCATTCCTGCAGCCAGCTCCTACCTATCTGCCCCTGACCCATCTTCCCTACCCGCAGCCAAGTTCTCCTGATACTACCTTCACATATCTGACCTTTGTGCCGAATCAGGTAGTGGCCGAGGAAGATGAGCAGGATGAGAAGCAGAAAGACAATGAAAGCCACAATCCCACCAATGATGGCGTGGTAGGTGCTGGAAGACGAAGGCACCGGACTGTGGTCTAGAGGGAAGGGTCAGTGCATACAGTCAGATCTGGGAAAAACCCTAATATTATAGCATTTCTAACCTGGTCACAGTAATCTTACACAGCAGAGAAAGTAGACTAAAATTGGGACAATGGAGCAGCATCATTAAGCAAAGGGGATATGTCTTATTTTGTACTCAATTTTCTTACACAATGTAAGAAACATAGTAATGTTTATACAAAAGTTATTGTATTAGTTGAGTAAATACATAAATATCCTCCCCTGTACCTCTTTTAGTTGAGTTTGGCGCTAAAGTTTGGCACTAAAGTTTGATCTTAGCCAAGTCAAAGATCATTGCTTTAATGTTTAAATCATCTTTTGAGATTTCTCTCTTGCTCTCTCTCTTCCTCCCTGTCAGTCTCTTCCTCTGTCTCTATATTTATTTCTTCTAATTTCTGGATTATCAGAGTACTCCTTCCCTATCCCCCAAGCTCTCTTACTCTCCCATTAACTTGATATTCCGAGATGGTTTCTCTACAAGACCTTCTCCACCTTTCAACTCATTGCCCTGAGATCAGATAGGCAAGGAGCAGTAAAAAATTGGGTTCAAGAATCAGGTACTTAAACAACACCTTACAAGCTATGGTAGACTGTGACCTTCTGTATAAAGAACAGTGTTCCTTCTTGGCAGAGGAGTTTAAAGTTCCAGCAAAACACAAGTCCTCTGGTAAGTCTCATCAGGGGGTCTGCAACTGCATTTTTATTTCCCACCATCCAAACATTTGTGGTAAGTTGAATATTTTCTTCAAGGAAGTCCAACCATGCTGCCTCCAATGATGACCAATGTCTCTGCCAGCACAGATGGGCTAGGCATGTTAACAACACTCCCAGCCACACAGCAGCATCTCAAATACCTGAGGAGACACTGCACAGGCCCAGGATACAGTGCTGTGTTCAAAATACTCACCATAGATATGACTCACCCACCTGTGGGAGAACTACTGTTTTTCCACAGACTCAGCTTGAGTCTTGATGCCTCACTGACTCATTATATATTTTGTCTTTCCTACTTTGTCTCCTCAGGCTTGATTAGGCCAGCTTTTCAGTCCCTTGTCTATCTATGCCTTATTCGAAAAGAAAACATTTATGCTCTGTTTTGAATGTTCTATTTGGAGGGTATGGAGAAGTTTGGCCCAGGGGATCCATGATTTGATTGGGGGTGTGGTACTATAAGTTGGAAGAAGGGGAATGAAGGTACCCACTGTCTTTCTCCTAGGGAGTATGTGAGACACAGTACACATTAAAAATAAATCCTGGCTAATTATTATTGAGACTAAGGAAATGGAAATTCCATAGAAAAACATAGGTTTCCATGGCCAACATGGTCTCTTGGGTCATCCACGACAGGCCTCTGTCTCTAGATGGAATACTGTTCAATTTCATTCCAGGCAGGTGAGAACCAATGCTGCTTAGGATATTCCAGAAAAATGCAGTAACCCATTCTACCACCAGGTGTCAGCACTGGAAGCAGTTCAGTCGAGAGGGACTGGCTTTCCTGCACAAAGCTGGATCAAAAAGAAGCAAACCACTGGGCACCAGAAATTTTTCACTGACAATCATCACCGCAGTTTGTCTAGAGAGATCTGGGGGCAGATACTCCATCTCAGGGCATTGTCCTTGCTTCAGGCAGCTAGCTGTTTGTGGTGCTGAGACAGTCCCCATAATGCAGAGGTCTGCCCTGGAGTCTGAATTACCCCATCCAGACAACCTCAGGTCTCTTATCCCTGGGAGGCCGATCAATGTTAGAACTACTGTTTTTCCACAGACTCAACTTGAGTCCAAATGCCTCACTGACTCCTTATTATATATTTTATCTTTCCTACTTTGTCTCCTCAGGCTTGATTAGGCCAGTTTTAATGGGCTTTTCACTCAAGGGAGCCTCTGATGTCCCCTTGACAACTGTATTTCCCTATTCTGAGGAAAGGTTTATAAGACTTTTTGGCATGACCCCATTGCCACTGGGATCTTCAAAAAAAAATCTCCTCTCACTGGAGAGGAGATTTGCCACTCTCCGTAAAGGGACTTCTGTTTTCAGCCTATCTCTTCTGAAATGGGGTTTTGTGGTCGTACCTTTGGGAAGAAATGCAGAGAAGAAGCATCATCTACTTCCTCTAGAAGATATGGCATCTGAGAAAAGATTCTGACTATTTCTCAGCATAGTAAAAACTTATCTCCATCCTGCTTGGACCCAGGTCTAAGGAAGGGAGACAATAGCAGCAGTATGCATCCAATACTAGTCATAAGAGAAGCAACTCTGAAAACAGCCTGTTGCAATGGGAAATGCATCTACACCCATACTTGAGAGGCTCTGGGCCCTCTATACACAGAATTGTTGTTCTTGCAGCCTGGTGAATGCAGGGGTTGGAGGATGGTATCACTTGAGTCTTTACTGCTAAACAAAGGCCAGTGGGAGTCCTCCATTCTATTGATCTTTCCTTACTGCACATTATAGAGTATATCTGAAGCTGAGTCTTCAGGCCCTCAATGGGAAGCTGCTGTCCTTCTAGTCTACTCCAAATCACCATCTAGGGGTGCTCTCAGGTGACAAAAAGATGAGAGTGTAACTTGGGCAGAGAAGGGGAGAAGAAGAATGCTGGAGGAAAACTGAGGTGGGCTCACCGTTCACATTGAGAGTATAGTAAGCCTTGTAGCTGCCCATGTTGCTGGTGGCTGTGCAGCCGTAGGTGCCGCTGTCACTCTTGTTGAGGAAGGGGAAGATCAGGGCGCTCTCCTGGATTATTTTCAGGGGTAATACACTGCCCTCCTTCTCCCATAGGTACTGCTGGGGCCTGTTGAGTGTTCAGAAGAGAGTAGATCATTCAGAAGAGAGTAGGTCAGAGCTAAAGGGAGAAAAATATAACTCAGAGCAGGGAAGTCAAGGACAGTTTGATGAAAACTCAAGAAGTTATATGAGTCAGAAACATTGAGCTTCTCAGAGGCAGGGGGAGGGTGACATTTTGGGGTTCAATTTGGAGAAAAGGAAAATTTTCTAACTGTATCTTACTGTAACTTGGTTCCTTATGGGAACCAGGGACTGGGCCCTCCCTATTACTGCTACTTTGCAGGAGAAACACAGATGAATATTGCTAGTGTCAGGGTAAATGAGAGGCTCAGTACACAGGAGATAGGAAGACATTATGTGAAGATAACAATCTGAGAGCATGGAGTTGTATTAGACACCAGAAAAGAAATCTTACACAGGATTGCCACGACCCTCACAGTGTAGCAACAGCTTCTGGCCCTCTCGAGGATGTGGAGGGTCTGGTCTAATCTTTGCTGTTGGTGTGTCTGTGGAGAAGGAAATTGTGTCAACATAAAAATTCCACACTGTTTAGAAGATTGCCTTGATTTCAAAATCACTCCATTAACATTACAACTTCCACCCCTAAATGCCTTAGGAATCCAAGAGACTATGAACAAATACTTTTTTTACCCCTACTTCTTGTCAGCAAAGACAGTTATTGGCATTAAATATTTGAAGGACTGGTACCTTCACCTTGTCCAGTGGGGTTCTGAACAATCTGTCCTTGGTAAGGACCTGAGAGATGTCTAAAAGAGAGCTGAGAAGGGGTATCACTGGTTCATCTGTGCCTAGAACACTACCTAGCACATAAATTGGACTTAGTACACATTTGTGACAGAACAAGTACACTTGAACTTGATCATGTATTGAGCTCACAACCTCTCAATTCTCTCTATTCTGTAAGGGAGCTTAAGCCAGCAGCAATGCTTAAACAAAAATATCATTTTTTAAGGGCAGCCCAAAAATGAAGGGTGAGCTTTGAAACAGCAAGAGATGGGGATCATATTTAGCTGCAAAAAGGCGCTGACACAATATAGATAGACTCTGCAAAGGAATAATGAAATCTGCCACTGACACCAAAGGGCTGCTAAGGAAGCTAGGTCCAGATGGCTGCAAGAACAATACAACTAGACTCTGGTTTAGAAAAACAGATAGACACTGAGCTTCCCCTAAGGATAGAACCAACCTTAACAACCAGTTAATGAACATGTTTCAGTCAAATAAAACAGGACAAAGAGAATCAAGCCAGGTAAAAGAATGGGTGTTTAGGGGCCCCACAGCCATAGAAACCTCTAGCATGGTGCCTCAAGTATAGATAGCATTTGGTGACTGACTACTTATCACAACTGCACCAAAAAGCTCCCTGGAGAGTAACTGCCAGATGGTCTGGTACCTAACAGAAATCTTTGGGACTCAGACTGGGGAGGGCCTTTCTTTGCCCTGGCTAGTGCCCAGACTTAGGGGAAGAAGCCCAAGGCCAGGGGCTTCACCCTCAGAACTAATTATCAGAGAAAAATTATAGGAATAGAAAATTATAGAACTCTGAAGTTTACAAACTAATTTCATAGCTTTTGTTCCATTTATACTAAAAAAATTCAATGAAGTAAGCAGGAGACACTAAGAAATTACATGCTCTGGTGAAAGTTAAGACAGCTAGTAAGTAGAGGCAGTGCGGCCAGAATCCAGGTTATTTGCTTTTAAATTGAGAGTCTGCTAAATGGAAAATGGTGGTACTCCAAACCTACCTCATGTTCAAGTCTCAGCAATAAGTTTAGCAATTGATTTAAATAGCTCTGAAGTCAGGCCTAAATTTCCACAGGAGAAAAGTGTTTTAATTATTTTAGAAAAATAACGAACCTTTAGATGAGTTAAAACAAAAAGTACATTATTTTTAAACTCTATTTTTTACCTTTGTACTCTATTTTCTTTCCCCCTTGGTTCCTCCACTAAAAAAAGTTCTTTTTTTAAAATTTCCAAATTTCCTCAAGTGAAGAGGGAGTTCTTTTTCCCTAAGCAAGGGATATTCCATAGTTGGATGAGGACCCTTGGAAGGGCTAGAAGTAGTAATCATAGTAGTAGCCATTTGGGGTCAGAATCCCAAGAAAAATCAAGAACTGTGGTGGACAGTAGAGAACTGTAGGAAAAGATCTGGGAATAATGATTGCCAAAGAGATTGTGTTTCCTACAACCTATATTTTCTTGAAACCATCATAAGCTAGATCAGAGGAAGCCTTAGTAATCCCCGTGTTCTGCTCTCATTTAGAAAATAAATACTCATTTAGAAAATAAATAATCAAGCTCGAGGAGGGTACAGGAATTTTCTTAGAATCACACAGCCAATAAGTGGTAGAGGGCAGACAACAGCCTGGGTCTTCTGACTCCTGATTTGCTATAGTTACAATTTATAAGTTAGTTGCATCATACTGGCTTACTCCAGGGGTAGGTAAATGAACCCATTGGATCAAATCCTGCCAGCTACATGGTTCAGTAAATAAAATTTTATTGAAATACAGCTATGTTTTTTTGTTTACATATTGTCTATGACTACTTTCCTGCAAAAACAGCAGAGGTAAAGTAGTTGAGATGGAAACCATACAACCTCTAAAGCCTAAAATGTTTGCTGACCTTTCACCTAGTCCTACTATTCTTGTCTCATTTTGTTTTTATCATGCACTTATCTGTGCCTGTTCCACATCTCATCTCACATCTGATTTGTCTTCACCCACAAGCCCATGACATACATAAAACTTCAATGCGTTGAGAAGTGGATCTCTCAGCTCCATTTAGAGATTCATGGTTGACAGAGCATATGATGTCTGCCCCATCATCCTCCCGGGTAACCTGGAATGTCACTGAGCTGCTCACAGTGAAGGTTTTGCCATTGGGATCTTCCCGTATTCGGGTTGGTTCTCCTAGAGTGCAAAAAAAGACACATACACACACACACACAGAGTGAGCCCTAACATACAGATATTGTGTGGGCCCCACGGTAGTCATAAAGATGGTGAGTTTCAACTTACACAAACTTAGAAAGTTACAAAATTGATATGTACACACACACAAGTGTGCACAGAATGTCATTCTGCTTTTTCCTTCTACAGCATGCCTTGGGTGTATCTACACATGTACCCCTCCTTCCCCACCTCGCCTCCCTCCAATACTACCTCCTCCTATAACTCCAAGGTAGGAGGAACTTACCATGAAGTTCTTGTTCACCCTTTTGCCAGGTGAGATTAGCTGCAGGTTTGCTCCCAGAAGATTGACAATTTAGGGTGGCTGTCTCCTTTTCCCGTAATGATGACTTGTAGCCAGTGATGATGGGCTTCTGAGGGATTCCTACCATGCATAGGGGATGGCCAGAATATGAAGAAGAGGCCATGAGGTTACACTTAGCTCTCTCTGCTGAGACAGCCTCTCATGGTGACTAGATATCTTGGTCCTACTTTGGTTATGATGGGCAAAAGACTAGATATTTTTTCTTTGATCTCATCCCTGAGAACAAGGAAGATAGATCCGAGGGGAGGAGGCTTGGAGTGGGGAGATGTACCACACTTGAAAACAAGTGGGTAGCCACAGAAATAGTGTGAAGCTCAGGGAAGCAAAGAAGGAAATTGAAATATATAATAAAATATAGGATGAGAGTATGTAAGCAACTGGGATACTCAACTTGGACATTATAATCATATATTGCATGCACTTCTAATGTTTCATTCATATAATCTTGGGAGATAGGTGGAACAAACATCATCATCCTTCTGTTACATGTTTGGAAATTTGGGCTCAGAGAGAGTAAGATATTTGTCCCAAAGCAAATGGTAAGCAGAGGAGAAGTAACTAGAAGTCAGTGCTCTTTTTATTTTGTTCCATTATAAAGGAAATATAGGCTGAACTTTTCCAAAAGGCTTGGGGTCTTTTCTGGCTCTAAGCTCTTTCAGGGACACACCTAGGGATATTTGTTTGCGCAGAAACATGCTGCAGTGACACTGGGGTTTGGAAGCCTCACCTAGCACAGTGATGAGGGACTTGGCAGTTCTCACAGGCATAGTGAAGATGGAGCAGGTGTACTCGCCCTCATCCGCCAGGGCCACATTGCTGATGCTGATGCTGAGCTCATGGGGTGTGGATTTAACCAGCTGAATCCGATTATCTCGAAGGGCTGGGGGGAATTGGGAGAATGGGAAGCAAGGCTTTTACTGGCACCTTTCATGTGTATCTTCATGTTTATCTTCAATCCCAAGTCAGCTTTTTGCAGGGAGCAGGTCCAGTGTGATTTGGGTCAGGGGGAAAATACTGTTCCTGGGTTTTAACAGTCTTTAGGTTATTCAGTCACTTTCCTGGGCCATTGGGCAGAGTAGCCTAAGAGATACCCAGAAAAGTAGGTTGGACCTCAAGAGTTTCCTTGTGAGACACATATGTGAACATTGATATCAGCTATCTCCTACTGCTCTCTTGTGGTAAAGTCACCCCAGGACCCTATAAGACCATGCATGGGTTAGGTCAGAGCTGTAATAATAAAGTTTCTCTGACACAAAGTGAGGAACCAGTGTCTTGTTGCCTCCTCAAATGGTCATACCTTCATGTGTCACAGCTTTTGCACTACAGTAACATTTCTTTTCAGTGCAACAATCCCCTTCCCCAACCTATGGTTCCCTCGAAGAGAGATAACACTACCTCTCTTTTCTCCAAAGTAAAGAGTCTGCTGAGCAGGGTTAGACCACTGCAGGGATGACTCCTCATGGTCTTTCACTTGGCACTTGAGCACCACGGTGCCACCAGCCACCACTGTCTCATCAGATGTCCAGGGCTGACTGTCTGCAGGAGTAAAATAGGGTTAGTTTCTGAACAAGTCCTAGCCCCTCCACCCATTTCTAGGCCAAAGTCCACCTCATCTAATTCAGACCATTCAAGATCCAGGTCTTATATCTCAACGCATCAAAGGGGAAGGACTAGGGGGAAAGAACAGAGGTGGTTGGGGGGGGGGACACATATTTGCTCTTGTTTTGAATACACAGAAAAGCAGTCACTTGTTGAATGTTTGCTTCATAAATTGACATGGCCATAAACACTTAGGGAAATAAAGGCCCTCCAAATCTATACTTACTACTTCACATGTATAATTTCTGACAGAGTTCTACTAATCACCTTTGAAAATACAAATATATATCTGTCATTCTATATTTTGCCTCCCTGCTACCACCTGCCTTTATGAGCAAGAACAAAAGAAGCAGTTGTGACTCATAATCCCAAAACTAAAAGTGAGCAAAGAGCCAGGCCAGCCCTTGAATTACACATTCATTTATACAAGAAGTAGCTGATAAAACTTCAAAACAAACAAATGAATTTTTTCAATTGACACATTTTGACACAGTTTTAAATTCCTCCAGCAATAACTTCCTTTATTTCATCAGCTCTCTTAATATATTTCTTCAGTATTAGTACTACCCACCTCCCAACATACAAACCAAATCATTATCCTGGTGTTAAAGAGCAAAGGATTAAAGTTTTTTCTTCAATGTGATGGATATGTTTCCTAATCCCTTTCCCCTTAGACAAGTAAAAAACAAACAAACAAACAAACAAGGTATCACATGAATGAGCCATTTGAATTCCAAATGTGCCTTTTAGTCAGGTGTAACTGTGAGCCCCTTGGACAGTATGACACTTGCTTCTTCCTCCCAGTATTACTGTTTTGTTTTCCCCACAACATTGATTCTGATTCCCAGTGTTGATTTACTCATCTTCCAGACTGACTTTTTGTGACCCACTAGCACTGACCTTTACAGAACTAAAGTAAACAGCACGTCCCACCTTTGCTTCCAAAACATCCACAGTATTTGTTCTATGGAGCTAAATTACATAACCAGCATTATTCTCCTCTGAATAGAAAGCCAAGAAACATATTTTCTACATTCCCTAACTGAGTAACTTAGACAATCCCTATGTTCCCTAAGGCACTGACCTTACCTCTTCCCTGTTTGCTTATTTTTTCTTTCTTGATCACCAACAAACAATAAACACTCCTGACAGAGAAGGTGTGCCAAGGGGTGAAGGTGGCATGTGCTACAGTTGATATCAATATTTCAGGATAGTTGTCTCCAAATCAAACCACAAAGCTTGGCCACTAGATTTAGTATTTAGAATCATAAAAAATTAGAACTGAAAGAGATATTAGGAATAATAAAATACAATTTCCTCATTTAAAAAATGTAGACAATGAGGCAATGGAGGTGAAGTGATTGCCTAAGATCATTCTACTTATCAGTGATTCTACTTAGCACTAGAACTTCATTCTTCAGAGTCTCAATGCAGTACTTATTTCATTGGAATGCCCCTCAAGTAATCATCTAATGAGAATTAAAACTGGTTTTGAGATTAATGAGCCAGGGACTGAGATGGCTGAATAAATTTAGGAGTGATATGTTCCTTAAATATCTCAGTGAAAGGTTTGGAAAGCCTTTCATTTACTGCTAGCTATATACCAATTTTTGATGAGCAATTCCATTGTCCATGGTTCCTTATAAAGATTTATACTTTAACTATGTCTTCCAAAACCTCTTTATTCTGAGTAATACACTACTCCTAAAATAATTTCACTTTTAGAAGGTGTAGTGGATACAGAGGTCTCTATATTGTAAGGAAAGAAGGAATAGATACTAGAAATGTTGGTGTAGATCTAAGAACTACAATGTCAGATGAAAAGGAGAAAGAGTTGTGTGGTAATGAGGGGAGTAGAACACAGGGTGAAGGCCACATGAGTGGGAGATGATGTGAGGATGGTTGAGGTCAGTGAGAGACACAGAGATCAGGAGGCCTGGATTCTCACCTTGACTGACCAGCATGTCAGGACTGCTCCAGACTGTGGAGCTGATGGCTTCGCCGAGTGGAGCCAGAGTTCCCAGCTCCAAATCCTGCTCCTGCCAGTAGCCTGGGGAGAGAATCTCCATCAAGGATGAGCCCTACATATACGATGTTGCAGTTTGGTATCTGAACTTCCATTGCTATATGTGGGGAAAGGTAAGCCCCTGTGAAGAGTAAGTTCACCAGAATGCCTAAGAGAAGGTGTGTTTCTTACAAAAAGGAGAGACTAACTAAAGTACTGAAAAAGGAAGTTAACTTTTCCTCCCAGGAGTGAATAAAAGGAGGATGTTAAGGTTTATCAGTCAATCTTATCATGTTGGAGCCAAAAGAGATTCTAGACATCATCTAGCCCAGTTCTCCAGCTTCACAGGTGAGGATAATGAAGCATATAAAGGTTAAACATGACATAATGCAGGTCAGTCATTACAGAGAAAATGAAAGATAACCAAAGACTTTCATTCCTTATCCAGGATTCATTCAGCTAAATGCTGTTATTTACTAAAATAAGTATAGGTTTAATAATTAGAAAATAATTTCATATTAAATGATTTTAATAAACCTGTAGAACCAGTACTCCTGTATTATCATTATTACTTTGTAGAGATGAAACAGAGTGAAGTGACTTGCCTAAGGTCATGTAAATAGAAAAGCAAAGACTACAAACTAAATATCTGATCCATATCCAAAGCTCTATTTGTTTCAGATAAGACTCTACCACTGTAGAAAGACAGACACTGCAGTGAGGGCAGAATTTATCCCCATCCTTCCCAGATTGTTACCTTCTATTGGGTGCCCAAATTCTCAAGTTTTCCTCCCTCACCCTTACTCCAATTGCCCACATTATATCACTGACTCTGCTCACTCCTCTGGCACAACAAATCTCTCTCTTCTTAGCAAGCAGCCCATAAACAGTTTTGTGACTGCAGAGTGTCAAGGGTCTATTTCCCCAATTCAATTTAAGGGGTGGAGGGACAAAGAAATAGTCCAAATTAATCTTTTAGGGTCTCCAGCCATAAGCCCAGAAATAACTAATCACAGTGCACAAAATTCAGTGAGGTCACAGGTTGCTGAGCAGAGTTCTGAGCTGGTACCCATCCAGACCCGAGTTCAAGAAAAACTTCAGTTGTGGCAGTGTGCTTGCTTGAGAGGGGGCTGGGTGGAAGAAAAAAGACAAGAAGTGGGCAGCACTGGGACTGAGAGGAGATGGGGTAAAACGACAGAGTGGCAGGGGTGCTGGACTAAAAAGCTAAGTGGCATATGGGTTCAGGGTCCATGGAGAAAAGAGAGAAAGAGAATTGTAGAATCAGAAGGGAAAGAGGGTAAAGGGAGAATGAGGAGGGAGGAAGGGAAAGGGGTTAAGGAGAGAGAGGTAAAGACAGGGGAGTTGGAGAGATTTCTTGTGTCTGAATATGACTCTGAGAGATAGTTTCAGGGCTTTTCAGGCCTTCACAGAGATGCTCTCTCTCTGGAATTCCTAGACATGCCATTGGAGATTTAGAAATTACTCTGTTCTCAAACAGAAGTTTTGATGGCCAAATGGGAAGGGCAGTAAAAACAGAGAAAACAGAAAATCTCTAACAGGTAGAAAGAAGTAAGCACAGAGGGGATGGGGAAAATGTTAATAAAGAAAGGCAGCAAAGATGAGGGAGGGCAAAACAGAAAGGTGGCCTTGAGAGGACAAGAACTCTCCCATTCAACAGGGTCCCTCCCTGGGTGCTAGACTTTAACCCTGCTGCTTTCTGTGAGTGTCAAGGATGAAGGCAACCTGAAAGTTGGTGACTGTTTCATATTATTTTTCAGGATGTGTATTAGTGGGTACACTGCTTTAACATGAAGTAGGAAGTCAAATAGTTCTGCTAAAAGTTTGGAGTGGTAGAGGGAAGGGAGGAGCCAGAGAGGGTCAGTGCTCAGCCCACAGTATTGGAACACAGTGCACAAAGTAATCACTAAACAGGACTTGCTCAAATGAACAGAGGAAATAGCCATCTCATAACTTGGTATAGGAGTTTCAGTTTTCAGACTCTGAATTCATCGAATGACAGAACAACCTTGAGAGATAAGCAACCAGATATAATTACTTTTTAGAGATGAGGTTTAGAGAGGTTCAGGGACTTAGCTAAAGGCACAGAAATGGCATACCTGTCCAGGATCCTCTTTCTCTGATGGTGTCCTCAAAAGTTTTCAACAGCTTTTTGTTTCTTATAGTATTTCAGCCCATGTGTTCCACTCAGTTGTTAGTTATCAGTCTCCTTATTTAAACTTTGAGTTCCTTAAAAGCATGGGCATTACCTTGCTCATCTTTGTATTTTTAGCATTTAGTCCATAGAGGGCTCAGTACATTTAATTGGTCTGGTAATTCATTCCATCACAATTGGCACTGTGCTATGTCTATCCCTAATCAGGCTGTGTGTATTCTGTCCAACAGAATGGATTTAGTTTTCACTCTCCTGCTCCTTCTTTCATCTGTGCTTTTTATCTGCATTCTCAGTTCTGTTCTCCTTGCTTACATTCATTTCATCCCTTCCCTCATGCATTTTGCTGGCATTTTTTTCTGCATAGGGTGAATAAGTGAAATGGTGATGCAAGTCATTCAAACCAAACTAAATTGTTCAGGTGAGGGGACTTATAATTAAACAAATGATCTCCAATAAATGTCATATTTGTAATATACATGGTATATTATCTCTCTAGGCTTACAGTGAACTCTAGTTTGTAGTGTTTCATGAAACTGCTTTAAGAGGTAACTTTTATTTTCCCCTGTGGGGGTGACATCTCTTCCCTAATTTAGAGAAGTACTTAAGTTTTCTTTCTATTTTTGTAAAATTATACACCCATAATTATAAATTCTAAATGGCCACTCTGTGGAATCAGATGAGTGACTATAACTGTATCAATAGAAACATGAATAAGTAGAAGAAATTATTACCTGTGTTGTGAAAGGCTAGTGCCTTCTTTGCATTTAGATCATGACACCACTTCTGACATCAGCGCAACAATTCCATGGATGGATTCAGAATGGAAAGGAAAACTTAAAAGAGTGCCCTGAAAGGGCCACCTGGACTTTGAAGTGGAAATAGTGAAAATTCTTCTCAGTATGGGTCCTCAGAGGGAAATTCAGAAATTGAGACCACAGGGCCATTAATGAGGGAAGTCCCCTCATGTAAAAGAAAAACAAATGAGAGACTTCAGGTCATATTGGTCATATTGTTTTCCTGCTCAGAAACCTTCACTAACTTCCCGTTGTCTACAGATCACATCCAGATTTGTTAGACTGGACTTTTAAGATCCTCTACAGTCTGAAGCCAATGTGCCTTTCAACTTTGTCTTTACTTCACTCACCCCATATCCCAGATATATGACTCTATTTAGAATTCTTTCTGTAACCCCTTTGCTTTCTTGCATACATCCTTTTTCCTGTAATAACTCCATTGATAAAGCCTTTCACCCATCTTCACACATCCAAGCCCTATTCACCCTTAAAGCCTATTTTCTGTGGCATCTCCTTCAAAAAGTCTTCCCTATTTGACCCAGGTGAAAATAGTCCTCATTTCCCTGAGTTACAATAATTATCTGCCTTCCTTAAATTGTGCATCACTCTACTTCATAATGCACATTTGGCTTCCCTCCCATATTACACAGCTCATGCAGGTGGGATTGAGATCTAATTTATTTTTGAATTCAGTACTGGCCCTAATACAGCATGTTACACTTAATAAATATTTATTTAATAAAGAAAACAAAGTTGCTGAGCATTTTCTACTGTGAGAACTAAGCTTAACATCTGCCAGCAAAGAGGCAATAGTAAATGAAACATGGTAAGAATAGGCCAAGAAAGAGGGTTGCCCATCCAGAGGCTGAAGCTCTAGAAGTCCACAAGATATTGGGAATCAATATTTATTGATCACCCTTTGTTTCAAGGTTCAAGTTAGGTGCTCTAAATTCATTACTCCAGAACAACCCTTTTAATAGGTATTATTATATACATGTTAAGGATGAGTTAGCTAAGACTTAGAGATTAACTAAGGCTCAGAGAAGCCAAGTAACTTATCCATATGATGGCCTCAGTAAGTTTTGAGATGAAAACAGCTCTAAAATTAAATTTCCCTGACCACAAAATCCAGCCTTTTTGCACATTATCACTACACTGCCTTCTCTTGCAAAGCATTCATTTTGTGTCTGTCATTGTGGTGCAGGGATTATGGGGGAAGATCCCTTTCTGCATTGCTGGCCAAGAGTGGTTCACTCAAACAGTATTCACAACACTCACTTGCAATGTGATTTAAAAACAAAACAGTTGTAGCAAGGTGAAAATAGGTGCTTGTGGTGGTAATGGTGCAGATTGTACCCACTGTATTGCATTTTTAATTAAAGTTATTAATAGATGTTTATCTATACCTTGGGTGGCTATTTCATGCAGTCTTAAGAGTCTTACAAAGTGGGACTCAAGTTAACAAAGCTACATATGTGTTCAGTTAAAACTAGTGGAATCCCCTCATGTTTTCATAGCAAACTAGCACCTATAAACTAATATTTCTTCCTGTTTGCCTTCAGTGGCCTTGTAGGTTCTTAATTTTTGGTTTATTTACCCATGTGTCTTTAGGACTCCCAGCATTTTAAAGAACAAAGCAATTCAATTCACTAATTCCCTTCCAATGAGTTGTTCATATTAAGAGCAGCAGAGGTGGGATTTGGAGACTTACTAAGATGCCTCCTTTAAGCAAGCATTGGCACCTGTGATTCACTTTTTCACTCATAGCCCAGGACCTTGCCCATAGTAAGTGCTCAGTAAATATTTATTGAATAAATGAATGAGTGACTCAAATTAATAAAAATGTATTATGTCTCCAATTTAAGTGATGCTTAAATTAAGTAAGAAAGTTTATGTGCCAGTATGACTTCTGATTACAGAGTTTTTATAAATTTCTTAGTCTGTTTTGGGAATCTAAGGTACCTTGGCCTGAGGGTCAGTGTGCACAGATGCACATTTAGGTTGGTGGGGTAAGGGGACAGAATGCTCCCACATAACTTCTGCTGTTCATGCCAGTGCTTGGGTCCAGAGCCCCACTTCACAGATTAGAGAGGATCAGATCCCTGAGTAAGAGTTGATGGTGATGGTGATGATAATTCAACATTTCTCTAATTCCAGAGTTAAAAATACTCTTTATCCTAGTCCATTTATTTCTTATGATTACTGTGACACGTGGGTGGAGGAATGTTACCTCCAAGGGAAAAATACACTGAGAGCTGTGGCCTAGAATGCTGAGGGGACCCACTTTTAGAATAGTTAACCCACTACCATGCTTGGACCCCTGACTGGGTAATTTCACTGTTATTTCTCCCTGATCTAAGTCACACACTGAAAAGAATAGACATGGAAAAATCAGAATTAGATCTTGGCTTATGGAGCTTTTCTTTATGCCCAGAGCAACTCCCACCTGAATCCTGATTTAGGCATAACTTCAAGATTTGTGAAGTCACTTTGACTTGAGAGACTTCAGGGCAGAACACCCTGATCAAAAAAGGGCTCTACGTTCTTCATTTGTTTTGGGCTGCCAGAAATTACGCTACTCCTATGAAGTCATGGTATAGTTTCTTAGTCTAAATTTTGAGAGTGTGAGTGTTGAACTATTTTTTTATTTTCTGCCCTCCATTCCTTTCTAACTTTGCCTGCCCTTCCTTAAGTTTCCAATTCCCTGATATGCCTGGTATTAGAGTGCAATCAGGTAAAAGCTAGGGCCATAGAGGTGAGAGTTATTCTGTCATCTGCAATATCTCTCTTTTCAGGTATTGTCTGTATATTTTCGTCTTTTTCTGTTGCTCCTTAGGGACAGAGCTGTATCCCCTTGTAGACAGCAGGATCTCCTAAAGGATTTCCTTGCATAGCTCAGATATACTCCAGCTCACATTTACTTCTGAACTTCAGAGCTCAGTCATGCTTCAGCTGCCTGCCTGGCTCTCTCCAGTTCACTGCCCCTTTTACCCTCTTTCTGGCTGGACTACTGAACTTTAGCTCTTCCTTCCCCGTCCCATGCCCCCACTGTTCTTTCTTTTTCTATCTGGTGTTTTCCTCTCAGAGACTTGTTTACCTACTTTCCTTCTGCCTATCAGCAGAAGGAAAGTCACTACTTTCTGAAAGTCACTACTCTCAGCTTTGCTTTATTCCCCTAGGAGGCTTATAGGATGTAAGTGAAAACAGGTGGGAACAGAAGCTTCACTGTAAAAAGTTCCTAACTTGCTGACTAGCCCTGTAGCCTGGAAAATCATGGCCAAAAGATTCAGGATTTGAATAACCTACACTGTGAGATGATCTAAGATTTAGGGTTGGAAGGGACCAATATGGGTTCAAACAGGCATAATGTTGCATATTGGCAGACACCTTTTGTTTCCATCCTAAGCAGGTTATTGCACATAAAAGGCTGTGTTTCTTGGGCTTGAAATGGTGTGTGGCTAGGCTTTCCCAGGCTTAATAAGGATAAGGGAACCCTTTGGAGAGTTGGCTAGTTTGCCTGTGGTGGGCATGAGGGTGAAGTTGGTACTGATGCCCTTTCTGACCCCCTATTGCCAAAGTTCAATTATTCCTCTCCCCTTTCTATTACAACTTATTCTTCTCCAAACATTTTCCCCTCTGTGATTCTTAGAAGCATAAACTTTTAGAGTGAGTGAACAAGAATCTTAAGTAACATCTAGTGCAACCCTCTTATTTTAAAGATTAATAACTTAGAGCCTTGGCTGGTGTAGCTCAGTGGATTGAGTGTGGGCCTACAAACCAGAGGATTGTGATTCGATTCCCAGTCAGGACACATACCTGGGTTGCAGGCTAGTTCCCAGCAGGGGCCAGTTCTCAGCAGAGGACACACTAGAAACAACCATACATTGATATTTCTCTCCCTCTCTCCTTCCCTTTCCCTCTAAAGGTAAATAAACAAAATTTTAAAAAGCAAACTAAACCACCTGGAAATTGAAAACAGAAAAAGCATGGATTTCCTTTAAAAAAAAAAAGAGTAATAACTTAGGCTTAAAGAGGTGTAGGAACTTAAGTACAGTCATACAGGCAGCTGGTGGGAACTGTGATTATGACCTGGCCTCCTTACTTATTGCCATTTGATAACAGGTCTTTGCACTAGCTAATTCAAAAGTTAAGTTTGCATTTAGTGTGACTTAACTTCCAGTGACATCCATCCTTTTTCTCCCCACCTCCCTGTGTATAGTAGTGGGGAACCCCAGGACCATAGACCTCAGGAAAAGTAACTCTACTAAATGTCAAACAGGTTAGAGAAGTTGCAGTGAGATGAGGATGTAATTCCTGAAGATGCAAAGAATGGCATCTTCACAAACTTAAGGACCTTACAGGCAGATTTTAGTTCTCACAAAAGAGGAGACCAAGGGTAGAAGCCACTTCCTTGCTACTAAGAGTTAAAAGGGGGTGATTATGGGGACAGGCTGAGTGTGTATGTGCTGGATCTGCATAGTGGAGAGCTGGAGGAATGCTAACCTGATTGTGAAGAGGGAGATAGAAACTAGAAGATATAAGAGAGCAGAAGAGCATGTTTTATTCTGAGCTATTTCTGTCTGAGAGAGAAAAATCTGGAGGTAGAGAAGGCTTGCAGTAGGTTGAGAGAAGACCTGAGAGACTTAAGGTTCTGAGGAGCAAAGACTTGGAAGTGAGTGGCAGAGAAGGAGGTGGGAACAGCTATTGCTTTGATTTGCTATTGTGTCAGTGTTCTTCATGCATTGGTTCTGGAAGGGAGCCCTGGGCTTGCCCACAACCAAAACAAGCCCCTCTGTGGTAATACTATGTTATAACACAAAACTGCAATTGGGAAAGAAAAAGTAAGGGGGACCTATCTCCAAAGGCTCCTTCCAAGCCTTAGCTCCTTGCATCTAGGACTGAGTTGTGTGCTCTAGACAAGCATCTATTGTTCTTTACTAAGGCTGTTAGAGAAGACAAGAGACAGCAAAGGGATGATTGATTAAGACCTTTTGGAAGAACAGGTTCTATGTTGGGGTCTCATTCTAATTAGTTGTTTTTCATGTAAGTCCCTAAGTTTGGCCATGAAATTATTCTGGTAGATGACAGTCCTGAGACATTTTAAGAGTATCTATTTGCCCCATGTTTTCATTTCCCTCCCATCATGCTCACATACTCAGAAATCAGGACCAGAATGATCTGGGATCTGCATTCTCATGCTGTAGAGAGTAAGGAGGCCAGATTTTTATCTGATTTGAACTTTTAGATGTCCCTTGAACCAAGTGTAGGCACTGACACTCTTATGCTAAATTTACCTTGCTGCCGGTTTGTTCTTTACTTCAATGTCTCTGATTATATTTTGCTTCCTTGTTTGTTTTGTTGGTTAGGTTTCACTTAAAGGTGAGATAATATGGCATTTTTCTTTCACTGACTGGCTTATTTCACTTAACATAATGCTCTCCAGATCCAGCCATGTTGTCTTGAACGGTAGGAGCTCCTTATTTTTTTCTGTTGCTTAGTACTCCATTGCGTAAATGCACCATAGTTTTCTGATACACTGATTTACTGATGGGCACTTAGGTTGCTTCCAGCACTTAGCTATTATAAATTTTGCTGCTATGAACTTTGGCATGCATAGGTTCTTCTGAATTGGTGTTTCAGGATTCTTACTGTAAAATCCCAGTAGTGGAATTTCCAGGTCAAAATGCAGTTCCATTTTTAGTTTTTTGAGGAAATTCTGAACAAACTGACAGTAACCAATGGGGAGAGGGGAGGCTGATAATGGGGGAAAGAAGAAGAAGGGTCATCAAGGAACATATATAAAGGATCCATGGACAAAGCCAAAGGGGGATAGGATTGAGTATGGGAGGTGGCGCTTGGTGGGAAGGGGGAAAGTGGTGATGGGAAACTGGAGACAACTTTACTTGAACAGCAATAAAAAATTAAAATAAGAAAAAAGGTAGAGAACAAATTTTTAGATCCAAATGAATAATTTTGAAAAATTTAAAAAATTACCTTGCTGCTTTCACATACATGTAATAGAACTGGGGAAAAATCCTCCTCCCCCAATCTTAGGAAGTACTTGGAAAGGAAACATAACACATTCAGTGGGAGTAAATGAAAGCAGAATTCAGTTTAACTTATTGGAGAATGTTTAGCTATGGGAAATTAGGAGCTGGGAAAGGGCAAGAAAGCCTGGAAACATCAGAGAGAAGTATAGAATAGATTCCCTGAAGATGATGAATCTCACAGTCCAGGCTCCAAAGTCTTGCTCCTACCCTCAGAACTTCAGTATTTGTTGGAGTGCATGGATGAATTCCCTCTCTCAACAGGATATATCTTCTCCTTGGCTCTTTATGTTGTACTTGAGATACTTCAGGCTTATGACCTGGTGTGATAGGATTCTGATGCTGTGAAAAAGTTGAATTTGTTAGGAGTCAGGAAAAAAACCATTTATCTCTGGTGATTCTGATTTTATTGACTTGTTTGTACTGTTTCTCTTCCCTGGGTGATCAGAATCAGGGTGTAGATAATAGGTTCAGGGAAGTGGTTAAAACATTATATGAAGAATAATGCATTCCACTCTCCACAATGACACTACTCTAGATTTCCCTCTTCCCCAATCCTTTGTCAGATTCAATATATTCCATTCACTTTTTTTCACTTGAAAAAGTGTATTTTTCAGAGAGGGGTACATTGTTCAATTAGCCTTACTTTGTGATTTCCTGGGAATTTAGCTTGTCTGTGAGACAGATACCTTCTTTGGACCTCACAGTCCTCAAAGTGGCAGATACATACTTTTCTGACCCAATGACCTCCTATTTTCTTCTTAAGACTTCATTTAGTGTCTCTTCTTTAATGTGGGGATATACTCATTTTTGTGCCCCAAGTGAATATTGTATATTCCAGTTTGGTTATGCTCTTTTTTCCCCTCAACATGTGTCTCTCAACATACATAGCATATTACAATTTCATTATTCATATATGTTTTAATTTTTTTCTGACATAAATACACAGTTTTCCTTATGACCCAGATACAGAGCCCTTTCACAAGCCCAATATTAATCAGAATCTCTTATTTCCAGATAGCCATATGGCTTAAATGCAAATATTCTCTCCAAAGCAGAATTCAGACTTTCTCCTGCTTATTCTTCCAAAGAGAGTGCCAGAATCCTCTCCTCCCCAGGACTGAGGCTCTGTCCATCTGTTACTGACATTGGACTCCAGGGCTTGGGAACAAAAGAGTTGGCATTATTCAGCAGCTGAAGATAAATGAGAATATGTGAGACTTAGGGGCTTAGTGATGGTAGGTTTTATATTTGTCTGATATTACAGGATAGATGTCAGGGGAGGAAACATACAGTAGGTGTTTGGAAAGATTTCATCTTTATAAGCTAGTGTAAGAACTAGCAGGATTGAGTAAGTATAATTGTCCTACTGTCATTTTTGCATTTTCTGAGGAACAAGTTATTTAGAGCACATGGTATAACTGGCTATTTATCTATTTATTTATTGGTTTTTAGAGAGAGAAGGAGAGGGGAAAGGAGGAAGAAAGAGAGGGGGATAAACATTAATGTGACAGAGAAACATCAATCAGTTGCCTCTTATGCATGCTTCAACCAGGGACAGAACCTGCTCTGACTGGGAGTCAAACTGGCAACCTTTCACTTTCCCAAATGATACCTAACCAACTGAACCACACTGGTTAGGTCTGGCTGCTCATTTTATAATAAAAGGACTTGGCCTGGTGTTCTTCAAAGGCTGACCTAGACCATAGTGAGTCTCAAGTTGTTTGTCATCAACGTATTTGAGTCTTACTGGGTTTCTAAGAAGTATCAAGTATTTAAGTCAGAGACTCATTAAACCAGTTTACCTCTGTAGCTTTTCACCCTGTCTGAAGCCTTGGCTGGAATTCTAGAATCAGAATAGAAGCAAATATCCAGGGCACAGAAGTAAAAAAAATAAACATATGAAGCAAGGATCTGCATATTCCCAGTGCATATCTAGTATTAAAAGCACTAGTTTTCTATTGTACATTGTTGATATCTGGGACTATATGAAAGAAGGGGAGCACTAAGTAATGGTTAGCTTAGAGATAAATGGCTGAGATACCAGCTTTCATTTCTTTTTCTTTTTCCCCCTAGGGCAAGGTGATAAGTCTGACCTTTCTGACTCTGACCTAGAAGTAAATGAGCCAAAGGTGCTTATAATGATCTATTAATAAACAATTAGTGTAGGTCTAACTGGGGTAAGAAAAAAACAAATTGTTTAAGAAGACCTCCAGTAGAAAGAAGAAGAGAGATGAGAGGGTTAAACAATTCCAGAGATAAGAGTTCACATAGAAGAGTGACACACATGTTGAAAAAAATGTTGGAATCTCTGTACTAGAATCTCTTCTGAAACATGTCTGCTATTCATGAGAATAGAGGGCCCAGGGATATGAGTAGATGGGAGATACTCCAGCTGTTACTGTAACCTTAATTCTGCCTTCCTGAAGGCTCACTCACAGAGATAAATCACTTCTATTACCTGTCCTTGAAGAATGAAGTTTCTTCTTGTTTCAAATGAGAAAATGGAAGAGGCATCCCAGAAATTCATTCTGGAAGCCTGCTTCCCCAATCAGACTCTGCTGTAGGTTATTCACTGGTGTTAACTGTTATGCAGAAACTGACACAGGAAAACAGGGTGTAGAAGAGACACTTCTGTAGTTCTTATGTAATGGGAGGAACAAGCTCTCTAGTCTCAGACTGGCAGGGGCTGAGCATTTTTGGCTCCTTGCCACACTTGATGTCATCAGCTTATTGGCATATACCCCAAAGAGTAGAAGAATCCAGTTAAAAGATACATGTCCTGAGATATGGAAAAGCACTTAGACTCTGAGATGGAATGGTTATGTATTGAAGGTCATTTAGTTCTATACAAGATGACTATAATTATCAGGGACATGAGTCAGGGTTTTGATATTTGTTTTCTATGCCTCTCATATGTTTAATCTCTCCATTATTTATTCTGATAATCCTTCACTATCTGTTATTTTTCCATTTATTTCTAAAGTTGAGATAAAAGGGGAAATAAACTCCATGAGAGTACAGCTAGCATTGATCATCAGGCTCAGAGTGGTTTTAAGAGGTTCATGCTTATAAACTTAGTAGGGCTCCATGTTTTTGCATTCCATATGTATAGAGTATGTGTGGTTGAGCAATACTGTCTTAATATAAAATATGACCCTTTATAATTATGTTTTTAATATGTGAGTCAATATATGCCAAAATATCCCGTTCTTTTGAGGACTTTTGGGGTCACTCCAAGCTCTAGTCTCCTGAACATTTCAACAACACTTATTTTCAAGTTCATAATTACTTGGGTTTTTTTTTTTCTATCTTCTTCCTACAGTTGATTAGATGGCTGTGATGACTTTCCGGATATATATTTCAAAGTTCTGTTCCTCTCCCAATAATGGAGCAGGTCAGGGATTGTAATCAAGATCATGTATGTGTTTGTGGTGGGGGAGGGAGATTCCAACACTGTTCTGAGGGCTGCGGTGTGGAGAATAGAGATTATGAAGCTTGAAGGGAGAGCAGAACCATGGAGAGCAACAACAGGAGCCTGTAGTGTCATCATCAGGGGCTAGCACCATGGAGAGCTCAAATCACAGGTAGTTTGTTCCGAAAATAGGGGAAGAAAGCTGGACCATGAGTGAAGGCAGCCAGCTCTCTAACAATCAGCCTAAAAGAAGAGACATCAGAGCTTCTGATAACATCATGTTACACACCCATCACTTGTTCTAAAAGGCCTCCTGAAGTCTTTTGTTTGAATCTGTCATACATACCCAAGAGTATATAAAAAGTGAAGACAACCACCAGACTGAATTTGTCAAAGGAGCTTCAGCAATTATTACAAATTACCTATGTATTAGTGGTGGTATAAAGGGTTTTAACTTGCTATAATCAATTATGAATAAAATTAAAGTTATCATCTAGTGAGGTAAGAAGTGCTATAGAGCCTGTGTCCCCTCAAAGACACTAAGGCATGAGGAAGTCAAAAGGTATTACCATCAGATAGGGTATAATCTGTATTAGAGACAGAGTGCTCTAAGGTACCCAAAATTATGTGAACAGTCCAGTCTTGATCATACATGGAAATTAGAAATGAATCATGTCTCTTAAGAAAAATATTGTACTCAGAACTTAGAGGCTGCTGTGTTAATTAGGAAATCTGGTCCCTTTCTTTAGGCTTAGGGACATTTTGGTAAATGGAAAACAGCTCTATCTTTAGTACTTGTTGCCTCAGTGAAGAATATGTAGTTTTCTGAGCTTTTGCTTTGTAAAATTCTCAACAGCTTCATGTGTTCAAGACTCTTGAAAGCTTGGTTTCTCAATGCTAGAAATGAGATGCTAAATAACCTTGTCATAACAGAAAATTGAATTGGGTTTTTACTTGGTTTAAAGAATCATTAGCATCAATTGGTTCTGACCTTGTAAGGAATCATCACTTGTGCTGATTTTAGAATTTATGCAAGGACCTCTAGGCTTGGCCTCATCCAGGAAATAAAATGTCCCAATATAGACAAGGGTTAAAAATGAATTATTGAAAATTAACATGAAAAATCAAAGGAGGAAACATAATCATCAAAACTTTCAAATACCCTACATTTTTTTCCATTTGGTAGTCAGTAAGGAGATGGCCGAGTCCACAGTTTGTTCTCATAGAGATTACTATCCTTATGTGGAATTCTCTTACTGAGAAGTAGATGACAAAAAAGAGATAGTTGGGCCAGTATACAGTTCTACTGGAGTATGAAAAAACAGAGAATGTGACTACTCACAGCCCTGGAGGTTTTATTTCTCTGGTAACTATGAAGATATTTTTCCCTAGCATGTGATTAAGGAAAAAGAACTTTTGATTCCATTCTACATATTATTGGAATTCAATAAAGTAGTAACAGCAAGGGGTACTAAAATAAAATCTAAAGATTTATAGAGCAATGGCTGAACTACCTATTCTGCTATTTCACAGTGACCAGTACACCAAAAAATACCTTCTGCAGAAGTTTATGGCTGCAGAACTATGAGTCACTCTCCAAGTGAATAGTGAATGTCTCCAACAAGGCACTCTTGAAATTACATTTGGACCTTCTTTCTTCCTCAGTTGGCAAGTTGGAAGAAGAAGAGAGGGAGAGAGGGAGGGAGAGAGAGAACATGAGAGAGGGAGTAAGACCACTAGAAAACCTAAGAGTAGTTAGCTGACTCATATTACTGTCATTCTAGTGAACATAATTTCAAACCTTATGTAGCAGAACTACAGGTTGTGCCTTAAGGAGTATAGGGAATGTGGGGAAGCCAAGGAGAAGAGTAAAAGTGCTACATACAGGTCTTATTTCTCTGTTTCAACAAGAGTAATTTTTCTTCTATCTGTTTTATTTATTTGAGAAAGAATTCTCACATTTTTAAAAAAGTGGGAAAAACACTACCCTAGACGAAACTACTAAAATCAAATGGTGCTTAGCCCTAGAGAGAACTTAGGAAAGAGTCTTTGGCATAACTTCTGGATTGGCAGTTGATGTTCCAGTTTGGGCCCCAAAGCACACAGGCTGGTTCTGTGTGGAATTAACTAAACTCTGCTAGGCCAGTGTTTCTCTAGTGGTCTCAACTTCTCTGTACCATAAAATGCACATCTGAAGGAAGAGCATATACTTCCTAAGGGTTACAGCTGCAACTAGGAAGAGAAAAGGAACAGACACAAAACAGAACAGTTACAGCTGCAACTAGGAATAGAAAGTGGATGAAATAAGTCTGCCAAGCAAATATGTAAGCTCCTCTAGAGTGAATGTCTTCTGGACCTCTCTGGCACACAGGACATGATTTCTATACCTGGGCACCTCACCAGGTGGCTGCAGAATGGATGGCAGTAAACAGAAGGTTATTGGGAAGAGAAAAGATATGTGTGGGGCAGAGCAGTACAAGGTTAAATTGTTGTAACCTGGTCTAAAACAAAGTGAGGCTGTCCACCTATCCATCTTTACACTAGGTCAATTCATGGAGTTCTAGAAGTAACTTGAGAAAGAAGAATCCAAGGAAGGCTGATTACAATGTTGAATGTCAAAATGTTCATGAGATAACCATAGGACACATTAAGTTCATAGGGCTTGTTTCCCCCATACCTGGAATGCTAACTTTGGCAATTTCAGTGGAGAAATGTATGAAGGAGGGGGCAGGTGGAAAACTCCAAATATCTAAACTGTTCCTGAGCTAGCCATAGCTCTAATGGCCAGGTTTAGATATTACTGCTCGCTCTTCTCCATCCTCTCAATCCCTGTTCAGCCTTATGAACCTAAAAATATATGTTGTACTCCAGGGAACAATATACCTCAGCAACATATGAAATCTGTTTTTTCTTATTCTAAATGGAAACAGCCACTCTACAACACCCCTTTGACCACTCAAGCATCAATGTATCAAGTAAGTTATCTTGTCCTTAAACCTTTATAATGCATCTCTCCCTGTTTTGATCAAACATTACCAGGTAAGGTAGGAACTGCCTCACTTCCTCTCCAGACCAACTCAGGGGTACCAGGTATCCCTTCTTCATGATCCTAGTCAGAACAGCTTCATTAATAATTATTGCACCAATGCACCCACCTCCCACTATCAGAGTTGGCCTTCTTAGATCCAGAAACAAAAGAGGTAAAATTTATTTAGATAAATGATCATATGTGCCTTTTGCCTCGTTGCAGCAGAGAGAGCAACATGGGTCATCAACAGCTATACTGGAGCCATCCGCGAAAATTCGGCCAGTGTTCTCGTTCTTGCCGTGTCTGTTCAAACTGGCACGGCCTGATCCGGAAGTACGGCCTTAATATGTGCCGCCAGTGTTTCCGTCAGTACGTGAAGGATATAGGCTTCATTAAGTTGGACTAAGTGAACTTCTTTCAATGGGTCATTCAAGACAAGACATCTACCTTATTGCAGAATGCCTAGCCCTTTGTACATAAAATAAAATTTAAACATTCAAAAAAAATGATCATATGTGGTTGTAGATGTTATACATCCATGGATCTGGAGACAGTGAACACCAGACATGAGTTCCCACTATCTGGGCAGATGATACTGTACAAGAACAATGATGCTTGAATTAACTCTTCTAAGTTAACAGACTTTTCTTTTCATCCTCAGCTTCCCAAGATCTTCAGAAATTCTCTATTCAAAATTTATTTTCTCCCAGTCTTTCCCTCAAGCCACTGTTCTAAGACATATTTACAAATGAGGGGATAGAGCATTTCTCTTCCTCTCAACCTTAAGCCTGCATGGAGGCTGGTCCCTCAAGTTGAAGACCCCCCCCCAAAAAAAAAAAAAACAACATAGTGCAGCTGGTGAAGACTTAGCTAACATATAGATTTACTCTGTTCTCCAGTGTTTACATTCTAGGGTTGAAGAGCTCCCAGCTTTCTGGGATGATTTCTTTTTGTTTAGGTACCATCCCGACACCATTAGTTCCAATTGCTGAACAAGTACAGTCTGAGTCACATCTGTCTCTCTTTAATGTAACTAGCAGGATTAGAAGGCCAGGGACTTCAGTTGAAAGTCAAACCTAATGGAGGGTCATTACTGAGATAGAAACACCCAGTGACTCTCCTTGCCTTGCACTTGGCTTGCCCTCTTTCTGGACTCTCAACATCTTCTCAGTGGGCTGGCTCAGCAATGCAAGCCTCTGGGCAAGAAGGATTCCTCACAGGAGGGAGGGGCTGCTGTCTCTATAGTGATTTAGGAAGGAACTCTCTTTGGAGACTGTTGATGGGTATAGGGTGGAAGGATTCAGCTACCCAGCTATAGGGAGGAGATCTCCAGTGTCCCCACATCAGTGAAAACTCCTTTACCATGATGGAGAGAGGAATGTGAGGAGGTCAGACAAGATGAAGTGATTATCTCTCCAGCATCCTGGATCTTCGCCTATTTTCTTCAGATGAAATTCTCTACATCATCCTCCCCAGTTTTAATCCCTCCCCTTTCCACCCTCACCCTACCCTGTATCCATACCTCCTGGCCACTGGGTCCATCACCCGAGAGCCTCCTCCCTTTTCTCCTCCCCTGCAGTTCTTTCTGTTTTTCACTGGCATCTGGCCGGGCAGTTACCACCCTCCCCCTCACTCGCTCCACAACCCCTTGCTCTGCAGAGGTCCTATTCCTATCCCCTCCCCCATCCCTTGCCCAGCTCTGACAAGGCAGGAGACAGGAGGATGCATTCCTTCAGTCCCTTCACAGCCAGCTGCTCTCCCTCCTCTGGGACCCTAGGCTCTGAGCTCTGACTGCCTCCCTGGTCTCCTTACAAACTGTCCCCTACCACCCCATTAACCATCAGCAGCCTTCAAGAAAGCTGAGGTACCCACACAACCCTGACCTACATAGCCAGGTCCAGGGCAGCAGGAGGGGCTCTTCCCTAAGGCCCTTCATCACTGTACCCCCCCCCCCCCCCAATTTTGAGTTCCAGACTGTGGCTAAGGTGCTAGGCATGCTACCCCACCCAAAATCTGGGAAAATAAATGTTTAGCCCAGGAAAGCTTTGGGTTTTTCATGCATCCTTCTTCCCAAGTATCTTGATCTTTCTTTTTGCCTAACCACCCCCACGCCTCTGCTCACGTTTGGGTTTCTTTCCCCCACTCTGCCACCGTTAAGGATATTGCCATTCTCGGGCCTAATCTACCCAGTGTTATTTTGCTCCAAGAAGAAGCCCCCTTCCTTGCCTATGCTCTCCTCAGCAGCCTCACCCAGGCCCCCTTCCCTAGCCACTTGGATAACTGCCTCGAATAGGGGAGCGGAAATATTATTTGCTTGCAGCAGTTTGGGGAATTGCACTGGCCACCCAACCCTCCAGACATACATACACAAACACCCGACACACGCCCTGATTGTCTCACTCCGCCCCCAACACACACTGACTGACACAGATACACACATACGCGGGAACGCAGAACCAGACACCAATAGAGATGCACACACCCAGACACACACGGACAGCAATACATCCAGACTCCGGGCGGCTATAACGGACCACAACCCCAGGGCACACGCAGACACACTCGACAGTATAAAGAAGAGTGCATTCCCGGCACACCCACGACCCACGGAGACACAGATGTTCAGACACGGGGGTACTGGCACCCAATGGCGACTGAAACCCCGGGTTCCAAACAAAGCCGACAGACTTCCTCTGCCCCCCAAGCCGCTCAAAACCCCCGCCCCGGTTGCTGCCCACCTCCCCTGGCGCCGCCTCCTTCCTCACTCACCGTCCTGGGAGAGGTTGGCCTCGCCAGGCGCCCAGCAGCAGGCGAAGAGCAGGAGCAGAGGGAGAGCGGAAGAGGCCCCCATTGTGCTTCCCGGCCGGCTCCCTGCTGGGCTCGAGCGAGCCTCGGTCCCCTGGGGCTGGGGCTGGGGCTAGGAAGGAAGTAGACTAAGATGCAGAAAGGGCGCCCCGGAGCCACTAGAACCCCAGGTCCGAGGCGGGGGGGACCGGGAGGGAGCCGGCACTGCTGCAGTCACTGGGATTAAATAGGATGCTCGGAACAAACCATTCGGTTGGAGGTGGAGGGGGGGGCTGGTCGCTGTGGGGGGTGGCAAAGGGGCGGGCTGCCGCATTCCCCACTCCCCCTTGTCCCCTCGCCCCCTCCCTGCAGCCAAGGCGCCTTCCACCCTCACCTCTGGGAGCTCTGCCAGCCTGGCTTGGGTGTGGAGCTCAGAGAGGGAGCTGCTTTAGCGGCAGCGCCCGGTGCGCACCCCTCTTAGGTTTGGGGTGGAGGGAGGGAGCTTGGTAGGTCCCTGGGCCAGCTGGCGAGAGCGGCCACTGCAGGCCTAGGCAAGGGTGTGCCCAGTAGCCTCCAAAGGTTTGCTCTTCCCCGTTTAGCCACTGGGGATTCCCAAGAGTCCTGGGCGTCCCCTATCAACAATGTGCCCAGGGACTTCTCCCCACTGGGTAACCAGTTTCCTTGACCGTTCTCCTCAATACTAACATCCCTAATTCTTCTAACCCAAGAGCTCCTGCATGGAGGCCAGCAACAATTTGTGGCCTCAGGCGGTTTCCGTGAAAGACATCTTTCAGTAAACACACAAGTCAACATTTCCCTTCATCCCTGTCACAGAAATTACCCCCTTCCCCCAAAATAGTGATTCCCCTTAATACTCTTGCTCAACCCAATGGCCTACAAAGCAACCCAGTTTCCCCCTTAATATTTCCGATGCCCCACCTCTACTCCATGGACTTTTCTCCAATATTTTTCTTTTTCCTTAATCTTTCAGAGGCTCTTGTTCTTGCTTCTCAAGTTTTAGTGAATAAGATTCCTGGGTCAGTGGTCTGATTTAGAGACCCTCAGGAAGCTTCCCCTTTAAGGACCTGTGCATCTGTTTAATGTAGTTCTTGTCCCTGATCCAGATATAATATGGATGAGAGGCAGGGTGTCCATATTTGCTCTTGGCTGAATAGTTCCAAATCTCTGGGGTTCCTATTTTCTCTAGAAGGTTTCCTAGTATCGCTAGAAGATCGTTGGTACATCTTAGAAAGGGATTCTTCTGAGTCAATTTGTTCAAACTCAGATTTGGGGAATCAACTTCTAAATTTTAGAATCTCTGAATCAAAGAATTTTACATTTATAAGCATTGTTATAAAATATGTGTTTCAACCCCTTATTATTCAGGTGCAACTTAGGTCCAAAGGGCTTTAACTGACCTACCCAAGGTTGTACTGACAGTTAATAGTAGAAAACACAATATCAGTTAGGGCATGGAATGATAAGGTTTTCAAGGTGCTTTCCACCCTCTTTGGTCATATTTTGTCCCTAGATGAGGGATTTGGCTCCATGTCTTCCAACTCCTGGACCAGCCCCCTTCTGTGCTGATGACTGGGCCACACCCTACTAATCCTTAAAATTTAGATTATCTTTCTCCTTTTCAGCCCTTGGTGATGGATGCAAGCAGAAGGGTCTGGGAAGTACTTTGTAATCATTAAAGCTTTGCATAAATGTTAGTCACTGATGGACAGGGCCCAGAAAGAATATTCTCCAGGGACATCATTCACATTAGTCAGATGCTGCCCCACTGTTTTTCCCTCAGTGTTTCTAGAGCTTATCCATGGTTTCTGCAAAAAGAGCTCTGCCTGCCTCTTGAATATTTCTTGAGTATATGGGTTGTTTTAAAAAATTATTGTCAGGACAGTTTTTGACTACCTTGGGCTGCCTGTCTTCCCAGCCTTGACAGTTGCCAGTGACTCCAAATTCTTCCTCCTCCATGGGTTCTCTTGCGTCTTGAAATCTCTGAGAGACAAAGATGAAGGTATTAGTGTGATTGAGAGATGTAGAGGGCTGGGTGTAAGAGAGAGGAGATGATGGTCTATGGGGTGGAGGAGGGGGATATAATAAGGAAACTGGAGTAGCTGACAAAAGTTGGACCAAGTTGGCAGGAATTTAGCCATGCAGAAAATAGCTAGGAGCAGGTGTGTTTTCAAAAAAAGGATGGGACTTCAGAGGGGAAGGATAAGTCTACCTTAGTTAAAGGATCTTTTTTTATTTCATTAAAAAAATTTTTATTTAATTATTTTTCAACTACAGTATTCCGTCTTTTATTCCCATCCCAGCCCATCCCCCCTGTCCCCCACCTCCCTCCCATTTCCACCCCCCTTAGTTGTTGTCCGTGTGTCCTTTATACTAGTTCCTAGTTAAAGGATCTTAATGGATAAAAAGTATTATCTTTGGAGCTGGAAGAAACTTTAGAGATCATGTAAGTGAGTTTAAGAGAGGACAGGTTAGTGTTGGGGGGGAGTGAGACTGGAGATGAGTGGGATGGGGGTGGCAGGATGTGGGATTAGGTCCCAAGTGCTTCTAGCTGTTTTTCTTTTCTTTCTTGTCTGCTGTTCTGCAGTGGTCCCCTTCTGCTTGTCCTTTAATTCTCTAATGATTCTGCTGGTCCAGCCCCGCCTTGTACTGGTACTGCCTGGGAGGAGAACTAAGTGTGGGAGGAGAGGAGGGGAGTTGTTTTGGAGACAGAGTATTAAGAAGAAGCACATAAGAGTCTGGAATGCTCCTGTCTCCCTTTCCCTTTTATACATCATCAGCATTAGTTTGGCAGTACTTTAGGCCCTGGGAGTAGGAAGCAGTCGTTGGCTTTTAGAATCATAGAATAAAAGCGTATTAGAGGTATAAGAGACCTTCAACATTACCTAATTAATATGCCTTGCTGAACAGATGATGAAAATGAAATTCAGAGAAGTTAAGTGACTTTCTGTGTTCATACAGCTGTACAGTAAAAGGTTACCAGTATTTCAGAGGGGAGGCACACACTTCCCTTGGAGGCAGGAGAAATAAGTAGAAACAATCCAAGTACTCCCCAGCAGCATACAATCTGAGAAATTCCTCACTCCTGCGTAGCTCAGAGTGAAAGGGTAGTTTCTCTTACAGATGTGGATGTCTACGTTGGAATAACTCTTTATCTGTAATCATTCTAACGTCCTTTGTACATGTGCACCCAGCACCGCACAGAAACCCTATTCACTAGGAATAGAGTTTTATAAAGAAGACTGACCAACAAGGATTCTCCCTATCATAAAAATAGGTAAAATAAAAGTATATTGGGTTGTGATCTCTATGGTTACTTACCCCTCTAAAATGCTGTGGCATGCAATATGTGTTTCCCAGAGACTTGCACAAAGTCTGGAGTGGGTTGTCTGTGGGATTAAAGAATTGGTAGCCACAGTGATAATGGAGGGTTGTGGCACAGAAGGGGAATGAAAGGGAAGGCGAGTTTTGGCTCCTAGATGCCCCTGTCCACTCAGCAACAGCCTGGGTCACTGGGGGTGTGGAATGTGAAGCTGGCACTGTGCTGAGCTCCTCAGCTGTGTGGGCCCTCGGCATTCCTTTCCCCATGCTGCTCCTGTAGAGGGAGAAGAGGGAACTCAGCCTGAGTTGGGTGAATACAATATATTTATCTGGAAGGGTGATGACAACACCTGTAGGAAAAAAAATTCAGAAGACTTGGCTCAGTTCTACATTGCACTGTAACCCTTGTTGTTTGTCTGATCTTTTCTTTACCAGTAAATTCTACATAGATTTTCACATTGTTTTCCTTTTTTATTTTTCACCTAACTAAACCAGTACTCCTTATTCAGCTTCTCACTTCTACTATCCAGTTTTAATTAACCCCATCCTTAATAAGCTCTGTATGCATTTCAATTCTAACCTTAATAGAATTCTAATTTAATCTGTCACAAACGCTAACTACTAACCCTAATACAAAACCCAATTTAATTATCAATTTTAACCACTATCTTAATTCTAATCTGTTCTAAGACAGTAACTAGGACAGCAACTTGCACATAATAAAAATTATCAAAACTACCATTTATTGAGAACCTATTGTATGCTGACTTTGCACTGGGTAGTTTACATACATACTATCTTATTTAGGTACCTGAAAATATCCTAATGTAATGGGCATTATTAGCTGCCTTACAACTAGAGATAATATAATTTAACCAGATTATGTAATTTGTAAAGGCTAAATCCAAATCTGCTATTTACTTTCTGCTTGACTAGAAAGCCTGTGCTCATCCCTTTTTCTGCCAATAAATACTTCTTGGTCATCTTTCTAAAATCTTAACTAATCCTGACTGGAATGATTTCTAACATACTGCATTTTTGAAAGTATATTGTTAGATTTTAAGAAATAAAGAGTAGTATAAGTAAAAATCAAATAAACACAAAACAAGAGGCCAAATTTCCCTGCCCAGAAACCCTATTGACACTTTAAAACATTAAAGTAATGTATACAAATACATTACTTTAAATATATATACCTGCATTACTTTAAAGTTAAAACAATCAAACTAGAAGAAACAAAACCAAAATCAGAAGCCTTCTTCTCCTTCCCAGACTGCCCATACTACACATTGCCAGGGGCATCATTCAATTTGGTGTTGTACAACACAGCAGTCCTGCCTCCCATGGCATAAGAAAGCAGGTACAGTCAAGGTAAATACCAGTGGAACCACTTAGTATATGTACATGACTTAGACATGAAGATCACTGGACATTTTGAATTTAGAATTAACAATAACTATTAAAGACCAAGTTTCGACCCTTGGCTGGTGTAGCTCAGTGGATTGAGCACGGGCCTGCGAACCAAAAGATTGCAGTTTGATTCCCCATCAGGACAGATGCCTGGGTTGCAGGCCAGTTCCCAGCAGGGGATGCACCAGAAGCAACCATACATTGATATTTCTCTCCTTCCCTTGCCTTCTAAAAAGACAAATAAATAAAATTTTTTAAAAAGACCAATTTTCTATATACTAAGCTCTTTACATGTATTATATCTTTTAATATTTACAAGCTCTCTGGTCTGTATACATTTCCCTTATTTTACAGATGAGGATAGCAAGGACCGGAGAAGTCAAGTCATTGGCACAATAGCACAAAGATGGTGAAAGAGAAACCACAGTTTCAAATACAGATTTGTCTTACTCCAAAGCCTAAATTTTTAACCACTAGACTTTGCCAAAAAGGCTTGTGAGAGGACAGGTTATTTGATCTTGCTTCTGAAGGAGGGATAGACAGAAGAATGACCCATGAGACTGTAGATGGACTCATCACTGTGGGAGGAAACAGGACAAAGGGAAAAGGGGCAAGAGAACTAAAAGTACAGCGGGAACTGAGTAAGAGGTGAGAGAGCAATCAAAGAATAGAACAGATATAAGTGGAGACCAGAGACATTTTTGTGATAAATTCAGGCAGAAACAAAATGTAGTAAATATAATGAGTGCCACTATTGCTTTAGTTGTAGGTTGATTGATGTATTTTAAGAAGACAATAGATACACATAATCATCTGCAAACGAAAACCACTTTTTTGGTTACATGTGTTTGTATCTGTAGTGTCTCTGACAAATTACTTCTGCATTCCTGTACTTGCATTCCAAGCTCTAGCAATATGAATGACTTGTTGTTTCATGCCTCAGTGTCTTTGCATATACTGTTTCCTATACTTGAATCACCCATCTCATTTCAAGCCTGATGAAACTTATGTATGTGTTTATCTACTCAAACATTGATGAGATGTCACCACCCCTGTGAAGCCTTCTGTCCAGAAATAATCATTCCTTGTTAGGTGCCACCATTACACTGATATATACCATATTTTTCAGACTATAAGATGCACCCCCCCAATTTGGGAGGAATAATGGTTGTTAATGCTGCTGTTGAGTTCTGTTTACATTGGTGAATTATTATGATATTTATGCTATTAAATATTTTACCACGGTTTTTTTCTTCAAAAATTTTTTTCCTATTTTCTTTCTCTAAAACCTAGGCATGTCTTATGGTCTGAAAAATACAGTACTTCCACTGTTACACTTCTTTCATTGGGTTACAATGGTTAGTTTATGTGTTTTCTTTTCTAGCTATGACCTCCTTAAGGGAAGGAATGGTGTTTCATGAATCTTGTAATTCAAGCCTAATGTAGAAATGTAAAGATAACATATTCTCCACTAATTCTACTAAATTAAGTTGAAATAATATCTTTGTAGATACATAGGCTTCATAAAACACCTTTTTTCAGAAGCACATACATGCATATATACACAAAATTTTAAATATACTCCCTAAGGTGAATGATTCTAATATACATGCATATATATTTTATCTACTTATTTAAGGAATAGTTTATAATTCTTGTAATTGATTTTAGAGACTGCCACACACTTTTGCATCTCATCAGTTGTGGAGAATTTTAATAATTTGAGATTGGCTTTTAATTTTGAAAATAGCCAAATGTCTTTGGGATCCCAGCCTTTTGGATAAGTGGAGGTTCATGTTGGGTAATGCAAAAACAAGATTTGATTGCAAAGTGAAAGGAAATGGCTTATAAGTTGACTAACATGTTGGTTCTTTTTTTCCTTTTTTATTATTGGTATTCTATTAAGGCAGTTTGCAAAGAGGAGTTCTAGAAATTTCTGAACAGTGTCATTCTAGTCTATTTGTTAATACACACCAAATTAAACAAGAGTTTTGTCACCTTATAGTTACACCTGCTGAACATATAAGAACACACCATATGTCTGGAATAGAACTCCTGATCATTTATTTAGTTTATTGACTTTCCATATGAAATACACAATAATAGTTGATATTGGATGTTTTGTTCCAGCTGTTTTGTTCCAGTATATATGACAAATTATAGACTCCCAGGTATTATTTATTACAAAATAAAACAAATAATCGTTGCTCTTACCTCAACTCCCACCTCATTTTTGAGTCTTATTTTATATGTAAGGAATAATACAAGGGTCAGGGGTAGGATAATATTCAGGGATGCAAACTGCTTGACAATGAAGATGAATATGATATTAATGGTTTGTTTTTAGAATTGTAAAATAAGAGCAAATGTCAAAACATGCTGGGCTTTTGAGACTGCAAAAATGAGTAAGTCATGAAACTTACCTTCAAGGAACTACTAGTTCAGTCTGAAAAATAAGCAAACACATAATTACTGTACCATATGAGAAAAGCTAAAGTACAATTATATATAAGTCACTGAAGAATAAAAGAAGAGGCAGAGATTAAATGTGTAGACCTTAAGAAATGCTAAGAGTTTTCCAGTAGTTCAAAGGATTAAAGACATTACAAAAAATGGAACAGCATATGCAAAAGCAGGAACACAGAAAACAATATAGTTGGTGTGGCTAGATTATGAAGGGAAATTATGCTAGAGATTTTCCTTTATTCAGCAGACAAGTAGTCAGTGCAAGATTTGCATTTTAGAGTGATAACTATGGCAGTGGTGGGTGGATGGACTGAAGGATACATATCATTTGATTAAGAAGCCTGACCATTCTGGGGACCATTCAACAACATGACATTGCACAGAGCCCAGTGAGTGTGGTGTTGTCTCAACCAATGGGTAAGGTGGAAATAACACCTGGAACAATGTTTTAGGACCTAAACAGCAATGGGTAGTGTGGGGTGGAACACACAGGTGTGGACAGTGGTGCACAGTAACATGAAGTTGCATGGAGGATGGGGTAAGGTTCGATGATCATTTTTCCTGGTATTCCAGGGACTGAGGCACTTTTCTAGACTTCCAGTGCTAATACTGGGAAGGTCCCTGATAAACTAGAATGTATGATCACCTCAGTTAGATTCTGGCAAAAGCAGCTTGCACTCTGTGGCAACTGTTACTCAGAACTTTTCCTTGGCAACCAGCTGGGGTCATCTTCATGACAGACTAGAGAGGAATGAAGCTGAGTGAGTTACTTTATGTTTTAGAGGAGGTAGAAGTAGGAAGAGGTAGGAGATGACTATGATTCAGAAAAGCTAGGCCAGTTGGACAGGAGGAAACGAAAGGTTAAGTTAGAGCCAGAGAGTGGAGATTGGTGTCTGGATCATAATCCTGGGCTCCTGCTGGTGGTAGGGAACATTACAGAGTCAAAACACAAGCATTGCAGAGTGACAATAAATATTTAGCTTTTTATTCATGCATAGATTTCATTTAGTCAACATATATTCATTCACCATTCATGGAGTGCCTACAAATGGAGTGCCTGAACTTTGCATATGCTCTATCGTTTAGTCTTCAAGCATAGCCCTATGACTTGAAGGTATGATCATTACCATTTTACAGGTGAGGAAAACAAAGCTCAGGAAATATGGTAACTTCCTATAAGTCACACATTAACTGGGGGAGCCAAGATCTTCATTTAGATTTGTCTCCAAAGTCTCTGGTCATTCCAGCACACCAGTATATCCATCTATGCCTGATCATGATATACACAGGCACCTGTTAAAATAATACAGGTGCTAAGGAAATTCTCGTTCCAAAGGTTAATGACAAAGCTCTGGATTTAAAAAGATCTTAGGACCAAAATGGATCACAGATGACCATGAGTTATCCAAAGACAACAGATTAAAATATCAAGAATAACAGAAAACCATATAAGAGGGCCTAAAATAACATCTCATGTTCAACTCATAACCATCAGCCACAACCTTACTCACCTACCAAGGTTTGTTCTCAACCAACTATTTAAGAAAAAAGGATCAGAGAAGAGGTTCTAAAATGATGAAAGAACTAGCAGAAGGTTAAGAATTAGGACAAAGATCCCAAGATCAGGTTCTGGGTACAACTTTAAGAAGTCATTCCTAACTCAACCCATTGAAGAAATAATGTAGGAGTGTGAGAAAGCATGGATTTTGAAGTTGGACTCACGAGGCTTGAATACCAACTATTCCACTTCCCTTATTTCAGTTCTTTTTTTGTTTGATGAAAATTAGACATTATTAGTGTGTATTTTGTAGGTATCCTGTGATGATTAAAAGAGGACATTTATGCAAAATTCCTAGTTAAGAACTCAATGCATAGTAGTACCCTTTTCACTTTGGAGCATGTGTGTGAGAGAGATTTCTCTGCTCTACTTAGGTGTACCATAAAATCTTACTCTATGCTCATTGTTTAAATATAAAGTACTTTTTGGATATACATTTTAGGCTCCAATAACTTATATATTCTTACTCTGGACTCCTCTGTTTCACCTGTTCTCTGCTACCCTCATGTGGCTACCCTCATCCCTCACCATTCCTCATCCTAAACTCAGTGTTGTCGCTTTGCTGTAATGCAGCCACTTCCCAGCTTCTTGGCCAAACTAGCACTCAACTCCTCTGAGTTAAAAATATGTACACAAAACATTTTTTAAATTAATTAATTTATTTTTAATGTATGGCTCTGTTTTTAATTTTTAAATTAAATTTTGGGGGGTAATATTGGTTAATAACACTATACAAATTTCAGGTGTACGACTTTATAATAATCTATATATTCCATTCTGTATTCATCACCCAAAGTTTAGTTTTCTTCCATCACTATATATTTGATGCCTTTTTCCCACTTCATTCTCCCCCACTCACCCCATCCTCTCTAGTAACTACCTTTCTGTAGTCCATATCTGTGCTTGTTTTTTTGTTATTGTTCATTTATTGCTTTTTTGTTTTATATCCCACAAATGAATGAAATCATATGGTTCTTGTTCTTTTTTTTTCATCTTAGTCTTATTGATAATAGCCATTCTAACAGGTATAAAATTGTATCTCTTTGTAATGTCAGCTTCCTCTTCTCAAGTTGTATCATCTCAGTTTTTCTAAACTCTTCTTATTTGATTCTAATATTTATCTAATCTTTCAGAGATTCTGTCTGTAGAAAACACATTCTGCATTTTTAGAGTTTGGATACCAGTAAGATCTCTAAATTTCAATACCATCACCTGTTGTTCTGTTGCACATCAAGCTCTCTGTCCTATCAATGCTGAAAAAGCAGTATGTTGCCATAGATAATTTAATCATATAAATGACCTCTTTTTGCTCTCAAGGTTATTTTTTAAGTTAATTAAGAAAAATACACACATTCTTGTTTTGCCAAAGTGTAATGGTGGGCTTTGGATAGCCCAGAATGTCAGTGCTTCAGAGTGAAAATTTGTGGACAAAGCATAAATCTGCTTTGCTCCTCTCCTAATAGACTAGGGCATCTGGGAAGAGGAGTGAAGGATTATTTAGCATACAGTAAGCACACAAGTTTGGTTGAAAAACTTTGTAGATGAGAGTAAAGGGAAATAAAGTTGCGGAGGTATTTTAAACCAAATTTGAGAGGGCAGGATTTGAAAACCAGATACTGAAGACTTTTACTTTTATCTTAATGTCAGTGGAGAAATTGTCATAGCAGGTTTTTATGCCACTGAATTGATATTTAAAGATTAATCTTCAGATTCAGTATGGTAAAAATAGTAATTCTTTCTTCCTTTTATTATTACTTTCTAAAATTGACTTACTCATGCTTTGCTACTTTCTTTTTTTTTTAAAAAAATTTATTTATTTTTTTAAAGAGGGGGAAGGGAGGGAGAAAGAAAGGGAGAGAAACGTTAGTTTGTGGTTGCCTCTCATGCTCCCCCCACTGGAGAACTGGCTTGTGACCTAGGCATGTGCTCTAGGCTGGTAATCAAATCTGTGACCCTTTGGTTCTTAGGCTGGTGCTCAATCCACTGATCCACACCAGCCAGGGCTCTTTCTTCCTTTTAATTGGTAAATTTAGTGCAATTCTATGGTTAATTGCAATATTTAATTTTATAAAACCTGACCAGTCAATTCCAAAACTTCCTTGGAAAATAAAGTGAAAAATAGCCATGATTTTAAATACGTGGGGTTTGAGGTAGAAGAGATTTTCCAGCTATCCTAAGTTACTTTAAAATTATTGTGATGAAAACACTAAAATATAACAAGAATAAAACAAATATTTTTAATTAGATTATTTTTATTGATTATGTCATTACACTTGTTCTATTCCCCCCTTCATTCCCCTCCACCCTACCCCCATCCCCACCTTTAGTTTATGACCATGTGTCTCAAGTTCTTTAGATTCTATATTTCCCATACTATTCTTGCCCCCCATCTATTTTCTATCTACTGTCTATGCTACTTATTTTCTGTACCTTCTCCCCCCTTCTCCTCCTCCCACTCCCCTGTTGCTAACCCTCCCTGAGATCTTCATTTCTATGTTTCCACTCCTGATCTAGCTGTCCTTTTTAGTTTGCTTTCGTTTTAGGTGTGGTTGTTAATAACTGTGAGTTTTCTGTCTTTTCACTGTTCATATTTTTTTAACTTCTTTTTCTTAGATAAGTCCCTTTAGCATTTCATATAATAAGGGCTTGGTGATGATGAACCCCTTGAATTTGATCTTATCTGAGAAGCACTTTATCTGTCCTTCCATTCTAAATGAAAGTTTTGCTGGATAGAGCAATCTTGGTTGTAGGTCTTGGGATTTCATGACTTGGAATACCTCTTTCCAGCCCCTTCTTGCCTGTAAGGTCTCTTTTGAGAAATCTGCTGACAGTCTGATGGGGACTCCTTTGTAGGTGACTGTCCCCTTAGCTCTCGCTGCTTCTAGGATTCTCTCCTTCATTTTAATCTTGGCTAATGTAATTCTGATGTGCCTTGGTGTGTTTCTTCTTGGGTCCAACTTCTTTGGTACTCTCTGAGCTTCCTGGATTTCCTGGAAGTCTATTTCCTTTGCCAGATTGGGGAAATTCTGCTTTATTATTTGTTCAAATAAGTTTTCCACTAGTGGCTGTGCCTTTCCCCCTCTGGTACTCCTGTAATTCTGATGTTAAAGCGTTTAAAGATGTCCTGGAGGTTCCTAAGCCTCTCCTCATTTATTTGAATTCTTGCTTCTTCACTTTTTTCTGTTTGGCCATTTTTGCTTTCTTCTGGTCCACTCCATTGATTTGAGTCCCAGTTTTCTTTTCATCGCTATTGGTTTCCTGTGCAATTCCATTCATTTCAATTAGTTTAGCCTTCATATGTTCCTCTAATTTGTGACTATAATCAACCAGATCTGTGAGCATCCTGATCACCAGTGTTTTAGACTATGCATCTGAGAGTTTTGCTATTTCTTCATTGCTTAGATTTATAGGCTCTGGGGCTTTGAGATCTTCTTGAGCCATTTTTGGTCTGTTCATGCCCATTAAGTATGAGGAGCAGAACCTTGGACTCCCAGGTCACTGGGTTGTGATGCTGTATGTGGGAGTGTGGTCAGAGCGGGGAAATGGTGGTGCCCTCTGCTGCCGCTGGCCGCTGGGGCCTGCTGAGTCCCGTCTAATGGCCCACTCCCTTGCTTGTCTATCTGCGCATGAATGCATCACCACAGTCAACCCGCAGCCCTGCTCCCTCGCTGTTTCCCCGAGGTCATTCGCTGGGTCGCTCACTAGGTCCAACCTTGTGCCTGGGTTCCACGCACCTGAGTCCATGTGACCGAGTTTTCCTGTGCAACCCTGCTCCACCAGCTGCTGACTTCACCCCTGTTACAGGTCAGGCTGAAGAATTTGCTATTATCAGACTTCTGAAAAGTTCAATTTTCTGTGTTCTGGTTGTGTTTTCTGTTGCTAATATTAAGTTGTCTCTAAACTTGGTTGTGTGGGAAAGCACGGTGTCTCCACCTATGCCTCCATCTTGGTGGAAGTCCTAAAACAAATATTTTTATGGAATAAGAGAGCATAGTCACAAATCAACATGAGAAGTTAGTGTATGAAGAAGACTACTACCTTCATCATATACTGTACTTCTAATCAAAACTAGAGGTTGTACTGTTTAATGAATGGCATTTGAATAATTAGTTTTCAGTTTGCCAGATTGGATGGGGTATGTTAAGTGCCTCCACCAACCTCATGCACAAACAAATTTCCCATGGACTGAAGTTACAATTTTTTAAATAAACAAAACACCACTGAAAGAAATTTTTTTAAAACTATAGAACAATATATTTAATTTTAGAATGAAAACCCTTCTTGAGCAAGACACAGGACCCAGAATCAGTAAAGGAAGGAGCTGACAAGTTTTACTGCATGATTTTTTAAAAATTGATATTATTGTAGACAAAATAAACAAAGTTTAAAAGTAAGTTACAGAGTGGGACATTTTTATTTAGCAAGATACTTAATTGATAATATGAAAAATATCTAACAATAACACATAGAAAGACAAATGATTGAAGAGCAAATTACACACAGAGTATCAGTAGAAAGTTTCCAATAAACATCTGAAAAGATGATCAACTGCATTTGAATTTTTAGAAATATAAGTTAAAGCAACTAAAAGACCCTTGGCTATTAAAAATTACAGTGATGGGTAATATTCAATCTTGGTAAATATTTGGGAAAACAAGCATCTTCATTCGTTGTTAGTGAAAATGAAAATCTGTGAAACGTTTTTGAAGATATTTTGGCAGAATATATCAAAATCATGTATGGAAATATTAGTAGTGTTATTGTTACCGAACAACAGGTTTAAGGGGGGGGCAATATTTGGCCCACCTAGGGATGCCAAAAACTGCTACACAACAGGGGCCCCTCCCAAGGACAGAATACTAATATCTACTGGGCTCTTCTGTCTGCTGCCAATTGGAAAGACATCTCTCAATGCCAGAGATTTGTGGAAACAGAATGTTTATTTAATGCTATTCAGGCCTAATGCCTCCACTAAAATATCAAAGTCCTCTAGGGTATACACCTACAATCATATAGCGCTCCCTTCTCCTGCTGTCCCAACTCCGGGTACCGTAAATCAAGAAAAGAGCACACGTTTGTTTTTCAGGCCGCTGGAATTGTCAACTGTGTCAGGCAGGATCTCTAGTTAATCCAAACTACTGTGGTACCCTCTCATGGTCCACTGGCAAGAGTTCTTTGTACCCAGTTCCAGTCAAAGTCTCTCCTGCTTTCCAGGCCATGTGGACAAAGGGGGCACCCCAAAGCCACGTGGGCTTCTTCTACCAAAGCTGCAGGGGTCCGAACTCCACCAAAAGCATGTGTCTTTCTTCTTCACCTGGCTGCAGGGGTCTCCATTCTGGCAAAGCTGCGTGGTTTTCCCTTTCACCTCACCAAGAGGGGGTTCTCACTCTGCTGAAACCAGGTGGCTTTCCCCTACATGACTGCAGGGGTCCTCACTCTGCTCCAAACAGCGTGGCTCTCCCCTCACCTGGGCAGTTATCCCCTCATGTCCTGGAGCCCATCTTTTTCCAAGCTCTCCCACAGGCACCCTCACTCAGGGGCGCAGCCACTAGTTACATCCTGGGTATCCAGCCACTCCGTTCTCCCTGGCTCAAAACTCGGCCACAGCTATTTAACAAATCTATGAAACCAGTTAAAGGTTATACATATGTTAAATAATCATTCCAGAGGTTAGCTGCAAAACTGTTGCTATGCAAAACAGCTCTCAATGGCCTGGCTCCATTCATTTCTTCCCCCTGGGGGGAGGGGTGAGGACATCTTATATATCTTTCCAATATTCCTATACACTTTGAATTCTGGACACCATTCCAAATCTTTTTTTGGGCCCCCCTCCCTTGACTGCACCCTGTATCACTATTTCTACAAACCTGTGCTATAGATCTATTCACACATTAATGCCATGATTTATGCATATAGAGGTGATTCACATCATTGTTTCTAGTAGTGAGAAGCAGAAAACAACCTAAAATTCTATCAATAGTAAATTAGTGAAATAAATTATACCATATTCATACTTTATAATAACATATAACAGTTAAAAATGAGATAAACTTTGATGTACCAACATGGAAAGATAACCAAGATGTATTGGTAAGTGAATATACAAAGAAAAACACATACTATTATCCCTTTCACATAAAATAAGGGGGGAAAGCTATGCTTCTAACATACATTTGATTATATTACATTTTTAAAAATATTTATTTATTTATTTATTTTTAGAGAAAGGGTAAGGGAGGGAGAAACATCAGTATGTGGTTGCCTCTCACATGGTCCCCACTGGGGACCTGGCCCACAACCCAGGCATGTTCCCTGACTGGGAATCAAACCTGTGACATTTTGGTTCACAGCCCGCACTCAATCCACTGAGCTATGCCAGCCAAGGCTGATTATGTTACATTTTATATACATGTAAATTTGTGTTTAATTGAATGAATAGATACTTACTGGCTATATGACCTTCGGCAAGATGCTTAACTTCTCAGTATTTTATTCTCCTTATGTGGAATGTGAAGATAGTAAAAGTACATATTCACTAGGATAGCATTGTTATACCCAGCTAGGAAAATTATAGCTAGGGCATTACCCAACCCTAAATCTGCAGTTCCTGGAACAGGGTAATGAACAAACATCCGGGAACAATTGGGTTTAAAATTCTAGCCAAATAAGGTAACTAATGCGGGCCGCCAGAAAGTGCCCACCAGCAGCAGCACCCACCAATCAGGGACCCTCACCGTTTTAAATAAGCCAATAGCTAACTGCCACCTCTGCTTCTGTATGCCTTTGCTTGCTTGCTAGAAAATATAAATACCCAGTAGTCTGTAAGCCAGGCGCGACTTCCATTTTGTAGCTCTGAGTAGCTACGTGACTCCGGTCACAGTTGGGGAAGTTCGCCCCTGCGCAGGAAAACCTTTGGCCATTAAAATTTTTATCAATTCAGTTCCGGACTCCGAGAGTGTGTATTTACCCGCTGATCGTCTACAACAAGCATGATGAGGCTTAAATAAATTAATCTATTTAAACTGCTTTGAATAGTGCTGAGCACATAGTAGGCACTTGATAATATCATATTATTTAGATATATGTTAAACTTTGGAAAATAAGTTGTTATTCCTAAGCTGGGAATAAGATTTAAGGCATAAGAGGGGGCTATAATTATTTATATTATATTCCTAAATGTTTAAAGTGATTATGTGCCCATCTGTTGAGTGACTAATATATATATATATATTTTAAATTTAATTTTGTTTTTGAGAGAGAGGAAGAGAAACATCAATGTGTGGTTGCCTCTTGTGTGCCCCACCCCCAACTTGGGACCTGGTACACAACCCAGGAATGTGCCCTGACTGGGAATAAAACTTTTTGGTTAATAAGCTTGCATTCAATCCACTGAAACACACCAGCCAGGGCTAAAATATATTTTTTAAAGGCTTATCTAAAGAAGTCTGTTAAAAATGATGATAGAAATCCAGGAACAAAGTCAAACAGTCCTGAGCTAGGGCAGGACCATTGGGAAAGGAAATAGGTACTGCAATTTGGTATTGGTTATGGGAAGCCAGAGAGAGGGAGAAGGCAGAGCTGACTCTCAGCTTGAGGGTTTGATGATTAACTTGGAAATGTTGAACCATGGGGAGAAACAGTGGAGTTGGGAAAGCCCTTTGTGGGGTAGTATTTTAGTATGGAGGAACGTTTGTATTGTTTGAATTACCTTGAGTTTTAGCATAGAGGAACAGTAGACTGGGTATAAAAATTGGAGCTCTGAACAAAGTTGAATGTGTCAGCTATCAATTTGAAGTAGAGCAGTAGAAGAAGTCTCAAGTTCTCAGGTCTCATTTAGAAAATTTCCATCTACTATTTCTATTTTAAAAATAAATAATTGTGGAATTATGGAGCCATCTCTGGGCTTGGGATACAGATACCTGCTATAGTCACACAGAATAACACAAGTAGAAGAACTCAAGTTGCTCACCCACTGGGAAGAGGCAGACATGGAAAAAATTGGTTGCCATACAATGTTCTCAGTGCTCCAACAGCTGAATGCACAGGTGCAATAGTCATGTGAAGATGGGTGTGATCCAATCTGCACAGAGTTATAGTGATGTTAGAGTTATGGTGGATTATAAAAAATAAGGTGACTGAACTGAATATTTAAAGAAGAGTAGCAGCCTTCCAGACAAATGTGAGGGTAGAGAAAAAAAGGGCATTCCAGAGAGAGGAAATATTTCATACCAGAGCTTGTTACCATGGACCAGAACAATTTTTGTTTTTATTTGTTTGTTTGTTTGTTTGTTTTTTTAAGATTTTATTTATTTATTTATCTTTAGAGGGGAAGGAGAAAGGTAGAGAAACATCAATGTATGGTTGCCTCTAGTGCATCCCCTGCAGGGAACTGGCCTGCAGGGAACCTGCCAGCAACCCAGGCATGTGCCCTGACTGGGAATCGAACCGCAATCCTCTGGTTCACAGGCCCGTGCTCAATCCACTGAGCTATACCAGCCAGGGCTGTTTGTTTGTTTTAAGGAATTATAAATACTTTGTCACTGCACAACATAAGACCTGGATGAAAGTGGAAGATAATAGTAAGTGAAGTTGAACAGCAGGATAGAAATCAGACCATAGATGGCCTTTAGGCTATTCTCTGGGCAATAGATGGACAAACATTGATAGATGTGTACTTCAAGAAAAATGACAATTGGCATAATATTCTTCAGTTCCATTCATGCTAAATCAGTCAATTAAAGTTGAATACCATATGATCTCACCTATAAAAGGAATCTAATGAACAAAATAAACTAACAAACAACATAGAACTACAGGCATGGAAACATGGAACAGTCTGAAAGTGAACAGAGGAGCAAGGGGACGAGAAATAATTGTGTAAAGAAAAGGAAGGGGCTAGACAAAGAACACATATGAATAATCCATGGGCATGGACAACAATATGGGAATTAACCTTGGGAGTGAAGAGTAGGTTGGGTGTAGGAAGGCAAAGGGGGAGAATTGGGACTATGGCTAATGGAATAACAATTAAAAAATAATTTAGCCTTGGCTGGTGTGGCTCAGGGGACTGAGTGCTAGCCTGTGACCCAAAAATGATTTAAAAAACCACAATTGTTCTGTTGTTGGTGTGCCAGATAAGTAAGAAGACAGCAGGGATTGTTGCAAGTAGAGAAGTGAGGAGTTGTTAAAATATTCAAATAGTTCTGGTTACAAAGGATGAACTATCTGAACTATGCCCCAAGCAATGGGAATGGAAAGTGAGAAATAGATTGGAAAGCTAGTGAAGAGGAAGATTTGATAAAAACTCTATAGTGATTAATTTTGAAGGATAAAGGTGAGGGAAGGAGTTTTGACAGCTTGCATGTTTCCAGCTTAAGTTATTGGATGACCGATTCTTTCTCCCTAATACTGTTTTTATCAAATCAATCATCTTTTTTTCAACTTACTGTTATGAAGCCAGTTCTGTTACTAGAGTCAAGATCTCCATTATTACTTACCTTGACCACTGCAAAAGCCTCCTCCTAGAGCTCTCTTGAAATTATTCATGGCAGAGTAACCAGAGTTATCTGTCTAAAATGCAAACCAAATAATAGTTCCTCCTTACTTAAAATCCTTCATGCCCCTGCATCTCCTGCAGGATTAAAATCAAAGGCCTTTAACAAGATATATGAAGGTCTCCATGGTCTGGTCTTTCTAGCCACATTCTTTGTCACTATTTGGCCTGGGACTTTGGACTTCAGCAACACCTCATTTCTTGTAGTTTCTTATACAAACAAGATAATTTTGGCTGGTGCTATTCCCTTTTCTGAGAGTGCCTTTATTCCTTGGTTTCACCAACACACACAGCACACACACACACAATCTCCCAACCCCAACCTTTTCTCCCCCTTAGGTTAATAACTGTTCTTACTTTAAACCATGGTTGAGTCTATAGCTCTAGAAAACCTTCTTAAAACCCTCAGACTGGGTTAGTTTGACCATATTTTGTTGTTGTAGTATGCTGGATGTATCTTTGTTTTGTGATTCTATTTACCTTCTGTTTCTGACTGATTTTTTAGGGCAGATATGGTATCTTTATGGTTTGTGTCTCAAATGCTTAGCACACTTCTTGGTATATACCAAACATTTATGGATTTGTGGAATAAATGAATTAATAAATAAGTCAGTGGGTGGTACTACCATTAGGTAGATTAGTGGACTATGAAAAGTAGAAAAATAAGGGAATAAAAAAGGAAAGGAAATTTATCATAAATTGTTGTGGTCCACTCTGCCTGGTTTCTGGAATTGTAACTCTAACCCCTTTAGCTAAGGATGAGTCAGTGACCTTTGGAATGCAAGCTGCAGGAGACAAAGCTTGTCTCTGGTAGCAAATGCTGCCTCAGTTTCCTCCCTGCCCCCAAAGCACAATCGGATGTCAATGATGGGTAAGACCCCCTCAGAGGAGGGGCAACCTAGGCCAAACATGATCACTTGGAAGGCCATCATGGAAGGACTGGGTTGGGGGGCATGCAACAAAAAGCAATGGACTCTCGCCCACTGGCTTTGAGATAGCCTGAGTCCCCATGTCTTCTGGGAGAAGTGCTTCCTGGCTCTAATCCCCTTAAGCCTGACTACCTGATGGGGAGGGGTGTAGCTCCTTGCCCTGCTAGAGTGTGTCCTGGGAAAAAATTGCCATCACATAGAATTCCTGAAAAACCTGTAAAGTCTGCTCTGCTAAGAGTGCTTTCATTCATATGTTAAGGGTTCGAGCAGGAAACCCTTAAACTCTGTTCCTGACAGGCTCTGACTCAGGCTAAACCCTCAGATTTCTTTGAAATGTTATCTACTGTTTAATCCTTGCCACCCTGTATTCCTGTGTATTACAACCCAATGAAAGCCCTTGGAGGAAGGGGCTCAATGCCTTTTTCCCCTAGAAACTGGCCACTGCTCAAGGCCTTTTTCCTCTAGGAAACTGGCCACCTCTCCTCCCCAAGCAGATCACATAATGTCTCAGTCATGTTTACTCTCATCCGTGGCACCTGGGGGGAATTTCAAGGAAAGTTGCCCCACAGCAAATACATTTAATGGGAATATAAACTCATATTTGTGCATTTTATAACTGAGATGCCTATGAGTCATGTAGGGATAGCTATGTCAAGGCAGCTGAATAAAGCAATCTGGCTTTCAGGTGAGATGCCTGGTTTTAAGGTATAGATATGAGAGTTTTCAAGTCATAGTTGGTAGTGTGTGGCGTGCTACTATTTCAGATTATTCAGGGAAAAAATAGAAGAGAGTCAATGCATACTTTAGGGCAATGTTTTGACTCACAGAAAAAATCAATTAAGAGTGCACATGTCCACACAAATACATGTATGTTTAACTGAAACAAACATTTTATGAAACAATGCATGCTTTTATTAAAATGTGACAGCTTCTCTTATTTTATTTTTTATTCTGTCATTTCCTACTTTATCCTGTCCTACCCTATACTGTCCTATCCTATCTTACAGTTCTTTTCTATTTAATAATATAAAATGCTGTTAACATTCTGAATGGCAGTCTGATAAATGAAGCTCTTTAGACGACTTATATTTAAGAAGAAAGATGAATGGCTGGTGAAGGACTCTGACAAGGAGGGCCCAAGAAATAGGGAACAAGTTACAAGAGGGTGGTGTTTATCACAGAAATCAGAGGAATGAACATTTTTTGGAAGGAAGGTGTGGTTACCAGTGTGAAATGCTGCATAAAGGTAAAGTCAGATTATTGAATTTGATGGTTAGAAAGTTATTAGTGACTTTAGAGAAAACATTTGAACATTAGCTAGGTTGAAGTTCATTGAGGAATGGTTAGAGTGTGAAAGGAAAGTGCCTGATCATAACCAATGTACTCTCTGTAAAAATACAGACTGCCAGGAACTAGTCTACTAAGGATTTTATCATCCTTTATCTCATTTACAGCTTATAAAGACCTTACAAGGTAGTTATTATTACTTGTGTTAATTTGTAAAATCAAATGAGCAATCTGAGTCTCAGAGAGGTTTGTTTAATAGACCTTCAGTGAATTATCACAGAGTAAGTTGCAGAACCAGGATTCAAACTTTGGCCAGTCTTGACTTTAAAGTCTGTAGTTTGCCAATTGGACTATAACAGTCTGTTTTTGTAATACCAGATACATAACTTAATTTCTATGGGTACGAGTTTACCAATCTATGTAATTACAGATAAAGAGGCTTGACAAAAATTATAGACTACAGACATATGGAAAATAAAGGGCAAACATTCACCTACTTAGCATTATCAATTTAATTTTCAAACTAGTTTCTAAAATTTATACAAGTATTTAGAGTATATGGTAAAAATTCAACTGATGCATTAGATTAAAAATGAGATTTAATTATTTAAAATACGTTTTCCATTTTGAGCAGTCAATGATTCTAGGAAGAAGTTATTTGATGTTTTTTATTTTTCTAATTAGTCAGCTAAGACCAAAGACAAGCATTTTGCTCTCCCCTTCCCAATCCTTCTTTCCACTGTGGGTAGAGACTATACTGGGGATTCAAGAGCAATTTGGTGACATTATGATAGAATAAAATGAGCACTGAAGTAAGAGTCAGAAAATCTGGAATTGAGTAGCAGCTAAGTGAATGACTGATCTTTAACAAATCATTTTATTTATATGGACATTAGTTTTCTGTTTTGCAAGGAAAGGGAAAAGACTTGTAAAGAAAAGCCTCAAAATCTCTGTATCTTTCATTGAGTGTTTTCCATAGGACACCTGATCAGATTGGTGACACTGGTCAAAACACTGTGCCTGTGGCTCTCCTCAGCTCCACTTCTGGGCTGAGTGACTTTGTTCAAGTCACTTTAATGTCTTCGATCAAGGCTTTTATTTTGTAAAAGAAAAATAATGATAACTATTCTTTCCACAGGATAGGATAGTTCTGGTGATAAAATGAAGTAAAGAATTTAAAATACTTTTATCATCACTATGACTACTCTTATAGTGTTTCTTAGAATTGGAGACAGATAGCATGAGGAAGGACATTGAAAATTCATTCACCACCTTTTAAAAGACAATAATCTAAGCCTGATGAAGATTAACTGGTTTACTCAAGGTAAAATTCTTCTTCTTGATTCCAACCCTGTGTTTAGTGTGGGGACTGAATGTTCTTTAGCATGGGCTTTAGGAGGGCTAGTACTATGTGGACTATGACTGACTGTTGTATAAGATAAATTATGTATAGACCTTACTACTATTTGTCATTCAGAGGTTCTTATGTAAAGACAGGAGCAGTCCCTGGGATTGAACACTTCATGGTTATACTTTTTATTTAAACTGATACATGGGGAAAGATAAACACCTGTCTCCTCTGTCCATTACAGAGTCTGCTTTACTACGTTCCCCTCAAGGATCCTTCCAGGTAGAATGGGAAATAGAGCTGAGGTAGGTAAGACATAAAGAAAGCCCTGTTTTCTCCTAATATTAGACAAAGCCAATGTTCTTGAATACATTGGTAATTGGTCACAGAATCATTGACCTCTTGAGAATTCATCTTCTAAATCTTTGGCCTTGGGCCTACAATATCTGCCCTTTTATGAACCAGAGCCTCTGTGATGCCTGTGAAAATTAAACAGCCTGGTTGCCAGCCGATCCTCATGGTAACTCAATACCATAGGGATTAGGAGCCAGTAGTGCATAAGGCCCCAGGCAAAGAGTAAAATAGATACATGTGTGTTAGAGAGTCAGAAAGATCCCAAGATGTGTGGAGGTGAACATCACAAGTAGGGGAATCTGGCACCATATTGAGTGGGTGGAAGAAGATTTAGAAGAACGGGTAGTAGAGACTGAATATTTAAGGAGATATGGACTAAAAGAATTGGGGTAAAGTAAATAGGTATGAATAATAAAATCTGTAAGAAGGTAAAAAAGAGGACCTGAGGATGAAGTAATGATAATATCAAGACTCTGAAACCAGTGACAAAGTATTATGATTGAGGGTAAGTGTAGTGGGGCTTGGAAGCATTGGGAAAATCAAAGAGCCCAAAGGATGTTGGGTAGAGGAAACAGAGACAGAGCAGAGCAGTGGGCTATGTGTGCAGAAGACCAAGAACTGTGAGTCTGGACAATATAGTGTTTGAAATAGATGATTTTAGATGAAAACAGATGAGGTAGACTTCCGCCAAGATGGAGGCGTAGGTGGAAGCACTGTGCCTCCTCCCACAACCAAGTTTAAAAACAACAAAGTTTTAGCAACAAAAACACAGCCAAAATCACAGAAAATTGAACTTCACAGAAGTCTGACAACAATGAACCCTTCAGCCAAACCCTTAAACCGGTGAAGGACGGAGTGGTGAGACAGACCATGCAGGCCCCAGCAGCAGGAAGCGGAAGAGGGGACCGCCATTGTCCCTCTCTGACCCCACCCCCACCTACAGCTTCACAAACCAGCGACCTGGGTGGCCTCTCTCTGACCTGCCCCCACATATAGCGTCACAAACCAGCGACCTGGGTGGCCCTGCCCTGGTGAACAACTAAGGCTCCGCTCCTCATACCTAACAGGCACAAACAGATCAAGACATGGCTCAAGAAGAACTTAGAGCCCCAGAGCTGATAAATCTAAGCCATGAAGAAATAGCCAAACTTTCAGATGCACAGTTCAAAACACTGGTGATAAGGATGCTCACAGAACTGGTTGATTTTAGTCACAAATTAGAGGAACATATGAAAGCTAAACTAATTGAAATGAATGGAAATGCACAGGAAACCAATAGTAATGGAAAGGACACTGGGACTCAAATCAAAGGAGTGGACCAGAAAGAGGAAAAAATGACCAAACAGAAAAGAATGTAGAAACAAGAATTCAAAAAAATGAGGAGAGGCTTAGGAACCACCAGGACATCTTGAAACGTTCCAACATCTGAATTATAGGGGTGCCAGAAGGAAAAGAGGAACATCCACAAGTGGAAAACTTATTTGAACAAATAATAAAGCAGAATTTCCCCAATCTGGCAAAGGAAATAGACTTCCAGGAAATCCAGGAAGCTCAGAGTCCCAAAGAAGTAGGACCCAAGAAGGAACACACCAAGGCACATCATCATTACATTAGCCAAGATTAAAATGAAGGAGAGAATCCTAGAAGCAGCAAGAGCTAAGGGGACAGTCACCTACAAAGGAGTCCCCATCAGACTGTCAGCAGATTTCTCAAAAGAGACCTTACAGGCAAGAAGGGGCTGGAAAGAGGTATTCCAAGTCATGAAATCCAAAGACCTACAACCAAGATTGCTCTATCCAGCAAAACTTTCATTTAGAATGGAAGGACAGATAAAGTGATTCTCAGATAAGATCAAACTCAAGGAGTTCATCATCACCAAGCCCTTATTATATGAAATGTTAAAGGGACTTACCTAAGAAAAAGAAGATAAAAAAGATGAACAGTGAAAGGACAGCAAACTCACAGTTATTAACAACCACACCTAAAACAAAAGCAAACTAAAAGGACAGCTAGATCAGGAGTGGAAACATAGAAATGAAGATCTCAAGGAGGGTTAGCAACAGGGGAGTGGGAGGAGGAGAAGAGGGGAGAAGGTACAGAAAATAAGTAGTATAGATGGTAGGTAGAAAATAGATAGGGGGGAGGGCAAGAATAGTAGGGGAGATATAGAATCTAAAGAACTTGAAACACCTGGTCATAAACTAAAGGGGGAAATGGTGGGGGAGGGGGTGTGCAGGGTGGAGAGGAATGAAGGGGGGAATAGAACAACTGTAATGGCATAATCAATAAAATATATTAAAAAAGAAAACAGATGAGGTTATGGCCAAGAAATGAAATTTTATGGAGGATAGGGGCTGGATGGGAAAGGATTAGGGAACATCAACTGCAGAATGTGGGAAAAGCAAAATGCATATAAATGAGGAGTAGTGTGGACAGAAGGGGAAGAAAAATTTTAAATTGGGAAATGACTAAAAGTGATTCACCCTGAGGCAGATGAAGAAATTGATGAAGAAGGCAAGAAGAAATTGTAAAAATACAGGACTGGGAGCTAGTATTGAATACCCAAGAAGGTGATGGCTTGGGGTTATAAACAGAGGTAAGAAGAGCCTGCATTATAAAGAGGGGAAAGGGCCTTGTATCTGAGAGGTAGGCCAGGAATTAACACATTTGTTGAAGAATGGGGGTAAAGCAGAGAGCAAGTTTCCTACCCAGAAAAATCTGGTGAAACATGATTACCCACTGCTTTTGTATTAGTTAAACACTGGTAGCTTCCTCATCCTTCTTAAGCAGAGAGAGAATTCACCCCTGGAGAAACGCTCTAGAATTCTCTAGACAGCTTTCTAGAAAAGGCTGAGATGGAGGCAAACAGGCAAGGGAAAGTCTATCTCCAGATTCTTCACCATTCCTCAGATTTCCTTAAGGACATTACCTCTGTGTGGACTGTGGAGTTCTAGCCCATTTTGAGATAGATTGGCTCTAAGTCTACTTTAGGGAAAGTCTGAGGGGCCTAGGTAACAAATGGTACTGGGCTAGACCTGTAATGGTTTCTGAAAGTAGAATATAATGATTAAAGCAGAATTTGCTCTATATTTGTTCTCCTTTGTCTTAATTCTAAGACTCAGCTATTACTTGGATTATCTCACTTCTCCCCTAAAAGATAGGGAACAGGATGGCAAAGGAATGAGTCAGGATTATTATCTGAAGATGGATGAAAACAGAAGGCTTTAGGAACATAAATGCTTCATTATGATGGGTTATAAAAATTCATTAGAGAAATAGACAAATAAGCATAGGACAAGACTTCACAAGGATGAAATGTCTGAAAAAGAAGTGATGGGCCTTTTTGACTTATAGAGATGTTCATATTGCCCTTCATTAAGGGGTAGAGAGTTATGAGATGAACATCTGTTAGGTCTGCTGAGTGGTTCTAGCACCACAGGCCTGACATTGCAAAGCATTTTTTAACCTCCCTTGGAGGTGATGGGAGGAGGAATGAAATGCTAAGAGTGAGCTAGTGACATTTAGGGACATAAGAGGGTGGTATATGGAAGCCATTTCTATAGTGTTTTCCCACAACAGATGTGAATTAATAATGTTGGGACCACACATCCATAGCTACAAAATAGTCATGGGATGTGGGGCAAGCATAGGGAATATAATCAGTGGTGTTGTAGTAACTCTGTCATGCCAGGTGGGTGATGGACTCATTGAGGCAATCACTTCTTAAATTGTGTAGGCTCTGGCCACTATGCTGTACATCTGAAACTAATATAAAATACTGTCGAATGTTAACTGTAACTGAAAAAATAAAATTGATACAAAATGTAAAGAAATGAAAATAAATGACACCTTAAAAATAAGGTTTGGGATATTGTAGGGACTGGGAGGTAAAGCACAACATGTGAACTATGTTATACAAATGACTATCTTATTATCTTACTTCATTTAATATCCCTTAGCATTTAAAATTTTGACTAGTATAATATGGTCAATAATATTGTCCTAACTATGTATAGTATTAGTTATCACTTTGTAAATTATATAAATGTCTAATCACTGTGTTTTACACCAGAAATGAATATAATATGTCAACTGTAGCAGCAGAAAAAAATTTTAAAAACCCACAAAGCATCGAGTGGTTAGTGCCTTTAGGGAATCTGTGAGTAAAACCATAGCAAGATGTGGGATTTAATTGTTTTTATTTCTGGTCAAACAGGAAAATATTTTTGTAATTTATCATATATATCCCAGCAATGTTTTATGAATTAAATAATGGATGAGCATTACCAGTTTGTCTGTGGGGTCAAAGAGTGGTAGTAGTTTAGAAGCATGATAAATATTTGTTTGACTCACAGATCAATGGAGAATTAAATCAGTGGGAAGTTTCTTGAAAGGGGTATATACTCATCTCTTTAAGAATTTACATAAACATAAATGACATATCTCATTTAAAAGAAGAAAAGGATTTACTGTTTTCAATCATTTTGAATGGACTGATTTCAACTTTCCTGATCTTTTAAAACTTTCACTTTCTTTGTTTCCCTCCTTATTTTTAAATTGAAAACTTAGTTTAGAGAGGCATTATTCATGCTTATGAAGATGCTTTATCTGATTTATGGATGATAAAGTGAAACGAGATGTTACAAAGACATCTTTTATTTGATAAAAGCCTTGGACAAAATCCAGAGGATTTTTGTTAATACAGATTATTAATACAAGAGGTCCTAGAAAGACTTGTTGAGGAGAACTATTTTTTTGCAACAATGGTGAGATTGCTGTAGGTGGGCTGAGAAAGTGGGAAGGGATTATAAGAGAAAGATAAAAGAAAGCTATTCAAAAAAGTGGCAAGCCAGGCAATAGAGTCAAGAATTGTAAGTCATGGAACAGAGGAAAGAAGGGGATAACACATTGCACCATCAACTCTCAGCTAGTCTTTATGAACAACATTTATTATTGCCCCCAGTTTATAATCTGGAAGTGGAAGATTCAGAAGGTAAGTCATTTTCCCAGGGTTTTGAAGCAAGTAAGCTGCACAGCTTGTTATTGAAGTTTGATCTTTCTACTTCTAGAGTTATGGCTTGGAAAGTTAGTGTTAACTTGGAAAATTGACAATTTATTTGGTGGGTAATAAGATTAATTTCTCTTTTTTTTCTCCCATATGTCTTTCAGAGTGGTTGCTACATTGGGATTTACATACAGGGTCCTTGAGGGTGGGACCATGTCACTTTTAATTTTATTATTATATCCCCATTGCCAAGTGAGAACATTGCAAACAATGAATGAAGCTGCTGGAAGGAGTTAAAGAGCTAGCCTCTTTATTCAGCAGGTGGAGAACACATGATTTCTTAAGAGGTTGTAAAACTTCGGTAAAACTCAATCTAACAGATTTCTTGGGTATAGGACAATATCTTTACGAAAAGCAGAGGATGTGTGTATGAGTCTGAGGGAACATTGACCAAGCCTGCTGGGAAGTATCCTGAGAAATTTTATTGTATTTGAGTGGTTCATGGCTGGCTTGTGTTGTTGAGCTTCCCTTTATAGGCACATAGATCTCTTGACTACTTCTTTAACCAGAACATTGTTACTGGCCGCTCAATGTAATACAATCTCTGGCTAGCACAGTATTCTGTGTGATAGGTTCTTGGAGTTTGTCTAGGGTAGATGTGCTAAGAAAAGTCTATTCTGTGGCTTCTTGCTGTAGATTTATTATATACACTACCAATTTCACTTTTCTGAGTTCCTCTCTAAGTGTTAGATGGAAGGCAATCTTGGTTGGAGAATTTGCTTTTATTTAGATACTAGTCTCTTTGTATTGCAGCCTGACTGAATCACTTTGGTCCCATTCTCTCTCAGATAACCAACAGTGATTATGGATTTGTCTTCTCTAAGAAGCTTTTAAAAATAAAAACTATGTTTTTTGGACCGGGGCTACTGCTATGAAGAGATATATATACACTTTATACAGGGGAGAGCAAAAGTACATTTACAGCTGTGAGTATGCAAAACATAGAGTTTATTTGTATTATTAATTATTGTGTTAATAATGATTAATAGTTATTAAGAATAATAGTTTATTAATTATTATATTATTTATTGTATTACAATCGTAAACCTACTTTTGTCCACCTTGTATACAATTATGAAGTAGTCACTTTGATTTTCCTAGGAAGTCCCTAAGAAGCCTAAAAAGCTGAGAAATCCTCACTGTTTAAATTAGGCAGCCCTGGGAGGAGAATGGCAGAGACTTGGAGCTAGGGAAGGTGGAGGGAGAGGAAACAGTTCTTCATACAGGGCTGTGTTAGGACCATCTGTATTTCATTAGCGAACTGCCATTCTCACCCTCACCCCTATACGCAGACCCCCCTTTCACACACACACACACACACACACACACACACACACACACACACACACACACAAACACACTCACCATCGTTCTGTCTCCTCCTCCATCCTTAATTCTAGCGAAGATGCTGAAGGAACATTACAACGGACTCCCAGTACCTCTTCCCTAAGCTTGAGAAATACAGCTCTCAAAGCTGAGAACTGGACCGGTGTCCTGGAACTCAGCTTCCCTGCCAGTCTGTGCTGCTGTTCACACAGTTTCTTTATAGAAGCAGTTCCTTTGTCTCAGGCATTCAGGGTTCTCCTGGATCCCTTAATTTTGCCCAGCCCCTCTCTGAGAATAACTGGACTGGCATAAAACTGCAGTGATGGGGAGGGGGTGGTGGTAGAGATGGCTTCTTAAGGCTTTGCTAGTCAGAGTACGATCTGCTTAGTTAACATGAGAATAGGCAAGCTTTCCCCCTATCTTCCCTTAGGGATGGAGAGGAAAGGACAGCAAAGGCTCTAGCTCTGTCCTACCTCATCAGAGATTCTGGGACTGGAAAATGGCCATCATCACATTCTTCCAATCCTCTGAGGACCTGAGGACCCTACAGTATTGAAAAAAGCTTTGATGGAGTTGGCTGGTGGATCTCCACTCCAGATTTTCCATCTGTCCTTGTCCCCACACCGCTGAAAGAGCAGGATGCTGAGATGGCTCCGTGATGCAGAAGGTATGTGCTTTTTCAGTTCTGGTGCTGGTGGTATGTACGTGGTGAGGTCTCTGTGGCGCAATGGACGAGCGCGCTGGACTTCTAATCCAGAGGTTCCGGGTTCGAGTCCCGGCAGAGATGGTCACCTAGTGAGTTTTCTTTTATTTTGTATGTTGTCGTGCTAGGTTCATAATATCTATTCCTCCCTGGAGGCTCTGGGATAGATAAAGAAAGGCCGTTTCCTTGGGAGTCCTGGACTTCCTCTACCTTTCCCTTTCTTCTCTTTTCTCTCTCAGTTACCCCCTTACTAATTTTTATAGTTAATGAAGGCTGCACCTCTCTATTCAGCTTGCAGGACACGGCTTTTGCATCCTTTGCTTTATAGGAGAATCACTGTCACGTTGTGACCAAGATGCCAAGTCACTAGGGACTGCTATGGTTCTCTCCTTTTATCTCTGAAAACAATAAAAGGTAGATTGTCTTATATGCCAAGGAGAAAATGTCCAGTAGTACTAAAAAGTAACGCCCACCTTGATCTAGATAGGTCAGGAGATGGATGGGGTCATGCAGAGGATAATTTCTTGTGCTATTTTTGTCAGATACACATTTGCATTCCTATGGCTTTTTTGTGTGTGAAAGTTCACCCACTTCCTCATCTACAGGGCCAGCTTTAATCATTGCTCTTCCTCTCAGTGGAGTAAACTACACAGCACATACTAATTACCAGTGGCAGCTGAACTTGTCCCCAGAAATTCAAAGGTCTTACACTTAAATGCTCATTATTGTGAAAAGTTCTCAGCTTTTTCTGTTTGAAGGGCAAGCTTTGGGAGTTGTATCTAAATGTTATCTTGATAATTCCTGGTTTCCAACAAAAACCTCTTTCATCTTACATTTGCTTCGCTCTCTTTTTCTATCTCACCTTCAACAAGATTTGAAGGGAGCTTGGGTTTCTATTTTAGGCTGGTCTGACTCTCCCTGGGATGTTTCAGCCTCCAGCCTATTAGCTAGAGGGTGCCACCCAAGCCAGGAACTGATCTCCACCTCTGGTGAACCCAGGAAACCTGAGAAGACAAACCTATCATCCCACTGTTGGGGAGTCACATCTTTCCCACTTGGGTCTCTGGATGGGTGACAGAAAACACAGCCAGTCATGAATTCAGCTCTGAGGAAGCTAGGGTGGGATTAAGAGGGAGAATCTACACACAATATAACCACACCAACATCATACCAAGAGATGGGAGTTGATAGGGCACACAGGAGGACTTTGGAGGGAAACTGGAATTTTTTTTTGCCTTCTGGTCATGTGCAAGTTTGTAGCAACTTAAAACTCCTAAAATTCTTTTGAAGTAGTCTCATACTTTAATGGGTTTACAATTCTTGCATTCAGATCCCACATAGCTCTCTCTCTTTCTCTGAGTTATCTTGGTGGAACACCAATTCAGATATTAACTACCTGGACAGTCCCATAGACATGCCTTTCAGGATATGCTACTGTGGACCCAGTTCCTACGCAGACCCTTCTGAAACCTGTCTTTTACTGTTAGCTCAGCATATTCTAGATATTTTTGCTTAAGTTCTGGCCTGAAAGGAAAAATTAGTGTTGGAGTGGAGGGCAGGAGATAGAAATGGGGATTTGGGTGATGAAGGAAGTTTAGAAAAGGATCCTGTTATATTTTTCAACCACATCCAATATACTCCATCTTTCAAATTCTCCTTGCATTATTTGATTGCAATGGGATTGCTCAACAGATGTGAGAACTAAGGAGGTTGTACCTCTATTACTCTTAAAGTTTGGAGCAAGTGTCTACATTCATTATGGCCCGCATTAGACTTCATAAAATTGTGGAGGTTAGGAGTGGGGTTTGCGAACTGAGAGGGAATGTGTACCCAAGTAGACATCAAACTAATATTTGTTCAAATGTTTTAATCAGGATGCAATATAACCCCCCCCCCGCCCTGGCTGGTATGGGTCAGTGGATTGAGTACTGGACTGCAAACCAAAAGTTTGCCGGTTCAAATCCCAGTCAGAGCATATTCCTGAGTTGCAGGCCCAGTCCCCAACTGGGGACATGCAATCCATGTAGCTCTTACACATTGATGTTTCTCTCCCTCTCTTCCTCCCTCCCCCTCTCTTTAAAGATAAATACATTTAAAAATATTAAATAAATTAAAAATATAGCCAGATCCTTAGGTGAAATTCTATACCAATGAGAACTAAAACCCACAGACAACCCTTCAAATGTAATTTTAGCCAATCATTTTCATTTTTTAACTAGAGATCAGAAGACCTTGGTTCAAATTACAATTTTGCAAAATTGCTAAACCTCTATGAACTTTAATTTTCTTATTTATAAAAACAAGGTAATATTACTGATCCTCCAAATGTGAAAATTAATGAGAAAATTTATTTTATAGCTCTGTACAGATGTATAGGCAATGTTAGTGTTCTAATGGCTTTTGTCTCTTTCCTCAGCATGTGGCCACAGAGTGGGAAACAAAAGGGTCTGAATAATCAGCTAGTGCCTCAAGCATGCAGGGTAACTGTGTACTCTCAGCTGGGTCTGATGTGGACTTGTGCCACCCTAAGAAAGAGGGTAGGTCAGAATTTTCTAGCTGGTGGAGTCCTTCAGAGGGCAGATATCCCTCTGTGCCTTAGCTAGGGACTTCCTCTCAGCAAGTATTTCACAGTTCCTGCCAGCTATACTACTTAAGGGAACTAGAAACTTTCACCTACTCAAACACCACCCACCCTTTAGTCCCCTCAGTTTTTTGGCATGCTGTTTTGGGGACTAGAGGAAAAGTATCACAGGACATTGGGCAAAATTTTTCATACTGGTCAAAATTCCTTTATATGTGATAATAACTTTATTCTTAATACTGAAAGATAACTCCTAATTGTAAATATTAAAATTACTGTATTTTAAGGATAGAATATAAAATAGAAATTGGTGGATCTTTATAAAGTTACTTTACTGTAGAATTAAAATATTTCACAGATTTGGAGCTGATCATTAATTACAAAGTATGCCAGCAGTATGTATCTTATCTATTATTGTATTCTCAGTGTCTGAAATATGATAGGCATTTGATGGATATAATCGAAAGAACTGATGCTGACTTAGACTGGCTATAAATTATGTGGCTAGGAAAGAGAAATAAATGCATGTTTTAAGAACGACAAACACAGGCAATATCTTCATGCTTTAATTCATTTGCTTTACAAATATTCACCAAGTGCCCATTTTGTGCTGCTTTCCTTATTTCAGGCACTGAGATCCAAAATAACAGTGTCTACCCTTGTCACAGAGTGCATATTCTTATGGCAGAGACAAAGAATAGATAGGTAAGTAACATTATAATAGAATTATAGATAGAGATACAGTAAGCCCTTCTCATCCAGGGTTTCACTTACCAGGGTTTCAGGTTCTCATGGTCAACCATGGTCCAAAAATATTAAATGGAAAATTCCAGATATAACAACTCATAAGTTTAAATTGCATGCCATTCTGAGTAGCATGATGAAATCTCAAGCTATCCCAGTTTTCTGTTTATGATGTAAGGCATTCTTTTGTCCAGCATTTTCTTTTTTTTAAAAAATATTTTATTTATTTATTTTTCGAGAGAGGGGAAGGGAAGGAGAAAGAGTGGGAGAGAAATATCAATGTATGGTTGCCTCTGATGTGTCCCCTGCTGGTAACTGGCCTGCAACCCAGGCATGTGCCCTGACTGGGAATCGAACCGCGATACTCTGGTTCGCAGGCCCGCGCTCAATCCACTGAGCTACACCAGCCAGGGCTGTCCAGCATTTTCACACTTTAAGCGCTCCTTCCCATTAGTCAATTAGCAGCTGTCTTAGTTATCAGATCAACTGTTATAGTATTACAGAATTTGTGTTCTAGTAACCTTTATTTTACTTAACAAGGGTTCCAGATCAATTCACATAACTTTTATTGCAGTATATTGTTATAATTGTTCTATTTTATTATTATTATAAATCTCTTACTATGCCTAATTTTATTTTTAATTTTTTTTATTGTTTATTCTATTGCAGCTTTCCCAATTTTTTTCCTTTTGTCCTCCACCACTCAGCTTTCCCCTTACTCCCTCAGTCAATCCCCAACCCATTGTTTATGTCTATAGGTCATTTATACATGCTCTTTGACTAATCACTTCCCCCTCCTTCTTCCATTCCTCTCTCCCTCCTCCTCTCTTACAGCAGTCAGTCTGTTCCATGTTTCCATTTCTCTGGTTCTAATTTTGCTCATTAGCTTATTTTGTTCATTAGATTCCTTTTATAAATGAGACCACATAGTATTTTTTTTCACTGATTGGCTTATTTCACTTAAAACAATAGCCTCCAGTTTCATCCATGCTATAGCAAAAGGTAGCAATTCCTTCTTTTTTCCTCTTGTGTAGTATTCCATTGTGTAAACATACCACAGTTTTTTAAAAATATACTCATGTGTTGATGGGTATTTGTGATGTTTCCAGCACTTTGCTATTGTAGATTGTGCTGCTGTGAACACAGAGTATATAAGTTTTTTTGAATTGGTATGTGGGGTTCTTAGGATGTATTCCCAGCAGGGGAATTGCTGGGTCATGAGGCAGTTCCATTTTTAATTTTTTTGAGGAAACTCCATACAGTTTTCTACATTGGCTGCATGAGTCTGAATTCCCACCAACAATGTACTAGGGTTCCCTTTTCTCCACATCCTCACCAGCACTTGCTGTTTGTTGACTTTTTAATGATAATCATTCTGACTGGTGTGAGGTGATATCTCATTGTGGTTTTAATTTGCATCTCTTGATGACTAGTGATATTTGTCATTTTTTCATATGTCTATGGGCCATCTGTATTTCCTCCTTGGAGAAGTGTGTATTCAGGTCCTTTGCCCATTTTTAAATTGCATTGTTTGTCTTCCTGGTGTTGAGTCATATGAGTTCTTTATATATTTTAGATATTAAATCCTTATTTGTTGTATCATTGGCAAATGTATTCTCCCATACAGTCAATTTCCTTTTTATTTTCATGATGGGTTCTTTAGCTGTTCAGAAACTTTAAAATTTGATGTAGTATCATTTGCTTATTTTTTCCTTTATTTCCATTGCACAAGGATATAGATACACAAAAATATTGTTATGTTATGTATTTAATATTTACAGTCTATGGTTTTTACCAGGGCTTTTATGATATCACAACTTCTATTTAAGTCTTTTATCCATTTTGAGTTTATTCTGGTGTATGGTGTAAGTTGCTCGTCTAGGGTTTTTTTTGTTTGTTTGTTTGTTTGTATGTAGCAGTCCAGTTCTCCCAACACCATTTATTGAAGAGACTGTTTTTACTCCACTATATGCTTATGCCCCCATTGTAAAATATTAATTGACCACAGAGGCATGGGTTTATTTCTGGCCTCTCTATTCTGTTTCATTGGTCTATCTGTCTGTTTTTATGCCAGTGCTAGACTGTTCTGAGTACAATGGCCTTAAAGTATAGTTTGATATCAGACATTGTGATCTTTCTGACTTTCTTCTTCTTTCTCAAGATTGCTGAAGCAATTTGGAGTCTTTGGTTCCATATAAGTCTTTAAAATATTTGTTATAGATCTGTGAAATGTGTCATTGGTATTTTTAAAGAAATTGCATTGAATTTACAGATTGCTTTGGGTAGTATGGACATTTTAATGATGTTGATTCTTCTAATTCAGGGATGTCAAGCTCATTTTTACTGGGGGTATGAGGCAACCACGAGGCTGATGTGGTCCCCACTGAAAATGAGTTTGACATCCCTGTTCTAATCCATTAACACAGTATATGTTTCCATCATTTGTATCTTCTTTAATTTCTTTCTTTAGCATTCTATAGTTTTCTGAGTATAGGTGCTTCACCTTTATTAAATTTATTTTTCAGTACATTATTTTTCTTGATGTTATAGTAAATGATATTTTTTCTTGGTTTCTTTTTTTGATAGTTCATTATTTGTTTACAAAAAGGCAATCAATTTCTGAATATTGACTTTGAATCCCACTAGTTTGCTGAATTCACTTATTAGGTCAAATAAGTTTTTGATGGACACTATAGAGTGTACTATGAACACTATCATGTCATCTGTAAATAATAACAGGTTTACTTCCTCCTTCCTAATTTGGATGCCTTTTATTTCTTTTTCTTGTCTGACCATGGTGGTAGAACTTTTGGTACTATGTTGAATAAGAGTGGCCAAAGCACACATATTTATCTTGTTCCTCATTTTAAGGGAAAATTTTTTGTTTTTGTCCATTGAGTATGATGTTGGCAATAGGTTTCTCATATATGGCCTTTATTATGTTGAGGTATGCTCCCTCTATTCCCATTTTGCTGAGTGTTTTATTCATAAATGGGTCCTGGGTTTTGTAAAATGTGTTTTTTTTGCCATTTATTGATATGGTCATGTAATTTTTGTCCTTTATTTTGTTTATGTGATAAATTATATCTATTGATTTGAGGATACATCCATGCATCCCTGGGATGAATCCTGTTTGATCATAGACTATGATCTTTTTAATGTGTTGCTGGATCTGGATTGCCAATATTTTGTTGATGATTTTAACACCTATGTTCATCAGAGCTATTGGCTTATAATTTTCTTTTTTGGTGTGTTTTACCCTTTTTTTTGGAAATTAGGATAATATTGGTCTCTAAAGAAGAGTTTGGGGGTCTTTCCTCTTCTTGAATTTTTTTGAATATTCAGAGAAGGATAGATGTTAATTATTCTTTTAATGTTTGGTAAAATTTGTCTGTAAAGATATACATTCCAGGGTTTTGTTTGTGCCAGAAATTTTTTTATTACTGCTTCAATTTCACTTTTTGTATCAGTCTGTTGAGGCTTTTTGCATCTTCTTGATTTTGTTTTGGAAGGTTGTATGTTTTTAGAAATTTATCCATATCACCCAGGTTGTCCAATTTCTTGGCATATAGTTGTTCATAGAAATTTCTTACAATTTTTTGTATTTGTATTTCTGTGGTATCAGTTGTTACTTCTCTTTCACTTCTGATTTATTTATTTGGGTACTCTCTCCTTTTTATTGATGAGTCTGACTAAAGATTTGTCAACTTTGTTTATATTTTTAAAGGACCATCACTGGGATTCATTCATTTATTGGATTGTTTTTATAGGCTCTATATTTAATTTTGTTCTGATCTTGATTATTTTCTTCCTTCTGCTCACTCTGGGCTTTTTTTGTTGTTGTTTCTCTAATTCTTGTAGATGTATGGTTAGGCTGTGTACTTGAGAATATTCTATCTTTTTTAGTTAGGCCTGTATTGCTATGAACTTCCCTCTCAGTGATACAGGGTGCAGGGGCGGGAGGGAAGATTTGGAATGGTGTCCAGAATTCAAAGTGTATAGGAATATTGGAGAGACATATAAGATGTCCTCACCCTCCCCCCAGGGAGAAGGGACCAATAGAGCAGGGCCATTGAGAGCTGTTTTGCATAGCAACAGTTTTGCAGCTAACCTCTGGAATGGTCATTTAACATATCTATAACCTTTAACTGGTTTCGTAGATATGTTAAATAGCTGTGGCCAAGTTTTGAGCCAGGGAGAAGGGGAGTGGCTGCTACGGAGGATGGAACTAGGGGCTGTGCCCCTGAGTGGGAGCACCTGGGTGAGAGCTTGGAAAAGATTGGCTCCAGGACATGAGGGGATAACTGCCCAGGTGAGGAGAGGGCCACACGGTTTGGGGCAGAGTGAGGACTCCTACAGTCATGTAGGGGAGAGCCATGTGGTTTCAGCAGAGTGAGGACACCCTCTTGGTGAGGTGAAAGAGGAAGCCATGTGGTTTTGGCAGAGTGTGGACCCCCTCTTTCCCAGGTGAAAGAGAAAACCATGCAGCTTTGCCGGAATGGAGATCCTTGCAGCCAGGTGAAGAAGAAAGAAATGTGCTTTTGGTGGAGTGCGGACCCCTGTAACTTTGGTAGAAGAGGCCCACTTGGCTTTGGGGTGCCCCCTTTGGCCACATGGCCTGGAAAGCAGGAGAGACTTTGACTGGAACTGGGTACAAAGGACTCTTGCCAGTGGACCGTGAGAGGGTACCACAGTACTTTGGATTAACTCAAGATCCTGCACAGTGACACAGCTGATGGTGCCAGTGTCCTGAAACACAGACGTGTGTTCTTTTCCTGATTTACGGTACCCGGAGTTGGGACAGTGGGAGAAGGGAGCACTGTGTGGGTGTAGGAGTATACCCTAAAGGATTTTGATATTTTAGTAGTGACATTAAGCCTAAATAGCATTAAATAAACATTTTGTTTTCTTTTCACAAATCTCTGGCATTGAGAGATGTCTTTCCAATTGGCGGTGGACAGAAGAACCCAGTAGATATTAGTGTTTTGTCCTTGGGAGGGGCCCCTGTTGTGTAGCAGTTTTTGGCATCCCTAGGTGGGCCAAATATTGTATTGCCCCCCCCCCCGACCTCTTGTTCGGTAACATCAGGACTATCCTGGCTGTGTATTGTAGGTAGTTGTTGTGTGTTCATTTTTATTCACTTCCAGATATTTTTGATTTCTTTATTAACCTCAGTGTTAATCCATTTATTATTTAATAACATGTTATTCAGTCTCCATGTATTTGGGTATTTTTGAGTTTTTTCCTTGAGGTCAGTTTCTAGTTTCAAGTCATTGTGATCCACAAAGGTGCTTGATATGATTTTAATTTTCTTGAATTAGTTAAGGCTTGTTTTGTGTCCTACCATGTGATGTATCTTTAAAGATGATTCACATGCATTTGAAAAGAATGTATATTTTGCTTCTTTGGGATTAAATGTTCTGTAAATATCAATTAAGTTAATTTGATCTAGAGGATCATTCAGTTGCACAATATTCTTGTTGATTCTTTGTTTGGAAGATCTAGCCATTGTTGACAGTTGGGTGTTAAAATTACCTTTAATGACTATATTGCTGTCAATCTCCCTCTTAAAGCCCTCCAAGATTTTCCTTATATATTTACATTTTCCTATGTTAGACACGTATATATTTACCAGGGTTATATCCTCTTGTTGGACCACTCCCCTAAGTATTATGTAGTGACGCTCTTTGTCTCTTGTTATAGAATTTATTTTGAAGTCTATTTTGTCTGATATAAATATTGCCACCCCAACCTTTTTTCATGTCCATTTGCTTAGAATATTTTTTCCAGCCCTTCACTTTGATCCTGTATGGATCTTTCATTCTGAGGTGGGTCTCTATGTAGACTGACATACATGTGGGTCAGGTTTTCTAATCCATTCAGCTACCCTATGCCTTTTAATTGCAGCATTGAATCCATTTTTTGCCCTTTGTACCTGTGTTCCTCTCTCTTTATCTTTCTATATCTTATTCCTCTTATAGCGGTCCCTGTAGTGTGTCATGCAGTACTGATTTGGTGGGAATTTACTCTTTAACTTTTTTTTTTTGGTCTGAGAAACTCTTCTTTTTGCCTTCCATTTTAAATGAGAGCCTTGCTGGATAGAGTAGTCATAGTTAAGAACTTTGATTTTCATTACTTGGAATATTTCTTGCCCTTCTCTTCTGACTTGTAGTGTTTCTGTTGAGAAATAAGCTAATAGCTTTATCAGAGTTCCCTTATATGTTGTTTCTCCCTTGTTTCCTTAAGATGATCTCTTTTTATATTTTAGTAATATAAATATATATTATAATATATAACATAATATACATTTATATTTATAAATATATGGTATTTATATACACACATATATTAATATATAGTAAGCATCCATATATTATATATTATATATTTATAACTATATTCACACAATATATACATATAACATATTATATATAATGACATGTAATATAATATATAATGTATCTACATAATATAATATATTGTATACCATACAAAATATAAACAAAGAGGTAATATATTATATATAGTATGTGACATGTTGTATATTATATTATATTTATATCATACAAATGTATATAATATATATCATATATTACCTTTTGTTTATATTTTGCCATTTAAGCTGTGATATGTCTTGGAGTGGACCTCTTTGGGTTCACCTTGATTGAAATCCTCTGTGCTTCCTGAATTTGTACAGCTTTTTTCCCCTCACTAAGTTAGGACAGTTTTATGTCATTATTTATTCAAGCAGATTTTCTATTCCTTGCTCTTCTTCTTCTGCTTTTGATAATTTTATAATGCAAATCTTATTTTTCATGTTGTCCTGAAGCTCCCTTGTAATGTACTCTTTCTTTTTGAATCTTTTTTCATTGTTTTGGTGATGGGTGTTTTTTTCTACCTTGTCTTCCAACAGGCTGATTCAATCCTCTTCTTCATCTAACTTGCTTTTAATTTCTTCTAGTTTATTCTTCATTTCATATATTGTATTCTTCACTTCCCTCTGGTTCTTATTCATAGTTTCTGTGTCTTTTTTTTATGCTGATGTAGTTCACACTTATTTCCTTGCAGATCTTATACAGTTCCCTATAGTTCTCACTGAGTTCCTTCAGCATCCTTCTAACAATTACTTTGAAAACTCTATCTGAAAAATTGTTTATATCAGTTTCATTTGGCCTTTTTTTCTGGGGATTTCTCATTTCCTTTGGATTGGGGGTTATTTCTATCAGCCATTTTAGGTGGCTTTTTGTTTGTTTCTTTGTATTATATTGATTTTCTTTGACTCTGTTTTCATGGGGTTGTTCTGTGACCTTCTGTGGTAGAAGTCCTGTGGGACTCTATGGAGCTGCCTTCTTAATCTCCTGTGCTAGATGCTCTAGAGATGTCCTTTATGCAGTTTATATGAGCTCTGCTATTGTAATTGGGATTTTTTTGTTGTTAGCCCATTCATCAGTGGGTTCTCCCCTCCCCTGGCTGACTAAGAGTTGCAACCACCACCAAGTCTTCTATGCTGTTGTACAGGTGCTGGCTAAATAAGACAGAACAAGCTAGAAAAGAAACCACAGCAGCAAAAAATACCACCCAACACTGACAGCAATATCATTAACAAATGAGCAAAGAGTAATAAAGATAGAAAGAGAATTTAAAAAATAGAAAGGAAAAAAGAATTTAAGTAAAAGAAAGATAAATGATTTTGAGAGTGTAGAGGGAGGAGAGATAATAAGTAGAGATTAGAAACCAGGAGAAGAAAGGGGAAAAATAAAATTTAAAACATAAGTAAAAGAGGGAAGAAAGAAGGCAAAGTAAAGTAAGTAAAAGAAAGAGTACATAGTGAGGTTTGGAACAAAATGGAAGAAAAAAAAACAGCACAACATCAATGACAAATGAGCAAAAATTAATAAAGATGGCAAAAGAATGAGAATATTATAAGAAAGAGAAAAGATAATATGCACTGCCTACAGGAAACAAAAATGATTTTGAGAATATAGAAGGAGGAGAAATAATACAAGTAAAATATAGATATCATGCTAAGAAATGGAAAAGATAAAATTTCAAACAAAAATAAGAAAAGACAGGAGGAACACAAAATGGAGTATGATCGAAAGAGTTAACTAAAATATTTAATAATTAAAGTGTTCAAATTGGAATAAAATCAAAGAAAAACCACAACTGCCATGATATCAGTGACAAACAAGTAAATATTAATAAAGGTGGAAAGAGAGCGAGCTTTTAACAGAGGGAAAAAGCATGTGAGGTGACTAAAGGAAATAAAAGTGATTTTGAGAGGATATAGAGAGGAAAATACTGATTAAAGAATAGAACAAAGGCATAGGAAGGGAGAAAATAAAATTTAAAATGAGAATAAGAAGGGGAAGGACATAGGCAAAATGAAGTTAGGCAAAAGAAGAGTAAAATGTGAAATTTAAAATTAAAATTAATAGAAAGTAAAATAATAGTAATAAAATACAAGATAAAGAGAACATGTTAAAAAGCCATGTGAAAAAAAAAAAGGTAACACAAATAATGAAAAAGAACACGGTGGAATCATCTCAGCAGAGTCTGGTGTTTGTCTTCTCCTTCTAGACCTGACTCTGGTAATGTCATATGGTGTCCTCTTATAGCTCTAGTCAACCTGTTTGAGGCTGTCTTCTTCATGATTGGCTGCAGCTGGCCTGGTCCTCACTACTCTGCCCTGTTGGCTTCTTTTCAGCACAAGGCACAAGTGTGTCATCCAACATCCAGCAGCACTGCAGGTATCACCTCCGCCTTCCTCTAGAGAAAGCTTCTGGCATGATTGGGAGGGTAGGATTCCTGGATCTCCCCTAAGAAGTGCTGTTCAGTGTTCAGGAAAGATTGTGGGTGTGTTCCTCCACCCCTGCACCACACATCTTGGTCTGACCAAGATTTTTCCAGTAATGTATAGTATCAAATATCTGTTTCATGTGAGGGGCCAATCTGTGTAAGAGGGTCTCTCTTTCATGCTTGGTGCTGATGGTAGCTCTTTGTAAGAGGTGAGGCTGGGAGGAGCCCTGAATTCTTCTTGTTGCACCACTTTCTTCACTGTCAGCCTAGCTGGTATCAGTGAAAATGGTCTAAGGAACCACTACATCTTGTTGCAGCTGAGAAAAATTCAGAAAGAGCCCCCTTGGTGTCTCCCATTCTTTCCCCTGTGGATATGTACCCAGCAATGGGTTCTGAGCCTGGCCTGACTGTTCTTCAGAACTTCCTTTTGGATGTAGTGCTTGCAATCCTGTAGGAGGGGGTGCTGGACACTCTCTTCCCTTCCCAGAAGCTTTTACTCTACGAGCGAGGGTAGGGGAATCTGTCTGACAGAAAAGAATCTCAGGTGCTCAACTATGGGGGCAACTCTGCCTGCAAAGTCCCCCTGTCCACCATGGATTAAAGTAAAACTACCAAGACATGATCTATGTGGGGAGGAATGATGGACAATCCCTCAAGGGAGAAGGGCCAAGAGCCCCTTCCTCAAGGGGCTTTTATTGGGTTCATTTGCACAAAAATACAGGTAAGAATCAAACAATGGATAGCATTCAAAGAACTATGAGGTCCTATTCTTAGTCAGGGTCAGATAGCTAAAGAGCCATAAAACTTTGAGGAACAAATTTCTTGCTTGGACCCTTATCATTTAAATGAGAGCATTCTGAACAAAGCAGGTTTCACAGGATTTTACATATTCTTTCTTATGCCTGATCACCTCTAGCCAGCAAAAAGCTGCACCGCTTTCTCCATCAGAGGTTTTTAGGCTTAAGTGGATTAGATCCAGGAAACACTTCTCCCAGACTGAAATGGGAACTGGGGCTATGTCAGAATAGCCGGAGGGTAAGGGTCCATCACTCCCTCTTTGTTGCAGCCATCCCCCCAGTCTTTCTTCGATGGTCTCCCAAACTATCTTGTCTGGCTTAGGTTGCCCCTCCTCTGAGGGGTCATACCAGTCTCTGACTAACCAGCCAAACACTGGGGGCTAGGGAGAAGCAGTTGCAGTGCTTGCTGTGAGAGACAAGCTTTGTCTTCTTAGTGGCTCTCATTCTGGAGGTCACTCACTCAACCTTATCCATGGGGGGCAGTTACAACTCCCGAAACCAGGCAGAGTGGTTCCCAACACTCAACTGTTGCAGGCATAACTCGCATCCCACTGCCCTTGAAGGAGACTGTCTCAAATTGCCCATTTTGTGTAGTCCCCAGCTTGCTAGCCTAGCCAGGAGGGGTCCTAGCAATCCCTTCATTGTGCCACTTTATTAATCCCCTGCCCAGGTGAGTTCAGTGGGAATGTACTGCATTTTCAATCTGGTCTTTTCAGCTCTCCTTTTAAAACATCTCTATGTGGCACCCACACTGCAGTACTGTCACTGTCTGGTTCTCTGTGCACACAACCTCTCCAGAAAGCAAAAAGTCTCTCTTGGTCATGACTGGCTTTAGCCTGCCGATGCCTCCAACTGATCTAGGTGTGGTCCCTGATCATTTTACAAGATAAGAGTCCCTCTCTGGCACTCTCTCAGTTGGTGTTGCAGCTATCGACATGCTGCTAGCTGTGTTTATGTATCCTGCGTCTCCCAGACTCCATTTATCCACCCAGGCCACTCCAGATTAGAGTTGTGGTGGGAGAGGGTCCCTGTGCAGGACTAGGGCCCTCTGCTGTGGTAGTGGAGAGAGCTGCAAAAATTTCTGCCTGGTCTCCTAGCTGCTGCATACACCACACATAGTATATTTCCCCTTCAGTTTAAAAAATCTCCTTACCAGATGGTGCAGAGCTACTTCTGTATTCCTTGGCTTCAAAACTTCATATTAGCTAAGATTCTGTTGATTATTCAGGTTACTTGTTGGAAGACCAGCTGAAAATCCAAGTTGGGGTCAAGAACAAGTGGACTCAGCTTCCACCTACTCAGTCACCATCTTCCACCTCTCACTATGCCTAATTTAAAATTAAACTTTATTATAGATGTGGCTGTACAGGAAAAACAGGACATATATAGTTTGGGTATTATCCTTGGTTTCAGATACACATTGGGGACCTTAAAATGTATCCCTCACGGATGAGGGGAGCTAGTGTACATACTGGAGGAACTTAACTGATGAAAACAGGTAGAGCAAATGTGAAACATGGTTGTCACAGAACACCTTTCACAGGAGATAACATTTGAGTGAAGAATAATTGAAGAAAGCAAGGTCAATATCTAGAGTATGGGTATTCTAAACAGAAAAACAAGAATAGAAACTGTGAAGTGGACACAAGCTTGGTGGCTTTGAGGGAAAGCACAACTGTCAAGTGGTTGGAATGGAGTGAGCAATGGAGTGAGTTAGGTTCAGAGATTAACATGGTCATATCATAAAGGACAATGTTCTCAATGCTATCGCATCCAAATGTGCATTGTATAAATCCAACATTTTCTCACATTTTTCGTATCCTGCAATGAAATTCATAGGTAATATAACCACTTTATATACATAATTAAAATATAAAAGATTTTTGTTGTAATGAGGCAAATACCATCTAATCTCTCCTTTATGTGGAACCTAATTAAAACAAACAAGCAAACAAAATATAACCAGAAAGTAAATAAAAAATTTAAAAATAATATGGATTTAAAAACATAGTATGGACTTTAATATGTAAATTCCATGTTAAATGCAGTCTTGTGCCAGTATGAAGACTTTTAGTGCAACCGATTATATTTATAGTCATAGTTATACTAATGCAAGCATATTACATTGCTGATAAATATCACAAGGCAAGTATTCACCATCAAGGGACAAAAAAAATGAGGTTCATGACTAAATCCCCAAACCCACAACCTATAAGAAACTAGCCTGATGCTTGCAACCTGAAGAAGTTTATTTGAAAGAATTGTTTGTAAACAAAAGAAACCCATGTAACTGTACAGCCACTTTTATATTTTACTTTATTTATTTCTAGGTATTATATTGGCTTATATATTTAATTTTGGCTTATATTCAATTTTCCAAACTTCTGAATATTTCTTGATAAATTTATGATCAAATGAATTCTTCTCACAAAATATTGTGTATTTTGCATTCCTGGATATTTGAAGAAGTTTTAAAACATGCAGAGAACTCTCTACATGTATATGTAAAAATGAGTTAAATTATAGGCTCAGATGCCAAGAACTACATTTTTACTAGATCATTCAAAAGAGATACAAAACATGGGTCAAGTCTTTGTGTAAGGTGCATGTGCACATTGCAGGATCCCAGCTACCTGTCCTCTCTTCAACAAATTGTGGTCCTCAGTCATTGTGAAAATAAAAACTACTTTACCAACATTTCAAACCACTTTCTAAGGGCAATACCAGACTTACTGGCAAGCTATGACATAAGGCTTTAAGGTCAGTCTTCCTATGTGTTTATGAAAACAATTGGTGAGTTTGAGCAGAGGAATGTGATTTATGTGTTAAAAGGCTAATTATAGCTGTTGGTATAGAATAGATTGGGTTAGGTGTGGGAGCATATTTGCAGGTTTGATGGATGCAACATGCAGAGAGTGTTACTGTGGTTCCCAAATGGTGGTGATTCTGGTACCACTGGAAGGGGAAGGTTTTGTAGCAGTGCACACCTACAAAAGTGATTTATCATCTCTGAGGTTTGGCCTAATATGGATCACTTAAATTTGTCTGGGAAGTAGTGCTTATTATTTGTTGTCAAAACTGTTTATTTTGTTTGTATTTAAAAGCTATAACAAATGAAAGTTATTTCTCCAAACATAGTTTTAGTGTTTATGTCTTTAGTAGTTCCTATAAATTATGATGGACCAGAATGTCTTTAACTTCTCTGGGTTCTCCTTGGAACTTGGATCTTTTGCTTCTGTAATGGTAATGTTCTGTGATGGTTCTGTTGAGAGAACAAATGGTGTGACATGTAATATAATATAGAAGCTGAAAACATGAGCTTAGCGAGTAAAACAAACAAACAAACAAACAAACAAACAAAAAACCCAGCTGCGTGAAATGACATAGACCTGAGTCTGAATCTGAGGCCTTGCTATTTACTTATTGTACTTCTGGGCACACACTTGGTCTCTTAAGTCTTGATTTCATTATCTAGACTATAAACCAATATAATACCTAGAAATAAATAAGGTAAAACATAAAAGTGGCTGTACAGTTACATGGGTTTCTTTGTTTACAAACAATTCTTTCAAATAAACTTCTTCAGGTTGCAAGCACCAAGCTAATTTCTTATAGGTTGTGGGTTTGGGGATTTAGTCATGAACCTAATTTTTTTGTTCCTTAAAAGTTCTTGGACAAAGTGCAGTGATAAGGGAAGTAAGAAATTCATGTGTCTTTGACAGTAGTTACCTTCTAAGAGAACTTTCTCACCCTTGTGATAATAGTGGGAGACCTGAATTTCTCCCTGGGGCTATGAGTGGAGAAATTTTGTAGTAATCCTTAGTCCAGACCTGGGAACAAGGTTCCACAGGCATTGTGGGGAAAGTCACATGAAAACTCTTCTTCAAGGAGCAATGCAGGGCTTTAAAGTCAAGGATAAGAGCAAGTGTATGTATCTAGAGAAGGTAAGTATGTGTCTCATGAGACAGAATTATACCAGAGACAAATTTCTGGGAAGCTGGGAGAAAGGAGAGCATTAGCTGCTGTGTTTCTAGTCGTGGCCCTTTCTGGTCATCTTTCATGCTGTGAACCCAGCTCATACATTTTTCTGTATCTACAGGCCACTTAAAAAAATCTTCACCCAAGGATATGTTTATTGATTGTAGAGAGAGAGGAAGAGAGAAAGAAACATTGATTTCTTTCCACACATGCCCTAACCAGGGAACAAAATTGCAAACTTTTGGTGTACAAGATGACGCTTCAACCAACTAAGCCACCTGGATAGAGCCAGACCATTTTTTGAGGCAGGAAGTAGTGCCATTCAAAGTAACAGAACCAATTATGGTTTAATTTAGAACCAATTAATTTGGAACCAATTATGTTTATTTTCAATATGATCCTTTTTCCTTTCTAATTATGTACAAACTTCTAACAATGCTTTTAAATGTGTGTACTTAAGTATGCCTCTAAGAGGAGGAAAGTGATTGCATACCACTAGATGTCAAGAAGCAGAGCCCAAAGTAGACTTTGCCAAGTACAACATTTCTTTGAAGTCTTATATTTTATATTATATTCTAGTAAATATTTGGATTCTACTTTATTGTACCTGCATTTTTTAAAGTATAAAAATAATAATCTGGTCCCTTATCTTATAGTAAAAGTGGTGCCTGACATACCTTAATACATTAATATTAAAAACAAGTTTACAATCCATGAGAATCCACTCGGAGATAAAGGGGAGATAGTCCAGAGACAGATTAAGTAGGTAGAAACCTGACAGGGAATAAACATTAATGTATTTATTCAACAAATATTTATTTAGTACCTACTGTGTGTATTGGAATACAGTGATGAGAAAAAGCAAACAGAAATTATCACACAGATGTATGTAAAATTGCAATAGTGAATTAGGGAGGGACCTATGGGGCAAAAAAAGTTTATGGTATGGAGTTGACCTCTTCAGAGAGGCCAAGGAAACCTTCTTCCAGGAAATGTCTCTTGACTTGAGTTTGAAAAATCAGTGGGAAATAAAGGGACAAAGAATAAAAGAGCTTTCCAGACAGGAATAGGGAGCACAAAAAGGTCTTGCATTGAGAGGGAGAACAAAAGACTAAAAAGTAAGTGCAATTTGACTACAGAGACTGAGGCAGAAGTTGGGGAGAAATGAATTTTGAGATAGAGGCAAGAGGCTGACTCCATATAGTTCTGTAGTAAATGGAGGGGGTTTTGTCCTTACCAAAGAAGGGGTAACCGTTGGAGAGTTTTATACCAGAGAATAACACAATTAGATTTGCAGTTTAGAAAGCTTCATCTAGCTGGTGCTAAGAAATAAAGAGGAAAAATGCCAGGACAGAGCTGAAACTGAAACAGCAGTTACTATCAGTAGTTGTGAAAAGCAATGTTAACTTGGGTTAGAGGAATGATGATAGTGGCGGTGTTGGTAATGGTCAAGAGAAAAGATGGATTTTATTTTTGAATATATTTTATTGATTATTACAGTTGCCCATTTTCTCCTCTTTATTCCTCTATACCCTAAAAGCCCCCTCCCACCCACATTCCCCCAGCTTATTTCATGTCCATGAGTAGTTCGTATAAGTTTTTTGGCTTTTCCATTTACCATACAATTCTTAACCTTCCCCTGGCTATTTTATACCTATAATTTATGCTTCTTATTCTCTGTACCTTTTCACTCTCCCCCATCCCACTCCCCACTGATAACTTTCCTTTGAGCTTCATTTCTGTGATTCTGTTTCTGTTCTAATTGGTTGCTTAGTTTATTTTTATTTTTGTTATTTTAGGTTCAGTTGTTGATAGTTGTTAGTTTGGTTTTTTTTAATATATTTTATTGATATGCCATTACACTAGTCCTATTCCCCCCTTCATTCCCATCGACTCTGAACACCCCACCTGCACCATTCCCCTCTTTTGTTTATGTCCACGTATCACAAGTTCTTTAGATTCTATATTTCCCATACTATTCTTGCCCTCCCCACTGTCTATTTTCTACCTACTGTCTATGCTACTTATTCTCTATACCTTCTCCTCCCTTCTCTTCCTCCCACTATCCTGTTGCTAACCCTTTATGTGATCTCCATTTCTATGGCTCTGCTCCTGATCTAGCAGTCCTCTTCATTTGCTTTTGTTTTAGGTGTGTTTGTTAATAACTGTGAGTTTGTTGTCCTTCCACTGTTCATAGTTTTTATCTTCTTTTTCTTAGATAAGTCCCTTTAGCATTTCATATAATAAGGGCTTGATGATGATGAACTCCTTGAATTTGACCTTATCTGAGAAGCACTTTATCTGCCCTTCTATTCTAAATGAAAGCTTTGCTGGGTAGAGCAATCTTGGATGTAGGTCTTTGGATTTCATGACTTGGAATACCTCTTTCCAGCCCCTTCTTGCCTGTAAGGTCTCTTTTGAGAAATCAGCTGACAGTCTGATGGGAATTCCTTTGTAGGTGACTGCCCTCTTATCTCTTGCTGCTTCTAGGATTTTCTCCTTCATTTTTATCTTGGCTAATATTTCATTTGCCAGATTGGGGAAGTTTTTCTTTATTATTTGTTCAAATAAGTGTTCTACTTGTGGCTGTTCCTCTTCCCCTTCTGATACCCCTATAATCTGGATGTTGGAATGTTTAATGCTGGACAACCTCCAGGTGTTCTGGAGGTTCCTAAGCCTCTCCTCATTTTTTTGAATTCTTGTTTCTTCATTCTTTTCTGTTTGGTCATTTTTTCTTCCTTCTGGTCCACTCTCTTGATTTGAGTCCCAGTTTCCTTTCCATCACTATTGGTTTCCTGTGCATTTCCCTTCATTTCATTTAGTTTAGCCTTCATTTGTTCCTCTAATTTGTGAATAAAATGAACCAGTTCTGTGAGCATCCTGATCACCAGTGTTTTGAACTGTGCATTGGAAAGTTTGACTATCTCTTGGTCACTTAGAATTATTGGTTTTGTGGCTTTGAGCTGTTCTTGAGTCATAATGTTTTGGTCTATTTGCACCTGTCATGTATGAGGGGCGGAGCCTTAGATGTTCACTAAGGCAGAGCAATCCAGGTTGCTGAGTTGTGACATGTATGTGGGGACAGGATCAGAGAGGGACAATGGCATTTGTTCCACTCTCTCTCAAATTTTCGTTTCCTCTGCCACTTCCCACAAGCAAATTCGGCCCTTCTGGTGCTGGTTCCTGGGTGTGTGGGCTTGTGTACCCTTCAGGACCCTGTGAATCTCTCCAAACTTTCCTGGCACCTCAATCCCAAAAGTCTTTCCAATTTGTGCTTTCCGGCTCTAATTCCTGTCTCTGGTGCCCTAGCCTATGTGGTCTGTCTCACTGTTCACTCTTTCACCTGGTTTATCTGTGCGCAAATGCGTGACCACAGTCAGCCAGCTGCCCTGTGCCCTCACTGGATAGGCCTGTTGCCACCCTGTGCCTTGTATCCACCAACTGCTGCTTGCACTCCTGGGTTGGTCCACCAATCTTTCCTGCCTGACCCCGCTCTGCCACTGACTCTGCCCCTCTTACCAGTCTGGCTGAATGCTTCATTGTTGACAGACTTCCATACAGTTCAATTTTCTGTGTTTTGCCTGCATTTTTGTTACTAAAACTTTGTTGTCTTTAAACTTGGTTGTGCAAGGAGGCATGGTGTTTCCACCTAAGCCTCCATCTTGGCCGGAAATCAGTTGTTAGTTTGTTGTCATTTTATTGTTTGTATTTTTAATCATCTTCAATTTCTTAGATAAGTCACTTTAACATTTAATATAATAAGGTCTTGGTGGTGATGGCCTCCTTTAACTTGATCTTCTCTGGGAAGCACATTATCTGCCCTCCCACTCTAAGTGATAGCTTTGCTGGATAGAGTGATCTTGGATATAGGTCCTTGGCTTTCATGACTTGGAATACTTTTTTTCCAGCCTCTTCTTGCCTGCAAGGTTTCTTTTGAGAAATCAGCTGATAGTCTTATTGGAACTCCTTTGTAGGTAACTGTCTCATTTTTTCTTGCTGCTCTTAAGATTTTATCCTTATCTTTAATCTTGGGTCATGTAATTATGATGTACCTTGGTGTGTGCTTCCTTGGGTCCAACTTCTTTGGGACTCTCTGAGATTTCTGGACTTCCTGGAAGTCTATTTTCTTTGCCATATTAGGGAAGTTCTCCTTCATGATTTTTCAAATAAGTTTTTCGTTTCTTGCACTTCCTCTTCTTTTTTAAAAATTTATTTATTTAATTGTAGTTCAAGTACAATTTTCTGTCTTTTACTCCCATCCCAGCCCTCCCCCCCAGTGCTCCCCACCTCCCTCCCATTTACACCCCCCTTAGTTTTTGTCTATGCGTCCTTTATACTAGTTTCTGTAAATCCTTCTCCTTCACCCCTGAAAATCTCTCTCCTTTTCCCTCTGGTCACTGTCATCCTGTTCTCTATTTGAGTGTCTTTGGTTATATTTTGCTTGCTTATTAGTTTTGTTATTTAGGTTCCCATTAAAGGTGAGATCATAAAAATATGGAAAGCTTCACAAATTTGTGTTTCAGCCTTGCGCAGAGGCCATGCTAATCTTCTCTGTATTGTTCTAATTTTAGTGTATGTGCTGCTGAAGTGAGCACTTCCTCTTCTCTTTCTGGCACCCTTATGATTCATATGTTGGAATGTTTCAAGTTATCCCACAGGTTCCTAAGCCTCTCCTCATGTTTTTAAATTATTGTTTTTTCATTCTGTTCTGGTTGAATGTTTATTTTTCCTTCTGGTCCAAACCATTGATTTGAGTCCCAGTTTCCTTCTCATCAATGTTGCTTCCGTGTACATTTTCCTTCATTTCACTTTGCATGGCCTTCACTTTTTCCTCTATTTTGTGACCATACTCAATCATTTCTGTGTGTATCCTGGTTACCAGATTTTGAACTCCGTATCTGATATGTCAGCTATCTCTTCACGACTTAGTTGTATTTTTGGAGCTTTGATCTGTTCTTACATTTGGACTATACTGTTTTGCCTCTGTGTACCTGTAACATTGTAAGGGATGGAGCCTTTCATATTCAGCAGTGTGGGGAAAACCCACATTGCTATGTTGTGGCACTGTATGTGGGAGAGAGGTCCAAGAAGGAACCATACCACTTGCTCGGCTCTCGGCTGGCTTTCAGTCACTTCCCCTGCTACCCACAAGTAAGTTGCATACTTCTGGTGCCTATTCCCGTGTGGGTGGGTTTGTGTATGTTATAGTGCCCTGTGGATCTCGTGAACAAATTGCTTATGAAGCTGGGAGTTTCTTCCACCTCCACAACCCCCAGGTTTACTGTCAGAGGTTTTCAGGCTTTATTTTTCTGTACTGGAGCACTGTGTTGCATAGTCTGTCTTGCTCCCCAGTTGTTCCTCCTGGTTTATCCACATGCAAATGGGGGACTCTCTGGTCCACCAGTGGCCACCTCACCTACTCTGGTTCTTTAGCTGCCACCTTGCTACTAATTCTTTCCACCCTGGCTGCCTGTTTCTGCCCTCCTTCCAGTCTGGGTGGATGTTTCTTCTTTAACTCCTTGGTTGTCAGACTTCCATACAGTTTGATTTTCTGTAAGTTCCAGTTAATTTTTGTTTTTAAATCTGTTGTTCTTTCTTTGGTTGTGCAAGGAAGGGAAGTGTATCTACCTACACCCCCATCTTGGCCAGAAGTCCAGAATATGGGTTCTGAAGATATGAGCTACAATGTGCAGGATTTGGTGATGGACTAGAAATGGTAAAAAGAGGAATGTTTTCAAAGATGGCACCATGAGTTCTGACTTCCATACCATTGACCAAGATAGGAATCATTGGAAGGAGATCGAGTTTGAGGGATAAAATAGTGGAGTTAGTTTTGAGCTTAAAATATGGGGTACTCTTGAGATATCTCAAAGAAGATACCAAGTATATATGAAGTTGAGAGCTGTGTTTGATCTAGGGAGTACCTGTACGTTGGTGAAATTTAAGCCAAAAGTATGAACGAGATTGCCTAGGAAAAAGCGTAGAGTAAGAAGAAAAGTTAAAAAAGAAACTTAGAGGAACTCTAATATTTGATAGCAGAGTAGAGAGGGAGTTGGGAAAGCAGTGGTCAAGGGGTAGGAGGAAAATCAGAATATTATCACTTTCAAAGACAATGGAGGGAACTTGGTTAGAAATCATATGCTACTGAGAAGTCAAGAATAATTATAACTAAAAATATCCAATAGATTAAGTTAAAAAAATTAGTGGTGGAAAATCGTCCCAATTTCTATTTAGTATCAGCCCAAGAAACCAGACTGGAGCAAACTGCAGAGGGTTTTGGAAGTTGGGAAACTGAGAAATGCCAACAGGCCACCATTAGAAATTTTACTGAGAAGGCATGAGGAGAAGGTGTTGATCTAGAAGCCATGATGAGGCAAACGAGACTTTTTTCTTAGTTAGAACCTTTTAATTATGAAAACTTTAAACACAAATAAAATTAGAATAGTTTTACAAAACCACATAATTCATTTCCAACAACGATAAACTCATTATCAAACTTATAAACATTAGCTATTTTATTTTATGTTAGTAATTGAAGCTCAAGTTTATTTGAAAGCTATTGGGAAGGAAGTCACTGAGGAGAGTGTGAGAAAATAGGCATAAATGATAGCAAATTTTCTGAGAAGGTGAGAGTACTGGTGAAGGGATTAACTTTAGGAAACTGGAGAGCCAGCTCCTTTATTGTGTTAATAAGAAAAGCAGATGAGATGGTAAGATGTGTGCAGATGTAAATTTTCATGTTTAACATCTTGAAGATAAGAACATTTAATCACTGGCTAAGGTATTTCTTCTTTTTCCTCCTTCTCCTCTTCTCCTTCTTCATGCCATCTTCAAAGAACAACTAAGTTAAAGAGAGTTTGGGGTGTTTGAAAACGACATAGAAAGTGAAATTAACCTTGGCTGGTGTAGTTCAGTGGGTTGAGCATGGGCCTGTCCAATCAAACTTCTCACCAGTTCAATTCCCAGTCAGGGCATATGCCTAGTTGCAGGCCAGATGCCCAACAGGGGGCGTATGAGATGCGACCATACATTGATGTTTCTCTCCCTCTCTTTCTCCCTTCAATCCCCTCTCTCAATAAATAAATAAAACTTTAAAAAAACAAAGAAAGTGAGATTAGTTGTGGAGAGAATGATGATATAGCAAAAAATGTGGAATATTTACTAGACAGTGTTAAAGACCCATTTGGAGAAGATGGGCTGGCTCTGAGAAACATCCAATTCATTCATTCATTCATTCATATATATATATATATATATATATGTATGTATATATGTGTGTGTGCGTGTGTGTGTGTGTATATATATATATATGAAACAGTGGTTGCCTAATAAAATAACCTTCATAATAATGAAGGTTGCCTTCATAATAACTTGAAACAACATAATGGTGGTGTTGTCCCTCTATTCCCTAATGGAGGAATGTGTCTATGTACATGTATATATGTGTTTTACAGAGGGCATAGATTCCACAATATCTTAAGTGAGATCAGAAAAAAAAATATGTATATATATATATATGTATCAATGGGGAGGTGATTTTAATGCTTAAAATGCAGGTGCATCTAAAAGCGCATTGTCACTTGTGTTTCACATTAATTGGTTCAGCATGCCACCTGCTGGAAAGCATGTTTAGCATCCTCAGCCAAATTTTTCTGATGCAAAATCTAAAACCAATGTTTCCTAAAAAGTCAGTGTTATTTTTAAAGTATTTTTATTGATTATGCTATTACAGTTTTCCCATTTTCTCCCTTTATCCCCCTGCACCCTGTCCCCAACACTCCAGCATCACCCCCCCTTAGTTCATGTCCATGAGTTGTACATATAAGTTCTTTGAGTCATCTGTTTCCTATGCCAATTTTAATCTCTCCCCATCTATTTTATGCTTACTAATTATGCTTCTTGTTCCCTGTACATTTTCCCCCCATTCCTCCCTTCCTCCTCCCCACTGAAATCCCTCCATGTGATGATCATGAAAAATCAGTGTTCTTACATTCAGCATTTCCCCCCTGATTTGAGTTTCATTTTTAAATATCTTTTACTTCATTTGTGTATTAAAGCAGAAACATTAAAATGTTTTTTAACTTGGTTAATGATCACATTCACCCCATTTCAATGCATTTGTTTTTTAACATCATCCATCATCTATACATGAAGAAAAGAAATAAAATATCAGAATTATTTGTAATGGCATGAATAAGTCATCCTAGCAATTTCAGATGAGTTCTCTGCTGGAGGAAGTACAGAGAATGTTATGGAATATCTGGAAGCTAGACAGTTGTGAAGGTCCTCTCAGAAGAAGTGTTATTAAGCTACAAAAACAGAGGGGGGGGGACAAAAAGACTTTAGGCAGGCTATGGAATGAAAGCCAGATGCTGAGAGCCAGACTGTGGAGGTACTGTAAAATCTTTCGAAAGAATTTAGATTTCATTCTAAGAACAATTACTAAATTACCAGCCAATATAATTTGTTAATATGTGTATGTATATAGGGATGGGGGATTGAAGGGAGGTGGTGGTGACCACACTCAGATACATATTTTAGAAACATCATTCTAGCTGAAATTTGGAGAATGGTGGGGGAAGTCAGATTGAACATTAATTTAATGTATGTGTGATGTGGCATTGGATTATTTTGTACTGACAAAGAAAGAGTGAATTATTCTGAGAGATATTTAAGATGCTGATTGTAGAAGAGTTGGTGAAAATTGGTTGTAAGGGGTCAGTAAAAGAGAAAAAGTCCAAGATAGACTCTTAGTTTTTTGCCCTGAGCAAATAGATGAATGGAAGCACCATTTAATGAAACATGGTATACTGTAAAAGTAGATTTTCAAAATGACCAGGGAAAAATAGTTATTTTCCCTTCAGACATGTTGAATTTGAGATGTTTAAAGTATATAGGTACATATGTCTAGTAAGCAGTTAGATAATATGAGCTGGGTACTCTGAGGAGAAATCTGGGCCAGAGATACAAATTAGGAATGATCAGTCTGTTAAGAGTAAATTGATGTTCTGTGTGTGGCTGATATCTCATAGAATGTAGAGTGAGAGAAAAAAAAAAGAATGACTATGAGGGAGCCCTAAGGAACCCATCAATTAAGAATTTGTTAGAGGAGGTAGAAGCCAGCAAATAAGACTTCTCAGGAAGGCTGGAAGGAAATCAAAAAGGCTACAGACAAAGCCAGTGAAAATAAACTTTTCCAACAGGAAGGGTATGTGCAACAATGTTAATTGTTGCTGGTAGGTGTAATGTTTTTTTCAGCATTTAATAGTATGTGGCCTTGTCAAGTGAAGTTCCAACAGAGTTGATTTTAGTAAATAGGGGTGAAAAAGAGGAGGCAGTGAATACATAATATTATTTGTTGTGAAATGGACTTTAGGTATGGCATGGGAGCTGGAAAGAGGTCTGATTAAGGGAATAATGTTTTATTTTGTTTTTTTTTTGGAAAGGGAATGGTTAAGAATGTTTAAATGTTCAAGGAAATTATTCCATAAAAAAAGAAGAAAACTGGGGGATTAAATGAGAGCTTTGTCATTAGATAGTTTAGTTCCTGAGAAGGCAACCAGATGATAATGATGATAATGATAATAATAATACAAGTTTATTGTGCTCTCCTTTGTGTAGAAACTATTCTAAGAGGATTATCTCATTTAACTCTCACATAGTATCTCTGAGAGAGGTACTATTGTCATCATCCCATTTTAAAAAAAAAAATCCTGAAGTTATATTCATTGTTCTTAGAGAGAAAGGGAAGGTGAGAAAGAGAGAGAGAGAGAGAGAGAGAGAGAAAGAGACCGACCGACAGATAGGCAGACATCGGTTTCTACTGTATGTGCCATGAATAGGAATCAAACCTAGATATGTGCCCTGACCGAAATCTTTTTGTTTATAGGACGACACTTCAACCAATGAAGCCACCTGGCCAGGGCCAGTCCAATTTTTAAGATAAAAACACCGAGGCAAAGACAGGTACTATGCCTTGGCTACTTATCATGTAGTCAAGGGTACATAATAAGTGGTGGAGTTAAGACTCATGCCCAGAAATCTCACTTGAGACTTGCACTGTTAATCACAAGATTTTATTGTGGGATTCACACCCTAGTTGGAGATGTAAATAGGAGACAACCATATATGCTATTTTAATGAAAGAGAAGGGGAACAAGGCAGGTATTGATGTAAATGTCAGAGTAGTTAGCATTTTTAATTTTTTAGGGCTGCCATAACAAATTGCCACAAACTGGATTGCTTAAAAACAACAGAAATTTATTCTCTATCTCAGTTTTGGAATGCAGAAGTCCCAAATTAAGGAATCATCTAGTCTCACTCCCTCTGAAGGGGCTATATACCTCAAGTCTCTGCCTGGTTTCACATGGCTAACTTATGTGTATCTCAAAACTCTATACCTTTCTCTTCTAAGAACACTTGCTATTTGATTTAGGCCTTACCCTAAATCAATATGATTTCGTCCTGAGAAACTTAACAACTACATCTGCAAGAAAAAATCTTGTTCCAAATAGAACCACATTCACAGTTTTTGAGGGTTAGGATCTACACATATTCAGCCTACTATAGTTAGAAAGTTGAGGGAGTTCCTGTCCAATGGATTTTATATCTTCTATGAAGTAAGAATATGAGTTCTTTCTGGGACTGAGCTCAGATGAAGGAACTGAAGAAATATGGAAGTAATTATTAATGAAATTTGGGGTCGGCTGAGTAGGAAGCAGTATGTTTATGGGGTGCCATGGAGAAAACAGTTACGTACCATTGTGTGATTTTTCTCCAGCAGCAGTTAGAAGTCTGTGTACAAACATGAAGAAGTTGACATTCAAAGTTACCTAAGTTACAGCCTAGGGGAGGAGGCAAGAATGTGAAGGAAGGACAGAGACAGAGAGGTTTTAGGACATTGGTTTTCTTTTTAAAAAAAAATATTTTATTGTTTTTAATTAGAGTTGTCTGAATTTTTCCCCCAACACTACTCCCCACCCCAGCCAAACTCACCTCCCTCCCTTGCTTGCACCCTCCCCCTTGGTTTTGTCCATGTGTCCTTTATAGTAGTTCCTGAACAGCACAGTGGGACAGTGCTCCCACTGTTCCCTTCCCATACCCCTCTGGCTATTGTTAGATTGTTCTTAATTTCAATGGTTATATTTTATTTGCTTTTTTCTTTTGTTGATTATGTTAAAGTTAAAGGTGAGATCACAGGGTATTTGTCCCTCACCACCTAGTTTATTTCACTTAGCATAGTGCTCCAGTTTCACCCATGCTGTCGTAAAAGATAGGAGCTCCTTTCTCTCTCCTGCATAGTATTCCATTGTGCAAATGGACCATAGTTTTTTTTTTGATCCACTCATTTGCTTATGGGCACTTAGGTGGCTTCCAGCACTTGGATATTGTAAATTGTGCTGCTATGAATATTGGAGTGCATAGGTTGTTTTGGTTTAGTGTTTCAGTGCCCTTATAATATAACACCAGCAGTAAAATTGCTGGGTCAAAAGGCAGTTCCATTTTTAGTTTTCTGAGAAAACTCCATAGTGTTTTTCACAGAGGCTGCACCAGTCTGCATTCCTACCAACAGTGCACTAGGATTCCCTTTTCTCCACATCCTCTCCAGCACTTGTTTGTTGATTTGTTCATGATGGACATTCTCACAGGTATGAAGTGGTATGTCATTGTGGTTTTAATTTACATCTCTCTGATGGCAAGTGATGTTGAGCATCTATTCCTATGTCTCTGGGCCCTGTGTATATCCTCCTTGGTGAAGTGTCTTTTCAAGCCATTTGCCCATTTTTTTAAATTGGGATTTTGTCTTCCTGGAGTGGAGTCCTGTGAGTTCTTTGCATATTTTGGAGATCAAACCCTTGTATGAGGTATCACTGGCAAATATGTTTTCCCATATGGTTGGTTCTGTTTTCATTTTAATGCTATTCTCTTTAGCCATGCAGGAACTTTTTAATTTGATGATAAACAATTTGTTTATTCTTTCCTTTATGTCCCTTGCTTTAGAGGACATATCGGTGAAGATGTTGCTGCATAGAATGTCTGAGATTTTCCTGCCAATGTTTTCCTCTAGGACTTTCATGGTGTTACAACTTATATGTAAGTTCTTTATCCAGCTTGAGTTTATTTTTGTGTATGGTGTAAGTTGGTGATCAAGTTTCTTTTTTTTTTTTTTTTTTTTTTTTTGCATGTAGCTGTCCAGATCTCCCAACACCATTTGTCAAAGAGTCTATTTTTAATCCATTTAATGCCATTTCCCCCTTTGTCAAATAGTAATTGACCATAGAGACTTGGGTTTATTTCTGGGTTCTGTATTCTGTTCCATGGGCTTATGTATCTGTTCTTATGCCAGTTACCAGGCTCTTTGATTACAGTGGCCTTGCAATGCAGTTTGATATCAGGCATTGTGCCTCCTCCTACTTTGTTCTTCTTTCTCAAAATTGCTGCAGCCATACAGGGTCACTTATGATTCCATATAAATTTCTGAAATGTTTGTTCTATATCTGTGACATATGTCATTGGTATTTTAATAGGGATTGCATTGCATCCATAAATCTCTTTGGATAGTATAGACATTTTTATGATGTTCGTTCTTCCAATCATCCTTAGTTTCTTTTCTCAGTGTTGTGTAGTTTTCTGAGTATAGGTCTTTTACCTCCTTGGTTAGGTTTATTCCTAGGTATTTTACTTTTATTGTTGCTATATCAAATGGGATTTTCCCCTGATTTCTGTTTCTGATAATTCATTGTTGGTGTACAAAAATGCCTCTGATTTCTGAATATTGACTTTGTATCCCACAGTTTTTCCAAATTCACTTATTAGGTTAAGTAGTTTTTTGATGGAGTCTATAGGATTTTGTATGTACACTTTCATGTTATCTGCAAACAATGGCAGTTTTTTCCCTCTTCTTTCTCCTGTTTAGTTTTCTTCATTTATGTATTTAGTTGCATCGCTTGACTGTTTTTTTCTTAATTTTTTTTCATATAGTATTTCAAATTTCCTTTTTTTTACTTCAGTCCTGTTCCAATAAATTTTTAGTGGAGTCTATAGAATTTTCTACATACACTATCATGTCATCTGCAAACAATGACAGTTTTACTTCCTCCTTTCTGATTTGGATGTCTTTTTTATTTCTTTTTCTATTTTGATTGCTGTGTGCAGGACTTTTAATATTATGTTGAATAGGAGTGGTGAAAGCAGATATCCCTGTCTTGTTACTGATCTTAGTTGGAAAGCTCTAAGTTTTGTCCATTGAGTATGATGTTGCCTGTAGGTCTCTCATATATGGCCTTTATTATGTTGAGGAATGCTCCCTCTATTCCCATTTTGCTAAGTGTTTTATTATAAATAAGTTATGTACCTTATCAAATATTTTTTCTTCATCTATCAATATGATCATGTGATTTTTGACTTTGCTTTTGTTTATGTGATGTATTATGTTTATTGCTTTGGGAATATTGCACCATCCTTGCATCCTTGAGATGAATCCCACTTGGTCATAGTGTATGATCTTTTTAATGTACTGCTGTATGTGGTTTGCCAATATTTTGTTGAGGATTTTAGCATCCATTTTTATCAGCAATATTGGCCTGAAGTTTTCTTTCTTTTTTATATCTTTATCTTGTTTTGAGATTAGGATGTTGCTGGCTTCGTAAAAATAGATTGGGAATCTCCCATCATATATATATATATATATATTTGGAATAATCTGAAGAATGGGGGTTAGTTCTTCTTTAAATGCTTTTTAAAATTATCCCATGAAACCGTCTGGTCCAGGGCTTATGTGTGCCAGAAGCTTTTTGATTACTGCTTGAATTTCATCTGCTGTTATTGGTCTGTTCAGGCTTTCTGCTTCTTCTTCATTCAGTTTTGAAAGAATATAGTTTCTAGGAAGTTGTCCATTTCACCTAGGTTTTCAAATTTCTTAGCATATAGCTCTTCATAGTAATTTCTTAAAGTCTCTTGTATTTCTGTGGTATCAGTTGTAATCTCTCCTCTTTCATTTCTAGTTGTGTTTATTTGGGTCCTCTCTCCTTTTTTCTTGATGAGTGTGCTTAAAGGTTTGTTGATTTTTCCTATCTTTTCAAAGAACTACTAGCTCATGGATTTATGGATCCTTAGAATTGTGCTTTTAGTCTCTATGCCATTTAATTCTGCTCTGATCTTGCATATTTCCTTTCTTCTACTTGCTCTGGGCTGTCTTTGTTGTTGTTCCTTGAGTTGTTGTCAGTGTAGGGTTAGGTTGTTTATTTGAAATGTTTCTATGTTTTTTACATAGGCCTGTACCACTTTGAACTTCCCTCTCAGGATTGCCTTCCATGTGTCCCATAAATTTTGGGTTGGTGTCAGTTCATTTCATTTGTTTCCAGAAACGTTTTGATTTCTTCCCTTATATCATTCTTGACCCACTCATTGTTTAATAGCATGCTATTCAATTTCCATGAGTTTGAGTGTTTTAGAGTTTCTTTTTTTGAGGTTGGTTTCCAGTTTCGGTCCCTTGTGGTCAGAGAAAATGCTTGATACGATTTTAATTTTCTTGAATTTTTTGAGGCTTGTTTTGTGTCCTATCATGTGGTCTATCTTTTAAAATGTTCCATGTACATTTGAAAAGAATGTGTATTTACCTTCTTTAGGATGAAGGAATTTGTATATATCAGTTAAGTACTGTTGGGAACTTCTCTGCCTGGTTTCAGAAGCTGTAAATTCCCCCATGGATAAGGCTGAGTGAGTGACCTTTTGGACCGTGAGCCACCAAGGAGACAAAGCTTATCTCCATGGCAGGAGCACTGCTTCTACCTCATCTATCTTTGGCTCCCAATGCTTGGTTGGTTAGTCAATGACTGGTAAGACCCCTCACAACAGGGGCAACCTAAGGCAGACATGATCACTTGGGAGGCCCTCAAGGAAGAACTTGGGGGGGGGGCTGCAGCAAAGAGAGGGTGATGGACCCTCACTCCCCAGCTATTCTGAAATACCCCGAGTCCCCATTTCTGTCTGGGATAAGGGCTTTCTTTCTTTCTTGTTTTATTTTTAAGATTTTATTGATTTATCCACCTTGAATTTATTTTGGTGTATGTTGTAAGTTGGTGCTCGTTTCATTTTTTGCACATAGCTGTCCAGTTCTCCCAACACCATTTGTTGAAGAGGCTATCTTTACTCCATTTTATGTTACTGCCCCCTTTGTCAAAAATTAATTGCCTGTAGAGAGTTGGGTGGATTTCTGGGCTCTCTGTTCTGTTTCATTGGTCTGTGTGCCTGTTTTTATGCCAGTACCAGGCTGTTTTGATTACAGTGGCTTTGTAATACAGTTTGATATCAGGTATTGTGATCCCTCCTACTTTGTTCTTCTTTCTCAAAAGAGCAGCTGCTATTCGGGCTCGTTTATAATTCCATATAAATTTTTGAAGTGTTTGTTCTATGTCTGTGAAATACGCCATTGGTACTTTAATAGATATTGCATTGAATCTGTATATTGCTTTGGGTAGTATGGACATTTTGATGGTGTTAATTCTTCCAATCCATGAACAAGGTGTATGTTTCCATCTGTTTGTGTCTTCCCTGATTTCTTTCTTCAGTGCTGTGTAGTTTTCTGCATACAGGTCTTTTACCTCCTTAGTTAGTTTTTTTTCCCAGATATTTTATTTTTCTTTTTGCTATATCAAATGGGATTTTTTCCCTTGATTTCTGCTTCTGCTGATTCATTGTTTGTATACAAAAATGCCTTTGATTTCTGGATATTGACTTTGTATCCTGCTGTTTTGCCAAATTTATTAATTAGTTTGTGCAGTTTTTGGGTAGATTCTATAGAATTTTCCATGTATACTATTATGTCATCTGCAAACAGTGACAGTTTTGTTTCCTCCTTTCCTATTTGGATGCCTTTTATTGCCTTTTCCTGCCTGATCGCTGTGGCCAAAACTTCTAATACTATATTGAATAGAAGTGGTGAAAATGGACATCCTTGTCTTGTTCCTGATCTCAGTGGAAAAGCTTTTAGTTTTTGCCCATTGAGTATGATATTGGCTGTAGGTCTCTCATAAATGGCCTTTATTATATTGACGAATGCTCCCTCTATTCCCACTTTGCTGATTGTTTTTGTCATAAATGGGTGCTGTACCTTATCAAAAGCTTTTTCTGCATCTATTGATATGATGTAATTTTTGTCTTTGCTTTTGTTTATGTGATGAATTACATTTACTGATTTGCGAATATTGAACCATCCTTGCATCCCTGAAATGAATCCCACTTGGTCATGGTGTGTAGTCTTTTGGATATATTGTTGGATGTGATTTGCCAATATTTTGTTGAGGATTTTAGCGTCTATGTTCATCAGTGACATTGGCCTGAAGTTTTCTTTCTTTCTTGTATTTCTATCTGGTTTTGGAATTAGGATGATGCTGGCTTCTTAAAAGGAGTTTGGAAGTTTTCCATACTTTTGGATTTTTTAGAATAGTCTGTGAAGAATGGGGGTTAGCTTTTCCTTAAATGCTTTGTAGAATTCTCCTGTGAACCCATCTGGTCCGGGGCTTTTGTGTGATGGGAGTTTTTTGATTACTGCTTCAATTTCTTTTGCTGTTATTTGTATATTCAGGTGTTCTACTTCTTTTACATTGAGTTTTGGGAGATTACATTTTTCTAGAAATGTGTCCATTTCCTCTAGGTTCTCAAATTTCTTGGCATACATTTCTTTATAGTAATTTCTTACAATCCTTTCTATTTCTGTGGTATCAGTTGTAATCTTTCCTCTTTCATTTCTGATTGTGTTTATTTGAGCCTGTTCCCTTCTTTTCTTAATGAACCTACTTAAATATAAGCCGTGACACCATTAAAGTCCTAGAGAAGAACATTGGCAAGAAAATCTCAGATATTCCATGCAGCAACATTTTTACTGATATGTCCCCTAGAGCAAGAAATATAAAGGAAAGAATAAACAAATGGGATCTCATAAAAAAAAAAAAGCTTCTGCATGGCGAAAGAAAACAGTATTAAATTAAAAAGACAACCAAATGTATGGGAAAACATATTTGCCAATAATACCTCAGACAAAGGTTTAATCTCCAAAATATACAAAGAACTTACACAACTCCACTCTAGGAAGACATCTAACCCAATTAAAAAATGGGAAAAGGACTTGAACAGACACTTCTCCAAAGAGGACATACAGAATATCCAGAGACACATGAAGAGATGCTCAATATCATTAGCTATCAGAGAGATGCAAATTAAAACCACAATGAGATACCACTTTACACCAGTCAGGATGGCTATCATAAACAAAGCAACAAACAACAAATGTTGGAGAGGTTGTGGGGAAAGGGGTCCCTAGCTCACTGTTGGTGGGTTGCAGACTGGTACAAGCATTATGGAAAACAGTATGGAATTTTCTCAGAAAAATAAAAATCGACCTGCCTTTTGATCCAGCAATTCCACTGCTAGGATTATATCCCAAGAATCCTAAAACATCAATTTCAAAGAACCTATGCACCACAATGTTCATAGCAGCACAATTTACAATAGCCAATAGTTGGAAGCAACCTAGGTGCCCATCAGTAAATGAATGGATCCAAAAATTGTGGTACATATACACAATGGAATTCTATGCAGCAGAGAGAAAGAAGGAGCTACTATCCTTTGCAACACATGGAAGGAACTGGAAAGCATTATGCTGAGTGAAATAGGCCAGGTGTTGAAAGACAAATACCATATGATCTCACCTTTAACAGGAAGCTAAACAACAACAACAAAAAAAACAAGCAAACAGAATAAAAACAAAGACACTGAAATACAGAACAAGTGGGCAATGACCAGAGGGGAGAGGGAAGGGAATTTAAGGAGAAAAATTTTAAGGGGAAGGGAATTTAAGGGAAGGGATTTTGAGGAACAAGTATGAAAGACACAGGGATGAGGACTAAGGTGGGGGGAATGGGAGGGAGGTGGGGAAACGGGGAGGGGGGGCTGGGATGGGAGAAATAGACAAAAATACTGTACTTGAAAAATAACTAAATTAAAAATGTTAAAAAAATATTTTATTGATTTATTGCTAGAGGGGAAGGGAAGGAGAGAGGGAGAGAAAATGTTAGTATATGGTTGCCCCTGGTGTGTCCCCTTCTGGGATCTAGCCTGCAATCCAGGCATGTGCCCTGACTGGGAATCAAACAGTGATCCTCTGGTTTGCAAGCCTTCGCTCAATCCACTGAGCTACATACACCAGCCAGGGCAAGGGAGAAGTGCTTTCTGGCTCTAATCCACTTAAGGCTAAAAACCTATGATGGGGAGGGTGGTTCAGTCCTCTGCCAGCTGGAGCATGTTCCAGGGTAATTGGGCATAAAAAATAATTTGTAAAGTCCTGTGTAGCTTGCTTTGCTAAGAGTGTTTTAATTTATATGATAAGGTTGTGAGCAGGAAATGAATATGTCTCCCAAAGTTTTTGCAACCCCCTTACCTGACAGACACTGACTCAGAATAAACCCTCAGATTTCTTTGAAATTTAATCTATTGTTTGGTCCTTGCCACCTGACAATGTTTGTTGAGCTTTACCTGTATTCCTGTGTATTACGAACCTAATCAAAGCTGTTGAGGAAGGGGCTCTTGGTCCTTCTCCTTTGAGAGACTGACTACCTCTCCTCCCCAAGCAGATCATGTCTTGGTAGTTTTATTTTCATCCGTGGCAAAAGGGGGGACTTGCGTGAAAAGTTTCTGCCACAAAGTATTTTATCTAGGGAAATGTTCTATGCTACAATATCTTTGTTGATATCTTGTTTGGAAGATCTGTCCATTTTTTAAAAGTGGGGTGTTAAAATCTACTATGATTGTGTTGCTGTCAATATCTTTCTTGAAATTCTCCAAGATTTTGTTTATATATTTGTGTGCTCTTATGTTGGGTGCATGTATATTTACAATGTTTATGTCTTCTGGATAAATTCTTCCCTTGAGTACAATGAAGTGACCTTCTGGGTGTCTCTTTGTGGGCATTTTATTGAAGTCTATTTTGTCTGAGATGAGTATTGTTACCCTGGCTTTTCTTTCTTGTCCATTTGCTTGGAATACTTGTTTCCAGCCCTTCACATCAGTTTGTGGTCTTCTGTTCTGATGTGGGTCTCTTGTAGGTAGCATATGTGTGGGTCATGCTTTCTTATCCATTCAGCTATTCTATGTCTTTTTACTGGGCATTTAATCCATTTACATCTAAGGTTATTATTGATAGGTGTTTTTTCACTGACATTTATTTGTATCTGTGTTCCTCTTTCTCCCACTGTTTTTCATCCTGTTTTTAAAGCAGACACTTTAGCAGGTCTTGCAGACTTGGTTTGGAAGAGGTATATTCTTTGAGGCTTCTTCTGTCTGGCAAGCTTCTTATTTGGCATTCTGTTTTAATTGAGAGCCTTGATGGATAAAGTAGTGCTGTTTTTAGGGCTCTGGTTTTCTTGACTTGGGATATTTCTTGCCATTTTCTTCTGGCTTGGATTGTTTCCATTGAGAAGTCAGCTGCTAGCCTCATTGGGTCTCACTTGTATGTTACCTCCTGTTTTTCCCTTGCTGCCTCTAAGATTCTCTCTTTGTCTTGGAATTTTGCCATTTTAATTATGATGTATCATGAAGTAGGCCTGTTTGGGTTTGTTTTGTTTTTTGTTTTTTTTTTGAATTGGGAGTCTTTGTGTTTCCTCGTTTTGTGTAACTATTTCTCTCATCAAATTAGGAAAGTTTTCCATTATGAAATTTTCAAACAGAGTTTCTATTTCTTCCTCCCCTCCCTCCCCTCACCCCTCTTCCTCCTCCTCCCCTTCTCCTCCTCCTCCCCTTCTCCTCCTCCTCCTTCTTCTTCTTCTTCTTCTTCTTCTTCTTCTTCTTCTTCTTCTTCTTCTTCTTCTTCTTCTTCTTCTTCTTCTTCTTCTTCTTCTTCTTCTTCTTCTTCCTCCATTATACAGATATTATTATGTTTCGTGTAGTCCTGCACTTCCCTTAACCCATCTTCATTCTTTCTGAGCCTCTTTTCCTCTTTTTGCTCTTTCTGGGTGTTTTTTTCTACCTTGTCCTCCAGCTCGCTCTTTTTTTTTTTAATTTAAAATTTTCACAAGTTTATTTTTAAAAATATATATAGCACCGGGCTTTTTAAGAGGTCCTGCAGCCCATCATGTTACATAGTTAAAAACACTGCCATCCTGACAAATGGAATGATTTGGCCAAGGTCACACAGCTGGGTAGTAGCAGAGCTAGGAATAGATGTTGGATCTGTCTCCTGGAAGTATGTATGGTTGTATGTGATGCGTTTGTTTTTTTTAATTTTATTTAGTTATTTTTCAAGTACAGTTTTTGGTCTATTTTTCCCATCCCAGCCTCCCCCGCCCCTTGTCCCCACCTCCCTCCCATTTCCAACCCCCTTAGTTCTCGTCCCTGTGTCCTTCCTATATGTTCCTCCAAATCCCTCCCCCTTTTTCCCCTTAACTTACCTTCCTTCTCCCCTCTGGTCACTATCCCCTTGTTCTCTATTTCAGTGTCTTTGGTTTTTTTTTTCTGCTTGCTTGTTTGTTTTGTTGTTTAGCTTCCTGTTAAAGGTGAGATCATATGGTATTTGTCTTTCAGCACCTGGCCTATTTCACTCAGCATAATGCTTTCCAGTTCCATCCATGTTGTTGCAAATGGTACTAGCTCCTTCTTTCTCTCTGTAGCATAGAATTCCATTGTGTATATGTACCACAATTTTTGGATCCATTCATTTACTGATGGGCACCTAGGTTGCTTCCAACTCTTGGCTATTGTAAATTGTGCTGCTATGAACATTGTGGTGCATAGGTTCTTTGATATTGATGTTTTAGGATTCTTGGGATATAATCCCAGCAGTGGAATTGCTAGGTCAAAATGCAGGTCGATTTTTATTTTTCTGAGAAAATTCCATACTGTTTTCCATAATGGTTATACCAGTCTGCACTCCCACCAACAGTGGACTAAGGACCCCTTTCCCCACAACCTCTCCAACATTTATTGTTTGTTGCTTTGTTTATGATAGCCATCCTGACTGGTGTAAAGTGGTATCTCATTGTGATTTTAATTTGCATCTCTCTGATAGCTAATGATATTGAGCATCTCTTCATGTGTCTCTGGATGTTCTGTATGTCCTCCTTGGAGAAGTGTCTGTTCAAGTCCTTTTCCCATTTTTTAATTGGGTTGGGTGTCTTCTTAGAGTGGAGTCGTGTAAGTTCTTTGTATATTTTGGAAATTAAACCTTTGTCTGAGGTATCATTGGCAAATATGTTTTCCCATACAGTTCGTTGTCTTGCTAATTTAATACTGTTTTCTTTCGCCATGCAGAAGCTTTTTATTTTGATGAGATCCCATTTGTTTATTCTTTCCTTTACATTCCTTGCCTAGTGGACATATCGGTAAAAAAGTTGCTGCATGAAATATCTGAGATTTTCTTGCCAATGTTCTCCTCCAGGACTTTAATGGTGTCACGACTTACATTTAAGTCTTTTATCCACCTTGAATTTATTTTGGTGTATGGTGTAAGTTGGTGCTCAAGTTTCATTTTTTTGCATGTAGCAGTCCAGTTCTCCCAACACCATTTGTTGAAGAGGCTATCTTTACTCCATTTTATATTACTGCCCCCTTTGTCGAATATTAATTGACTGTAGAGAGTTGGGTTGATTTCTGGGCTCTCTGTTCTGTTCCTTTGGTCTATGTGCCTGTTTTTATGCCAGAACCAGGCTGTTTTGATTACAGTGGCTTTGTAATACAGTTTGATATCAGGTATTGTGATCCCCGCTATGTTGTTCTTTCTCAAAAGAGCAGTTGCTATTTGGGCTCGTTCATGATTCCATATAAATTTTTGAAGTGTTTGTTCTATGTCTGTGAAATACGCCATTGGTACTTTAATAGGTATTGCATTGAATCTGTATATTGCTTTGGGTAGTATGGACATTTTGATGATGTTAATTCTTCCAATACATGAACATGGTGTATGTTTCCATTTGTTTGTATCTTCCTTGATTTCGTTCTTCAGGGCTGTGTAGTTTTCTGCATACAGGTTTTTTACCTCCTTAGTTAGGTTTATTCCCAGATATTTTATTTTTCTTTTTGCTATATCAAATGGGATTTTTTTCTTTATTTCTGCTTCTGCTGATTCATTGTTTGTATACAAAAATGCCTTTGATTTCTGTATATTGACTTTGTAACCAGCTGTTTTGCCAAACTCATTAATTAGTTTGAGCAGTTTTTTGGTAGAGTCTATAGGATTTTCCATGTACACTATCATGTCATCTGCAAACAGTGACAGTTTTGCTTCCTCCTTTCCTATTTGGATGCCTTTTATTTCCTTTCTTGCCTGATCGCTGTGGCTAAAACTTCCAATACTATATTGAATAGAAGTGGTGAAAGTGGACAACCTTGACTTGTTCCTGATCTTAGTGGAAAAGCTTTTAGTTTTTGCCCATTGAGTATGATATTGGCTGTAGGTCTCCCATATATGGCCTTTATTATTTTGAGGAATGCTCCCTCTATTCCCATTTTGCTGAGTGTTTTTATCATAAATGGGTGTTGTACCTTATCGAAAGCTTTTTCTGTGTCTATTGATATGATCATGTGATTTTTGTCTTTGCTTTTGTTTATGTGATGTATTACATTTACTGATTTGCGAATATTGAACCATCCTTGCATCCCTGGGATGAAACCAACTTGATCATGGTGTATGATCTTTTTGATATATTGTTGGATGCGATTTGCCAATATTTTGTTGAGGATTTTAGCGTCTATGTTCATCAGTGACATTGGCCTGAAGTTTTCTTTCTTTGTTGTATCTCTATCTGGTTTTGGAATTAAGATGATGCTGGTTTCATAAAAAGAATTTGGGAGTTTTCCATCCTTCTGGATTTTTTGGAATAGTCTGTGGAGAATAGGGGTTAGCTCTTCCTTAAATGCTTTGTAGAATTCTCCTGTGAAACCATCTGGTCCAGGGCTTTTGTGTGATGGGAGTTTTTTTGTTACTGCTTCAGTTTCTTTTGCTGTTATTGGTGTATTTAGATTTTCTGCTTCTTTTTCACTGAGTTTTGGAAGATTGTATTTTTCTAGAAATGTGTCCATTTCCCCTAGGTTTTCAAATTTCTTGGCATACATTTCTTCATAGTAATTTCTTACAATCCTTTCTATTTCTGTGGTATCAGTTGTAATCTCTCCTTTTTCATTTCTGATTGTGTTTATTTGTGTCCTCTCTCTTCTTTTCTTGATGAGCCTACTTAAAGGCTTGTCTATTTTGTTTATCTTCTCAAAGAACCAACTCCTGGATTCATTGATCCTTAAAATTGTGCTTTTAGTTTCTATGTCATTTAATTCTGCTCTAATCTTGGTTATTTCCTTCCTTCTGCTTGCTCTGGGCTGTCTTTGTTGTTTTTCCTCAAGTTCTTGCAGGCATAGGGTTAGGTTGTTTGTTTTAAATGTTTCTATTTTCTTTAGGTAGGCCTGTATTGCTATAAACTTCCCTCTCAGGACTGCCTTTGCTGTGTCCCATAAGTTTTGGGTTGTTGTGAGATCATTTTCATTTGTTTCCAGAAATGTTTTGATTTCTTCCCTTATATCATTGTTGACCCATTCGTTGATTAATAGGATACCATTCAGTCTCCACGTTTTTGGGTGCCTTGGGTTTTTTTCTTTGGTGTTGGTTTCTAATTTCAGTCCCTTGTGGTCAGAGAAGATGCTTGGTATGGTTTCAATTTTCTTGAATTTTTTGAGGCTCGTTTTGTGTCCTATCATGTGGTCTATCTTTGAAAATGTTCCATGTGCGTTTGAAAAGAATGTGTATTTAGCTTCTTTGGGATGAAGGGCTGTATATATACCAGTTAAGTCCATTTCATCTAGCGTGTTGTTGAATGACACAATATCTTTGTTGATAATTTGTGTGGAAGATTTGTCCATTTTTGATAGTGGGGTGTTCAAATCCCCTAGTATAATTGTGTTGCTGTCAATATGTTTCTTGAAGTCCTCTAAGATTTTCTTGATATACTTGGGTGCCCCCATGTTTGGTGCATGTATGTTTACAATGTTAATGTCTTCTTGGTGGATTCTTCCCTTGAGTATAATGAAGTGACCCTCTGGGTCTTTCTTTATAGCCTTTTTTTTTTGAAGTCTATTTTGTCTGATATTAGAATTGCTACCCCAGCTTTTTTTTTCTTGTCCGTGTGCTTGGAAAATTTGCTTCCAGCCTTTCACTTTTAGTCTGTGATGGTCTTTTGTCCTGAGGTGGGTCTCTTGTAGGCAGCATATGTGTAGGTCATGCTTTCTTATCCATTGAGCTATTCTGTGTCTTTTGATTGGAGCATTTAACTCATTTACATTTAAGGTTATTATTGATATGTACTTATTCATTGCCATTTTTGTGCCTGTGTTCCTCTCTGTCTCCCTCTTATCCTTCCTTCCCTTAAAGCAGTCCTTTTAGTATTTCTTGTAGAGCTGGTTTGGTGGAGGCATATTCTTTTAGACTTCTTTTATCTTGAAAGCTCTTTATTTGGGCATCTATCTAGATTGAGAGCCTTGCTGGGTAAAGTAGCCTTGGTTGTAGGCCTCTGGTTCTCATTACTTGAAATATTTCTTGCCATTCTCTTCTTGCTTCAAGTGTTTCCATTGAGAAGTCAGTGGCTAACCTTATTGGGGCTCCCGTGTATGTTATTTTTTTTTTCTCCCTTGCTGCCTTTAAGATTCTCTCTTTGTCTTGGAATTTTGCCATTTTGATGATGATGTGTCTTGAAGTGGGCCTCCTTGGGTTCCTCTTGGTTGGGACTCTCTGTGATTCCTGGATTTGTGCGACTTTTTCTCTTATCAAATTAGGAAAATTGTCTCTCATTACTCGTTCAAATACGTTTTCTATCCCTTGTTATTCTTCTCCTTCTGGTATTCCTATTATTTGGGTATTATTACGTTTCATATTGTCTTGCATTTCTCTTAATCCCTCTTCATTCTTTCTGAGCCTCTTTTCATTTTCTTGCTCTTTCTGTGAGATGCTTTCTACCTTGTCCTCCAACTCACTAATCCTATCCTTCGCTTCATCTATCCTACTTTGGAAACTTTCTACTCTGTACTTCAATTCGGAAATTGTGTTCTTCATTTCCTCTTGTCTCTTGCTGATAGTTTCCATTTCCTTTTTGATGTTGCTGTAGTTTGCAGAGAGATCATTATAGTTCCCCTGTAGTTTCTGGTAGTTCACTGTGAGCTCTTTGAACTTTGTAATAACCAGTGCTTTGAATTCACTGTCTGATAGTTGATCAGCCTCTATTTCATCTAACATTCTTTCTGAAGTTTCTGCTTTTTCTTTCATTTGGGGATTGTTTCTTTGTCTTCCCATTGTTTGAGACTCTTTTTGTTAGTCTCTGCTTCTAAAATTGATCTGTTCTGATACCCTGGTTTTATGGTGTGAACTTCTGTGGTATGATACCTGTGAAGTTCAGTGGTGCAGACTTCTTGAAGTTTCCTGATGTTCTTCGTCTCCACCTACACTCACGCTGGTCCTGGCGCTGGTCCCTGCGTTGGTCGCCTACCACTGCTGAATGTCCCGGCTCTAGTAGCCACCTCCTGAAGCACCCAGGTCCATTACTAAGGCAGCTGCACAGAGGCTGGTAATGTCCCGGCTCCCGTATCTGGCTCTCTCTGCCGCCCAGGGCCGTCACAGGGGTTTGGAGTGTCCCGGATTTTGTACCTGACTCCTCGGAGTCTAGTCCTGTCTCTATAGCAGTGGCACAGAGGCTTAGAATGTCCCAACTCCCGTATCTGATTCCCCAGTGTCCAGTCCCATCGCTATGGCAGCAGCACAGGAGCTGAGAACGTCCCAGTTCCCGTAGAGTGCTCCTCTGCCTCCCAGGGCCGTCACAAGGGTTTGGAGTGTCCCGGTTTTTGTACCTGACTCCCTGGAGTCTAGTCCTGTCTCTATGGCAGTGGCATAGAGGCTTAGAATGTCCCAACTCCCGTATCTGATTCCCCAGTGTCCATTCCCATCACTATGGCAGCGGCACAGGATCTGAGAACTTCCTGGCTCCCGTAGCTGGCTCTTCTGCTGCGTCACAGGGGTTTGGAGAGTCCCGGCTTCCGTACCTGACTCCCGGGTGTCCAGTCCCATTGCTATGGCAGCGGCACAGGATCTGTGAACGTCCTGGCTCCCCTAGCTGGCTCCTCAGGGCCCAGGCCTGTCTCTATTGGCGGCGTCACAGGGGCCTTTGGTGTCCCAGCTCCTGCAACTACTCTTCCGTTGCCCAGGCTGGTAGCTATGGCATCGGCACAAGGGCCGAGATTGTCCCAGCTCCGGTCCCTGATTCCTCTATCTTCCAGGACCGTCACAGGTGCTTGAAGTGTCTGGCTTCCATACCTGACTCCCCGGCTCCCAGGCGTGTTGCTCTGGCAGCAGCACAGGGGCCGCGTGAGACCCAGCTCCAGTAGCTGACTCTGCCACCGTCTGGTGTTTCGGCGTCGGTCACAATCTCTGGTCTTTTAATTTCATAAATGCTGGGTAACTGATGGTTTATTGTGCTGTTTCTCTATAGATCTGCGAGGATTTTCACCTATGAGTACAGGAGCTAGTATCAGCTCCATCTTACTCCGTCACCATCTTCCCAGCATCCTCCCAGCTCACTCTTCTGATCCTCTGCTTTATCTAGCCTGCTTTTGTTTCCTTCTACTGTTATCTGCAGTTCGGAAATTATATTCTTCCCTTCCTCTTGACCTTTGTTTATCGTTTCTATTTTCTTTTTATGGTTGATGTAGTTTGCAGTGAGTTCATTATAGTTTGCCTGTAGTTTTGGGGAATTCTCTGTGAGCTCATTGAGCTTCCTGATAACCATTGCTTGAACTCAGTATGTGATAGTTGAGTTGCATCTATTTCCCTTAGCATTCTTTCTGAGGCTTCCCTCTTTTCTTTCATTCGTGGATTGTTTCTTCCCATTGTTTCTGATACTTTTCTTGTTAGTCTCTGCTTCTTACTCTGTAATGACTCAGCTGACTCTATGATCTGTTCTGACTCTGTTTTTATGGTATAAACTTTTATGATAGAAGACCTGTGAGATTTAGTGGTGAAGTCTCCTTAATTTCCTGAGCTCATCGGTCTTGCACTCATTTATGTTGGCTCTCTGTATTTTGGGGGGTTTGATTGTTGTTGGGTCTGTCTTTTGTGGGTCCTTCCCTCTAGCTGGTTAACCGAGGGTCACTTCATCTGCTATGTCTTATATTCTGTTGTACAGGTGTCTACAGGTTTTGTTGAAGCTGGTTCTTCTGTGTGTATGAGGTTTTGAGGTTTCTCTCCTGCTCTTGTTCATGTGTTTGTTCTGGGTAATTTTTCCACAATTTACTTGTATCTTCATGTCAGTCCTGGGTTGAGGTTAGTGTGGCTTCCACTCCTTCCTTCACCTTCTTTTTTTGTTATCTGTTTGTGGTTCCTTTGGTAGTGGGTTTCCTCTTCCAGCAGCTATCCTGGTGGAGGATACATCTACCACCTACTCTTTTTTTTTATGATGAGTTGGATGTGGAAGGCAAAATGTTTTAAGACAGTAGGAGTGTATTCTATGGTATGTAAAGTACCAACCCACAGAGAAGAGATAGGAGAACCTTCAGATATGTATAATGTTAACTCTGATATTTCACCCAATTAGTCATGTATTGAAAAGAATGGAAGAAAGACAAGACTCTTGTTGGGGGAGGGGGAAGGATTGTAAGTTGGATCTAGAAAGCAGTGAGCTTGTAGGAGGTCAAGTTATGAGGTAAAGTAAGAGTAACGAATAGAAAATAGGTGTAGTGTGTGAGAGAATAGTGTTCATCACAGCAGTAATAAAGTTCAGCAAGCAGTGAATTGAGCTAAGATCTGGGAGGGGTGCTGTGTAGTATTTAGAATTGTATGGAACAGCAGTTATTTAAAATAGTAATGGAGCAACAATCATATGACAGAATCTATGTTATCTGAAAGCAAGAGTAGGAAGTACAGGACCTAGTGTAGTGTGCTATCAGAACACAAGTAAAGTGAAAGACAGAAAATTAAAAATACACTATGAAAGAAAGAACAAGGGGAACCAGTCAAACCATGCAATTTAACACACCAAGTAAAGAGGACTAAACAAAAAGAAGACAAATAAAAATGCTAATAAAATAAAGTATGTAAGGGGAAAAAGGAAACATAATAATAATACACATGTATGATAACTTTCAAGTTCTCTGGAGCAACAAAGTGAAATTTGTCTCACTATCTCAGTTGTTGGGGTGACCACTCTTTGTCTAACTCTGGTCCTTTCACAGCCCCAGGTTTTATTGTCTCACTTGTGGGAATTTAAAAAAGGGAATAAAGAAGGATTAAAAAAGAAAAGGAAGGAAGGAAGAAGGAATTAAAATTTTTTTTTTTTATATAAAGGATTCTGCTTGCTTTAAAGTGGCCAAACCAGTTCTGCTGGTCTCCCTGGCTGCAGTAGGCTAAGGAGGGATTGGTTTTGCTTTTCTCCCTTTTCTAACCACACTTTTCACAGTTGGCCAGTTTTCTGCAGGGCCCCCAGCCTATGCCTTCAGTCCACCAGTTGCCCTGTCCCTGAGGTGCACCAATTAGGGACAACTCACACACCACCCTCTCCCTCTTTGCTGTCCTAAATGCTAAGGACTCTCAGATTCCCTTCAAAGTAGTTCGCCCCCCCCCTCACTAAGTTAAGTCTTTCTGTGCACTGCTGACTCCCTGAGCCCTGAAGCTCTCCTCTGCTGGGACATGTCTGCCTTCCTCTTTGAGAGGCAGTGGGCCCTGCAGGGCCCAGGGCACAGGGGTCGTGTGCGAGGTACCTTTGTGGGGTAGCACTCTGCCTTCCCTGCTGGGGTGGGATGGGCAGTCACCAGGCTGTGGGTTCAGGTGCTCACCATCCATGGGGCTTCAGGTGTGAGCACACAGCCAGGTGGGGATAGGGGTGCAGGAGACGGGGCTGGCTACTGTGGAATAATTTCCCAAACAGCCACTGAATGCCTCTTTTTTCTCTTTACCTTGTTAAAAAATTCCTCCTATTCGAGCCTGCTTCTTCAAACAAGTGCCTGGTCTCTCCCACAGCCCAACTCTCCGACCAGACCAAGGACTGGCTGGGTCAAGATCAGTCACTGCCCAACTCTTCCCAGGCGATGTCCACAATCCCAGTGGGTGCACACTGCCTCTGTGTGTTTCCCACTTCATCCTTATTCCCCCGCCCCTGATTTCAAGCATCCATGGCTCTCCTGGTGCTGCTCAAACTTTGGCAGGGGAGGGAGCTGTTGACTTGTCTCTCTCTCAATAATCCTGAGGCTGCAGCCGCCCTGGTACCCACGCTGCTCCCAGGGACCTTATTGTCCTGAAGCACTCTCCCTCACTGTCTGATTTTTCAATGTCCTCTACAGTTTTTTATTTACAATCATTATATATGCTGGGATACTGTTGGCTTTTCACTCTGTTCCTCAGAAGATCAGCTAGGTGTTTCACCAGTGCACAGGAGTAGTGAATTCCGCTCCCACCCATCTCACCACTATCTTTCCTGAGTCTTTTTTTTTATTGTTGAGTTATAGGTGTCCTGCCTTTTTTCCCATTACTCACCCCTACCTGATCCACCCCCCACTCCCACAGTCAATCCCCATCACATTGTCCATGCCAAAGAGTCACCTATTTGTGATCCTTTTCTTTCTCCTTCCTATTCTTTCACCTGTTCTCCCCCAGTTACCTCCCCTCTGGTCACTGTCAGTTTGTTGTGTATTTCCAAGTCTCTGCTTCCACGTTACTCATTTGTTTGTTTTATTGATTAGGTTCCATTTACAGGTAAAAATCATAGGGTATTGTCTTTCATCACTTGGCTTATTTTACTTAGCATAATGCTTTCCAATTCTCTTTATGCTGTCACAAAGGCTAGGAGTTCCCTCTTTTTTTCTGCTGCTTAGTATTCCATTGTGTAAATGTAGCATAGTTTTTTAATCCACTGATTTACTGATGGACATTTAGGCTATTTCCAACACTTGTCTATTGTAAGTAATATTGCTATGAACATTGCAGTGCACAGGTTGTTTTCAACTAGTAATTCAGAATTCTGAATCACAGCAGTGGACTCACTGGATAGAAAGGCAGTTCGATTTCTAGTTTTTTCAGGAAATTCCATACTGTTTTCCACAGTGACTACACCGGTCTGCATTTCCAACAGTGTACTAGGGTTCCCTTTCTTCCACAACCTCACCAGAACTTCTTGATTGTTGACATGGTAAAGATGGCCATTCTGACTGGTATGAAATAGAGTCTCATTGTGGTTTCAATTTGAGTATCTCTAACAACTAGGGATGCTGAACATTTTTTCTTTTCTTTTTTTTTAATATTAAATTTTATTTAGTTACTTTTCAAGAACATTTTTTTTAATCTATTTCTCCCATCCCACCCCACCCCCCCGCCCGGTCTCCCCCCCCTCCCTCCCATTCCCCCCCCCCCCCCCCAGTCCTCCTCTCTGTGTCTTTCATACTTGTTCCTCAAAATCCCTCCCCCTTTTTCCCCTTAAGTTCCCTTCCCTCTCCCCTCTGGTCGCTGCCCACTTGTTCTCTATTTCAGCGTCTTTGTTTTTATTCTGTTTGCTTGTTTGTTTTATTCTTTAGCTTCCTGTCAAAGGTGAGATCATATGGTATTTGTCCTTCAATGCCTGGCCTATTTCACTCAGGGATGCTGAGCATTTTTTCATGTGTCTATGGACTCTCTGTCCTCCTTAGATAAGTGCCTGTTCAGGTCCTTTGCCCTTTTTAAAATTGCATTGTTTGTCTTCCTGGTGTGTGGACTCATGTGAGTTCTTTATATATATTGGAGATCAAACCCTTCTCCGAGGTATCATTGGAAAATATGTTTTCCCATACAGTTGGTTCCCTTTACTTTTGTTGCTGTTACTTTAGCTGTGCAGAAGCTTTTTAGTTTGGTGTAGTCACCTTCATCTATTCTTTCCTTTATATCTCTTGCCCTAGGATATGTGTTGGTGAAAATATTGCTGCATGGGGTATCTGAGATTTTCCTGGTTATGTTCTCCTCTAGGACTTTTATGGTCCTAGACCATAAAATATAAGCCATGACTCCTCATGATTTATATTTAAGTCTTTTATCCATCTTGAGTTTATTTTGGTATATGGGGTAAGTTGGTGGTCTAGTTTCATTTTATTGCTTGTACTTGTCAAGATCATATAACACCAATTATTAAAGATATTTTTACTCCATTTTATGCTCCTGCATTCTTTGTCAAATATTAACTTACCATAGAGACATAGGTTTACTTCTTGGCTCTCTATTCTGTTCCATTGATCCATGCGTTTGTTCTTATGCCAGTATCAGACTGTTTTGAGGACATTAGCCTTGTAATATAGTTTGATATCAGGTATGATTCCTCTTACTTTGTTCTTCTTTCTCTAATCACTGAGACTATTCAGAGTCATTTATGGTTCCATAAAAATCTAAATTATTTTTACTATATTGTGAAATATGCCATTGGTAGTTTGATAGAGATTGCACTGAATGTATAGATTGCATAGGTAGTATGGGCATGTTAATAAGTTAATTCTTCCAATACATGAACATCATATATGCTTCCATTTATTTGTGTCTTCCTTAATTTCTTTCCTCAGTGTTGTGTAGTTCTGTGAGTCTTTTACCTTCTCAAACAGGTTTTCTATCCCTTGCTTTTTTTGTTCTCCTTCTGGTATTCCTGTGATTTGAAAGTTGTTATATTTAGTGTTGTCTTGAAGTTCCCTTAAGCTATTCTCATACTTTTTGAGTTTTTTTTTCCGAAGCTGTTGCTCTACCTGGGTATTTCTTTGTATCTTGTCTTCTAGTTCACTAATTCAGTCCTCTTCTTCATCCATCCTACTTGTGATTTCTTCTAGCCTATTATGTTTTATTTCAAATACTGTATTCTTCATTTATTCCTTGTTTTTGTTTATGGATTCTATTTTCTTTTTCATGCTGTTGTAGTTCCCACGCAGTTCTTTGTAGTTGTCACTGAGTTCCTTCAGCATTGTTATAGCCATTTTCTTGAATTCTCAATTTCATTTAGCTCTTACTGGGGATTCTTTTATTCCTTTCTACTGGGAATTGTGGTGAGTCATCCAATTTTAGGTGACTTTTTTTTTAAATTTCTGCATCTCTGGGTGCTTTGCTTTGCCTTCCTGTGTTTGTGGGGTCTACTTCTGTGGTAGGAGTTCTGTAGGGCTGATTGGTGTAGTCTGTTTTATGTCATTGTTTGGGTGCTCTAAGGTTTCCTTTTCTCTGTTTGTGTGGACTCTCTTGCTGTGCTTGAGTTTTACTTGGTGTATTATTTGTTGGTGGAGTCTCTCCTGTAGCAGGCTTAGTGGTAATCACAGCACCCACCTTGTCTTGTATGCTTAACAAAGCAGTAGTACCAGGGAACCAAAACTACACCAGCAAAAAGAACCCCCCTAGAACATCAGCAATTTCAACCACTATTGTGAAAATATTAATAGAAGTGAAGAGAGATTATGGATATTATAAGATATGACAAAATGAATATGAAATGAATAAAAAGGAAAAAGTTATTGAGTGGTAAGAGAGAGGAGAATTGGTATGAGTAGTGATAGAACTGAAGCAAAGAGCGGGAGTGAACAAAATTTAAAATGTAAGTAAAAACAAAAGGTGATGGGAACAATAGGGTAAGAAAAAGAAAATGTATACTATGAGATTTGAAGTAAAATTGAAAGTGTATTGAACCAACAAGATCAAAATTGCAGAAAAATCAAAGAAGGGTCAATAGGAACTACTGCTGAATGAAGTTTAATAAAGGTGGAATGGAAATCAGAATATTGTAGAAAAGTGAAAACGAGGTGTCTACAGTAAAGAAAAATAACATTGAGAGGATGGGGGAAGCAAACTAATAAAAGTAAGGAGTAAAGCCCATGTTGACAGTGGTGGAAAATTAAATAAAATTCCTCACTCAACTGATCAGGGGGTGGGGGAAGGCAAATTGGACTAAGACAGGGAGAGAGTATTCTATGGGATTTGCGGTACTAACAAATAGTGAGCAAATAGGAGTTCCTTTGGATAAATATAGCAATAAGTGTGGAATTTTGCCCAACTAGCCACTGTTTATAAAAGATGGGAAAGAAGACTCTTATAAGGAGTAAAAAGAATGTTAGCTGACTTAAGAAAAAAGAGGGATTATGTGAGGTTTAATGGAGGAGAAATAGTGACAGATAGGAGCATGGTGTAGTGTGAGGGAAAATAAAGTTTATACTGAGTAATAAAGCTCAGGAAGATGGCAAAATGGTTAAAGACAGAGAAGGGTGATGTGTAGGACTTGGGATAACAATAATATGATAAAAGATATAATCTGAGTGAAATAACTAAAAGTAATAAGCCAAGCATAATGTGTTTTTGGAATATGAGTGAAGTAAAAGAAGAAAAATTAAATGAAATATGAAAGGAAGAAAAAACCAAACAAATGGACAAAAACTTACAAATGAAAAGAAGAAAGAGAAACAAAAAATGCAAGTTCTTATGAAGAACAAGGTGAAATTCACCTCAGCTATTGGTGTTCACCTTCTGACTTCTTTCTGGATCTGTCTCTGGTTTTCATCTCCAGGTCCTACTGTCTTACTTTTTTTAAAAGTATATTTTATTGATTATGCTATTACAGTTTTCTCAATTTCCCCATTTTTTCCTTCTCCAACATGCACCACCAACCCTCCAGCATTCCCCCCCACTTAGTTCATGTCCATGGGTTGTACACATAAGTTATTTGAGTTCTGTGTTTCCTATACCATTTTGACCCCTCCCCATCTATTTTATACCTATCAATTATGCTTCTTATTCCCTGTATCTTCTCCCCTCTTTTCATCTCTTCCCCATCCCCACTGAAAACCCTCCATGTGATGTCTATTTCTCTGATTCTGTTTCTGTTCTTGTTGTTTGTTCAGTTTTTGTTTTCATTGTTTTTCTTTTAGGTTCATTTGTTGATAGTTGTTAAGTTTTTTTTGTCATTTTATTGTTAATAGTTTTTGATCTTCAATTTCTTAGATAAATCCTTTTAACATTTCATATAATAAGGGCTTGGTGATGATGAACTTCTTTAATTTGACCTTATCTGGGAAGCACTTTATCTACTCTCCCATTCTAAATTAGAGCTTTGCTGGATAGAGTAATCTTGGATGTAGGTCCTTGTGGAGGGCTCCACCTACAAGGCTCCCCAAGCCCCCATGGATGAGAATAAGTCTACCAAGACATGATCTGCGTGGGGAGGAAAGATGGCTGATCTCTCAAAGGAGAAGGGCCAAGAGCCTTTTCCTCAATGGGTTCAAAACTTCACAGGAATACAGGTAAAGGTCATCAATCAATGTCAGGCAGTAATGATCAAACAATAGATAACATACAAAAAACCACTAGGGCTTATTCTGAGTCGGTCAGTTAGCTAAAGTGCTATAAAACTTTGGGAAACAAACCCATTTCCTGCTTGGAGCCTTATCAAAAATTGAGGATATTCTTAGCAAAGCAGGTTTCTCAGGATTTGTGCATTCTCTCTTAGGCCTGATTGCCCTGGGGAACTCACCCTTTCCAGCACAGGACTATACCATCCTCTATCATTGTTCCAGGCTTAAGTCAGGCAGGTGAACTAAGGCAGCCAAGAGATTAGGAGACTTCTCTCAGACAGAATGAGGACTCAGGCTATGTCAAAGCTGAGGGGTAAGGGTTCATCACCCCCTTTTGCTGTAGACCCCCAAGTTCTTCCCTGAGGGTCCCTTAACCACTGTGCTTATCTTAGGATGTCCTCCCTTGAGGAATCTTACCTGTCATTGGCTAACTGGTCAGTCTCAGGGCCAAGCAGGATGAAGTAAAGGAGGCAGAGGTGGCACCCCTGCCAGGAATATAAACTTTGTCTCCTTAATGCCTTATGGTCCCAAGATCTCTCACTCAGCCTTAGCCATAAGTGGTTACAGCTTCTGAAATCAGGCAGAATGGTTCCCAACAGGTCTTTTCCCATCATGACTGAATACTTCTTTCCAGACCCTTCTTGCCTTCAAGGTTTCTTTTGAGAAATCAGCTGATAGCCTTATGGGCACTCCTTTGTAGGTAACTTTCTCCTTTCCTCTTACTTCTTTTAGGATTCTCTCTTTATCTTTAATCTTGGGTAACTTAATGATGATGTGCTTTGGTGTGTTCTTCTTTGGGTCCAGCTTCTTTGAGACTCTCTTGGTTTCCTGAACTTCCTAGAAGTCTATTTCTTTCACCAGATTGAGGAAATTTTTCTTCACTATTTGTTAAAGCAAGTTTTCAACTTCTTTCTGTTGTTCTTCTCCTTCTGGCATCCCTATAATTCATATATTGGAATGTTTCAAGTTGTCCCCTAAATTCCTAAGTTTCTCTTCACTTTTTTGAATTCTTGTTTTTTTCATTCTGTTCCAGTTGTATGTTTATTTCTTCCTTCCCCCCACAAATCATTGACTTGAGTCCTGGTTTTCTTCCTGTCACTCTTGGTTTTCTGAATATTTTGCTTTATTTCATTTTAGGTATCTTTCATTTTTTGACCAAACTCCATTAGTTCTGTGAGCATCTTGATTACCAGGTCTTTAAATTCTCCACCAGATAGGTTGACTATCTCCTCATTGTTTAGCTATTTTTCTGAAGTTTTGCTCTGTTCTTTTATTTGGGCCATATTTCTTTGTTTCAGCACACCTGTTAAGATGTAAGGGGTGTGGGGCCTTAGGTATTTTCCAGGGCAAGTCAACCTACTTTGCTGTCCTGCAGTGCTGCCTGCGGGGTAAGGGCCAGAGAGGAAACAATGCAGCTCCCTCATTTATCTTTAGCAACAAACTTTCCAACAAACTCATGTGTGACTGGGAGTTTCTCCCCCTGTGGTGACAGCCTTAGTCTACAGTCATCTCTGAGTCTTAGTTTCAGTTCTGCCAGCCCTGCCTGCAAAGTCTGCTACCTTGCCATGGATTCTATCTACCACTTTACTGGTCTGATTGTTCTGGTTGACTGTTTCTTTAATTCCTTGGTTGTCAGAGTCCCATGCAGTTTGATTTTTCTGGAACTTCTGGTTCTTTATTGATTTTAAATTAATCGTTGTCCTCCTTTTGGTTGTGCGAGGAAGTGAAGGGTTTCTACCTAGCCTCCATCTCGGCTGAAACCTGATTGTTTTACTTTTGAAAAAATTAAAAATGCCTTAAGCTGGTTGTAAAGCCTACTCAGGTGGTTTTGCAGGTTTTCCTGGCTCCTGTTGGCATTAGGGTGTTGAACTCTGTTTTCCTTTTCAATGGTTTGGCAAGGAAGGGGGCTCAATCTGGGCTGCAATAACCACAGGCCCCCAGTTTCCAGCCCATGCCCTCAGAGTACTGTGTGACCTGCACTTTCTACTCTGTACAGTTGTGCAGGGCTGGCACCAATAAATGACCTAGCTTTGTGCCCCTTTGATTAATCCATGAGTGGGAGGAAATTGTGCCCACAATTATTCCTCCTTGTTAGCCAGGCAGCTGCACACATGAGGTCCTTGCCCAGTGTGCCTCAGTTTCACTTTTAAAGAATGTTTCTGTGGTCACAACTGGCACTCCAAGCCATTGCCCCACTTTCCATACACTTAACTGTCTGGCAAGTCCATAGTCTATCTCAGTCATGGTAAGTCATGGCCTACCTTTTTTCCCAGTTCCAGGTACCACCAGGTTCCAGCCCATCCTCCGCACTCTCTGACACTATCTTGGCTTATGACGGCCACCCCAGCTTGGGTATGCCATCAGGTGTGTGTATTTCTGCCTTTTCAACCACACCCCCTTGAGAAACTTTAAATGTTCAAGTCTCTCCTGCCACACGACTAGGATTTCCCTGCCCTGGAAGAGGAGGGAGCCACTAAAGTGCTATCACTGACCCCGACCTCCAATGTCCCCGCAGCAATCTGGTTTCTGTCATCACACCTGAGGACTTTTCCTGTCCACTTTTTTCTTAAAACTTCCTTACTACCCATTTTGAAGCATCTTCTGCACACTTAGCTTCCAAACTTCATATTAGTTAAGATTCTATTGATTGTTCATTTTGTTTTTCAGAAAATCTTCTAAGTGTCCCAGTTGGATACACAAGCAAATGGGCTCAGCTCCCACCTACTTTGCCTTCATTTTCTTTTCTTCCCCATCAGGACACTATTTTTTTACAGGCCATAGAAATGAAGCTAGGAATGCATGGAAGTAAGGCCAGAAGGGAGATTAATGGCTAGGACATAAAGCAGGCAACACGAGGAGAAATTTAGTGAACTAGCTCTAATGATACAGGGTTAATCTCTGTGTATGGAATAATGGTTTGTATTATTTTACATAAAGAAATGAATCTAGTTGAGGTAGGCACAAAGAAAAGATTAATGGAGATAGAAAAATCAAATAAAAGAAAAGGATTCTGGACAGGCAACCCATGTGAAGACAGATTCACATAGGAAAGTGGCAGGACCTAAATTGAGAATGCTATGAATGGTGTGGTGTTTGACCACTTAACTGTTAGGAGTTGGAGAAGTCTGTTGAAGAAGGCTGTTATAGTTTTCTTAAGATGATATTCAAGGAAAATGTTAGCTAAGATTTTTCAGAGAAACAGAATCAATAACAATGTACATGCATGTGTGTGTTGAGAGAGAGAGAGAGATCAATAGATTTTATGTGGGGAAATAGCTCATTCACTTACGGTGGTGAGAAGTTAGACACAGGAGAGCTGGTGGTATAGGTCCAGTTAGAGTCCTAAGATCTGAGAATCAGGAAACTCAATAGTGTAAGTTCCAGTCCAAGTCCAAATCTGAAGGAAGAAGACTAATGTCCCAGTTCAAGAAAGAGAACGAGAAATAATTTTCTTTTTTTAAATTTTTTAATGTATTTTAAAATTTTATTGATTATGCCATTACATTTGTTCTATTTCCTCCCCTTCATTCCCCTCCACCCTGCATACCCCTCCCCCACCATTCCCCTCCTTTAGTTCATGAACATGTGTCTCAAGTTCTTCAGATTCTATATTTCCCCTACTATTCTTACCCTCCCCCTATTGATTTTCTACCTACTGTCTATGCTACTTATTTTCTGTACCTTCTCCCCTTTTCTCCTTCTCCCACTCCCCTGTTGCTAACCCTCCACATAATCTTCATTTCTATGGTTCATTCCTGATCTAGCTGTCTTCTTAATTTGCTTTTGTTTTAGGTGTGGTTGTTAATAACTGTGAGTTTTCTGTCCTTTCACTGTTCATCTTTTTTATCTTCTTTTTCTTAGGTAAGTCCCTTTAACATTTCATATAATAAGGGCTTGGTGATGATGAACTCCTTGAATTTGATCTTATCTGAGAAGCACTTTATCTGTTCTTCTATTCTAAATGAAAACTTTGCTGGATAGAGCAATCTTGGTTGTAGGTCTTTGGTTTTCATGACTTGGAATATTTCTTTCCAGCCCCTTCTTGCCTGTAAGGTCTCTTTTGAGAAATTCGCTGACAGTCTGATGGGAACTCCTTTGTAGGTGACTGTCCCCTTATCTCTTGCTGCTTCTAGGATTCTCTCCTTCATTTTAATCTTGGCTAATGTAATGATGATGTGCCTTGGTGTGTTCCTTCTTGGGTCCAACTTCTTTAGGACTCTCTGAGCTTCCTGGATTTTCTGGAAGTCTATTTCCTTTGCCAGAATGGGGAAGTTCTCTTTTATTATTTGTTCAAATAAGGTTTCCACTCATGGCTGTTCCTCTTCTCCTTCTGGTACCCCTATAATTTGGATGTTGGAATGTTTAATGCTGGACAACCTTCAGATGTCCTGGAGGTTCCTAAGCCTCTCCTCATTTTTTTGAATTCTTGTTTCTTCATTCTTTTCTGTTTGGTCATTTTTTCCTTCCTTCTGGTCTACTCCTTTGATTTGAGTCCCAGTCTCCTTTCCATCACTATTGGTTTCCTGCACATTTCCCTTCATTTCAATTAGGTTAGCCTTCATTTGTTCCTCTAATTTGTGACTATAATCAACCAGTTCTGTGAGCATCCTGATCACCAGTGTTTTGAACTATGCATTTGAAAGTTTAGCTATTTCTTCATCACTTAGATTTATTGGTTCTGGGGCTCTGAGTTGTTCTTGAGCAATGCTTTGATCTGTTCATGCCTGTTATGTGTGAGGAGCGGAGCCTTAGTTATTCACCAGGAGGGGCCACCCAGGTCGCTGGTTTGTGATGCTGTATGTGGGGGCGGGGTCAGAGAGGGAGCAATGGCAGTCCTCTCTGCTCTCCCAGTCCACCTCACTGCTCACGCCGCCTGTTTATCTGAGCGCAAATGTGCAAGACTGCCGCCCTGCAGTCTCAGTGCCCGCCTCTTCACTGGTTTATCTGTGTGCAAATGCACAGCCGACTGCAGACAGCCAGCCACGACTCTTCCCTGTGTCCGCCAGTAGCTAGCCCGAACCCTGTAGCTAGCCGGAACCTGGGATCAGTGCCCTCAGCTGCCTGTGCACTGCCCGGGTCGGGGGATCTTCCCTGCCTGACCTGCTCCGCTGCTGGCTTCACCCGTCTCACCAGTTTAGCTGAGCGGTTTGTTGTTTTCGGACTTCGTATTGTTGATTTTCTGTGTGGTTTGGTTGTGTTTATTGTTGTTAAAACTTTGTTGTTTTTAGATTTGGTTGTGCAAGGACGCAAAGTGTTTCCACCTATGCCTCCATCTTGGTAGAAGTCCCGAAAAATAATTTTCTTGATTTTTTATTTTATGCAGGCCTTCAGTATATTGGATGTGTTCACATATTTGGAAACGTAATCCTCTTCAGTCAGTCTATAGAATCAAATGTTAATGTCGTCCAGAAACACCCTCATAGAAACACCCAGATGTGATGTTTGACCAAATATCTTGGCACTCCATGGCTCAGTCCAGTTAACACATAAAATTAACTATGTGGATTATATGAATGGTTTTAATATAGTTACCTTCAGTCTCATTGATTATAAAGTAAAGGGGTGAACAATATTTCTAAAAAGTCCTTCTGATTTTAACTTTTCTGTTTTAAAACAAAATTTCTAGTCCTTAGAGAAGAATGAAACATTGTATGAAAGTTCTTCTTTTTTTAAAGATTTTTAAAAGATTAAAAAAAATTTTATTGATTATGCCATTACATTTGTTCTATTTCCCGCCTTCATTCCCTCCACCCTTCACATCCCTCCCCCACCATTATCCCCCCTTTAGTTCATGACCTCATGTCTCATGTATGGCTCAGAAACTATACCTGTGAATCCACAGATGTTAGAAACTGATGATTACATTCAGAATCTAGTTAATACTCTCTACCTATCTGTTTTTTCTTCTCTTTATTTTACTTTGATTTGCCTTATAACCATAAAAGTTTTATAAAACAACTTTAATAGTACAGCTAAGGAAACATCTGTATCATTAACACTGTTCCAAAAAGTTCCTGGACATTGGGTCCTGATTCTGAGTTGTTGACTCTGCTTTCTCAGAGAGTGGAATGAATGACATTGTGATACTGCAGCAGTAATATCTGAGATGAGTTTCTCATTTAGGTTAATGTACAATAGCAAACTTGCACTTAGGGCATGTACTTCAAGTTGTTACTTTTGCTTGAAATCATGGCATTTTAAAGGTGAGTTGAATATGTTTTTTTTTTTTAAGTAGGTGTGCCTGGGATAAGTAAAGACAGTATTTCCTGGAGGCACAAGGTCGGGGGAAGATGACATTTTGCAGTGTGACACATGTGTCTAGTTTGGGGTTAGGGAAAGGACAGTGTAAGTATAGCACCAAGAATCCTGGATTCAAAGGCTTCTGGCTGGAGGGATTAGATGGGGATAAGGTAAATCAATGTCTTCTCAGATTGGTACACTGATCATTACTTTAATTGGAATGCCCTCCCTCCCTTTCTTCATCTGATGACTAAGAACAGGCCTTGATGCCAGACTCCATTGTGTAGTTTGTCTTGACTTACCTCTCTATCTGCCCCAGTCTACATGATGGGCACTACCTTTGTCTGCCTGCATGCCTCTCTGTCATGGCGTTTACCACTTTACCATATTATATTTGTCTTTTATTTCTCTCTCAAACACAATGGCTGACACATGAGGGATGATAAGTTAATTTATCCTGAAGTCATTTTATTGTGGACTTATATTTTTTATTTTTATTTTTGTTGGTCAAGTACAAGTGTCTCCACTTTATCCCCACCACTCCCCCCTGCCCCACCTATCCCTACCTCCCACCCTTCAACCTACCCCCTTTGGCTTTCTTTATGTGTCTTTTATACACATTCCTTGATGACCCTTCCCTTATTTTCCCTCTCCTTCTGATACAGGGTGCAGCCGGCGGGGGGGACCCCCCAAAAAAAAAGATTTGGAATGGCGTCCAGAATTCAAAGTGTATAGGAATATTGGAGAGACATATAAGATGTCCTCAATGCCCCCCTCTCCAGGGGGAAGGGATGAATGGAGCAGGGCCATTGAGAGCTGTTTTGCATAGCAATAGTTTTGCAGCTAACCTCTGGAATGATTATTTAACATATCTATAACCTTTAACTGGTTTCATAGATATGTTAAATAGCGGTGGCCAAGTTTTGAGCAAGGGAGAAGGGAGTAGCTTGGAACCAGGAGGGAAGGAGGGGCTGCGCTCCAGAGTGAGGAGGCCTGTGTGAGAGCTTGGAAAAGACTGGCTCCAGGACATGAGGGGATAACTGCCCAGGTGAAAGGGAAAACCACGCAGCTTTGCCAGAATGGAGATCCTTGCAGCCAGGTGAAGAAGAAAGACACACACTTTTGGTGGACTGTGAACCCCTGCAGCTTTGGTAGAAGAGGCCCTCGCGACTTTGGGGTGCCCCCTTTGGCCACGGGGCTTGAAAAGCAAGAGAGACTTTGACCGGAACTGGGTACAAAGGACTCTTGCCAGTGGACCATGAGAGGGTACCACAGTACTTTGGATTAACTTGAGTTCCTGCACAGTGACACAGCTGATGGTGCCAGCAGCCTGAAACACAGACGTGTGCTCTTTTCCTGATTTACGGTACCCAGAGTTGGGACAGTTGGAGAAGGGAGAGCTATGTGGGTGTAGGAGTATACCCTAAAGGACTTTGATATTTTAGTGAAGGGGTTAGGCCTGATTAGCATTAAATAAACATTTTGTTTCCTTTTCACAAATCTCTGGCATTGAGAGATGTCTTTCCAATTGGTGGCAGACAGAAGAGCCCAGTAGATATTAGTATTTTGTCCTTGGGAGGGGCCCCTGTTGTATAGCAGTTTTCGGCATCCCTAGGTGGGCCAAATATTGTATTACCCCTCCCCCGGACCTCTTGTTCGATAACACTTCCTCCCTTCTGGTTACTGTCAGATTGTTCTTTATTTCAATGTCTCTGGTTATATTTCATTTGCTCGTTTGTTTTGTTGATTAGTTTCAACTTACAGGTAAGATCATATGGTATTTGTCTTTCACTTCCTGGCTTATTTCACTTTGCATAATGCTCTCCAGACTTGGAAAACTGTCAGGAAGAGTAGGAGCTCCTTCTTTCTTTTAGCTGCATTATATCCTATTGTGTAAATGTACCAGAGTTATTTGATCCACTCATTTACTGATGGGCACTTAGGTTGCTTTCAACACTTGGCTGTTGTAAATAATACCAAATAATAACTATACAATGTGTTTTAAGTGTTCAAGCAAAAGGAAGAATCAGCCATTTCTCACCTCAATTATCTTCAAAAATTAGAATCACTCTAGATTCTACCCAGGGTAGAAAATATGAAGTTTAGTGAAGAAGGAGTATTGAAAGCCAATATAAGCCAAAACCTAGGACTCTCTTCCTAGTTGGCAAAGTTGTGAAGGCAAAAAAAAAGTTATTGGAGTAAATTAAAAGTGCTAATCTAGTGAATACATTAATAAAAAGAATAAAGCAAAATAGACTTATTGCTGATACAGAGAAATTTTTAGTGGTCTTGGATAGAAGATTGAACCAATCACAACATTTTCTTAAGCCAAAGCCAAATCCAGAACAATGTCCTAACTCTTTTCAGTTCTGTGAAGGCAAAGCAAAAGTAAAATGGTGCTAATGATAGAATCTAGTTTACAGGGTTGTTTTGAAAATTAACTGACTTTATCATATGTCAAGGATTTAGAACAGTTCCTGACACATGGTAAGCACTTGCTAAAAGTGCTTAACTGACTTTCTAAAAGATTCAGTAATAAGAATAAAAACTGTGTCATTGCTGAAAGCTACTATATTTATAATAATTCTATGTTCATAATTAGGATGATATTAACATAGATCTATGTGTGGTGTTGAAAATAACCAAAGAATTTATCATTTAAAAGCTAGGTGAACATAACTACTACACTAACCAAATACTTAAAAGCTTGGGAGATGAAGTTTAAATGGTTCATCCATTTGGATTTGGATGGCATAAGTTTTAGGAACTTATATTAGATATAAATACAATTAAAGGGTGAATGAAACATAATGAACATATAGTGAAAGATCCATTTATTAGAATAAGGTACTAAATTCTGCCACTAGGTGGCAATGCACTACAACTTTACAAATTAGAGTACACACTACCACATTACTGAATTATTTATTTATTTTTATTATTGTTCAGTTACAGTTGTCCCAATTTTCCTCCATTACTCTCCCCTCTGTTCCCTCGTCTACTCCCTCTCCTTCATTTTTCAGGGTGAGAACATCTTAGGGGTTTGTGGCCATCAGGAGAATTTACTACTAAGTTATATACTGATGTAATAGAATCTAATATACGCTGCACAATGAAATAATGAGATATTATTTAGTGTCAGGAATCTATTATTTCAATGAGTATGATGATATTTCCTTTTATATGATGTCTTACTCTTTAGACATACAGTGGTACCTCAGTACTGATTGACAATTCATGATAAAACTTGTGAGGAATGCCAAAAAATGATGGATACCATTGTCGTGACTCACAAGTTCTAACAAGTGAATGAGTCCTGAACAAGTGTCAAGTGCTAAAACATTTCTTTTCATCAAAATGTCATGAATACAGGGTTTGATGAGTTCCGAAGCTGACAAGTACAGAAGTATGAATGTATCAGATGAGTGTATAGGAAATTCCTAATAAAGTCTACAGATGTAAAAATCTATAGAACCAGGGACAAGGAAATAAAGAACAAACTGACAGTGATGAGAGACACTGAAATAAAGAACAGTTGACAGTAATACGAGAGGAAGAAGGAGAAAGATATTAGGGGATACGGGGGTGCATCAAGAAACATATGTGAAGGACACATGGACAAAACCAAAGGGGGTGGGTTTGAGTGTGGGAGGCAGGAATGGCTGGGGCAAGGATTGTGGTGGGGTAAAAATAAAGAAAAATGTACTCGAACAACAACAACGACAAAGGGTCCCAGCCAAGATGGAGGCATAGGTAAAAATGCTTTGCTTCCTTGCACAACCAAAAGAAAAATAACAACCAATTTAAAAAACAATAAACCGCCAGACATGCCAGAAAATCAAACTACATAGAACTCTGACAACAAAGGAGTTAAAAAAACATTCACAGAGACCAGTACATTGAGACAAAGAAATACAGCACAAATTAAAGAATGGATCAAAACTCCAGAAAAAGAGCTAAGTGATGAGGAGATAGCCTATCTGATGCAGAGTCAAAGGACACTGATAATCAGGATGCTCACAGAAATGGTTAAGCTTGGTCACAAAATGAAGGAACAAATAAAAGCTACTCAAAGTGAAATAAAGCAAAATATTCAGAGAACCAACAGTGACAGGAAGAAAACTTGGACTCATCAGTGATTTGGAACAATAGGAAGAAATAAACATACAACTAGAATAGAATGAAGAAAAAAGAGTCCAAAAGAATGAGGAGAAGCTTAGGAAACTCCAGGAAACACTTTAACATCAGAATTGTAGGGGTGCCAGAAGGAAAAGAATAACAGCAAGAAGTTGGAAACTTATTTGAACAAATAATGAAGAAAAACTTCCCCAATCTGGTGAAAGAAATAGACTTCTAGGAAGTTCAGGAAGCCTAGAGAGTCCCACCAAGGCACATCATCATTAAGTTGCCAGAGATTAAAGATAAAGAGGGCATCCTAAAAGAAGTAAGAGGAAAGGAAAGAGTTACCTACAAAGGAGTGTCCATAAGGCTATCAGCTGATTTCCCAGAAGAAGCCTTGAAGGCAAGAAAGAACTAGGAAGAAGTATTCAGTCATGAAAGGCAAGAACCTACATTCAAGATTACTCTATCCAGCAGAGCTATCCTTGATGTAGACCCTGGCCAGCAGGGTCCGTGTGTTGTGGCCACAATGAACAAATTCACATGGACTACAGAAATCCTGTGGAGAAAAAGAGATGGTACAGATGCTCTCTAAGTGAGAGAGAGGGCCCTGATCCCTGCCTGAACAGGCTTTTATTGCTTTTCTGGGTACATTACATTGAGGGTGATCCTCATTTTCTATGCACAAGTTTGCTGTAGGTGATTACCTTTTACAGATAACAAAAGAAAGGATATTGCTAATTACTTCAAGGAGAAGATGTTACAGATCAAGGGGAAAAATGGTTGAACTGGTTATACTCCATACTTGGGAGGTTTAGCACAGATTTTTAGGAAGTTACTTCAGAGATATGCAGTAAACATTTTTTCCCTCAATTCAGGGTGAGGGAATTTCAGCAAAAACAGGTTTCATAGCAGCCTAGGTACAATACAGGCCTGATTTCCCACAGGAGAACCTATCCATGGGCCTGGCTCCTACGTGCTGGACTTGTTCCCCACTGGCCTTTCTGAATGGGGGCTGGGCTACATTCCCACACCAGGTGGAACAGTCTCTTATATATCATTTAGCATGGAAGGATAGATACAGTGCTCCCTAGATAAGGTCAAGTTAAAGGAGTTCATCATCACCAAGCCCTTATTTGAAATGTTGAAGGTACTTATCTAAAAAAAAGAAGAATATAAAAAACTGTGAAGAGTAAAATGACATCAAACTCACAACTACAAACTAAACCTAAAAAAAAACATCAAAAACTAATCAAACAGGTAGAATAGGAACAGAATCAGAGAAATGGACATTATATGGAGGATTTTTAGTGGGGAAGGATAGGGAAAGAATGGGAGGGGGAGGTACAGGGAGCAAGTAGCATAATTGGTAGGCAAAAAAACATGGGTGGAGGTAAAGAATTGTATAGGAAATGAACTTATATGTACAACCCATGGATATGAACTAAAGGAGGGGGATGATGGAGAATTGAGGGGTGTAGCAGGGGGATAAATGGGAAAACTGTAATAGTATAATCAATAAAATGTACTTAAAAAATTTATGGACTTCTGGCAAAGATGGAGGCATAGGTAGACACACTACCTCCTTGCACAACCAAAATAAGGACAGCAACAATTTAGAAACAAAATAACAACCGGAACAGACAGAAAACTGAACTGTATGGAAATTGGACAACCAAGGAGATAAAATAGACACATTCATCCAGACTGGTGGGTGGGGCAGAGTCTGGCCGTGGGGTGGAGAAGGGTTGTTGGTACAAAAAGTGGTGGCACTAGGTGCGCAAGTCACCCTGGGCACACAAGGTGGCAGCAGGTGAACCCTGGTCTTGGGGTGGCAACAGGCAGACCCAGTGAGGGGGTGATTGTGAAGTGAGGTGGCAATTGTGAAGTGAGGCACTGTACGCAAGGCAGCTGGTTGACCAGGTGGTCCCACATTCACACGCAGATAAACCAGGCAAAATTGGGGAGCCAGAGAGACTGCACAACCCAGGGTCCCAACGCCAGAAGTAAAGCCTCAAAACACCAATTAAAACACCTGTGGGGCTTGAGGTGCTGAGAGAGACACCCTGCCTCACAGAAAAGTTTGTTGGAGAGACCCACAGGGTCCTAGAACATACACAAACCCACTCACATGGGAACCAGCACCAGAAGGACCCAGTTTGCTTGGGAGAAGTGGTGGAAGGTACTGAAATCCAGCAGAGAGCAGAGCAAGCACCATTGTTCCCTCTCAGACCCCTGCCCGACATACAGTGTCACAACCCAGCAACTGGGTTGCTCTGCCCTGGTGAACACCTAAGACTCTGCCCCTCATACATAACAGGCAGGACAAGACAAAAAAAAAAAAAAGTAGCCCAGAAGAATTTATGTCAGCAAAGGACTTAAAATATTAGCAAATTTGATAGTACATATATTCAATTATTAAACAATAGGTATTTAATGCTTGTATCAATAAAAATAATCAGACGGTCACTAGAGTGGAGTGGGCAGATGACAGAGGAAAGCAAGGGAAGTGTCAAGTGAAGGAACATGTATAAAGGACCCATGGACAAAAACTACGGAGTGGTGGAAGGATTGAATGTGAGATGTGAAGGGTGGGTATGACAGGAGAGAGTAATGGAGAAAATATGAAGACAACGGTAATTGAACAATAAAAATAAAAAAATACATGTTTGAATTTATTTGCTATCATTCATTTAAATTCTGGTTATACTGGTGTTTATATTAAAAGTCATAACATATTTAATTTCAGACCTCAGGTCAGATGGTGCCTTTGAATTACACTTTGTAAAGAAATTTTATGGTATGTATTGGCAACTGAGCAGGGGATACAAACTGAATCATTACTGAATCAATTTTTAGCATACTTTCCAGAAAACCTGTTATTTATGGGGCTTGGGTATAGTGTATTAAGATGGACTATCGCCGTGGCTGGTGTAGCTCAGTGGATTGAGTGAGGGCCTATGAAACAAAGGATTGTGGTTTGATTCCCAGTCAGGGCACATGCCTGGGTTGCAGGCTAGTTCCCAGCAGGGGACACACAAGAGGCAACCTTACATTAATATTTCTCTCCTTCTCTCCTTCTTTTCCCCTCTAAAGATAAATAAATAAAATCTTTTTTAAAAGGGTGTTTATTATGTAAGTTTAAAAAAAGGCAGACTAAGTTATTGTGGACTCTGACAATCAAAATAATGTATATTTTAACTCATTTGCCTATTTTGCATAAATGCCAACAAGTAATTTTATTTATTTATTTATTTGTTTGTTTATAATTGTTGTTCAAGTACAGTTGTCTCCATTTTCCCCCACCATTACCCCCATCTCACCCATCCCCACCTCCCTCCCTAAATCCTACCTCACTTTGTTCATGTGCCCTTTAAACATGTTCCTTGATGACCTCTCCCTTTTTCACTTCCACAATTCCCCTCCCCTCTGGTTACTGTCAGTTTGTTTTTTATTTCAGTGTCTTTGGTTATGTTTTGTTTGCTTGTTATGTTGATTAGGTTCCACTTATGGGTAAGATGTAGTATTTGTCTTTCACTGCCTGGCCTATTGCATTTAGCATAATGCTCCTCAGATCCATCCATGCTATTGAGAAGGGTAGAATCTCCTTTCCTTCTCTTTTGTAGTATGCCATTGTGTAAATGTACCATATTTTTTTTGTTTGTTTTTTAATTTCTTTTTTTAAATTTTTTTATTGATTATGGTGTTACAGTTGTTCTATTCCCCCTTTCATTCCCCTCCACCCTACACTCCCGTCCCCACCATTACCCCCCCTTTAGTTTATGACCATGTGTCTCAAGTCCTTTAGATTCTATATTTCCCATGCTATTCTTGCCCCCCTTCTATTTTCTATCTACTGTCTATGCTACTTATTTTCTGTACCTTCTCCCCCCTTCTCCTCCTCCCGCTCCCCTGTTGCTAACCCTCCTTGAGATCTTCATTTCTATGTTTCCACTCCTGATCTAGCTGTCCTTTTTAGTTTGCTTTCGTTTTAGGTGTGGTCGTTAATAACTGTGAGTTTTCTGTCCTTTCACTGTTCATGTTTCTTTAACTTCTTTTTCTTACATAAGTCCCTTTAACATTTCATATAATAAGGGCTTGGTGATGATGAACTCCTTGAATTTGATCTTATCTGAGAAGCACCTTATCTGTCCTTCCATTCTAAATGAAAGTTTTGCTGGATAGAGCAATCTTGGTTGTAGGTCTTTGAATTTCATGACTTGGAATACCTCTTTCCAGCCCCTTCTTGCCTGTAAGGTCTCTTTTGAGAAATCTGCTGACAGTCTGATGGGGACTCCTTTGTAGGTGACTGTCCCCTTATCTCTTGCTGCTTCTAGGATTCTCTCCTTGATTTTAATTTTGGCTAATGTAATGATGATGTGCCTTGGTGTGTTCCTTCTTGGGTCCAACTTCTTTCGGACTCTCTGAGCTTCCTGGATTTCCTGGAAGTCTATTTCCTTTGCCAGATTGGGGAAATTCTCCTTTATTATTTGTTCAAATAAGTTTTCCACTCGTGGCTGTGCCTTTCCCCCTTCTGGTACCCCTATAATTCTGATGTTGGAGTGTTTAAAGATGTCCTGGAGGTTCCTAAGACTCTCCTCATTTCTTTGAATTCTTGCTTCTTCACTCTTTTCTGTTTGGCCATTATTTGCTTTCTTCTGGTCCACTCCATTGATTTGAGTCCCAGTTTCCTTTTCATTGCCATTGGTGTCCTGTGCAATTCCATTCATTTCAATTAGTTTCACCTTCATATATTTGTCTAATTTGTGGCTATAATCAACCAGATCTGTGAGGATCCTGATGACCAGTGTTTTAAACTGTGTGTCTGAGAGTTTTGCTATTTCTTCATTGCTTAGATTTATAGGCTCTGGGGCTTTGAGATCTTCTAGTGACAATTTTGGTCTGTTCACGCCCTTTAAGTGTGAGAAGCTGCGCCTTGGACTCCAAGGTCGCTGGGTTGTGACACTGTATGTGGGGGCGTGGTCAGAGCGGGGAAATGGCGACCCCCTCTGCTGTTTCTCGCAGCTGGGTGAGGAGCAGTGCCTTAGGTGGTTCACCTGGGCTGGGCCACTCAGAGTCGCTGGGTTATGACGCTATATGTGGAGGTGGGGTCAGAGCAGGGAAATGGAGGCGCCCTCCTCTGCCACTTGCCACGGGGACCCGCCCGGCCCCGGTCCAACTGCCCACTCCCTCGCCTGTCCGCCCACGCACAAATGCGCGACCACAATCAACACGCAGCACCGCTCCTCCGCTGTCTCCCCTGTGGTCGCTCGCCTGGTCGCTCGCTGGGTCGCTCACTAGGTCCAACCCTGCGCCTGGATTCTGCGCATCTGGATTCTGAGCCTGAGTCCATCTGACCTAGTCCTCCTGTGCAACCCCGCTTCACCAGCTGCTGGTTTCGCCCCTTACCAGTCAGGCCGAAGAATTTGTTGTTAACGGACTTCTGAAAAGTTCAATTTTCTGTGTTCTGGCTGTGTTTTCTGTTGGTAATATTTAGTTGTCTCTAAACTTGGTTGTGTGAGAAGGCACGGCACATCCACCTATACCTCCATCTTGGCGGAAGTCTGTACCATAATTTTTTGATCCACTCATTTACTAATGGGCACTTAGGTTACTTCCAACACTTGACTATTGTAAATTGTGCTGCTATAAACATATAAGTCATGACATCATAAAAGTCTTAGAGGAGAACATAGTCAGGAAAATCTTATATATTCTATGCAGCAATATTTTCACCAATATGTCCCTTAAAGCAAGGGACATAAAAGAAAGAATAAACAAGTGGGACCTTATCAAAATAAAAGTATTCTGCATGACTAAAGAAAACACCAGCAAATGAAAAGGGCACCAACCACGTGGGAAAAATATATTTACCAATGAAACCTCAGACAAGAGTTTATTGTCCAAAATATAAAAAGAACACATGTGACTCCACACTAGGAAGACAAACAACCCAATGAAAAAATGAGCAAGGGACCTGAAAACACACTTCTCCACGGAGGACTTACAGAGTGCCCAGTGACCTACAAGAAGATGCTCAGCATCACTAGCCATCAGAGAGATCCAACAAGTAATTTGAAGATAAATCCTTGTGAAAGTTCTGGGTAGGGAAGGGGAGTGTTTGAAGCTGTCAGAGACTGGTTCATGAGGTTTAAGGAAAGAAACCATCTTCATAATATAAAAGTGCAAAAAGTGAAACAGCAAGTGCTAATGTATAAGCTACATCAAGTTAATTAAAAGAGCTAGCTAAGATAATTAATGAAGGTGGCTACACTAAATAATGAATTTTTGATAATAGACAAAGCAACCTTATATTGGAGGAAGATTCCATCTATAACTTTCATAGCTAGGAAGAGATGTCAATGCCTAGCTTTAAATCTTCAAAGGACATTGTGAGTCTCTTGTTAGGGGCTAATGAAACTGGTGACTTTCAGTTGAGGCCAATGCTTATTTGCTATTCTAAAAATTCTAGGGTCATTAAGAATTATACTAAATCATATGGTATTTGTCTCTCATGGCCTGGCTTATTTCACCTAGCATAATGCTCTCTAGATCCAATCTTAGGAACTGCCCTGCCTGGTTTCGGGAGCTGTAACCCACCATGGCTAAGGCTGAGTAAAAAGACCTTGGAACCATAAGCCACTAAGGAGACAAAAACTTATCCTCTCAGTAGGATAACAGCCTCTGCCCCCTTTATTTCACCCTACTTAGCCCCTGGAGCATGGCTGAATAGTCAATGAAAGGTAAGATTACTCAAGGGAGGGACAACCTAAGATAGGAACAGTGGTGAAGGAATCATTAGGGAAGAATTTAGGGGATTGTGGAGAGGGACAAAAAACCCTCACCTCTTGGCTTTATCATAGCCTGAGTACTCATTCTACCTGTAAAAATTTTCTTAATCTCTTGGCTGCCCTGTTTCCTCCAGCTGATTCAGGCCTGAAACAATGCCCAAAAGGGTGCAGCCCTGTGCCAGAACTGGTGGTTCCTGGCATGGGACAATCAGGCCTAAGAGAAAATGCATAAAGTCCTGTGAAACCTGCTTTGTTAAGAATGCCCTTAAATTAAATGTTAGGGGTCCAAGCACAAAAATAAGTCTGTTTCCTAATGTTTTACAGCTGATTGACATTATCCTGTCTACCAGACCCTGACTCAAAATGACCTCCGTAACCCGAGAAATATTTTTTAATTTATTTTTTATTGATTATGCCATTACAGTTGTTCTATTCCCCCTTCATTCCTCTCCACCCCACCCCCACGTCCCCACCATTACCCCCCCTTTAGTTTATGACCATGTGTCTCAAGTTCTTTAGATTCTATATTTCCCATGCTATTCTTGCCCCCCATCAATTTTCTATCTACTGTCTATGCTACTTATTTTCTGTACCCCAGAAATATTATCTGTAGTCTATACCTCCTTTCTTTGATGTGAATCTCTATTCAAAGCAAACTCAATAAAAGCCCATTGAGAGAGGAGTTAATGCCTTTCTCCTCTGAGACTGGTCAGCCTTTCCTCCCATAGCACTTCATATCTTGGTAGACTTATTCTCATCCATGGTGGCCTGAGGGAGCTCTGCAGGCACAGCATCCCCCACACACCCTATCAGGTCCTCCTCACCACACCGAAGACTGCCAAATTACAAGAACCATCTCAATGGATTCACTTTTCTAGGCTTAAATAGCCTTCACCACCTGCTGTGAGTCCTGATACTGGCATCTTGGCAAAATCAAATCTCCCCCTGTTCTGATCCAGCACCTTAACCCTCACATGCCTCCAAATGACTTGAGTACCAGAGAAAGACCAAAACAGCTAAGTACCTATGCACACCTTGATCTTAGACTGCTTTCTTTTAACTATTGTCATTATTATGATCCTACAATTTCTAGAAGACTTACATGTCCTCTAAAGATGAATGAACTCCACTCCGCTCTTTCCACTAATTTCCCCAACACCTCCAGAAAACCCCAGACCTTGTTCTCCCTTGTCCTCAATCTCCTTGCTCAACTCACTACTTCAGTCACGACAGAGGAGGACCTCCTTAGGTCCCTGTGGGATGCTTTTGTCCAGGGGGATTCCCAAGATTACTCCTCAAAACAGATTAAAACATGGCTCATGCTCAGTTAGTCCTAATTGTTATCTTTCTACTATCCTTTCCCTCATCCTTCTGCCTAGGTTGGTCTTAACCCCCTCTTGATCTGGCAACTCACTTTGCCCAATCCCCTAAACTAAAATACTCCTACTGGCTTTGCCTTTTCACTCACAGCCCCTCTGGGGAAATATTTTTTGTAACCTCAGACTCAGCAACAATCACACACACATTTGGGGACCCTGAATCCTTAATAGATATAAGACTGCATTATGGCCAGTGTGCTGTTTCCCCAAATGACATCCTCCCCAAGGCCCAGTGTTTTCTTATGCCATTAATCATCTGGAAGCTACCTATTCCTTCTGTATTACAAGTCAAAGAGCATAGGAACCCCAGTTGGCTTCATCAAACCAACACAGTACCAGTTAACTTCTTTATTCCTTCAGATAAATAAAATATCCCTCATAAAATATCACCCATTCCTACCAGATGACAAATAGACCCAGGCCTACCTCTACATCCAACACAACCTGCTGTTCTCAGTGGCACACCCCCTTAATGCTAGCTCTGCTTATTGTGTAGGTGGCCTGACAAAGATACTTCAGAAACTGGCCTCCTCCTTGGCAGAGAGGAATCCCCAAAATGCCCCACACTTTATCAAGATCAAAACATACCTCTCCACTTTGGAAAGTAGTGAGGAATCCACTTTCACTGAATACATAAAAAAACTAGTCACAGGAGATCCTACCACCATCCTAGGCTCTTTGCTTATAGCTGCTCAAGGGTTGGAATGGTGGGGAACTAGGGTTGCACGCGGCACCTTGAGGGAAAGCATACGGTCAACTCACAACTCAATATGTGTTTGTAGAGTTATTCCTACTCTCAGGAATATACTGGATTTGTGGATCTCATGACTACTGGACTCTATCCCCCAACTGGATAAGGCAATGCTCCCTAGGATACCTATGCCCAGAAATAAGCCTTGCTTGAGGAAACACCTCAATTTCTTTCTCCCTCAAGGGACATGGGCACCTTTTTTAAAAGTGGGGATATCTACTAATCCCCATAATAGCTTTAATTGGCAGCTGGGCTTACAACAGGGCTCCTCACTAGGCATAAAACACCAAATTTCCAAAGACATAGCTGAATCACTAAGATGGGAGGATCCCTAGTTGCATTCCAGGAACAACTGGACTCCATAACAGGGGTAGCTCTACAAAACTGGTTGGCCTTTGACCTCCTCACCATCTCAGCAGGAAGAACATGACTGTACCTTAAAGAAGAGTGTTGTTTTTATGTAAATAAATTAGGTCAAGTTCAGCAAAACATTCAAGGTATTGTGAGTTTGCATCTAAGGACCTATATCTCCTCCTGGGACTGTACCACATGGCTTACCCATATGACCTGGTTATTGCCTTTCTTAGGCCCCCTATTCATGACACTTCTTTTACTCCTATTTGGCCCATGCCTATTTAACCTGCTTATGAAGTTCATATCTTCCTGATGAGACCAGCTCAAAAAACAAGCTGGAACCATCCTCTACTTGCAGGATCAGAATCCCACACAGGCCCAGGCTTTACTCCTAGATATGGTCTAAAGATGACTATTTGACCTTTGTCATCATTGAAGTAGTTACAGTAGAAATTGGGTGACCCCTTTCCCAAATAAAACAGAAAAGAGCCTGGATATTAGAATGTACTGGGACATGGGCCTAAGACACTGCCTACCCTGGAACAAAAAAGGTATGTCACTGGCTAAACACCTGACCAGAATATTTCCCATATCATAAGCAAGTAAATCATAGCCCTGGCATTCTGCTGGAAACCAGTGAAATTCTCATTGCCCCCTGCTATCAATCTTTCAACAGAATCATCTCTCCCTGATCAGATACCCAGGACATTTGGAGAAGGTAAGCAGGGTGACTCAGCTTTCCCTGAAGCTTTTCTCCATATCCTTTTTTTTTTTTTTTTGTCCAAAAAGATTTATTTAATAAATAACCTGGGTATTGCTGGATCTCCAGGAGAGGACTTTGTTATGTGGTATGAGGGTTACAAAGATGAATCACTTGTGAACTTAGACGTTGAGGGATTGCTGAGAAATTTTTTTTTAATTTTTAAAATGTATTTTTCATTGTTCAAGTACAGTTGTCTCCACTTTATCCCTTCCATTCCCTTCTGCCTCATCCATCCCCACCTGCCACACTTCATTCTACCTCCTTTGACTTTCCATGTGTCCTTTATACATGTTCCTTGATGGCCCTTCCCCTTTCATCCTTTACTCCCTTGTCTTTGGTAACTGTGTTTATTCTTTATTTCAATGTATCTGGTTGTATTTTGCTTGCTTATTTGTTTCATTAATTAGGTTCTACTTATAGGTGAGATCATATGGTATTCCTCTTTCACCACATGGCTTGTTTCACTTAGCATAATGCTCTCCAGATCCATCCATGCTGTAGCAACGTGTAGGAGCTTCTTCTTTCTTTCTGCTGCATAGTATTCCGTTGTGTAAATGTATAATAGTTTTTTGATCCATTTATTTACTGGTGGGCACGTAGGTTGCTTTCAGCATGTGGCTATTGTGAATTTGTGCTGCTATGAACATTGGGGTGCATAGGTTCTTTTGGATTGGTGTTTTAGGATCCTTAGGGTATAATCCCAACAGTGGTATTGCTGGGTAAAATGGCAGTTCCACTATTAGTTTTTCTGAGCAAATTCCGTGTTTTAAAACACTGTTTTTATTATTGTTCAAGTACAATTGTCTCCATCTCTCCTCACTGCTACCCCTACTCCAGTCATCCCATTTGTTTTTCGGTCACTTCACCAGTCTGCAGTTTCACCAAGAGTACCCTAGGGTTCCCTTTTCTCCACAACCTCTGCAATGCTTGATTTTTATTTATTTATTTATTTACAATGGCCATTCTCACTGATGTGAAGTGATATTTCATTGGGGTTTTAATTTGCATTTCTCTAATGGCTAGTGATGTTGAGTATCTTTTTATATGTCTCTTGGCTTTCTCTATGTCCTTGGAGAAGTGTCTGTTCAAGGCCTTCGACTATTTTTTAACTGGGTTGTTTATCTTCCTGAAGTGGAGTCATGTGAATTCTTTATATATTTTGGAGATCAAACCCTTGTCTGAAGTATCATTGGCAAATATGTTTTCCCGTGTGATTGGTTTCCTCCTCATTTACATGTGTTTTCTTTAGCCATTCAGAAGCTTTTTATTTTGGTGAAATCCCATTTCTTTATTCTTTCCTTTATGTGCATTGCTCTAGGGGACATATGAATGAAAATATTACTGCATGGAATATATGAAATTTTCTGGCCTGTGTTCTCCTGTAGGACTTTTATGGTGTCATGACTTACATTTAAGCCTTTTATCCACCTTGAATTTTTATGCATGGTGTAAGATGGTGGTTGAGTTTTATTTTTTTGCATGTAGCTTTCCACATCTCCCAACAAGCATTTGTTGAAGAGGCTAATTTTACTCCAATTTATGCTTCTGCCACTTTGTTGAATATTAATTGACCATAGATACCTGGGTTTATTTGTGGGCTCTCTATTCTGTTCCATTGGTCTATGTGTCTGTTGTTATGCTAGTACCAGACTCTTTTATTTTTTTTTGCATTTTAAATATATTTATTATTGTAGCATAAAAATATCTTTTTAAGTCATATGAAGGAAAATCTTGTTGTTAATTTAAAATAGTGAAATAGTTCAATAGAAGTATTTGAGCATCAGGCCCAAGTCCTGTAGAAACAAGTTAATCAAAATCATAGAGATTTAAAATCTTAAAAAGATGACATCAAGGGTCTGATGTCTTAGATTATTTTTTTTAATATTAAATTTTATTTAGTTACTTTTCAAGTACATTTTTTTTATCTATTTCTCCCATCCCACCCCCCTGCCCAGTCTCCCCCCCCATTCCCCCACCCCAGTCCTCATCTCTGCTTCCCTCATACTTCTTCCTCAAAATCCCTCCCCCTTTTTCCCCTTAAGTTCCCTTCCCTCTCCCCTCTGGTCGGCGCCCACTTGATCTCTATTTCAGCTTCAGCGTCTTTGTTTTTATTCTGTTTGCTTGTTTGTTTTATTCTTTAGCTTCCTGTCAAAGGTGAGATCATATGGAATTTGTCCTTCAATGCCTGGCCTATTTAACTCAGCATAATGCTTTCCAGTTCCATCCATGTTGTTGCAAAAGGTAGTAGCTCCTTCTTTCTCTCTGCTGCATAGAATTCCATTGTGTATATGTACCACAATTTTTGGATCCATTCCTTTACTGATGGGCACCTTGGTTGCTTCCAACTCTTGGCTATTGTAAATTGTGCTGCTATGAACATTGTGGTGCATAGGTTCTTTGAAATTGATGTTTTAGGATTGTTGGGGTATAATCCTAGCAGTGGAATTGCTGGGTCAAAAGGCAGGTCAATTTTTATTTTTCTGAGAAAATTCCATACTGTTTTCCATAATGGTTGTACCAGTCTGCAATCCCACCAAGAGTGAACTAAGGTCCCCTTTTCCCCACACCCTCTCCAACATTTGTTGTTTGTTGCTTTGTCTATTATAGCCATCCTGACTGGTGTAAAGTGGTATCTCATTGTGGTTTTAATTTGCATCTCTCTGATAGCTAACGATATTGAGCATCTCTTCATGTGTCTCTGGATATTCTGTATGTCCTCTTTAGAGAAGTGTCTGTTCAAGTCCTTTTCCCATTTTTTAATTGGGTTCAATGTCTTCCCAGAGTGGAGTCGTGTAAGTTCTTTGTATATTTTGGAGATTAAACCTTTGTCTGAGGTATCATTGGCAAATATGTTTTCCCATACAGTTGGTTGCCTTTTAATTTAATACTGTTTTCTTTAGGCAGGCAGAAGCTTTTTATTTTGATGAGATCCCATTTGTTTATTCTTTCCTTTATATTCCTTGCTCTAGGGCACATATCCATAAAAATGTTGCTGCGTGGAATATCTGAGATTTTCTTGCCAATGTTCTCCTCTAGGACTTTAATGGTGTCACGGCTTACATTTAAGTCTTTTATCCACCTTGAATTTATTTTGGTGTATGGTGTAAGTTGGTGCTCAAGTTTCATTTTTTTGCACGTAGCTGTCCAGTTCTCCCAACACCATTTGCTGAAGAGGCTATCTTTACTCCATTTGATGTTACTGCCCCCTTTGTCGAATATTAATTGACTGTAGAGGGTTGGGTTGATTTCTGGGCTCTCTGTTCTGTTCCATTGGTCTATGTGCCTGTTTTTATGCCAGTACCAGGCTGTTTTGATTACAGTGGCCTTGTAATACAGTTTGATATCAGGTATTGTGATCCCTCCAACTTTGTTCTTCTTTCTCAAAAGAGCAGCTGCTATTCGGGCTCGTTTATGATTCCATATAAATTTTTGAAGTGTTTGTTCTATGTCTGTGAAATACGCCATTGGTACTTTAATAGGTATTGCATTGAATCTGTATATTGCTTTGGGTAGTATGGGCATTTTGATGATGTTAATTCTTCCAATCCATGAACACGGTATATGTTTCCATTTGTTTGTGTCTTCCCTGATTTCTTTCTTCAGTGTTGTATAGTTTTCTGCATACAGGTCTTTTACCTCCTTGGTTAGGTTTATTCCCAGATATTTTATTTTTTCTTTTTGCTATATCAAATGGGATTTTTTCCTTGATTTCTGCTTCTGCTGATTCATTGTTTGTATACAAAAATGCCTTTGATTTCTGGATATTGACTTTGTATCCTGCTGTTTTGCCAAATTCATTAATTAGTTTGAGCAGTTTTCGGGTAGAGTCTATAGGACTTTCCATGTACACTATCATGTCATCTGCAAACAGTGACAATTTTGTTTCCTCCTTTCCTATTTGGATGCCTTTTATTTCCTTTTCCTGCCTGATCACTGTGGCCAAAACTTCTAATACTATATTGAATAGAAGTGGTGAAAGTGGACATCCTTGTCTTGTTCCTGATCTTAGTGGAAAAGCTTTTAGTTTTTTCCCATTGAGTATGATATTGGCTGTAGGTCTCTCATATATGGCCTTTATTATATTGAGGAATGTTCCCTCTATTCTCACTTTGCTGAGTGTTTTTATCATAAATGGGTGTTGTACATTATCGAAAGCTTTTTCTGCGTCTATTGATATGATCATGTGGTTTTTGTCTTTGCTTTTGTTTATGTGATGAATTACATTTACTGTTTTGCGAATGTTGAACCATCCTTGCATCCCTGGGATGAATTCCACTTGGTCATGGTGTATAATCTTTTGGATATATTGTTGGATGCGATTTGCCAATATTTTGTTGAGGATTTTAGCGTCTATGTTCATCAGCGATATTGGCCTGAAGTTTTCTTTCTTTGTTTTATCTCTATTTGGTTTTGGAATTAGGATGATGCTGGCTTCATAAAAGGAGTTTGGGAGTTTTCCATCCTTTTGGATTTTTTGGAATAGTCTGAGAAGAATGGGGGTTAGCTCTTCCTTAAAAGCTTTGTAGAATTCTCCTGTGAATCCATCTGGTCCGGGGCTTTTGTGTGATGGGGGTTTTTTTTATTACTGCTTCCATTTCTTTTGCTGTTATTGGTCTATTCAGGTGTTCTACTTCTTTTTCATTGAGTTTTGGGAGATTATATTTTTCTAGAAATGTGTTCATTTCCCCTAGGTTCTCAAATTTCTTGGCATACAGTGTTTCATAGTAATTTCTTACAATCCTTTCTATTTCTGTGGTATCAGTTGTAATCTCTCCTCTTTCATTTCTGATTGTGTTTATTTGTGTCTGTTCCCTTCTTTTCTTGATGAGCCTACTTAAAGGCTTGTCTATTTTATTTTTTCAAAGAACCAACTCCTGGATTCATTGATCTTTAGAATTGTACTTTTAGTCTCTATGTCATTTAGTTCTGCTCTGATCTTAGTTATTTCCTTCGTTCTACTTGCTTTGGGCTGTTTTTGTTGTTGTTCCTCGAGTTCTTGCAGGCGTAGAGTAAGGTCATTTTTTTTGAAATGTTTCTATTTTTTTTAGGTAGGCCTGTATTGCTATAAACTTCCCTCTCAGGACTGCCTTGGCTGTATCCCATAAGTTTTGGGTTGTTGTGAGATCATTTTCATTTGTTTCCAGAAACTTTTTGATTTCTTCCCTAATTTCACTCTTGACCCATTCATTGTTTAATAGCATACCGTTCAGTCTCCATGATTTTGGGTGTTTTGGGTTTTTTCCTTTGGGGTTGGTTTCCAGTTTCAGTCCCTTGTGGTCAGAGAAAATGCTTGGTATGATTTCAATATTCTTGAATTTTGTGAGGCTTGTTTTGTGTCCTATCATGTGGTCTATCTTTGAGAATGTTCCATGTGCATTTGAAAAGAATGTGTATTTAGCTTCTTTGCGGTGAAGAGCTCTGTATATATCAGTTAGGTCCATTTCATCAAGGGTGTTGTTTAATGCCGCAATGTCTTTGTTGATATTTTGTTTGGAAGATCTGTCCATTTTTGACAGTGGGGTGTTAAAATCCCCCACTATAATTGTGTTGCTGTCTATATCTTTCTTGAATTTCTGTAAGATTTTCCTTATATATTTTGGTGCTCCTATGTTGGGTGCATATATATTTATGATGTTAATGTCTTCTTGGTGGATTCTTCCCTTGAGTATTATGAAGTGACCTTCTGGGTCACTCTTTATGGCTCTTTTTTTGAAGTCTATTTTGTCTGATATGAGAATTGCTACCCCAGCTTTTTTTCTTGTCCATTTGCTTGGAAAATTTGTTTCCAGCCTTTGATTTTTAGTCTGTGATGGTCTTTTGTCCTGAGGTGGGTCTCTTGTAGGCAGCATATGTGTGGGTCATACTTTCTTATCCATGACGCTATTCTGTGTCTTTTGATTGGAGCATTTAATCCATTTACATTTAAGGTTATTATTGATAGGTACTTATTCATTGCCATTTTTGTACCTGTGTCCTCTCTGTCTGTCTCTTTTCCTTCCTTTCCTTAAAGCAGACCTTTTAGTATTTCTTGTAGAGCTGGCTTGGTGGCAGCAAATTCTTTTAGACTTCTTTTGTCTTGGAAGCTCTTTATTTGGCCTTCTATCTTGATTGAGAGCCTTGCTGGGTAAAGTAGCCTTGGTTGTAAGCCTCTGTTTCTCATTACTTGGAATATTTCTTGCCAATCTCTTCTTGCTTGGAGTGTTTCCATTGAGAAGTCAGTGGCTAACCTTATTGGGGCTCCCGTGTATGTTATTTCTTTTTTCTCCCTTGCTGCCTTTAAGATTCTCTCTTTGTCTTGGAAGTTTGCCATTTTGATGATGATGTGTCTTGAAGTGGGCCTCTTTGGGTTCCTCTTGAATGGGACTCTGTGAGATTCCTGGATTTGTGTGACTTTTTCTTTTGTCAAATTAGGGAAATTTTCTCTCTTTACTCTTTCAAATATGTTTTCTATCCCTTGTTCTTCTTCTTCTCCTTCTGGTATTCCTATTATTCGGATATTATTACGTTTCATATTGTCTTGCATTTCTCTTAATCTCTCTTCATTCTTTCTGAGCCTCTTTTCCCTTTCCTGTTCTTTCTGTGAGATGCTTTCTACTTTGTCCTCCAATTCACTAATCCGATCTTCTGTTTCATCCACCCTATTTTTAATGCTTTCCACTGTGTTTTTTAATTCAGAAATTGTATTCTTCCTTTTTTCTTGGCCCTTCCTAATAATTTCCATTTCCTTTTTCATGTTGATATAGTTCACAGTGAGATCATTGTAGCTTCCCTGTAGTTTCTGGTAGCTGATTGTGAGCTCTTTGAACTTCCTGATCACCAGTGCTTTGAATTCAGTATCTGATAGTTGACTTGCCTCTGTTTCATCTAACATTCTTTCTGAGGATTCCTCCTTTCCTTTCATTTGGGGATTGTTTCTTTGTCTTCCCATTGTTTGTGAGACTCTTCTTGTTAGCCTCAGCTTCTTAGATTAATCTGTTTTGACACCCTGGGTTTATGGTATGAACTTTTGTGGTGGAATGTCTGTGAATTTCAATGGTGCAGCCTCTTTTGGTTATCCTGTTGTTCTCTGCTTCCACCTACTCAAATATGCAGCAACTTGTGGCTTCTCTCCTACAACAATGTGCAATTTGTCTCTCTGACTCTACTATTGGGAGGCCTCTTCTATGGGTCCAGCTCTGGTCTTTTCATATTTTCAAGTTGGTTGTGACTCTTGTGGGTAAAAGAAAGAAATGATAAGGAAAGAAATAAAAGGAAGAAAAAAATGGTAGGGGAATGGAAGAAAGAGCAATAAGTTTAGAAAGAACAGAAAAAGAAATAAAACAGAAAATCCGGGAAAAGAGGACAAAAGTATGGAAAGATGAAACAGTAATAAAGTTTAAAAGAAATAACAGATTACTTTCAAAAAGCAAAAAGATAAAGAAAAGGAATGGAGAAGGAAGAAAGGTAAAAAAAAGAAAGAATAAAAATAAAATAAAATAGAAAAACAAAAAACGCACAAACAAAAATAATCTCTCAAAAACAACCTCAGAAAAGGAAATGTCACTTGTTGGCTTCAAACTAGCCGAACCGGTTTTTCTGGTTGCAGTTGGCTGAGGGTGGATTGTTGTGATTTTTTTCAGCCTGCCCCTCTCAGGATCCAGACACTTGGCGCCTCTCCCCCAGGTCCCTACAATGGGGAACTAGGACTTTCTCGCAGCGCTCCCCTCCCAGGGGTTACTGCCGTAGTCTGGGTTGCTGTGTTTGCAGGCACCTGCACCGGCCTAGTTGCCTGGTTCCCTCAGCATTGGGCACAGGCCTGCCCCCATTCAGTTGGGAAGCCCCAGACCCTCTGCCCAATCCTGGGTTTGCTGCCAAGCTGGGTGTGAAGCAGACCAGGCTGCCGTGTCTACTGGATTCAGAGCCCCAGGCTGCACCTCTGAGTTCTCCTGGGCTGGCAACCACAGAGTCTTCCGTTGGGGCCCTTTTTCCTCTGTACCCTCTCTGTAAACTCTATCAAACAAGTCTCTCCTGGCCCCCCACCTTGCTTGGCCAGAACGGGAGGGGGTTGAGGGTCTCAGCTGTTTTTCCAGGACCCCTCAGTGCCCCAGGCTTCCAGATAGTCTGAGGGGGGTAGACTGGAAGCTGGGAGCCAATCTGAGGACTGGGCGCCGACCTAGAAACTCTGTGTGCTCGTCATGGCATGCTGCGTGGTGTGTATCCCTTCTGCTCCTGTGTTTGTCTGGGTCCCCTGGCCAACCTCTGGCAAAAACAAAACAAAACAAAACAAAACAAAAAAAACCTAGGATGTAGCAGCACCACGCCGGGTGCTGGACCCAGAACTGTGTGCAGGCTGAAATCTCCTCTGCTCCCCTCTGGTTGGGCCACTTGGCCAGTCCGGGCCCAAAAATCCTAGGGAGGGAGCTTTCTGGGCGCTGAACGTTGGCCTAGGCGCCCTCAGGCACTTGCCCAGACACACTGAGTGTTGAGCGACTAGTTCCCCAAATTCCTTTGTTTACTTTTTAATTGGGTTGCTTGTCTTCTTATAGTGAAGTCCTGTAAGTTCTTTGTATATTTTGGAGATTAAACCCCCGTCTGAGGTATCATTGGCAAATATGTTTTCCCATACATTTGGTTCTCATTTTATTTCTATATTGTTTTCTTTAGCCATGCAGAAGCTTTTAATTTTGATGAGATCCCATTTGTTTATTCTTTTCTTTATATTCCTTGCTCTAGGGGACATACCAGTAAAAATGTTGCTGTGTGAAGTATCTGAGATTTTCCTGCCTATGTTCTCCTCTAGAACTCTAATGGTGCCATGGCTTATTTTTAAGTCTTTTGTCCACCTTGAATTGATTTAGGTGTATGGTGTAAGTTGGTGCATGAATTTCATTTTTTTGCACACAGCTGTCCAGTTCTTCTAACACCATTTGTTGAAGAAGCTATTTTTACTCCAATTTATGTTGCTGTTCCTTTTGTCAAATATTAATTGACTGTAGAGAGTTGGGTTTATTTCTGGGCTCTCTGTTCTGTTCCTTTGGTCTATGTGCCTGTGTTTATGCCAGTACCAGGCTCTTACACTGGCCTTGCAATACAGTTTGGTATCAGGTATTTTGATCCATCCTACTTTGCTCTTTTTTTCTCAGAATTGCAGCTGGTACTCGTGGTCATTTATTGTTCCATATAAATTTTGAAGTGTTTGTTCTATGTCTGTGAAATATGCCATTGGTACTTTAATAGGTATTGCACTGAATCTGAAAATTGCTTTAGGTAGTATGGACATTGTGATGATGTTAATTCTTCCAATCCATGAACACGGTATGTTTCCATGTGTCTGTGTCTTCCTTGATTTCTTTCTTCAGTGTTGTGTATTTTTCTGCCTACAGGTCTTCTACCTCCTTAGTTAGGTTTATTCCTAGGTATTTTATTTTATTTTATTTTTTTTTAATATTGAATGGGATATGTTCTTGATTTCTGCTCCTGCTGTTGCTTGTGATTGTGAATATTGACTTTGTATCCCTCTTTTTTTTTGCCAAATTTATTTATTACGTTGAGCAATTTTAGGGTGGAGTCTATAGGATTTTTGATGTAAACTATCATGTTATCTGCAAACAGTGATTTTTTTCTTCCTCCTTTCTATTTGGATGACTTTTATTTTATTTTCTTGTCTGATCACTGTAGCTAAAACTTCCAATACTCTACTGAATAGAAGTGGTGAAAGTGGACAACCTTGTCTTGTTTCTGATCATAGTAGAAAAGATTTTAGTTTCTGCCCATTGAGCATGATGTTGGCTGTAGTTCTTTCATATATGGCCTTTATTATGTTGAGGAATGCTTTCTCAATTCTCACTTTGCTGAGTGTTTTTTTATCATAAATGGGTGCTGTACCTTGTCAAATGCTTTTTCCACAGTTATTGATAAGTTCATGTGATTTTTGTGTTTGCTTTTGTTTATGTGATGTATTATATTTACTTATTTGTGAATATTGAACCATCCTTGCATCCCTAGGATGAATCCCACTTGGTCATGGTGAATGATATTTTTTTTCAGTAATTTGGGGATTGGAGATCACAATCTTTTATTTTATTTTTATTTATTTATCTTTAGAGGGGAAGGGAAGGAAAGATGAGAAGAAACATCAATGTATAGTTGCCTTTCATGCATCCTTTGCTGGGAACTGGCCTGCAGGGAACCAGCCTGCAACCCAGGCATGTGCCTTGACTGGGAATCGAACCGCAATTGTCTGGTTAGCAGGCCCTTGCTCAATCCACTGAGCTACACCAGCCAGGGTGTGAATGATCTTTTGAATGTATTATTTGATACAGTTTGCCACTATTTTGTTAAGGATTTTAGCGTCTATGTTCATCAGCAATATTAGCCTGAAGTTTTCTTTCTTTGCTGTGTGTTTATTTGATTTTGAAATTAGGATGATGCTGGCTTCATAGAAAGAGTTTGGGAATCCTCCATAATTTTAGATTTTTTGGAATGGTCTGTGAAGAATAGAAGTTAGCTATTCCTTAAATGCTTTGTAGAATTCTGTGAAACCATCTGGTCCAAGGCTTTTATGCTTTGGGAGATATTTGATTACTGCTTCAATTTCATTTGCTGTTATTGGTCTGTTCAGGCTTTCTACCTGTACTTGATTAAGTTTTGGAAGATTGTATTCTTCTAGAAATTTGTCCATTTCACCTAGGTTTTCAAATTTCTTGGCATACAGTTTTTCATAGTAATTTCTTACAATCCTTTGCATTTCTGTGTTTTCAGTTTTAATCACTCCTCTTTCATTTCTGATTGTGTTTATTTGGGTTTTCTCTGTTCTTTTCTTGATGAGCCTGCTTAAAGGCTTGCTATTTTTTTTTTATCTTTTCAAAAAACCAGCTCCTGGATTCATTGATCCTTAGAATTATGCTTTTCATCTCTATGTCATTTAATTCTGCTCTGATCTTTGTTATTTCCTTCCTTCTACTTGCTCTGGGCTCTCTTTGTTTTTGTTCCTCGAGTTCTTGTAGGTGTAGTGTTAGGTTGTTTGTTTGAAGTGTTTCCTTCTTTTTTAGGTAGGCCTATATTGCTATGAACTTCCCTCTCAGGACTGCCTTTGCTGTGTCCCATATGTTTTGGTTTTTTTGTGAGTTCATTTTCATTTGTTTCCAGAAACGTTTTCATTTCTTCAGTGATTTTATTATTTACCCATTCATTGTTTAACAGCATGCTATTCAATCTCTATGATTTTTAGTGTTTGGGTTTTTTTTCTTGGGGTTGGTTTCTAGTTTCGGTCCCTTGTGGTACAAAAAAATGCTTGGTATGATTTTAATTTTTTTGAGTATGTTGAGTCTTGTTTTGTGTTCTATCATGTGGTCTATCTTTGGAAATGTTTTATGTGCATTTGAAAAGAATGTGTAGTTGGGATAAAGGGCTCTGTATATATCAGTTAAGTCCATTTTATCTAGGGGATTGTTCAATGTCACAATAACTTTTTAAATATTTTGTTTGGAAGGTCTGTCCTTTTTTGACAGTGGGGTGTTAAAATCCCCTACAATAATTGTGTTGCTGTCAATATGTTTCTTGAAATCTTGTAGTATTTTCTATATATATATTTGGGTGCTCCTATGTTGGGTGCATACATATTGACAATGTTTATGTGTTCCTGGTGGGTTCTTTTCTTGAGTATTATGAAGTGATCTTCTGAGTGTCTCTTTATGGCCCTTTTTTTTAAAGTGTATTTTGTCTTATAGGAGTATTGCTACCCCAGCTTTTTTTTCTGTCTGTTTGCTTGGAAATTTTGTTTCCAACCCTTCACATTTAGTCAGTGTACGTCTTCTGTCCTGAGGTGTGTTACCCACACATATGCAGCATATGTGTGGGTAATGCTTTCTTAGTTATTCAGCTATTGTGTTTCTTTTAGTTTGGAGCATTTAATCTATTTACCTTTAAGGTTATTATTGATAGTTACTTATTCATTGTTATTTTTTTACCTGTGTTTCTCTTTGTCTCTCTTTTTTACTTCCTTTCCTTAAAGCAGTTCCTTTAGTATCTTTTGCAGAGCTCTTTTGATGGAGGTGTATACTTTTAGACTTCTTTTTTGTGGGAAACTCTTTATATGGCCTTCTATCTTGATTGAGAGTCTTGCTGGATAAACTAGCCTTGGTTGAAGGCCTCTGATTCTCATCACTTGGAATATTTTTTGCCATTCTCTTCTTACTTGGAGTGTTTCCATTGAGAATTAAGCAGCTAAACTTATTGGTGATCCCTTGTATGTTACTTCCATTTTCTCCCTTGCTGCCTTTAAGATTCTCTCTTTGTCTTGGAATTTTACTATTTTATTTATGATGTGTTTTGATGTGGACCTTTTTGGTTTCTTCTTGATTGGAACTCTCTGTGATTCCTGGTTTTGTGTGACTTTTTCTCTCATCAAATTAGAAAAGTTTTCCCTCATTACTTTTTCAAATAGGGTTTCTATCCCTTGCTGTCTTTCTTTTTCTTCAAGTATTTGTATTATATGCTTATTATTACATTTCATATTGTCTTGCATTTCTCTCAACCCCTCTTCATTCTTTCTAAGCCCCTTTTAGTTTCTTGCTCTTTCTGTGTGTTTTTTCCTACTTTTTCCTCCAGCTCATTCATCTGATCTTCTGCTTCATTCTTCCTACTTTTGATTCCTTCCTCTGTATTTTTTAGTTCAGAAATTGTATTCTTCATTTCCTCTTAGCCCTCGTTGATAGTTTCTATTTTCTTTTTCATGTTGATATAGTTTGCAGTGAGTTCATTGTAATATCCCTGTAGTTTCTGGTAACTCATTGTGAGGTGTTTGAACTTATCTGATAAGCAGTGCTTTGAATTCAATATTTGATAGCTGACCTGCCTCTATTTCATCTAGTATTCTTTCTGAGGCTTCCTCCTTTCCTTTCATTTGGGGATTTTTTTCATCTTCTCACTATTTATGAGACTCTTCTTGTTAGCTTCAGCTTCTTAAATTGATTTGTACTGTCTTCCTGGGTTTATGGTGTGAACTTCTTTGGTATACTACCTGTGAGATTCAGTGGTGTAGTCTCCTTGATCTTCCAAGCTCACTGGTCTTGGGCTGTCCTTTAAGTTGAATCTGTGTTTGTATTTGGGTTTTGATTGTTTTGTTTTGTTTTTTTGGTCTTTCTTTTGTGGCTCCTTCTCACCAGTTGTTTAACTGATTGTCACTCTGTCCACCATCTCTTGTAATGTGTTGTGCTTCTGAGGGAAGGTTGTGTTGAGGCTAGTTTTTTATGTGAGCAAGGTTTTGAGGATTCTCTTTTGCTCTTGTTCAGTTGTTTGTACTGGGTCATTTCATCACTATCTAGTTGTATTTCCAGATAGGTCCTGGAGTTGTGTTTGTGTTGTTTCCACTCCCTCCTTCACCTTCTTCTGTTGTTGTCTGTTGGTGGTTTCTTTGGTTTTGGGTTTCCTCTTCCAGTGGGTATCCTGGTGTTCACTGCTTTTACTTACTCCTTTTTTGTGATCAGTTGGAGGGGAAGGCAAAATTGGTTATGACAGCAGGAGAGTATTCTATGATAGTTACAGTAGCAGCCAATAGAGAAAAGAAAGGATCCTCTGGCTATGTATAGTGTTACCTGTAATCTTCAATGCAACTAGCCACTTTTAAGAAAGGATGGAAAGAAGATAAGACTCTTGATCAGGAGTGAATGATTGTGAGTTAGATTTGGAAAGCAGTGAGGTTTTGGGAGGTCAGATTCTGAGGTAGGGTGAGAGTAAAAGATAGTAAATAGGTATTGTATTTGAGAGAATAGAATTAACCACTACAGTAATAAAGTTCAGGAAACCATGAAGTGGACTAAGATCTGGGAGGTTTGCTGTGAAGTATTTATGATTGTATAGAACGGCTATTATTTACAATAATATTAGAGCAACAATCATATTACAGAATCTATGTGATCTGAATAACATGAATATGGAGTATAGAACTTTTAGTAGTGTGCTAAAGGAACACAAGTGACATGAAGGATAGTAAATTAGCAATACTCTGTGGAAGAGAGAACAGGGAAAACCTGTCAAATGTTACAATATAATGAACGAAGCAAAGAAGACTATTAGAAAAGAAGAGGAATAAAAAATACTATCAAAATAAAAGATATAAGAATAATGAAAAAAGTACAAATATGCAGTAACTTGTAGTTTCTCTGGAACAGCAAATACAATTTGTCTCACTGTCTCAACTGTTAGGATGCCCCCTCTTTGGGTCTAAGTCTGGTCCTTTCACATTTCCAAGTTTTTGTCTCACTAGTAGGTATAAAGAAAAAAAAAGCAGGAGAAGGGAGAAAGAAGAGATAAAATTGGAAAGAAAGGAAGGAGGAATAAAACAAGAAAGATGGAAAGAGAAAAAAGGTATTGAAAGACAAAACAATAATAAGAATAAGAAACATAAAAGATTACTTAAAAACAAACAGACAAACAAATAAACAAACAAATAACAACAAGAAAAAGAAACCACCTCTTGTTGGTTTCAAACTGGCCAAACTGGTTTTTTGGGGCTTCCTCCAGGTTCTTGCAAAGAGAATTAAAAAAATTCTCTTGTTGGCTGTAGCAGGCTGTTGGGTGATTGGTGTAGCCTTTCTTTCTTCCTGATTTGTACTCAGCCATTCTTGCAAGCACTCTCCCAATAGCTAGTGTGGGGCCTCTCCTCTGCACCTTACATGGGTGATCCAGGTCTTCTTCAGAGTGCTGTTTTCCAGGGGGTCATCACTGTGGGCTGGGTTGCAGGTACATGCACATGCCTAGCCAGGCTCCCTCAGTCCCATGGGTTCGGGTGTAAAGTCTTCCCGGTGCAGAGCCTTCCCTGCAACCTCCAGATTGCTGTCCAACTGAGCGAGGAGTAAGCCAAGCAGCTGTCACAGGAGAATCCCCAAACAGTTTTACTGTTTGAGAAATTCCTCTTACTTAAGCCTGCTGCTCAGTATAGCCCAATTCTCCAGCCATACTGGTGACTGTGCAGGTCAGTGCCTGTCACTTCGGGATTCTCATCTCTCCCAAGCTGGTGACCACAGACTCTGTGGATGATCAGGGCCCTTGTGTCTTTGCCTCTTTGTCCTTATTCCCCTCTCTGAACTTCAAGCAACCAGGTCTCTCCTGCTGCTGCTCAAACCCTGCTTAGCTGGAGAGGGAGGGAGCAGTTTACCTGGTTCTGTCCCAAAGACTCTGTGGCAGGCCTGCAGCTCCTAAAGAGTCTGTGGTAGACCCAGAGCCAGCGCCAGGCACCAGGCACCAGCCTCAGTCCCCGTGCTGGTCCCTGGGACTTTACTGTCCTGCAGCAGTTTCCTTACTTTCTTGTTTTTCAGTGTCCACTACAATTTTTGGTCTCTTATTTTCATATATGCTGGTGTACTGTTGGCTTTTTGCTCTGTTCCTCCATAGATTGGCCATGTTTTTCTCCCACATGTAGGGGGAAGTAGAATTTGCTCCTTCTTACTCTGTCGCCATCTTCCAAGTTCTAGATAACATATTTTCTAACTTTTGAATCACATTTTTTAAAACAATATTACATGTAAATATGTTCATAATACAAAATATTTACACACAAAGTAATAATTATAAAATTATTTAAAAATTACTTATTGATTTTAGAGAGATAAAGTATTGGGAAATAGAGAAAATGGCATCCATTTGTTATTCCACTTAGTTATGAACTCATTAGTTGTTTTTTATACATACTGTGACCAGGGATTGAACCAGTAACCTTAGCACATTGGGACAACACTCTAACCAAGTGAGCTACCTGGCCAGGGGCAAATAAAATTATTTTAAAACTATTATTCATCTATTCCTGTTAATTATGCTAACAATCATTTTGTAAAATGTTTATACTTTTGAAATACTACTTTATTTACATAGCACTATAACAGGGATTATTAATGGTCACTTTTTATAAATTATGATTTTCTTGATGTGTTCTTTTCTCTTGTGCCATTTCTAATAAAGAATAAATATTCTAGTAGTGTTTGGGGAAAAGGCAAATGATTTTAATTGGAAAACAATAAAAATAAATGAATAAGTAAATAATATAATCAATATTAAGTGGCCACACTCTACTGGTGTAGGATGACATGAGAAGTATATAAAGTTTTACCAGCTAAACAATGCCTATACTTGGAACACTTCAACTTTTATTTAATCTCTTCATGCTACTTTTAACTCAAATACAATGCTAAATATTTAGCACAATTTTTACACTGATTTGGACTTGTGTATAAGGTTGTTAAAAACATATATTTGTAATACACTGCTTTCTGAAAGCAAACACATTGCCATTACACACACACAAGGTCTGCCACAAATAAACTTCTTTTTATTACAAAATCCTGAGCATAAATTTCTGTAGCTGCATTCCATTCCTGCAAATATCCTACCATCCACATTCAAACAGGTAATACTTCTGCCAGATCCTGTGTGTGTCTGTGTGTGTGTGTGAATCCTGGATTATATAAAATTGTGCACTACAAAACACAAAGGTTGTTTCCCTCATAATCTGTCTTGTTGATACATAATTAAGACTTCAAACTAAGATTATTTAATGTTAGAAACTATAAGGAATGCAGAAATTTTGTCAAATGGCAGTTGCAAACTTTCATCCTGGAGAAAGGTTAGGTATTCCAGATAAAGTGGAATCTAGGTTCAAGGCTGAAAAAAATTAATGAGTAACTCTAATTGCCCAAGCATCTGAGAATTTTTTTACCCATGTAGAGATCCTTTCAATATTGAGATTAAATTATTTTATAAAGTAAAATCTCAAAATCAAGACTTTGTTTTCTTATTTTATATATAACTCCACCTCTTACAGAGAGATTTTCTAGGTTGATCTGAGAAGATTCAATGCTTTCTTCTAAGTTTATGAGGTCTATAGGCAAGTCTTCTATGGTTAATGTCCTGAAAATCAAATTTTTTCATTGTTTTGTCCTAAGCCTCTGATTCTTAAATGTTAAACCACATTTGAATGTATGAAAGATGCAAATCTGTTATTTTCTAATGGGTTGATAATTTCAATCTATTGTTTGTATGGTCTTTATATCTATCTAATACTTGCAACCTAGTTCACAGTTGAGGTCAGGATTCATATGCTGACTAAATAACTTACATGAGGATGATGCTGGTAATAAAAATGAAATTGATGATGTCAAATTATATAAGCATTATGTGAATGTACCATATAATAATACTGATAATAATGGTGGTATAAATGATAATAATACTGGTGATGGTGGTGGTTTAGAACAGTGTTTGCACACAGTCGATATTCAGTAGAGATTGAATAAGTGAATAAATAACACTGCATATGGTGAAGCTAGCAGTGGTAGTGATTGTCATAAAGAGAGTCAAAATAGGAGTGATATTTTAGATTTTTCTTATACCATTGTATGGTTCTTAAGGGGAAAACTGATGATTTATTCCTCTTGTGTCATACAGCCTTTGCTATTGGGATTGAGTGAAAATAATGCTGATCAAAAGTTCTTGCAAAGAGAATTTAAAAAATATGACACGCACTTATGGGGTTCTCAAGGTATTACTCTCTGTGTGTGCACAAGACTATGCAAAATGGATCGTCTCTGCACATAGAAAGTTATGCCAAACTCGCAAAAGTTCTAGTGGCCCGGGGGGGGGGGTCATTGCCCCTGATATTGGGTTCAAAAGCCAAACAATTAAGAATATAGAGTTGAACAAAGTCATTTCAGGAATAGAGACAATTGCCTTCACTTTTATGTGCCCACTTCCTTTCCCAGAGGGACCCTGCTGAGAGCTAGCCATACTCAGAAACATTAGAGAATGCACAACAAACAGTCCCTAAAGGCCAGCATTTCCAGTAATATGAAATATAAGAAGGGAGATATTGGAGGTAGAAATGACACTGAATAAGAACTGCAAGTCTGAATGTCATCAAAGCAGTCAGGTAGAATTCAAGGATGGCTTCAGAGTAAGTAGATGGAAGCTATAACTACATGCTCCTGGCCCCAAGTTAGATTTACAGCTAAATTATAGAACAATCAACCTAAATAGTCAACCAAAGTCTAATTTAACTGAAATAAAATAACCAGAAATTTAGAGAAAAGGCCACAAAAAGACTCACAAAAAAGGATAAGATGTAGAAAAAAATTGCTCCTTGCACTCTGGTGCATCAGTCACTGAGAAGCTAAGGGATATTGTGGCTTACATTTTTTCAATACTGCTTTAGTGTTAAGAAATTCCTTTCACCTTTCTTTATTTTGCCTTCAATTTTAAATGATAGACTTGCTGAATAAAGAAATCTTGGTTGCAGGACCTTAGTTTCATCACATTAAATACTTCATGTCAATCCCTTCTGGCCTGAATTGTTCCTGTTGAGAAATCAGATGACTGCGTTTTTAGAACTTCCTTGTAGGTAACTGTCTCTTTCTTGCTATTTTTACTATTCTCTTTTTGTAAAACAGAGAATGATCCTGCATCAACTGGTTGCCTTTTGTAGATATCCAAACCAGAAGTCAAACTCCAAAATTTAGGCATGTGCCCTGAGTAAGAATTAAACCCATAACATTTTGGCATATGGGATGATACTCTTAACAACTGAGCCACACTGGCCAGAGTCTACAAGAAACATTCTTGGAGCATGGAGCTCAGGTGATCTGGAACACTGTGTCACTAAGGACAACAAGACATTTTTATCATAAAGCCACCATAATACAGAGAAACAAATAAAAAGACAAAAAATTCTCCAACACCCCCCACCCAAAGAAAAGGAATCTCCAGAAAAAATTAAATAAAATAGAGGCAGCCAAAATAACATATGCAGAGTTTAAAACAATGCTTAAATGTATCCTTAAGGACTTGGGGCAAGAATAATCTCAGTAAGAACTTAAACAGAGAAATATTAAGCATTAAAAAGGACATAGAAATCTGAAAGCAGAAATGAAGAATACAATACCTGAAATGAAGAATGCAAAAGAAGGAATCAACGGCAAGTTAGATGAAGGAGAGGACTGAATCAGTAAATTAGAGAACAAGATAACAGTGAACACCTAAGCAGAGCATGAAAAACAACAATAACAACAATAATAAAAGAAACCCCAGAAATTTAAGAGATATGAGGAAAGTCTAAAAAAACCTTTGGTACAACATCAAGTGTAACATGATACTCATCATAGGGGTACCAGAAGGAGAAGAGAATGAGCAAAAGATAGAGGACATATTTGAAGAAATAATAGCAGAACACTTCCCTAAAATTGAAAGGAAAAATGTCACAAAAGCTCAGGATATACAGAGTTTCACTATAGATAAACCAGAGAGACCCACAACAAGGCACATCATAATTAAAATGGCAAAGGTTAAAGACAATAAGGGAATAGTAAAAATAGCAAGAAAGAGACAGTTACCTACAAGGAAGTTCTCAAAAGGCAGTCATCTGATTTCTCAACAGGAATAATTCAGGCCAGAAGAGATTGGCATGAAGTATTTAATGTGATGAAACTAAGGTCCTGCAATGAAGACTTCTTTATTCAGCTAGTCTATCATTTAAAATTGAAGGCAAAATAAAGAGCTTATCAGACATAAAGGTGAAAGGAGTTTCTTACCACCAAAGCAGTATTGAAAAAAATGTAAAAGGCACTTGTTTAAGGAGAAATAGAGAGACAGAAAAATAGGTAAAAATGGCAATAAATATTAATATAGATAGGTTTTTACCTATCAATAAGAACCATAAATGTAAATAGATTAAATGGTCCAGATAAAAGACATAGGGTAGTTGAATGGATAAGAATATGTGATGCATATAATGCTATCTAGAAGAGACCCACCAGAGAACAAAAAATACACAACTGAAAGTAAAGGCATGGAAAAAATATTCCAAGCAAATAAAAACAAGAAAAAAGCTGGTGTAGCAATACATACATCTGACAAAATAGACTTCAAAATAAAGTCTATAACAAGAGATGAAAAGGGTGACTGCATAATACTAAAGGGATCAAGAGGATATAACCCTTGTAAACATATAAGTACCCAATATAGGAGCAAGTAAATATATAAAAAATATCTTGGTAGAATTTAAGGGAAATATCAATGGTCATGTAGACATATAGGAGATTTTAACACTCCATTCACATTGGTGAAAATGACACACTAGATTGAATGGATTTAATGGACATTTACTGAATATTCTATCCCAAGTCAGCAGACTACATTCTTCTCAGGTGCACATGGGACATTCTCCAACATAGGTCACACGTTAGGAAACAAAATAAGTCAATAAATTCAAGAATATAAAATTATATCAAGCACCTTCTTGTATCACTATGGCATGAAACTAGAAAGCAACTACTTAAAAAAATCAAGAATATGGAGGGTAAATAGCATGTTATTAAAAATAAATAAGTTAACAATGAGATAAAAATAAACAAAAATTACCTGGAAATAAATGAATGAAAATAAACACACAAAAACTAAAATCTGTGAGGCACAGCAAAAGCAGTCTTGAGAGGGAAGTTCATAGTTATACAAGCTTACCTCAAGAAAAAAGGAAAATATAAAATAAACAATGTAACCCTACACCTAAAAGAGCTAGTTAAAAAACAACAAAGAAGCTCAGAATAAGTAGTAGAAAGAAAATGATAAAGATCATGGCAGAAATAAATGACAGAGAGACAAAAATAAGTCAATAAAACCAAGAGCTGGACTTCTGGCCAAGGCAGAGGTATAGGTTGATACACTGTTCCTCCTTGCACAACAAAAAGAAGGACAGCAAGAAATTTAAAAACAAAAAAGCAGCATAACTGATAGAAAATTGAACTGTATGGAAGTATGACAACATACTTCCATAGAAGAGTTAAAGAAGAAAACATTCATCCAAATTGGTAGGAGGGGTGGAGACAGGAATCCAGGGTGATGATGACTCACAGCAAGGCAGTGACTGGTGGACTTGGCAAGATGCCAGCCAGCAGACTGGGCAGTCCCATATTTGTGTGCAGATAAACCCTGAGAAACAACTGGGAAGAATGGAAGATGGTACAACCAGTGTTCAGTGTGGGGAAATAATGACTCATAATCTCTTACTAAAAAAAAAAAAAAACCCTGTGGGGTGTGCAGTGGCAGGAAGGACTCCCAGTCTCATAAGAGAGTTCAGTGGAGAGACCCACAGTGTCCTGGAACATAAACAAAACTACTCTGACCACCAGGAATCAGCATCAGAAGAGCCCAATTTGCTTGAGGGAAGGGAAGGAAGTGAATGAAAGCTAGACAAGAGCTGAGGAAGCAGCATTGTTCCCTCTCAAATTCTTCCCCCACATACAGCACCACAACACAGCAACATGGGTTGCTCCACCCTGGAATATACCTAAAGTTCTGCCAGTTACTGTGCAACAGGCATGCCAAGACAAAAAAAAAAAAAAAAAAGAAGACCCAAATGAATGAACAGATCAAAGCTCCAGAAGAAATACAACTAAGTGATGGAGAGATAGCCAACCTATCAGATGCATAGTTCAAAACACTGGTAATCAGGATGCTCACTGAAATGGTTGGGTATGTGACAAAATAGAGAAAAAAGTGACAGCTATGAAAAGTGAAATAAAGGAAAATGCCCAGGGAACCAGCAGGAAGGGAAAGAAACTGAAACTTAAATCAATGGTTTGGAGCAGAAGGAAGAAATAAACATTCAATGAGAACAGAATGAAGAAACAAGAATTCAAAAAAAAAATGAGGACAGGATTAGGAACCTCTAGTACAACTTTAAACATTCCAACATTGGAATCATAGTGGTAACAGAAGAAGAGGAAGAATAAAACATTGAAAACTTATTTGAAAAATTAAGGAGAACTTCCCCAATCTGACAAAGGAAATAGACGTTCAGGAAGTCCAAGTAGCTTAGAAAGTCCAAAACAACTTAGAACCAAGGAATCACTCACAAAGGCACATCATAATTACAATACCCAAGACTAAGAATAAGGAGAAAAAGAGAAATGCAGACATTTATGTACAGAGGAGTTCACATCACACTACCACCCGATTTCTATAAAGAAACCTTACAGGAAAGAAGGGGCTAGAAAGAAGTATTCCAGGTCATGAAAGGCAGGGATCTACACGCAAGAATACTCTATCCAGAAAAGCTATCATTTAGAATGGAAGGACAGATAAAGTGCTTCCCAGATAAGATCAAGTTAAATGATTTCATCATCACCAAACCCTTATATGAAGTGCTAGAGGGACTCATCTAAGAAAAAGATGATAAAAAATATGAACATTAAAGTGACAACAAACTCACAACTATGAACAACTGAACCTAAAAAGATAAAAACAAACTGAGCAAACAACTAGAACAGGAACGAAATCACAGAAATGGAGATCATGTGGAGGTTTATCGGGGGAGGAGGAGAGAAGAATTGGGGGGAAAGTACAGGGAATAAGTAGCATAAGTGATAGGTACAAAATAGGGGGAGGTTAAGAATAGTATAGGACACCAAAATAAATTCAAGGTGGATAAAAGACTTAGATGTAAGCCGTGACACCATTAAAGTCCTAGAGGAGAACATTGGCAAGAAAATCTCAGATATTTCATGCAGCAACTTTTTTACTGATATGTCCCCTAGAACAAGGAATGTAAAGGAAAGAATAAACAAATGGGATCTCATCAAAATAAAAAGCTTCTGTGTGGCTAAAGAAATCAGTATTAAATTAGCAAGACAACCAACTGTATGGGAAAACATATTTGCCAATGATACCTCAGACAAAGGTTTAATCTCCAAAATATACAAAGAACTTACACCACTCCACTCTAAGAAGACACCCAACCCAATTAGAAAATGGGAAAAGGACTTGAACAGACACTTCTCCAAGGAGGACATACAGAACATTCAGAGACACATGAAGAGACGCTCAATATCGTTAGCTATCAGAGAGATGCAAATTAAAACCACAATGAGATACCACTTTACACCAGTCAGGATGGCTATCATAAACAAAGCAACAAACAACGAATGTTGGAGAGGTTGTGGGGAAAAGGGGTCCTTAGTTCACTGTTGGTGGGATTGTAGACTGGTACAACCATTATGGAAAACAGTATGGAATTTTCTCAGAAAAATAAAAATCGACCTGCCTTTTGATCCAGCAATTTCACTGCTAGGATTATACGCCAAGAATCCTAAAACATCAATATCAAAGAACCTATGCACCACAATGTTCATAGCAGCACAATTTATAATAGCCAAGAGCTGGAAGCAACCTAGGTGCTCATTAGTAAATGAATGGATCCAAAGATTGTGGTACATATACACAATGGAATTCTATGCAGCAGAGAGAAAGAAGGAGCTACTACCTTTTGCAACAACATGGATGGAACTGGAAAGCATTATGCTGAGTGAAATAGGCCAGGTGCTGAAAGACAAATACCATATGATCTCACCTTTAACAGGAAGCTAAATAACAAAACAAACAAGCAAGCAGAAAAAAAATAAACAAAGACACTGAAATAGAGAACAAGGGGACAGTGACCAGAGGGGAGAAGGAAGGGAAGTGAAGGGGAAAAAAGGGGAGGGATTTGAAGGAACAAATAGGAAGGATACAGGGACGAGAATTAAGGGGGGTGGAAATGGGAGGGAGGTGGGGAAATGGGCAGGGGAGGCTGGGATGGGAGAAATAGACAAAAAACTGTACTTGAGAAATAACTAAATAAAATTAATTATAAAAAAAAGCTTCCATCACACAAAAGCCCTTAACCTGATGGCTTCACAGGCAAATTTTACCAAATATTCAAACAACTACTACCTACTATGCTTCTCAAACTATTCTAGAAAATTTTAAGAAGAGGGAAGACCCCCAAACTCTTTTTATAGGCCAGTATTTTCCTATTCCAAACCCAGGTAAAGAAACAACAGAGAATGAAAATTACAGACCAATACCCATGATGAACATAGATGCTAAAAACCTAAACAGAATATTGGCAAGCTGGATACAGCAATATATTAAAAAGATCATACACTATGACCAAGTGGAATTTATCCAAGAGATGTGAAAATGGTACAATATTCCTTTTTAAAACATTATGTATAGCATAAAACAAGGATATGAAATATGCCATTAAAAAGTTCAATTGGTTCCAATGGGCCCCTGGAACGCATCAAAAAACTTGTTTTTTCTCCTTACAAAGTTTTTTTTGGGGAGGTTGGAAAATGGCAGTGAGGTAGGTGGGAGCATAACCCACTTGCTCATGCACCCAACTGGGACATCTAGCCAATCTTCTGAAGAACAGAGTGAACAGCAAACAAAATCACAACTTATATGAAATTTGGAAGACAAAGATTGCAAAGGTTGTTTGAAAATGAATGGTACAGAGATTGTGTAGGCCAACAGGAAGGTACCTAGGCTCTGCATCTGAGACTGTGGCTGCTGCAATCCCTGGGCCCTGCACCAAGGACCACAGCTGCCATAGGAGCTATGGAGAAGAGCTTGGTCAGCGATCATAACTTCGTAGCTCCCCCACTCCCAGAGGAGGGAAGTCAGTCCTGCCTAAGTAGACCTGGATGCTTGAAGTCACTAGGGAAATAAAGATGCTGTGGGAGACACACACAAGGGGACATTTCCCAGTTTGGACTGTGGTCACTGGCTCAATAGTACCAATGACATCATGGAGGAGGGAGACAACTGGAGATTGGAAAAGAATTGGTTGGAGACTTACCATGACCCAGGGAGTCTTCGTACTGGTCATAGTTGGACTGTGGGAAAAGCCAGGCACTTATTATAAACTGCAACCTGCAACCAAGGGAAATTCACTGAACAGAACACCATGCAGCAGCTGTGCAAGGAAGCCTCCTGCACAGTAGCCAGGTCAGCAAAGACTGAGGAGGAGGGGTGCTGCATGGATTGATCAGAGGAGGGCAGCAAGGGCTCAAAGAGTTAGCAGTCCCCAAAGAGCCTTAATTTCATAGGGGAACTAAACTACCTTGAAGGAACTTTGAGAGTGCACAGTACCCAGGCCAGCAAAGAGGGAGGAGGAGGGGTATGAGATTGCTCCTAATCAGTGCACCTCATGGGCAGCACAATGTGGTGGATTAAAGGTGCTGACCAGGTGCAAATGGACAGTAGGGGCTGTGCAGTGTGTGGAAGGCTCATGCTGGAGACTGGGCACCAGTGAGTAGTGCAGACCAGAGCTATCCCCCATCCTCAAAAAACCACAGAAAGGAAAAAAGTGAATCCAGTCCCTCTCTACCTGAAGAACCCAGGAAGACCAGCAAAACTTGCTTGACCAGTTTAAAGTTAGCAGATGGTTACCCCTTCCTTCATCCTCCAACTGTGAGACAGTAAGACCTGGAGCTGGCAAAGGAACAAAGAACCAAAGACAGAACCAGAGAGACATCAGAGGCTAATGCCCACCAGGAAACTGATACAAATTTCACTTTTCTATTCTACAGAATTTGCATTTTATTTTTCATTTTAAAATTATTTTTTATATTATTTTTTATTTTATTTTATTTTTAAATTTAATTAGTCTTCTTTCTATTTAGTGTTTTTGTTCTGTTTGTTTATTTAATTGCATTGTATGACTGGTTTTCTTTGATTTCCATTTCACATTGCATTTTAATTTTTCTTCTTTCACTTCACTCGTATTCTTTTTTTTTAACTTTTTTATTGATTATGCCATTACATTTGTTCTATTCCCCCCTCCATTCCCCTCCACCCTGCATACCCCTCCCCCACCATTTCCCCCTTTAGTTCATGAACACGTGTCTCAAATTCTTTAGATTCTGTATTTCCCCTACTATTCTTACCCTCCCCTATTTTCTATCTACTGTCTATGCTACTTATTTTCTGTACCTTCTCCCCCCTTCTCCTCCTCCCACTCCCCTGTTGCTAACCCTCCATGTGATCTTCATTTCTATGGTTCATTCCTGATCTAGCTGTCCTCTTAGTTTGCTTTTGTTTTAGGTGTGGTTGTTACTAACTGTGAGTTTGCTGTCCTTTCACTGTTCATCTTTTTTTATCTTCTTTTTCTTAGGTAAGTCCCTTTAACATTTCATATAATAAGGGCTTGGTGATGATGAACTCCTTGAATTTGGTCTTATCTGAGAAGCACTTTATCTGCCCTTCCATTCTAAATGAAAACTTTGCTGGATAGAGCAATCTTGGTTGTAGGTCTTTGGTTTTCATGACTTGGAATACCTCTTTCCAGCCCCTTCGTGCCTGTAAGGTCTCTTTTGAGAAATCAGCTGACAGTCTGATGGGAACTCCTTTGTAGGTGACTGTCCCCTTATCTCTTGCTGCTTCTAGGATTCTCTCCTTCATTTTAATCTTGGCTAATGTAATGATGATGTGCCTTGGTGTGTCCAACTTCTTGGGTCCAATTTCTTTGGGACTCTCTGAGCTTCCTGGATTTCCTGGAAGTCTATTTCCTCTGACAGATTGGGGAAATTCTCCTTTATTATTTGTTCAAATAAGGTTTCCACTCGTGACTCTTTCCCTTCTGGTACCCCCATAATTCGAATGTTGGAACGTTTAAAGATGCCCTGGAGGTTCCTAAGCTTCTCCTTATTTTTCTGAATTCTTATTTCTTCATTCTTTTCTGTTTGATCATTTTTTTCTTCCTTCTGGTCCACTCCCTTGATTTGAGTCCCAATTTCCTTTCCATTACTATTGGTTTCCTTTGTATTACCATTCATTTCAATTAGTTTAGCTTCCATATGTTTCTCTAATTTGTGACTAAAATCAACCAGTTCTGTAAGGATCCTGATAACCAGTGTTTTGAACTGTGCATCTGAAAGACTGGCTATTTCTTCATCGCTTAGATCTATGGGTTCTGGGGCTCTGAGTTGTTCTAGAGCCATTTTTGGTTTATTCATGCCTTTAAGTAAGCAGAGAGAAGCCTTCGTTGTTTACCAGGATGGGGCGGGCGACCCAGGTGGCTGGTTTGTGACGCTGAGTGTGGGGGCGTGGTCAGAGAGGAAGCAATGGCAGTCCTCTCCACTAGTCCAGTCTGTCCAGTCACACCACTCGCCCCGGGCCTCTTTATCCGATTGGAATTGTGCAAGCCTGCTGCCCCGCGCAGGCTTCCCTTCTCACTGGTTTATCCGCACGCAGATACGCGACCAACCGACTGCAGACAGCCCGCCGCGCCTCTTCCCTGTGTGCTCCTGTAGCTAGCCCGCGCTCAGCGCCTTTGGCTGCTTGCACACCGCGCACCACCCGGGGATTTTTTCTTGCCGACCTGCTCCGCTGCTGGCTTCGCTTCTCTTACTGGTTTAGCTGAGAATTTAGTTGTCTTTGGACTCCATATTGTCGATTTTCTGTGTGGCTTGGTTGTGTTTATTGTTGTTAAAAATAGTTGTTCTTAGATTTGGTTGTGCACAGAGGCAAGGTGGTTCCACCTACATCTCCATCTTGGCGGAAGTCCCTCACTTCACTCGTCTTCTAATAACAGAGAACTCTTGGTCTTTTTCTATTTTTGATCAGATCACATATTTCTTGTCATATTATTGTTGTTTCTGTATTATTGTAAATAAATATTCCATATTATTATTTTTTATCTAGTTATTTTTCAACTAGAGTTTTCTGTCTATTTCTCCCATCCCAGACTACCGCACCCAATGCTCCCCACCTCCCTCCCATTTCCAACCCTCTTAGTTATTGTCCCTGTGTCCTTTATCCTTATTCCTCTAAATCCCTCCCATTTATTCCCCTTAAATTCCCTCCCCTCTCCCCTCTGGTCACTTTCCCCTTGTTCTCTATTTTAGTGTCTTTGTTTTTATTTTGCTTGCTTGTCTGTTTTGTTGTTTAGCTTCCTGTTAAAGGTGAGATCATATGGTATTTGTCTTTCAGCACCTGGCCTATTTCACTCAGCATAATGCTTTCCAGTTCCATCCACGTTGTTGCAAAAGTTAGTAGCTCCTTCTTTCTCTCTGCTGCATAGAATTCCATTGTGAATATATACCACAATTTTTTGATTCATTCATTTACTGATGGGCATCTAGGTTGATTCCAACTCTTGGCTATTGTAAATTGTGCTGCTATGAACATTGTGGTGCATAGCTTCTTTGAAATTGATGTTTTTAGGATTCTTAGGGTATAATCCTAGCAGTGGAATTGCTGGGCCAAAAGGCAGGTAAATTTGTATTTTTCTGAGAAAATTCCATAGAGGTTGTACCAGTTTGCAATCCCACCAACAGTGAACTAGGGTCCTCTTTTCCCCACCACTTCTCCAACATTTTTTTTTTTTTGTTTTGTTTTTTTTAAAGATTTTATTTATTTATCTTTAGAGGGGAAGGGAAGGAGAGAGGGAGAGAAACATCAATGTATGGTTGCCTTTCGTGCGTCCCCTGCTGGGAATTGGCCTGCAGGGAACCTGCCTGCAACCCTGGCATGTGCCCTGACTGGGAATCGAACCGCGATTGTTTGGTTCGCAGGCCCGCGCTCAATCCACTGAGCTACACCAGCCAGGGCTCCAACATTTTTTATTTGTTGTTTTGTATTTATGATGGCGGTTCTGACTGTTTTAAAGTGGTATATCATTGTGGTTTTAATTTGCATCACTATGATAGCTAGTGATACTGAGCATCTTTTCATGTGTTTCTGGATCTTTTGTATGTCATCCCTGGAGAAGTGTCTGTTAAAGTGCTTTGCTATTTTTTAATTATGTTGGTTGTCTTCTTAGAGTGGAGTTGTGTGAGTTCTTTGTATATTTTGGAGATTAAACCTTTGTCTGAGGTATCATTGGCAAATATGTTTTTCCAAACAATTGGATCTCTTTTTATCTTAATACTGTTTTCTTTAGCCATGCAGAAGCTTCTAATTTTGATAAGATCCCATTTGCTTATTTTTTCCTTCATATTCCTTACCCTAGGGGACATACCAGTAAAAATGTTGCTGCATGAAATATCGGATTTTCCTGTCAAGGTTCTCCTGTAGAATTTTAATGGTGTCAAGGCTTATATTTAAGTCTTTTATCCACCTTAAATTATTTTGGTGTATGGTGTAAGTCAGTGGTCCAGTTTCATTTTTTTCCACATAGCTGTCCAGTTCTCCCAACACCATTTGTTGAAGAGGCTATTTTTACTCCATTTTATGTTACTGCCCCCTTTGTCGAATATTAATTGCCCAAGGAAGACCTGGGTTTATTTATGGGCTCTCTGTTTTGTTCCATTGATCTGTGAGCCTGTTTTTATGCCAGTACCAGGCTGTTTTGATTACAGTGGCCTTATAATACAATTTAGTATCGGATATTGTGATCCCTCCTACTTTGTTCTTCTTTCTCAAAGTACCAGCTGCTATTCGGGGTCATTTATGGTTCCATATAAATTTTTGAAGTGCTTGTTCTATGTCTGTGAAATATGCAATTGGTACTTTAATAGGTATTGCATTGAATCTATATAATGCTTTGGATAGTATGGATATTTTGATGATGTTAATTTTTCCAATCCATGAACACGGTATATTTTTCCATTTGTTTTTGTCTTCCTTGATTTCTTTCTTCAGTGTTGTGGAGTTTTGTGTATACAGGTTTTTTACCACCTTGGTTAGGTTTATTCCAAATATTTAATTTTTGTTTATCCTATATCAAATAAGATTTTTTCCTTGATTTCTGCTTCTGCTGATTCATTGTTGGAATACAAAAATGCCTTTGATTTATGGATATTGACTTTCTATCTCGCTCTTTTGCCAAATTTATTTATTGGGTTGAGCAGTTATGGGGTAGAGTATATAGGATTTTCCATGTACACTATCATGTCATCTGCAAAGAGTGACAATTTTGTTTGCTCCTTTCTGATTCATATGCCTTTTATTTTCTTTTCTTGTCTGATAGTTGTCACTGAAACTTCCAATACTATATTGAATAGAAGTGGTGAAAGTGGACATCCTTGTCTTGTTCCTGATCTTAGTGGAAAAGATTTTCATTTTTGCCCGTTGAGTCTGTTGACAGCAGGTCTCTCATATATGGCCTTTATTATGTTGAGGAATGCTCCCTCTATTCCCATTTTGCTGAGGCATTTAATCATAAATGGGTGTTCTACCTTATCAAATTATTTTTCTGCATCTATTTAAATGATCATGTAATTTTTGTCTTTGCTTTTGTTTATGTGGTGTATTTTATTTACTGATTTGTGAATGTTGAACCATCCTTGCATCCCTGGTATGAATCCCACTTGATTGTGGTGTATGATACTTTTAATGTATTGTTGGATGCAGTTTGCCAGTATTTTGTTGAGGATTTTAACATCTATGTTCATCAGTGATATAGGCCTGAAGTTTTTTTTCTTTGTTGTGTCTTTATATGGTTTTGGAATTAGGATGATGTTGGTTTTATAAAAAGAGTTTGGGAGGCTTTCATCATTTTGGAATTTTGGAATAGTCTGTGAAGAATAGGGGTTAGCTCTTTCTTAAATGCTTTGTAAAATTCTCCTGTGACACCATCTGGTCCAGGGCTTTGGGGTGTTGGGATTTTTTTGATTACTGCTTCAATTTCATCTGCTGTTATTGGTCTGTTCAGGCTTTCTGCCTCTCCTTCTTAGAGTTTTGGAAGATTTTATTTTTCTAGAAATGTGTCCATTTCACCTAGGTTTTTAAATTTCTGGGTATCCAGTTCTTCCTAGCAATTTCTTATAACCCTGTGTATTTCTGTGATGTCAGTTTTATCTCTGCTTTTTCATTTCTGATTGTGTTTATTTGGGTCTTCTCTTTTTCTCCTGATGACCCTGCATAAAGGCTTGTCTTTTTTGTTTATCTTTTCAAAAATCAGCTCCTTGATTTATTGATTCTTAGAATTGTGATTTTCATCTCTATGTCATTTAATTCTGCTCTGATCTTGGTTATTTTCTTCCTTCTACTTGCTCTGGGATGTCTTTTTTGTCATTCTTTGAGTTCTTGTAAGTGTAAAGTTAGGTTGTTCATTTGAAATGTTTGTATCTGCACATAGACCAATGGAACAAAACAGAGAGCCCAGAAATCAACCCAACTTTCTACAGTTAATTAATATTTGACTAGGGGGGCAGTAACATAAAATGGAGTAAAGATAGCCTCTTCAGCAAATGGTGTTGGGAGAACTGGACAGCTATGTGGAAAAAAAAATGAAACTTGAGCACCAACTTACACCATACACCAAAATAAATTAAAGGTGGATAAAAGACTTAAATATAAGCCATGACACCATGAAAGTCCTAGAGGAGAACATTGGCATAAAAATCTCAGATATTCCACGCAGCAACATTTTTACCGATATGTCCCCTAGAGCAAGGAATATAAAGGAAAGAATAAAAAAATGGGATCTCATCAAAATAAAAAAAACTTCTGCATGGATAAAGAAAACAGTATTAAATTAAAAAGCCAACCGACACTATGGGAAAACATATTTGCCAATGATACCTCAGACAAAGGTTTAATCTCCAAAGAACTTACACCACTCCACTCTAGGAAGACATCGAACCCAATTAAAAAATGGGAAAAGGACTTGAACAGACACTTCTCCAAGGAGGACATACAGAATATCCAGAGACACATGAAGAGATGCTCAATATCATTAGCTATCAGAGAGATGTAAATTAAAACCACAATGAGATACCACTTTACACCAGTCAAAGCAACAAACGACAAATGTTGGAGAGGTTGTAGGGAAAAGGGGTCCTTAGCTCACTGTTGGTGGGATTGCAGACTGGTACAACCATTTTGAAAAACAGTATGGAATTTTCTCAGAAAAATAAAAATCGACCTGCCTTTTGATCCAGCAATTTCACTGCTAGGATTATATGCCAAGAATCCTAAAACATCAATATCAAAGAACCTATGCACCACAATGTTCATAGCAGCACAATTTACAATAGCCAAGAGTTGGAAGCAATCTAGGTGCCCATCAGTAAATGAATAGATCCAAAAATTGTGGTACATATACACAATGGAATTCTATGCAGCAAAGAGAAAGAAGGAGCTACTACCCTTTGCAACAACATGGATGGAACTGGAAAGCATTATGCTGAGTGAAATAGGCCATGCATTGAAAGACAAATACCATATGATCTCACCTTTGACAGGAAGCTAAACAATAAAACAAACAAGCAAGCAGAAAAAAAAAAACAAAGACACTGAAATAGAGAACAAGTGGGCAGCAACCAGAGGGGAGAGGGAAGGGAATTTAAGGGGAAAGATGGGAAGGGATTTTCAGGAACAAGTATGAAAGACACAGAGATGAGGACTGGGGAGGAGGAACGGGACGGACGTGGGGAAATGGGGCGGGGGGGCTGGGATGGGAGAAATAGACAAAAAATTTACTTGAAAAATAACTAAATAAAAATTTTAAAAAAGAGAAATGTTTGTATCTTTTTTAGGTAGGCCTGTATTGCTATGAACTTCCCCCTCAGGACTGCCTTTGCTGTGTTCCATAAGTTTTGGGTTGTTGTGAGTTCATTTTTTCTGTTTTCAGAAACTTTTGGATTTTAAAAAAAAATTTCATTATTGACCCGTTTATTGTTTAATAGCATGTTATTTAATATCTATGTTTCTGAGTGTTTTGGGTTTTTTTCCTTGGGTTGGTTTCTTGTTTCAGTCCCCTGTGGTATGAGAAAATGCTTTGTGTGATTTCAATTTTCTTAAATTTGTTGAGGCTTGTGTGGTGTATTATTGTGTAGTGTATCTTTGAAAATGCTCCATGTGCATTTGAAAAGAATTTAAATGTTTCTTCTTCTAGATGAACGGCTCATCAATTAGTTTCATTTTATCTAGGGCATTGTTCAATGCCACAATGTCATCAAAAATCTTTGTTGATTTTTTACTTGGAAGAAAAATCCAATTTTGCTTGCAGATTTATCCATTTTTACTTTAATTGTATTTCTGTCAATATCTTTCTTGAAATCCTTCAAGATTTTGTTTATGTATATGGGTGCCACTGTGTTTCGTGCATATATATTTACAATGTTGACATCTTCTTCATGGATTCTATCCCTGAGTATTATGAAGTGGCATTCTGGGTCTCTCTTTATGTCTTTTTTTTTTTTGAAGCCTATTTTGTCTGATATGAGTATTGCTACCCTGGCTTTTTTTCCCTGTGAATTTGCTTGAAATATTTGTTTCCAGCCCTTCAGTTTCATTCTGTGCACCTTTTTTGTTCTGAGATGGATCTCTAGGAGGCAACATATGTATCAGTCATATTTTCTTATCCATTCTGCTATTCTGTGTCTTTTAATTGGGGCATTTAATTCATTTATGTTTAAGGTCATTATTGATAGGTTCTTATTCATTGCCATTTTTGTGTACCTCTCTTTCCTCTTTTTCACTGTTCTTCTCTCTGTTCTTAAAGAAAACTTTTTAGCATCTCCTGCAGAAGTAGTTTGGAGGAGGTATATTCTTTGAGGCTTCTTTTGTTTGGGAAGCTCTTATTTGGTCTTCCATTTTAACTGAGATCCTTGCTTAAACATGTAGTGTTGGTTACAGGCCTCTGGATTTCATTATTTGGAATATTTCTTGCCATTCTCTTCTTGCTTGTAGTGTTTCCATTGAGAAGTAAGCTGTTAGTCTTATCAGGGCTTCCTTGTATGTTACTTCTTGTTTTCTCTTGCTGCCTTTAGGATTCTCTCTTTATGGTGGAATTTTGCCATTTTAATTACGATGTGTCCTGAAGTGGGCTTCTTTTGGTTTCTCTTGACTGGGACTCTCTGTGTTTCCTGGATCTGTGTGACTTTTTCTCTTATCAAATTACGGAAGTTTTCCAACACCACTTTTTAAAACAGGTTTTGTGTCCCTTGATGTTCTTCTTCTCCTTCTGATATCCCTATTATATGGATATATTTATGTTTCGCATTGTCCTGCATTTTTCTTAACCCCTGTTCATTCTTTCTAAACCTCTTTTCTTTTTTCTTGCTCATTCTGGGTGTTTTTCTTCTACCTCATTCTCCAGCTTGCTGATCTGATCCTTTGCTTCATCAACCCTGTTTTCATTTTTTCTACTTTATTTTTCAGTTCAGAAATTGTATTATTCATTTCTTCTTAGCTCTTGTTGATAAATTATATTTTCTTATTTATGTGTATATAGCTTGCAGTGAGTTCATTGTAGTTTCCCTGTAGTTTTTGGTAATTCTCTGTGAGCTCACTGAGCTTCCTGATAACCGTTGCTTTGAACTCAATATCTGATGGTTGACTTGCCTATATTTCCTTTAGCATTCTTTCTGAGGCTTCCTTCTTTTCTCTTTTCTGGGGATTGCTTTTTTGTCTTCCCATTGTTTGTGAGACTCTTCTCATTAGCCCCTCCTTCTTAAATTGATCTTCTCTGGCTTCCCTGGCTTGTTGTGTGAACTTCTGTGGTAGAATACCTGTGAGATTCAGTAGTGCAGTCTCTTTAATCTGCTGAGCTCACTGGTCTTGGGCTGTCCTTTAAGTTGGCTCTTTGTTTGTCTTTGGGCTTTGATTGTTGTTGCATCTTTCTTTCATTGTTCCTTCCCACCAGCTGGTTAACTGAGCATCACTCTGTCTACCACCTCTTGGATTCTGTTATGCAGGTGTGGGCAGGTTGTTTTGAAGCTGGTTCTTCTCTGTGTACAAGTTTTTGAGGATTTTCTCTTATTCTTGTTCAGTTTTTTGTTCTGAGTAGTTTTTCAGCTATTAGTTCTATTTCCAGATAGGTCCTGGGTTGAATTAGGGTGGCTTCCATGCCTTCCTTTACCTTCTTCTGTTGTTACCTGTTGGTGGTTCTTTCATTGGTATCCAGCAGGTATCCTGGTGTTCACAGCTTCCACCTACTCATCTGATTTTTCAATGTCCTCCACAATTTTTGGTCTCCAATTTTCATATATGTTGGGGTATTGTTGGCTGCTTATTCCGTTCCTCAGTAGATTGGCTAGATGTTTCACCCATGTTCTGTGAGAAGTGGAATCTCCTCCCACCTATCTTGCTGCCATCTAAGATCAGTTTTGGTATCAAATAATTCATTCAAATGACAGAATCCTGCTTAATTTGCTTAGGCTAATAAAATATACCCTCATCGTGCCATATGGAAAAAGAAAACATACCACATGTAATTCAGAAATGCATGTTATGTAAGGGTATACACCTGAAGAGTGAACACACAAGGATCATACTCATAACTTAAATTAATAATTTTTATAGAGTAAGCACCAAAGTTTACTCATTTGCTTTTGAAAAATTTTAAGGAAACTGGGAAAGGAGTTGGAAGGTTCTAAATACCAAGCAAGGAGACCCATCGATACTCTCAATGAAAGCTTTAAAGGCTGTGAATGAGTGGTGGAAATAAAGTAAGTCTTGGCTTCAATCCAAGGAATCAAGCAGCAAGAAAGAGCTTGAGCAGTGCTGCTTTGGCCCCCTGAATGGTCAGAAACCTCATGACAGAAGATAAATGTTCCAGACAGAGGACTGAGCATTATAGTAATGAAAATAACTTCAGGTCCTACCATAGTAAAAGAATGTCACCAGAGAGAAATTAGGTGAAGGAAGGGGTACTAGAGCCTGACTGAAGCTTTTTTTCTCTTTATAATTTAAAAATTTTACAAACTTTTTATCCATTCAGAAATAACTATATTTAGAACACTTTCAATCCTTATTCTTATTTTTTTTGGTGTATTATGCTTTATTAATTCTTTTTTTAAAATTTTATTTAGTTATTTTTCAAGTACAGTTTTTTGTCTATTTTTCCCATCTGAGCCTCCCCCGCCCCTTGCTCCCCACCTCCCTCCCATTTCCACCCCCCTTAGTTCTCGTCCCTGTGTCCTTCCTATTTGTTCCTCCAAATCCCTCCCCCCTTTTCCCCTTAACTTCCCTTCCTTCTCCCCTCTGGTCACTATCCCCTTGTTCTCTATTTCAGCGTCTTTGTTTGTTTTTTTTTTTCCTGCTTGCTTGTTTGTTTTGTTGTTTAGCTTCCTGTTAAAGGTAAGATCATATGGTATTTGTCTTTCAGCACCTGGCCTATTTCACTCAGCATAATGCTTTCCAGTTCCATCCATGTTGTTGCAAAGGGTAGTAGCTCCTTCTTTCTCTCTGCAGCATAGAATTCCATTGTGTATATGTACCACAATTTTTGGATCCATTCCTTTACTGATGGGCACCTAGGTTGCTTCCAACTCTTGGCTATTGTAAATTGTGCTGCTATGAACATTGTGGTGCATAGGTTCTTTGAAATTGATGTTTTAGGATTCTTAGGATATAATCCCAGCAGTAGAATTGCTGGGTCAAAAGGCAGGTCGATTTTTATTTTTCTGAGAAAATTCCATACTGTTTTCCATAATGGTTGTACCAGTCTACAATCCCACCAACAGTGAACTAAGGACCCCTTTTCCCCACAACCTCTCCAACATTTGTTGTTTGTTGCTTTGTCTATTATAGCCATTCTGACTGGTGTAAAGTGGTATCTCATTGTGGTTTTAATTTGCATCTCTCTGATAGCTAACGATATTGAGCATCTCTTCAAGTGTCTCTGAATGTTCTGTATGTCCTCCTTGGAGAAGTGTTTGTTCAAGTCCTTTTTCCATTTTCTAATTGGGTTGGGTGTCTTCTTAGAGTGGAGTGGTGTAAGTTCTTTGTATATTTTGGAGATTAAACCTTTGTCTGAGGTATCATTGGCAAATATGTTTTCCCATACAGTTGGTTGTCTTTTTAATTTAATACTGTTTTCTTTAGCCATGCAGAAGCTTTTTATTTTGATGAGATCCCATTTGTTTATTCTTTCCTTTACATTCCTTACTCTAGGGGACATATCAGTAAAGAAGTTGCTGCATGAAATATCTGAGATTTTCTTGCCAATGTTCTCCTCTAGGACTTCAATGGTGTTATGACTTACATTTAAGTCTTTTATCCACCTTGAATTTATTTTGGTGTATGGTGTAAGTCTGCTCAAGTTTCATTTTTTTTGCATGTAGCTGTCCAGTTCTCCCAACACCGTTTGCTGAAGAGGCTATCTTTACTCCATTTGATGTTACTGCCCCCTTTGTTGAATATCAATTAACTGTAGAGAGTTGGGTTGATTTCTGGGCTCTCTGTTATGTTCCATTGGTCTATGTGCCTGTTTTTATGCCAGTACCAAGCTGTTTTGATTACAGCGGCCTTGTAATACAGTTTGATATCAGGTATTGTGATCCCCCCTACTTTGTTCTTCTTTCTCAAAAGAGCAGCTGCTATTCGGGCTCGTTTATGGTTCCATATAAATTTTTGAAGTGTTTGTTTTATGTCTGTGAAATACGCCATTGGTACTTTAATAGGTATTGCATTGAATCTGTATATTGCTTTAAGTAGTATGGACATTTTGATGATGTTAATTCTTCCAATCCATGAACAAGGTACAAGTTTCCATTTGTTTGTGTCTTCCTTGATTTCGTTCTTCAGGGCTGTGTAGTTTTCTGCATACAGGTTTTTTACCTCCTTAGTTAGGTTTATTCCCAGATATTTTATTTTTCTTTTTGCTATATCAAATGGGATTTTTCTCTTTATTTCTGCTTCTGTTGATTCACTGTTGGTATACAAAATGCCTTTGATTTCTGGATATTGACTTTGTATCCTGCTGTTTTGCCAAACTCATTAATTAGTTTGAGCAGTTTTTGGGTAGAGTCTATAGGATTTTCCATGTACACTATCATGTCATCTGCAAACAGTGACAGTTTTGCTTCCTCCTTTCCTATTTGGATGCCTTTTATTTTCTTTTCTTGCCTGATCGCTGTGGCTAAAACTTCCAATACTATATTGAATAGAAGTGGTGAAAGTGGACAACCTTGTCTTGTTCCTGATCTTAGTGGAAAAGCTTTTAGTTTTTTCCCATTGAGTATGATATTGGCTGTAGGTCTCTCATATATGGCCTTTATTATTTTGACAAATGCTCCCTGTATTCCCACTTTGCTGAGTTTTTTTATCATAAATGGGTGTTGTACTTTATCGAAAGCTTTTTCCGCATCTATTGATATGATCATGTGATTTTTGTCTTTGCTTTTGTTTATGTGATGTATTACATTTACTGATTTACGAATATTGAACCATCCTTGCATCCCTGGGATGAATCCCACTTGATCATGGTGTATGATCTTTTTGATATATTGTTGGATGCGATTTGCCAATATTTTGTTGAGGATTTTAGTATCTATGTTCATCAGCGATATTGGCCTGAAGTTTTCTTTCTTTGTTGTGTGTCTATCTGGTTTTGGAATTAAGATGATGCTGGCTTCGTAAAAAGAATTTGGGAGTTTTCCATCCTTCTGGATTTTTTGAAATAGTGTGTGGAGAATAGGGGTTATCTCTTCCTCAAATGCTTTGTAGAATTCTCCTGTGAAACCATCTGGTCCAGGGCTTTTGTGTGATGGGAGTTTTTTGATTACCGCTTCAATTTCTTTTGCTGTTATTGATGTATTTAGATTTTCTGCTTCTTTTTCACTGAGTTTCGGAAGATTGTATTTTTCTAGAAATGTGTCCATTTCCCCTAGGTTTTCAAATTTCTTGGCATATAGTTCTTTATAGTAATTTCTTTCTATTCCTTCTATTTGTGGTATCAGTTGTAATCTCTCCTCTTTCATTTCTGATTGTGTTTATTTGTGTCTTCTCCCTTCTTTTCTTGATGAGCCTACTTAAAGGCTTGTCTATTTTGTTTATCTTCTCAAAGAACCAACTCCTGGATTCATTGATCCTTAAAATTGTGCTTTTAGTTTCTATGTCATTTAATTCTGCTCTAATCTTGGTTATTTCCTTCCTTCTGCTTGCTCTGGGCTGTCTTTGTTGTTGTTCCTCGAGTTCTTGCAGGCGTAGGGTTAGGTTGTTTGTTTGCAATGTTTCTATTTTCTTTAGGTAGGCCTGTATTGGTATAAACTTCCCTCTCAGGACTGCCTTGGCTGTGTCCCATAAGTTTTGGGTTGTTGTGAGATCATTTTCATTTGTTTCCAGAAACGTTTTGATTTCTTCCCTAATTTCATTCTTGACCCATTCGTTGTTTAATAGCATACCATTCAGTCTCCATGATTTTGGGTGTTTTGGGTTTTTTTGTTTGGGGTCGGTTTCTAATTTCAGTCCCTTGTAGTCAGAGAAGATGCTTGGTATGATTTCAATTTTCTTGAATTTTTTGAGGCTCGTTTTGTGTCCTATCATGTGGCCTATCTTTGAAAATGTTCCATGTGCATTTGAAAAGAATGTGTATTTAGCTTCTTTGGGATGAAGCGCTCTATATATATCAGTTAAGTCCATTTCATCTAGGGTGTTGTTTGATGCCACAATATCTTTGTTGATAATTTGTTTGGAAGATGTGTCCATTTTTGATAGTGGGGTGTTAAAATCCCCTACTATAATTGTGTTGCTGTCAATATCTTTCTTGAAGTCCTCTAAGATTTTCTTGATATATTTGGGTGCCCCTATGTTTGGTGCATATATGTTTACAATGTTAATGTCTTCTTGGTGGATTCTTCCCTTGAGTATAGTGAAGTGACCTTCTGGGTCTCTCTTTATAGCCTTTTTTAAAAAATCTATTTTGTCTGATATGAGAATTGCTACCCCAGCTTTTTATTCTTGTCCGTTTGCTTGGAAAACTTGTTTCCAGCCTTTCACTTTTAGTCTGTGATGGTCTTTTGTCCTGAGGTGAGTCTCTTGTAGGCAGCGTATGTGTGGGTCATGCTTTCTTATCCATTGAGCTATTCTGTGTCTTTTGATTGGGGAATTTAATCCATTTACGTTTAAGGTTATTATTGATAGGTACTTATTCATTGCCATTTTTTTTACCTGTGTTCCTCTCTGTCTCCCTCTTATCTTTTCTTCCCTTAAAGCAGTGCTTTTAGTATTTCTTGTAGAGCTGGTTTTGTGGAGGCATATTGTTTTAGACTTCTCTTGTCTTAGAAGCTCTTTATTTGGCCATCTATCTTGATTGAGATCCTTGCTGGGTAAAGTAGCCTTGGTTGTAGGCCTCTGGTTCTCATTACTTGAAATATTTCTTGCCATTCTCTTCTTGCTTGAAGTGTTTTCATTGAGAAGTCAGTAGCTAACCTTATTGGGGCTCCCTTGTATGTTATTTCTTTTTTCTCCCTTGCTGCCTTGAAGATTCTCTCTTTGTATTGGAATTTTGCCATTTTGATGATGATGTGTCTTGAAGTGGGCCTCCTTGGGTTCCTCTTGATTGGGACTCTCTGTGATTCCTGGATTTGTGAGACTTTTTCTCTTATCAAATTAGGGAAATTTTCTCTCATTACTCGTTCAAATACGTTTTCTATCCCTTGTTCTTCTTTTTCTCCTTCTGGTATTCCTATTGTTCAGATATTATTACGTTTCATATTGTCTTGCATTTCTCTTAATCCCTCTTCATTCTTTCTGAGCCTCTTTTCATTTTCTTGCTCTTTCTGTGAGATGCTTTCTACCTTGTCCTCCAACTCACTAATCCTATCCTCCGCTTCATCTATCCTACTTTGGAAACTTTCTACTGTGTAATTCAATTTGGAAATTGTGTTCTTCATTTCCTCTTGTCTCTTGCTGATAGTTTCCATGTCCTTTTTCATGTTGCTGTAGTTTGCAGAGAGATCATTATAGTTCCCCTGTAGTTTCTGGTAGTTCACTGTGAGCTCTTTGAACTTCGTAATAACCAGTGCTTTGAATTCACTGTCTGATAGTTGATCAGCATCTATTTCATCTAACATTCTTTCTGAAGTTTCTGCTTTTTCTTTCATTTGGGTATTGTTTCTTTGTCTTCCCATTGTTTCAGAGTCTTCTTGTTGGTCTCTGCTTCCAAAATTGATCTGTTCTGAAACACTGGTTTTATGGTGTAAACTTCTGTGGTATGATTCTTGTGAAGTTCAGTGGTGCAGACTTCTTGAAGTTTCTTGATGTTATTCGTCTCCACCTACACTCACGCTGGTCCTGGCGCTGGTCCCTGCGTTGGTCGCCTACTACTGTTGAATGTCCTGGCTCTAGTAGCCGCCTCCTCAAGCACCCAGGCCCATTACTACGACAGGCACAGTGGGTGGGAATGTCCTGGCTCCCGTATCTGGCTCTCTCTGCCGCCCAGGGCCATCACAGGGGCTTGGAGTGTCCCGGTTTCTGTACCTGACTCCCCGGCGTCTAGTCCCGTCGCTATGGCAGTGGCACAGGATTTGGGAGCTTCCCGGCTCCTGTAGCTGGCTCCTCTGCTGCATCACAGGGGTTTGGAGAGTCCCGGCTTCCATACCTGACTCCCTGGCGTCCAGTCCCCTCCCTATGGCGGGGGCACAGGATCTGCGAACGTTCCGGCTCCCGTAGCCTGCTCCTCAGGGTCCAGGCCTGTCTCTATGGCGGTGTCACAGGGGCCTTTGGTGTCCCAGCTCCTGCAACTGACCCTTCCGTTGCCCCGGCCGGTAGCTATGGCATCGGCACAAGGGTGTCCCCGCTCTGGTTCCTGACTCCTCTGTCTCCCAGGACTGTCACAGGGGCTTGGAGTGTCCGGCTTCCGCACCTGACTCCCCGGCTCCCAGGCCTGTTGCTCTGGCGGCAGCACAGGGGCCGCGTGAGACCCAGCTCCAGTAGCTGACTCTGCCGCCGTCTAGTGTTTTAGCGTCGGTCACAATCTCTGGTCTTTTAATTTCATAAATGCTGGGTAACCGATGGTTTATTGTGCTGTTTCTCTATAGATCTGCCAGGATTTTCACCCATTTGTACAGGAGCTAGTATCAGCTCCATCTTACTCCGTCGCCATCTTCCCAACATCCCTCCAATCCTTATTCTTTAAAACTGCATCATCATGGCTTATGACTTCTATTACTAAAACCATATAATTTCTTTCCAATTTGATTTGAACTTTTAACTTTTAGAAACCTCAATTTCCAATGTTACAAGGTAAGCAACTGGCATTCCCTAGGTTAACTTTTATGAACAGATTTCATGAATTTTAGAAACATGGGTTCCTTAACTATAAAGGACACATGGACAAAATCAAGGGGGTTTAAAATCAGAGGAAAGATGTGGGGATAGCTGGGGTGAAGGGTAGTCCTAGGGGAAAAATTTAGACAACTACACTTGAACAACAATAAAATAAGAAAAGAAACAGATGTTCCCCTAGTGGCCCACACACTCTCACTTTCAAGGAGTATACCTCTAGCAAAGCACAAGACATTTACCTATGGCTTTAAATCTATTTTACATCTTCATGGTAATAAAAAGCCAAAAGCAAGTGACCTTAAGACTTGTTTAACAATCTATTTTTCAGTATTTCATGTTATTTAAAATTACCTAGACATTCGATAACTTATCAGAATTTACTGATTTAGAAATAGCTACAATAAATTTATTTGCTCAGACATAACTAAGGTTTCTCCCCTTTTGATAATAATTATCTCCCCAAAATTTGTATTTTAGTAGATCACCCAGACAAGAGTTCTTGAAGAAGACAAGGTATTTATATTTCAAAAATGTTAGGAAAAGAAAAGCAAGCTTCTTCTGGAAAGATTTTAGTTTCATAAAACTAATTATCTCTAAGGTTTTTATAGATGAATAGTGGAGGTTTTGGTAAGGTCAAAGGATTTAGTTTGGAGCCACACCTCTGGCCCTGTAAAGACTTTATTTATAAAACAAAGACAATTATTTTTAATACTTCAACAGTTGAGTAGCCACTCAAATGTTAGTAAATGTTTTCCCACATATGGGTAAACCCATTTGAAATGCTTTTTCTACCTGGGTACATTCTTCCAGTTTACTAACAGCATATAGCCTAGAGTCATCTCTGTGAACCATAAAGTTCTAAATATTTAGAACATCTGTCAATTTCCTGTGAGAATAGTGAAACAAGTCCAGTTGCAATATAACATTGAAATTCATGGTGTCATTTACTGGCTCAACCTCCCCATTGCCCACTTTATATTGGGGCCAGACCATGTCATAAAGAAGATTATTCTTTTTCTTGAAGGACTCTGGGTCAAATTCCTCCCAATAGGTTAAGTATGTGCCCCCAAAAGGGACTCTCAAGGCACTGTGGACTAGTTCTCCATCTGTGGATAGAGAGATATAACAAGCTGGGAGTTACAGGCCTCCCTTGTAGGTATCTGATCTATTTTGTGCTATTCTGAGTAGAGCGGGGTAGCCTGTTAAGCTGTCCCTAAGGCTCTCATGGAAGTTAATAATGAGGAAAAGGTTGTTAGCAGATATCCAATTAGTCTCAGGATTAGTTTCCTCTTGGGAGGTTCCTTTAAAATCATTATTTTCTCATTTGTTCCAATATCTTGTTTACTTAGTTCTAAACACATTCTGAAAAAAGATTTGGGAATCATTGATGTCAAGAAAGTCTCAGCTTACCAGGTGAATTGGGGCAGATTTGATTAGTAAAAAATATATGTTGCCCCATAACATTTCCTAACTGGAAGAAAATAGGGTCTGATTTAAAAACAGACATTGGATAATTATCTCTACCATTTGTATAGAAGCTTACTCTGAGGAAGGATGACATTTACCAGAGGTTTAGGAAGATTAAGTGAGTCAGGTGAAGGGATTAGGAAGTACAAATTAGTAATCACACAACAGTCACAAGAATGTCATGTAAGAGAGTGGGATATTCAAACTCTTTTGTAAATATAGCTGAATTTGAAAAACAAACAAACCCTTGCCAAGTCTGACCTCAATTTGGGAGAGATCTACCATTAAAAAGGGAGCATGGACCTCAACAATACATTTTGACCCAGCATTCTAACAGAGCATAGGTTGGGTCATGGACTTAAGGGGAGGTTTAAGGGGACGACTAGAACAGCAATGGCCAGGAGAAGCCCAATCTGAAGCAGTGAGTGGGAAAGGTTCAAGGAGAGGTACAGGGAAGAGATGAAGGAGGTGTTAAAAGAGTCAGGTGAAGAAGGGGCAGAAATAAAGCTTGAGTTTAAAATGCCACTTTTCTCTTTGCATTGAGAGGCAGACCCAATTGTTCCCAGAATTCAGCAACTCCCAGGTGTCCAGGAGGAGAATTCAGAGTGTTTAACAGTATGGAAGAGGGGATGGTAGTAGAGATAGAAACAGAATGGCCAGAGAAAGAAGGGGGGAAAAAACTTGTGAGGCAAATTTGAAATAAGTCATTGTTAGGAGAAAGAGACCTGGAATCCCTGCTGAAGGTTAAAGTGTCCTCTCCTCTTGAGAACAAAACCTAAGTAAAGGATCAGGATGGCAACAATAAAGGTTGAGTTGGAGGATAGTATTATAGTTAAGAGATCTAAGCAACAAAACAACCAAACAAGCAAAATATAACCGGAGACTTTGAAATAAAGAACAAACTGACAGTAACTAGAGTGGCAGGGGAGAGGTATAATGGGGAAAAATAGGGGAAGGCTCATCTAGGAACATATGTAAAGGACACATGGACAAAGCCAAATGGGGTAGGATGGAGGGCGGGAGGTAGGGATGGGTGGGGCAGGGGGAGAATTGCAGGGTAAGTGGAGACAACTGTACTTGAACAACAATAAAAAATTAGTGGTATAATTAAGAGATCTGTACATGGGCAAGACCTCCTGGCTACCCAGTTCATATTGGGGCCAGGCTGTGTTGCAATAGAAAATGAAGCACTTGAGCTTGATGTTGGCAAGTCCCAGAGCCTTCAAGTTTTCAAGTAGACATCCCAGTGAGGACTTCTTAGGTAGTGTCAATTGAGTATTGCCCATGGTAAAAGGGAAGAGCATCTAAATTCAAGCAATGAAGAAGAGTCTTAACAATAGAGATCACTTTGATAATCATCATAAGAGAAAATGCAACTTGCATAATTTTGGATGGTTATTTTTATAAAGTTATTTAAAATATAAATTGTACTCACTATACCTAAATAGCAAATTCTTGTGTATATTCTGGTAATGATCTATCTCAGGATATTTGCATTTCTGAAGTGTATTATTATGTTTCTTTAGTTTTACTTTTAGTAAGGAACAGGCTAAATTATTTGATGTGTTAAAATGATGAATTAGTTAAAAGCAACAGAATCAATTATGTGACCTCTGAGGATTGGGGCCTTGCTCTTACTTAGGGCTCTCTTTGTTTTTGATTCCAAAAAACTCTGCTTTCTGACATCCAGGAGTTAGAGAATGCTCCCTTCATATTCTTTCTCAAAACTAATATTTGATGCCATTTTAATTGGAATAGTCACTCTTTTGTTTTATATCTGCAATGCTCTAACCACCAAAAAGGAGTGTAGAATGTTTTTGAATGTATTATCTTTCGAGTTACTGTCATTTTTGCCATTCTGGCATGTATATAAAATACTAATAAATATGCTGTTTTTTTACTCGTTATCCCCATTAAAACTAATGTAAAGTGTATAAATGCTTGTTATTCTAAATAGTCTCTTCTAAAAGTTTCTGGGTTGAGATAGCTTGCTGATGTTTCTGAAGAAACATTTTCAGCTTCAGGTATGACAGCAGCAAGGAAAGCTTTTCATATCAGCTTTGAAGTTTGAAGTGATAAAAAATAGCCAGCAATGGAGGTCTGAGTTTTGGGTGGTTGTGGTCACATGTAAATTGTTGTTTGGAAAGTATTTGCTGATGATACTGCTGGATTCCACCCCAGGGTGGCTTTACTTTTATTTAATTGTATGAACTTGTCAGGGCATGGTTAAAAAATAGCACTGTATTTTTTAGCTTAATGAAATATTTATGGATTCAAGTATTGTGCATGTTTGTGTTAAAAAACTAATTGAAATGTTTGTTCTATCTCTGGAAAATATGCCATTTGTACTTTAATAGGGATTGTGTTGAATCTATAAATTGCTTTGGGTAATATGGACATTTTGATTATGTTAATTCTTCCAATTCATGAACATGGTACATGCTTCCATTTGTTTGTGTCTTCCTTACAAACAAGCAAGCAAAATATAACCAGAGACAGTGAGATTAAGAATAAATTGACAGTAACAGAGGGGAGTTGGGAGGGGATAATGGGAGAAAAAGAGGGAAGGGTTTTCAGAAACATGTATGAAGGATACATGGACAAAACCAAAGGCAGGCAGGATCAAGTGTAGGAAGTGAGGATGGCAAGGATGGAGGGGAGTGGTGGGGGAAAATGAAGACAACTGTCCTTATACAACAATAAAACCTATATTTAAAAAAAACTAATTGAAACTTATATGAAAACATTTGAAAATGATACTCTAGGGCTTTGCTATGTAAAATGTAGCCTTGAGGTCCACCAAATCAACATCACCTGAATGCTTGTTAGAAATGCTCACTTACAGAGGACACGGTGCATTTGGCCAAATACATATACTCATGCTTTTTTTTTCTGGGAGGGATAATTTTTCAGGCTCCACTTCTTTAAAGATTCATTACTTCCTTTTATGTGACTTTAAGGCTCCTGGATGTCATTCTGTATTTTCACCTCATGTGCAAAACTATTTCTCAGGATATTTTAAGGAGAATATTATTTAGGGTGGAGAAGACTTTCAAAAATATTTTTATGCCAATCAGATACTAGGATGTAGTGTCAAATCCAAATAAATATTCATTTATAGCTTTTGTTCTTGCTTTATACTCCAAAATTGGTACCTGCCACCAACGTGTGTAAATTAGGTAACAATTGCAACATACAAAATTGATGTCTAAGACTTGGTACTACTGACTTAGTTTACAAGTTCAAGTGAACTTTATACATAGTACTTGAATTTTTGAAAGAGCATAGTGATTTGGTATCACCTCATTAGTATACTATTGTATACTATTGGTTCTCAAAGTTTTGTTGCTGGATCAACAATATCACTTGTCAACTTGTAAGAGATGCACATTCTTCGGTCTTGACATGCTGAATCAAATATTAGCTTTGGTGACCAACGATCTGCTATTAACAAGCCCTCCTGGTAATTCCAATGGCACACTAACATTTGGAAACTCCTGGAACTGTGATTCTGGTATATAAATTTACAGTAAGTTTTCCATCATCAGTTTGAATGCAGTTCCACCTGATTAAGTTTGAAAATCTATGAATGTTGAAAATGGAACACTAAAATAATGAAACCCAACTTTTATGTCTAGAATTCAGTGCACCTACAACCTAAGCCTGTGAATTCTACAGAAATCGTGTAATTTACATTGATGTAGTTCAGAGTTGTTCACTGTGTGTGTTTGCAGGAATATTTATGAACTTTGTATAACCTTAAACTTTTTACAAAAGTACATTTTTATAAGTATGCAAACTTGAAAGGTGAAAATAAAAGCCATTTGTCTGATACATAAAAAAAATATCTTTCACCTATAAGTGGAACCTGATCAAGAAAACAAACAAGCCAGCAAAATATAACCAGAGACACTGAAATAAAGAACAGACAGTAACCAGAGTGGAAGGTGAAGAGAAGAATGGGGGGCAAAAGGGGAAAGGTCAAACATGTATAAAGGACATGTGGACAAAGCCAAAGGGGATAGGCTTGAGGGGGAGAGGCAGGGATGGCAGGGCATGAGGGGGTGAAAATAGAGACAACTGTACTTAAACAACAATAATATTTTTAATTAAAAAATAAAGAATATCTCGGATGAGAAAAAATGGGGGGAGGGGAATATTCGTGAAGGGTGTCCCCAACTCAAATGACCTAGAGATCTGCTGCTGGATTGAGTGTCCTCAAGCCTGAGGGCATACCAACCCCAAAGATCTGTCTCAGAGCCAGGCAGACATCCCTAGGCCTAGAGAACAGACCAAACCAGCAGGGAGATGATAGGAGATATCTCATGGCTGAAACACTGGGAAAGTGATAGACCCAGTACAGGGATTTGTGATAATGAGATGGTGGGGCTAAGCTATTACTTTTGATGAAATTAATGTTTTCATTCTGAGATTTGGGGAGACTTACTGGTCTCTGGCCATGTAAGGGGAGAGGAGGAGACTGTCTGCTGGGTCAAGAGCATCAGAAAAGGTTTAGAATCCTTTTCTCCAAACCACACAGAAACAGGGTTAGAGGATTATCCCATGTCAAGCTTTCACTACCCACTACTCCCCTAGTTATAAGTCTCAGGAAGCAGAGAAGAGGGAGAAATAGAGAATGCACACATATGGGCCACCAAAATGTTAGGGTAGACAGTGAACCAGGCTGTGAAAAAATTCACAAAAAGAAGAAAATGTAGAGAAAAAAGTTTTTATTTTACTTTCCTAAGAGGGGAAAAGGATTAGGTGCAGAGATATGCACCAGCCCTGAGGGGTGGGGGCTTTGAGCTTTTATTAGGTGATTGGGGAGTTATACAGCAGGATGTTTCTCTTGATCTTGTATAAGTTACATCTTGGTTTTTTATTTATTTTAATTGTTGTTCAATTACAGTTTTCTGTCTTTTACTCTCATCCCAGCTCACCCCCCCAGTGCTCCCCACCTCCCTCCCATTTCTACCCCCCTTAGTTTTTGTCCCTGTGTCCCTTATACTTGTTTCTATAAACCCTTCTTCCCCTTTTTGCCTGAAATTCCCTCCCCTCTCCCCTCTGGTCACTGTCAGCCTGTTCTCTGTTTCAGTGTCTTTGGTCATATTTTGCTTGTTTGTTTATTTTGTTGTTTAGGTTCCTGTTAAAGGTGAGATCATGTGGTATTTGTCTTTCACCACATGGCTTATTTCACTCAGCATAACACTTTCCAGTTTCTATCCATGCTGTTGCAAAAGGTAGGAGCTTCTTCTTTCTTTCTGCTGCATAGAATTTCATTTTGTAAATGTACCATAGTTTTTGGATCCATTCATTTACTGATGGGCACCTAGGTTTCTTCCAACTCTTGGCTATTGAAAATTGTGCTGCTATGAACATTGGGGTACATAGATTCTATTGGTTTGGTGTTTTAGGGTTCTTAGGATATAATCCTAGCAGAGGAATTACTGGGTCAAAAGGAAGATCCATTTTTATTTTTCTGAGAAAATTCCATACTGTTCCATAGTGTTTGCACCAGTCCGCAATCCCACCAACAGTTCACTAGAGTTCCCTTTTCTCCACAACCTCTCCAACACTTGTTGTTAGTTGATTTGTTTATGATGGCCATCCTGACCAGTGTAAATGGGTATCTCATTGTGGTTTTAATTTGCATCTCTCTGATAGCTAGTAATATTGAGCATCTTTTCATGTGACTTTGGATCCTTTGTATGTCCTCCTTGGAGAAGTGCCTGATACCAAACTGTATTACAAGGCCACTGTAATCAAAACAGCCTGATACTGGCATAAAAACAGGCACATAGACCAATGAAACAGAACAGGGAGCCCAGACATAAATCCAAGTCTCTACGGTCAATTAATATTCAACAAAGAGGGCAGCAACATTAAATGGACTAAAAATAGCCTCTTCAACAAATGGTGTTGAAAGAACTGGGCAGGTACATGCAAAAAAAAAATGAAATTCTAGCACCAACTTACACCATACAACAAAATCAATTCAAGGTGGATAAAAGACTTAAATATAAGCCATGACACCATTACAGTCCTAGAGGAGAATATATGTAGGAATATCTCAGATATTTCACACAGCAACATTTTTACTGATATGTCCCCTAGAGCAAAGGACATAAAGAAGAGAATAAACAAATGGGATTTCATCAAAATAAAAAGCATCTGAACGGCTAAAGAAAACAGTATTAAAATAAAAAGAGAACCAACTGTATGGTTGGCTCATACAGGTTTTTTTTTCTTTTTTTGCTAATGATACCTCAGACAAGGGCTTAATCTTCAAAATACACAAGGAACTTACAGGACAGCACTCTAAGAAGACAAGCGACCCAATTAAAAAGTGGGCAAAGGTTACATCTTGTTCTGATGTTATCTGTGGGTGCAGACTCTGGTCATAGTGGTTTAGCATGTCCTGTTTCAGAAGTTCTCAGAGCCTCTGAGCCTTCAGAGCACTTCAAGTAATTGTGTAGTCCTGAGGATTAAGGCTCATAAACCAATTAATTGGTTATGCCTTATGGGGTTCAGCTAGCTCTGGCAAAGAGAGTGTGAAAAGGGGGCTTTTGTCCTATTAACAAGAATTCCTTAGAAAAGCTATTCCTTAGAATAGCTTTTATAAACATATTTTACAATCTTTAGAAACATAGGTTTCTCTATTGGAAAACACACTCACTTTCAAGAAACACACATCCAGCAAAGCACAAGACATTCATCAACAGCTCCAAACAGCCTTTCTACAATAAAAGCCAAAGGCAGGTGAACTTAAGACTTGTCTAAGCAATCTGAGTTTCAGCACTTTGAAATATCTAGATAGCCAATAACTTTAATGAAAATTCACTAATTTAGAAAGAAATAGCTGGAATAGAGAAAATTGATTTGATCATATATGGCTAAGGGTTTTTCCTCTCAACTTTGGTAAGATTTACCTTCCATAAACTTATATTTTAAAAAGTCTATATTGCATTTTTAAAGATGGTCCAGATAAGAGTTTTTGGAGACCAGGTATTTGCATTTCAAAGACAGACTTTGGTTTCTTTAGAAGGGAAAGTATGGGGTGCCAATATTTATTAGATACAGAAGACTTCTTTTTCTTAAGACAGTCTTTAAAATTTCTTATTAACTTAAAAATAATGTAACTGTGTTTCTTGTAGAAGTTTCTAATTTCCAAACAAAGTTATGTTTCTTCATATTAAGTTTAATTTTACAGCCAGCATTCTTAAAATTTTTCACACACACAAAAAATCAATTTAGGTCCCAAAAGAAAACTGCATTTTGGCCATTTTAAGGTGATGACATTTCTAGTTAAATCTTCCAATTTCTAGTCTGTGTACTTGCATGTCAATACTTCTTTCCAGAAGTAGCAACGAGAGCTGGGTCTAGAAGTTTTCAGTTTTGAAGGAATTATTTTCCATGTTAATTTTAATTTTATGTTTGGAGCTGTAGAATCTGAACCTCATGCTCTCAGAAAGCAAATTAGATTGAAAAGCCAAAGTCAAAAACCAGCCACCCATTTCCCCCCACCCAGTCTGGCTACAGTCTGGGTTCTGTCAACCCTTAACCTTAGTTTCACCTTGAGGGTTTTTAAAAGACAGCTCAAATATACTCAGTGATTCTTACTTTAAAACAGAGGTTTTGGAATTTCAGTTGAAACTCACTCAAGTTCATTCTTGACTAAACAAGGAACCAATGAGGTACAATGGGCCTCTGCTGGTACCTAGTATGGGTCCAGGTTTGCAAGGTAGTCCTGAGTGGGTTTCTTTGGAATCCTGCCACACTACCCCAAGTAAATGACAGTGTAAGAAAAATTTTAATTTATTGAAAAATTTTGTGAGTTTATTTGAGCCAAACTGATGACAATTGCTGGGAAGGTAAACCTCAACAGATTGAGACCATGCTCCTCAAAATGGCCATTTTGCTCCTTATTTTATGCATTATAATCAAAAGAGAAGGCACAAGTGGTTTACATTAAGTCCATTGGTAATACATTAGGGACGCAGTAGAAAGCAAAGTGGGAAAACCTTGGGGATTGAATAAATTGTAAAATAACACACACTTCTTTTACATATGCAGGTACATGACAATTAATAGCCAACAATGAACAGGATATCAATAACAATGTGAGGACTTTTAGTCTTCCTTGTTGTGGTGCCTGTGCTTTGAGGGGTCTAGAAAAGAAAATTTGACATCCAAAAGGTATGTTACTGTAGATTCAAAAATGCAATGAATGGATAGGCTTAAGGTAAAGATAGACTTTTGTCAGGAAGATCCTGGACTAGGACAGCACTACCTTTAAACTGCTTTTAGTTAATAACTTTTAATTTCAGACCATTCTGCATGATTACTTTAGGTCTCTGAGTTTGTACATCCCCTGAGCTTGTCAGGTTTTGCGTGTTCCTCCTTTTTCTTCACAAATACAAGGTCTGTCCAGAAAATGTCCAGCCATTGTTAATATAATGAGAACAGTTTGCCCAATGTTGATATAACCTGGCAGCCAAGGACAGTGGACTGCAATATGTATGTATGAACAATGATGACTTCACTGTATTAGTCAGTGGGGTGGTAGACATTGTTGAGCGAGCATGTATACTGCGTGGCCATTGCATTCAAATGACTGAGTGAGAAGATGAATGAATATGCCTCAGATTTTTTATTAAGCTTAAACAATCTGCCATGGCAATTATTCAGATCGTTCAGAAGGCCACAGTTATAGGTAACTGGTGATTGGCAGCTTTACCATGTCAACATATCCACTCATGCATCATGTCTTATCATAGGCAAAACATCAAATTATACAGATGATTCAGCCCTTCTCCAGCCCAGATTTGGTGTCCTGGGACTTTGGGATTTTTCCAAAATTAAAATCACCTTTGAAAGAGAAGAAATTTCAGACCATTGTTGAGATTCAGGAAGATATGACAGAGCAGCTGATGACAATTGGGAGAACTGTGTGAAGTCTCAAGGTGTCTACTTTAAAGGGGACTAAGGCATCATGGTCCTATGTACAAGTTTCTTGTATCTTGTATCTTCTTTAATAAATGTCTCTATTTTTCATATTACATGGGTGGACACCTTCTGGACAGACTTCATATAATACATGTAATTTAATGATCAATATTTTATATTTCGAGAAAGGTACAATATTTATTTTTATTTTATAATTACATTTAATATTATCTTTTATCATTTTCATGTGTACTACATAGTGGTTAGACAATTATGTTCTTTATGAGGTGTTTTCCCCAATATTTCCAGTATGCACTTGGCACCATACACAGTCATTATAATATTATTGACTATATTTTCTGTGCTGTACTTTACATCCCTCTGACGATTTTGTAACTACCTTTTTGTACTTCTTAATTCCTTCATATTATTCACATACTTCCCAATAACCCTCCCCTCTGGCAACATTGAGTCTTTTCTTCTTTCCTATTAGTCTGTTTCATTTTTGAAAAAAAATGCTTATCCCATTCCAAAGATGAGTAAAATTATGTGGAATTTGCCTTTCTTAGTCTGAATTATTTTACTTATTTTACTCTCCAGGTCTATCCACACTGACACAAATGGTAAGATTTTATTTTTTTATGATCAAATAATATTCCGATGTGTATATCCACCACTTTTTTATCCATTTAGCTATTATTGATGGGCATTTGGGTTGTTTATATGTCCTGGCTATTGTAAATAACTCTGCAGTAAACAAAGGGGTTCATATATTCTTTAAAATTAGTGTTCGGGTTTCTTCTTATATATACCCAGAATTGTAATCACTTTGTCATAAGGCAGTTTTATTTTAATTATTTTTAATATTCCCCCAGGGATATGTTTTATTGGTTTTTAGAGACAAAGAATAAAGGAGAAAGAGAGAGAAACTTTGGTGTGAGAACCATCAATCAGTTGCCTTCTGTAAGCACCTTGACCAGGTGTTGAACCTGCAGCTGAGGTATGTGCACTGATCTAGAATCAAACCTGTGAAGTTTTGGTGTATGGGAGGATACTCCAAGCAAATGAGCCAATGACCCAGGGCCCATTTTAATATTTGAAATACATTTATGCTGTTTATATTCATGTCCTCACCAATCTGCATTCTTATTAACATTAGCAAGGGTTCCCTTTTCTTCACAATGTCAAAAACACTCTGTTGATTTATTGATGATAGTCATTCTGACAGGTGTGGGACTGTTTTAATTGGCATTTCTCTGGTAATTACTGATGTTGAGAATCTTTTTATATGTCTATTGGCCATCTGTACATTTTCTTTGGGGTAGTGTCTGTTCAGGTCCTCTGCCTATTTTTTAATTTGATTGTTTAATTTTTGGTGTTGAATTGTATGAATTACTTGTACAATTTATATAGTAATTTCTTATCATATATAGCATTGACAAACTTCTTTCCTCATTCGGTAGGTTGTCTTTTTGTTTTATTAGTAGTATTTTTTTTTGGCTGTGAAAAAAATTGTTTGATGTAGTCTAATTTTTTTTTGTTTCCCTTGCTTGAGGAGATAGACCACAAAAATATTACTAAAAAATCAGAAAGTTTATTGTCTATGTTTTATTTCTAAAAGTTTTAAAATTTTACCTTTAAGATTTTAATTTATTTTTAAAATGCATTATATTTTAAATAAATATTTAGTTACAGTTGGCATAAAATATATTAGTTTCAGGTGTACAAACCAGTAATTAGATACTATATAACTTACTAAATAATTAACAAATAAATCACATACTCATTTGACACTGTAGATTATTATTACATTATTATTGACAGTACTTGCTATATTGTACTTTACATATTTGTGACTATTGTGCAATGACCAACTTTTATTTTTTCTATTTTTTTAAAATTCTTACCTGAGGATATGTTTATTGATTTTACACAAAAAGAAAGGAAAAGGGAGAGAGATAAAAAGAAGCATTGATGTGAGAGAAATATGTTTTAGTTGCCATCTATATGCACCCTGACTCCAATTTGTTTTCTTTAATTTTCTTACCTTTTTCACCCATCCCTGCACCTTTTTCCCATTGGGCAATTGTCAGAATGTTCCTTGTATATATATGAGTGTGTTTCTGTTCTGCTTGTTTATTTTTATATTTCATTATTAATATATAGTCATTTTATTCATTGTCATTTATTATTTATTATTATTCTTTTTATGTCACTTTATTTATTATTTTCATTTTATTATCATTCATTATTAATATTTATTTTCATTTTATTATTCATATTATTATTTTTTCTTCTTTCTAAAGAAGACCCTTTAATATTTTATGTAGTATCAATTTGGTGATAATGAATTCCTTAGTTTTGTATTGTGTGTGAAGCTCTTTATATGGTTTTTGATTCTAAATAATAGCTTTGCCACTTTGAGTAATAGTGGCTATAGATCTCTACTTTTTGTTATTTCAAATATTTCTTGTCAATCCCTTCTGGCCTAAAATTATTCTGTTGAAAAATTAGCGAATACTCTTATGGGAGCTCACTTGTAGGCAACTAACTGCTTTTCTTGTATTGCTTTTAAGATTCTTTGTCTTTAATGTTTGGCATTTTAATTGTGATGTGTCGTGGTGTGAGCCTCTTTGAGATTATTTTGTTTGAGACTCTCTGCACTTCCTAGACTGTTATGTCTGTTTTCTTCACCAAGTTATGGAGATTTTCTGTTACTATTTTATCATGTACTGTGTTATTTGGGACTATAAAATGCACCTAGGTTCTAGAGCAAGAAAGAAGTATAGGAGGCTCCTGCATTGTGTGACTCTGCTCCACCACTGCCCCCCCACCTTAATCCTGGTAAGCTACATTTGTATTATAAGATCCACCCTCATTTTTCTCCCAAACTTGAGAAGCAAGTGCATCTTATAGTCCAAAAAATATGGTAAGTTCTCAATTTCTTTCTCTCTCTCTTCTGTCACCCCAATGATGCAAATGTTGGTATAATTGAAGTTGTCCCAGAGGCTCTTAATACTATATTCTTTTTCTGGAGGGGGGGAATTTTTTCTTTTTTATGTTCTATTTGGGTGTTTACTTCTTCCTTATTTTCCAAATCTGTAATTTGAGCACTGGTATCATTTAATCCACTGTTTTATTTTTATGTTTTATTTAATTATTTCTCAACTACAGTATTCTGTCTTTTACTTCCATCCCAGCCCACCCCACATGCTCCCCACCTCCCTCCCATTTCCACCCCCCTTAGCTGTTGTCCATGTGTCCTTTATACTAGTTCCTGTTAATCCTCGCCCTTTTCCCCCGAAATTTCCTCCCCTCTTCCCTCTGGTCACTGTCCCCTTGTTCTGTATTTCAGTGTCTTTGCTTTTATTTTGCTTGCTTGCTTGTTTTGTTGTTTAACTTCCTGTTAAAGGTGAGATCATGTGGTATTAGTCTTTTAACACCTGGTCTATTTCACTCAGCATAATGCTTTCCAGTTCCATCCATGCTGTTGCAAAGGGGAAGAGCTCCTTCTTTCTTTCTGCTGCATAGAATTCCATTGTGTATATGTACCATAGTTTTTTGAGCCATCCACTTACTGATGAGCACCTAGGTTGCTTTCAGCTCTTGGCTATTGTAAATTGTGCTCCTATGAACATTGGGGTGCATAGGTTTTTTTTGGATTGGTGTTTTAGGATTCTTAGGATATAATCCCAGCAGTGGAATTGCTGGATCAAAAGGCAGGTCCATTTTTAGTTTTCTGAGAAAATTCCATACTGTTTTTCATAATGGTTGTACCAGTCTGCAATTCCACCAAAAATGGATTAGGGTACCCTCTTGCTCACAACATCTCCAACACTTGTTTGTTGCTTTGTTTTTTGCTTTGTTTGTTGCCATTCTGACCAGTGTAATTGGTTATCTCATTGTGGTTTTAATTTGCAACTCTCTGGTAGCTAGTGATATTGAGCATCTTTTCATGTGTCCCTGGATCTTCTGTATCTCTTCCTTGGAGAAATGTTTGTTCAAGTCCTTTTAATTGGGTTGCTTGTCTTCTTAGAGTGGAGTCATGTAAATTCTTTGTATATTTTGGAAATTAACCCTTTGTCTGAGGTATCATTGGCAAATATGTTTTCCCATACAGTTGGTTCTCATTTTATTTCAATATTGTTTTCTTTAGCCATGCAGAAGCTTTTAATTTTGATGAGACCGCATTTATTTATTTTTTCTTTTATGTCCCTTGCTCTAGGGAACATATCAGTAAAAAAGTTGCCTCATGAAATATCTAAGATTTTCTTGCCAATGTTCTCTTCTAGGACTTTAATGGTGTCAAGGTTTATATTTAAATCTTTTGTTCACCTTGAATTTATTTTGGTGTATGGTGTAAGTTGGTGCTTGAGTTTCATTTTTTTTTTTTTTGCACATAGGAGAGCTGTCCAGTTGTCCCAACACCATTTGTTAAAGAGGCTATATTTAGTTCATTTTATGTTGCTGCCCCCTTTGTTGAACATTAATTCTCCATAGAGATTTGGGGATTTTTTTCTGGGCTCTCTGTTCTATTTGATTGGTCTAAGTGCCTGTATTTATGCCAGTACCAGGATGTTTTGATTACTGTGGCCTTGTAATACAGTTTGGTGTCAAGTATTGTGATCCCTCTGCCTTTGTTCTTCTTTCTCAAAATTGCAGCTGCTATTAAGGGTTGTTTATGGTTCCATATAAATTTTTGAAGTGTTTCTTCTATGTCGGTGAAGTATGTCACTGATACTTTAATAGGTATTGCATTGAATCTGTACATTGCTTTGGGTGGTATAGACATTCTGATGATGCTAATTCTTCCAATCAGTGAAAATGGTATATGTTTCCATTTGTTTGTGTCTTCCTTGATTTTTCTTTAGTGTGGTGTAGTTTTCTGCATACAGGTATTTTACTTCTTTGATTAGGTTTATCCCTAGGTATTTTATTTTTCTTTTTGCTATATCAAATGAAATATATTTCTTGATTTCTGCTTCTGTTGATTCATCATTGGCATACAAAAATGCCTTTGATTTTTGGATAATGATTTTGTATCCCACTGTTTTTCCAAATTCATTTATTAGGTTGAGTAGTTGTTGGGTAGAGTCTATAGGATTTCCCATGTACACTATCATGTCATCTGCAAACAGTAACAGTTGTGTTCCTCCTTTCTGATTTGGATGCCTTTTATTTCCTTTTCTTGTCTTATCACTGTGGCTAAAACTTCCAATACTATATTGAATAGAAGTGGTGAAAGTGGACAACCTTGTTTTGTTCTTCATCTTAATGGAAAAGCTTTTAGTTTTTTCCCATTGAGTATGATATTGGCTGTAGGTCTCTAATATATGGCCTTTATTAGATTGACGAATGCTCCCTCTATTCCCACTTTGCTGAGTGTTTTTATCATAAATGGGTGCTGTACCTTAACAAAAGCTTTTTCTGAATGTATTGATATGATCATGTGGGTTTCGTGCTTGCTTTTGTTTATATCATGTATTACATTTACTGATTTGCGATTATTGAACCATCCTTGCATCCCTGGGATGAATCCCACTTGGTCATGGTGAATGATCTTTTTAATGTATTGTTGGATGCAGTTTGCCACTATTTTGTTGAGGATTTTTAGGGTCTATGTTCATCAGCAATATTAGCCTGAAGTTTTCTTTCTTTGGTGTGTGTTTATCTGATTTGGGGATTAGGATGATGCTGGCTTCATAGAAAGAGTTTGGGAGTCCTGCATCATTTTAGATTTTTTGGAATAGTCTGTAAAGCATAGGGGTTAGCTCCTCCTTAAATGCTTTGTAGATATCTGTGAAGCCATCTGGTCTAGGGCTTTTGTGCTTTCAGAGATTTTTTATTACTGCTTCAATTTTATCTGCTGTTATTGGTCTGTTGAGACTTTCTACCTGTACTTCATTAAGTTTGGGAAGATTGTATTCTTCTAGAAATGTGTCCATTTCCCCTAGGTTTTCAAATTTCTTGGCATACAGTTCTTCATAGTAATTTCTTACAATCCTTTGTATTTTTGTGTTATCACTTGTAATCTCTCCTCTTTCATTTCTGATTGTGTTTATTTGGGTCCTCTCTCTTCTTGATGAGCCTGCTTAAAGGCTTGTCTATTTTGTTTTTCTTTTCAAAAAACAAGCTCCTGGATTCATTGGTTTTTAGAATTGTGCTTTTAGTCTCTGTGTCATTTAATTCTGCTCTGATCCTGGTTATTTCCTTCCTTCTACTCGCTCTGGGCTGTCTTTGTGGTTGTTCCTCAAGTTCTTATAGGCATAAGGTTAGGTTGTTTGTTTGAAATGTTTCTATCTTTCTTAGGTGGGCCTCTATTGCTATGAACTCCCCTCCCAGGACTGCCTTCGCTGTGTCCCATAAGTTTTGGGTTGTCATGAGTTCATTTTCATTTGTTTCCAGAAACTTTTTGATTTCTTCCCTAATTTCATTCTTGACCCATTCGTTGTTTAATAGCATGCTGTTCAATGTCTATGATTTTGAATGTTTTTAGTCTTTTTTCATGGGGTTGGTTTCCAGTTTCAGTCCCTTGTGATTGGAGAAAATGCTCAGGATAATTTCAATTTTCTTAAATTTGTTGAGGCTCATTTTGTGACTTATCATGTGGTCTATCTTTAAAAATGTCCCATGCACATTTGAAAAGAATGTGTATTTAGCTTCTTTGGGATGAAGGACTCTCTATATATATATCAGTTAAGTCCATTGCATCTAGGGTGTTGTTTAATGCCACAATATCTTTGTTGATATTTTGTTTGGAAGATCTGTTCATTTTTTGCAATGGGGTGTTAAAATCCCCAACTATAATTGTGTTGCTGTCAATATCTATCTTGAAGTCCTGTAAGATTTTCTTTATATATTTCGGTGCTCCTATGTTGGGTGCAAGTATATTTACAATGTTTATGTCTTCTTGGTGGATTCTTCCCTTGAGCATTATGAAGCGACCTTCTGGGTCTCTCTTGATGGCCCTTTTTTTCTGAAGTCTATTTTGTCTGATATGAGAATTGCTACCCTGGCTTTTTTTTTTCTTGTTCGTTTGCTTGGAAAATTTGTTTCCAGCCTTTCACTTTTAGTCTGTGATGGTCTTTTGCCCTGAGGTGGGTCTCTTGTAGGCAGCATATGTGTGGGTCACGCTTTCTTATCCATTCAGCTATTCTATGTCTCTTGATTGGAGCATTTAATCCATTTATGTTTAAGGGTATTATTGATAGGTATTTATTCATTGTCATTTTTATACCTGTGCTTCTTATTGTCTCTCTCTTTTTCTTTCTTTCCTTAAAGCAGACCTTTTAGTATTTCTTGCAGAGCTGGCTTGGTGGAGGTATATTTTTCTAGACTTCTTTTGTCTTGGAAATTTTTTATTTGGTCTTCTAGGTTGATTGAGAGCCTTGCTGGATAAAGTAACCTTGGTTGAAGGCCTCTGGTTCTCATTACTTGGAATATTTCTTGCCTTTCTCTTCTTGCTTGGAGTGTTTCCATTAAGAAGTCAGCAGCTAAAAGTTTAGGGGCTCCCTTGTATGTTACTTTCTTTTTTCTCCTTTGCTGCCTTTAAGATTCTCTCTTTGTCTTGAAATTTTGCCATTTTAATGATGATGTGTCTGGAAGTGGGCCTCTTTGGGTTCCTCTTGATTGGGACTTTCTGTTGTTTCCTGGATTTGTGCTACTTTTTCTCTCATCAAATTAGGGAAGTTTTCCATCATTACTTTTTCAAGTAGATTTCCTATCCCTTGCTCTTCTTCTTCTCCTTCTGGTATCCCTATTATTCGGATATTATTACGTTTCATATTTTCTTGCACTTCTCTTAATCCCTCTTCATTCTTTCTGAGCCTCTTTTTTTTTTTCTTGCTCTTTCTGGGCATTTTTTTCTACTTTGTCCTCAAACTCACTGATCCTATCTTCTGCTTCATTGATCCTGCTTTTGATTCCTTCCACTGTGTTCAGCTCCAAAATTGTATTCTTTGTTTCTTCTTGGACTTTGCTAGTAGTTTCTATTTTTTCCCTGTTGTTACAGTTTGCAGTGAGTTCATTGTATCTCCCCTGCAGTTTCTGGTATCTCATTGTGAGCTCTTTGAACTTCCTGATAACCAGTGTTTTAAATTCAATATCAGATAGGTGACTTGCCTCTATTTCATCTAGCATTCTTTCTGAGGCTTCCTCCTTTCCTTTCATTGGGAGGGTTGTTTCTTTGTCCTCTCATTTTTTGTTAGACTGTTCTTGTTAGCTTCAGCTTCTTAAATTGATTTGTTCTGGCTTCCTGGATTTATGGTGTGCACTTCTGTGGTACAATACCTGTGAGACTCAGTGGTGTAGTCTCCTTGATCACGCCAGATCTCTGGTCTTGGTCTGTCCTTTACATTGGCTTTGAGTTTGTCTTTAGGTGTTTGTTTTTTCTGGGTCTTTTTTTGTGGGTCCTTCCCACCAGCTGGTGAACTGATGGTCCCTCTGTCCAGTACCCGTTTTAATTTGCTGTGCTGGTGAGGGTGGGTGACGTTGAAGCTATTTTCTTCTACGTGTATGGGATTTTGAGGATTCTCTTTTGCTCTTGTTCAGTTGTTTTCCCTGGGTAGTTTCTCCGCTTTTTAGTTGTGTCGTAGGTCTTGGGTTGAGTTTTGCATGGTTTCTACTCCCTCCTTCACTTTCCTCTGTTGTTATCTTTTGGTGGTTCCTTTGTTGTTGGGTTTCCTCTTCCTTTGGGTATTGTGGTGTTTACCACTTCCATCTGCTCTTTTTTGTGTGTGATCATTTGGAGAGGAAGGCAAACTGGTTTATGACAGCAGAAGAGTATTCTGTGATATTTACAATAGCAGCCAATTATGAAGAGATAGGTGATCCCCCGATTGTGTCCAGTGATAACTGTAATCTTCAACCTATGTAGCTACTTTTTAGAGAGTGTGGAAGAAAGACAAGGCTCTTGTTGGGGAGGGAAGGCCTGTGATTTGGATCCAGAAAGGAGTGAAATTGAGGGAGGTCATATTCTGAGGTAAGGTTAGCGTAGGGATAGTAAATAGGTGTAGCATGAGAGAGAACAGAGTCATCCACTGCAGTATTATAGTTCAGGCAACAATGTAGTGGGCTAAGATCTGTGTGTGTGTGGGGGGTGTTGTGTAGTATTTACAACAGCATGCAACATTTATTATTTACAATAATATTAGAGCAACAGTCGTATGACAGACTCTATGATATACCAAGATTGGGAAGTATTGGACCTTCAATAGTGTGCTAACTGGGGAAGGGGATGTAAAGGACAGTAAATTAGCAATACACTATGGTTCAGGGGACAGGGGAAACCTGTCAAGTGATACAATATAACCAGCCAAGGTAAAGAAGACTATACAGAAAGAGGAGGAATACAGAGATAATATTAAAATAAAAGATGTGAGAATAATGGCAAAATAATGAAAAAAATACAAATATGCAGTAACTTGTAGTTTTTCTGTTATAGCAAAGTGAATTTTGTCTCTCTGTCTCTACTGTTGGGATGCCCTCTCTTTTAATCCCACTCTGGTCTTTTCTCCATTCCATGTCTTTTGACTCACTTGTGGGGGAGGCAGGCAAAGAGAAAGAAAAAAAGGCAGCAGATGGGAGGAAAAGGCAGTAGGTTTGTAAAGAAAGGAAGAAGGAATAAAACAAGAAAAAGAGAGAGGGTAAAAGTATTGAAATATAAAACAATAATCAAGTTAAAGAAATAAAAGATTATTTTTTAAAAAGCAAAAAGAAAAACAAAACAAAACAAACAAACAAAAAATCCTATTTTTGGTTTCCAGCTGGTCAAACCTTTTCTTCTGGTCACACTAGCTCCAACAGTCTGAGGGGTGATTAGTGTGGCCTTCCTCCCTTCTCCGGGAACTCAGCTGGTCTCACCAGTTCCCTCCCAAGATCCAGACTGTTGCCTTTCTCCAGTGCCCCACTGAGAGCAGATTTTCCCCAGGATTTACTGTTCTGGCCTGGGGTGTGGGGGCACACTCCCAGCCATGCTTCCCTGGTCTCCAAGGCTTGGGCATGAACCTTTCCCAGTCCTATGGCAGAATGCTCGGACAACTCTCAATTCTTCCAATCTAGGGACCACAGACTGATTCCACGGGTGATCAAAACTCTCTGGTTTGCTTTCTAATACCCAATCCTCTCTCTGACACTCCAAGCAAACTGATCTCCCCTGGTGTTTTTCAATCTGCACCTGGCCGGGTAGGGTGGGAGCTGATGACTGGCTTTCTCCCAAGGTCCTTGCTGACAGCCCTCGGCTCTCAGAGACCAAGACGACTGGCCAGCGCCCTGGCGCAGCCCAGCAGAGGGCCTGCAGCCTCTGTGCTGTGCCCCCAGATCTTGGTGGCCTGTAGTTTTCTCCTCTCCTCATCCTCATTTACTCCACTGTTGACTCCTTATATTCTTCATTTCAATCATATACTCTTCCTTTCTGACTGGTCCTTTTCTGCTTTCTAGTTTTGTTTTTATGTTTCTTATCTCTTTTCTGAATTTCTCATTAATTTCATCTACTCTTTTCCTAAGTTCACTAAGCATCCTCATAACTCTGCATATTATCATTTACTTTTCTCCATTTTGTTTAGTTTTTTTAATGAGTTTCTGTACTTTCCTTTAGGATATGATTCTTTATCTTCTTATTTGGCAGCCTTCTTTGGTATAATATATATATAAAATCTCCTGGGCTTGGTAGAGTGACCTTATAGTAGGGTCCAGGGGCACAGCCTCCTTATTCATTAAAGCTGGGCACTCCAGGTGCATTCTCCTCAGCCTTCTCTGAAGGCTATATTCACCCTTCTATTGCAGTTGAGCTTTAACTTCTGTTGGAATGTCAAAGAAAGATATTTATTCCCAACTCATCAGCTATAAGAACAGGCTGAAATCACCACAGAAGATCAGCTGTGCAGGGGTCTACCCCACAGAGCAGGATCTACTTCAGAGGGTCTTTGGTGCCAGCTGTGTCTGTCCCTTGAGGGTATCACTCTTGAAAATGGTTGCTTGGTGCTCCAACATGTCTGAAGTTTTCCACTTGGTATTCTGGTTCTGGAACCTCCTGAGAAGTGTAGGCCAAGGTCAGCCATGGCCTTTATTCTGCCTGGGATACTTGGCATGAGTTACAAAGTGATCTGCAGTTGGCTGCTACTTGTGCTGGGCTTGGTGGTTCTCTGGAGATGCCAAACTGCAAACCAAGGGTGGTTCTTACTAGTACTGGGCTAGGGGCCACTTTTTGAGATGTATGAGGCATACCAAGTCCAGATGCTGCTTGCTCAAGAGATTTTTAGAAAAGTCTAAAACATGAGCCATAATAGGCCATTTGTATAAGAAAGCCACTGTAAATTGCTTGGGTGAGCCCACAAATTTGGTGATATGGGGTCTTAGGAAATCACTGAGGTGGAGCAAAGAGTGATAGCCAAGTTGATGGATTCTCAGATATGGCACCGGCATGCACTCAGCCTTCATGTAAGGAGGGCTCAAAAAAGAAACAATGGCCTTTACCAGTACTTCTGCTTTGTAGAAAGTGGCCTCTTCAGCTCTCACCCCATTCAAGACAACTCAATTTTTCTCCATATATCCCTGATGTTTTTCAAGCTGCTGCAGCAGTGCTGGAGATCACAGTGAGTGAGTCTAAGTGTGTAAGACCTTTACAAGTACTGTCTGGTACTCCAGAAGCCCTCTGCCTCAGTCAACCACAATATCCGCTGGTTATTACACCCAGAAGTATAAGTGACTTCTGCTAGCACTGGAACCCTCAGATGGGGAGACAGGAGTTCAGCTGGAGCACCTTACTTTTAAGGCCCTCTACAGTCAATATATTTCTCCTAATTTTTATCTGGCACATGTGGGTTTGCAAGGAGCCCATTTGTATTTCTGCCCCTGCCACTAGTCTCAATGTGCCTTTTTCTTCATATTCTTAGTTATAAGACTTCTACTCAGATAGACTTCAAGTTGTACTGAGTGATGATTTTTATGTAGTTTAGTTCTAATTCTGATGTGGTTGTAGGAGAATTTAAGGACCGGATTTGCCTAAGCCACCATCTTGACTGAAAACCCCAAAGTAATAATTTACCTTAATTCATTTTGAGTTTATTTTGTATATGGTATATATTTCATGTATATATTCAGTTTTCTTAAAAGCTTTTTTATTGTTGTTCAATTACAATTGTTCCAACCCCCTTCATATTGCTTCCCCCTGCCCAAAAGCTTCTTTGCCACATTGTATGTTCTTGCCTTCCTTGTCATAGGTTAACTGACCATATAGATGTGAGTTTATGTTGGAGTTCTCTGTACAATTCCATTGATCTATGTGTTGGTTTTTATGTCAAAACCATGCTGATGTATTATTACATAATTATCATAGTCTTGTAGTATAGTTTGATATCAGGTAACATACCTCTGATTTTGTCCTTCTCTCTTTAAAATTGTTGTGGTTAATCAACAAGGGACTGAAACTGGAAACCAACCCCAAAGGAAAAAACCCAAAACACCCAAAATCATGGAGACTGAATGGTATGCTATTAAACAATGAATGGGTCAAGAATGAAATTAGGGAAGAAATCAAAACGTTTCTGGAAACAAATGAAAATGATATCACAACAACCCAAAACTTATGGGATACAGGGAAGGCAGTCCTGAGAGGGAAGTTTATAGCAATACAGGCCTACCTAAAGAAAACAGAAACATTTCAAACAAATGAACTTACTCTACGCCTGCAAGAACTCGAGGAACAACAACAAAAACAGCCCAAAGCAAGTAGAAGGAAGGAAATAACTACGATCAGAGCAGAACTAAATGACATAGAGACTAAAAGTACAATTCTAAGGATCAATGAATCCAGGAGTTGGTTCTTTGAAAAGATAAACAAAATAGACAAGCCTTTAAGTAGGCTCATCAAGAAAAGAAGAGAGAGGACACAAATAAACACAATCAGAAATAAAGAGGAGAGATTACAACTGATACCACAGAAATAGAAGAGATTGTAAGAAATTACTATGAAGAACTGTATGCCAAAAAATTTGAGAACCTAGGGGAAATGGTCACATTTCTAGAAAAATACAATCTCCCAAAACTCAATGAAAAAGAAGTAGAACACCTGAATAGACCAATAACAGCAAAAGAAATTGAAGCAGTAATCAAAAAACTCCCATCACACAAAAGCCCTGGACCAGATGGTTTCACAGGAGAATTCTACAAAACATTTAAGGAAGAGCTAACCCCCATTCTTCACAGACTATTCCAAAAAATCCAAAAGGGTGGAAAACTCCCAAACTCCTTTTATGAAGCCAGCATCATCCTAATTCCAAAACCAGATAGAGATAAAACAAAGAAAGAAAACTTCAGGCCAATATCGCTGATGAACATAGACGCTAAAATCCTCAACAAAATATTGGCAAATCGCATCCAACAATATATCCAAAAGATTATATGCCATGACCAAGTGGGATTCATCCCAGGGATGCAAGGATGGTTCAACATTCGCAAAACAGTAAATGTAATTCATCACATAAACAAAAGCAAAGACAAAAATCACATGATCATATCAACAGACGTGAAAAAAGCTTTCAATAAGGTACAACGCCCATTTATGATAAAAACACTCAGCAAAGTGGTAATAGAGGGAGCATTCCTCAATATAATAAAGGCCATTTATGAGAGACCTACAGCCAATATCATACTCAATGGGCAAAAACTAAAAGCTTTTCCACTAAGATCAGGAACAAGACAAGGATGTCCACTTTCACCACTTCTAGTCAATATAGTATTAGAAGTTTTGGCCACAGCGATCAGGCAGGAAAAGGAAATAAAAGGCATCCAAATAGGAAAGGAGGAAACAAAACTGTCACTGTTTGCAGATGACATGATAGTGTACATGGAAAATCCTATAGACTCTACCCAAAAACTCCTCAAACTAATTAATGAATTTGGCAAAACAGCAGGATACAAAGTCAATATCCAGAAATCAAAGGCATTTTTTGTATACAAACAATGAATCAGCAGAAGCAGAAATCAAGGAAAAAATCCCATTCGATATAGCAAAAAGAAAAATAAAATATCTGGGAATAAACCTAACCAAGGAGGTAAAAGACCTGTATGCAGAAAACTACACAGCACTGAAGAAAGAAATCAGGGAAGACACAAACAAATGGAAACATATACCGTGTTCATGGATTGGAAGATTAACATCATCAAAATGTCCATACTACCCAAAGCAATATACAGATTCAATGCAATACCTATTAAAGGACCAATGGTGTATTTCACAGACATAAAACAAACACTTCAAAAATTTATATGGAACCATAAACGAGCCCGAATAGCAGCTGCTCTTTTGAGAAAGAAGAACAAAGTAGGAGGGATAACAAAACCTGATATCAAACTGTATTACAAGGCCACTGTAATCAAAACAGCCTGGTACTGGCATAAAAACAGGCACATAAACCAATGGAACAGAACAGAAATCCCAGAAATCAACCAACTTTCTACAGTCAATTAATATTTGACAGAGGGGGCAGTAACATAAAATGGAGTAAAGATAGCCTCTTCAGCAAATGGTGTTGGGAGAACTGGACAGCTACGTTCAGAAAAATGAAACTTGAGCACCAACTTACACCATACACCAAAATAAATTCAAGGTGGATAAAAGACTTAAATGTAAGCCATTACACCATTAAAGTCCTAGAGGAGAACATTGGCAAGACAATCTCAGATATGCCACGCAGCAACTTTTTTACAGATATGTCCCCTAGAGCAAGGAATATAAAGGAAAGAATAAACAAATGGGATCTCATCAAAATAAAAAGCTTCTGCATGGCTAAAGAAAACAGTATTAAATTAAAAAAACAACCAACTGTATTGGAAAACATATTTGCCAATGATACCTCAGACAAAGGTTTAATGTCAAAATATACAAAGAACTTACACGACTCCACTCTAAGAAGACATCGAACCCAATTAAAAAATGGGAAAAGGACTTGAACAGACACTTCTCCAAAGAGGACATAGAGAATATCCAGAGACACATGAAGAGATGCTCAATATCATTAGCTATCAGAGAGATGCAAATTAAAACCACAATGAGATACCACTTTACACCAGTCAGGATGGCTATAATAGACAAAGCAACAAAGAACAAATGTTGGAGAGGTTGTGGGGAAAAGGGGACCTTAGTTCACTGTTGGTGGGAGTGCAGACTGGTACAACCATTATGGAAAACAGTATGGAATTTTCTGAGAAAAATAAAAATCGACCTGCCTTTTGACCCAGCAATTCCACTGCTAGGATTATACCCCAAGATCCTAAAACATCAATTTCAAAGAACCTATGCACCCCAATGTTCATAGCAGCGCAATTTACAATAGCCAAGAGTTGGAAGCCATCTAGGTGCCCATCAGTAAACGAATGGATCAAAAAAATGTGGTACATATACACAATGGAATTCTATGAAGCAGAGAGAAAAATGGAGCTACTACCCTTTGCAACAACTTGGATGGAACTGGAAAGCATTATGCTGAGTGAAATAGGCCAGGCATTGAAGGACAAATACCATATGATCTCACCTTTGACAGGAAGCTAAAGAATAAAACAAACAAGCAAACAGAATAAAAACAAAGACACTGAAATAGAGAACAAGTGGACAGTGACCAGAGTGGAGAGGGAAGGAAATTTAAGGGGAGAAAGGGGGAGGGATTTTGAGGAACAAGTATGAAAGACACAGGGATGAGGACTGAGGGGGGGAAGGGGAGGGAGGGGGAAGATGGGGTGGGGGGGGTGGGATGGGAGAAATAGATAAAAAAAATGTACTTGAAAAGTAACTAAATAAAATTTATTAAAAAATAAAATTGTTGTGGTTAATCAGGGGCTCTTTGGTTTAATATAAATTTTTGGATATTTGTTATAGTTTTATAAAATATACCATTGGCATTTTTATAAGAATTGCATTGAATCTACAGATTTATTCAGGTAGTGTGGGCATTTTAATGATGTTAATTTTTTTTCATGAGCACTATATGCTTCTACTATTTGTATCTTCTTCAATTTCTTCCTTTAGTGTCTTATAATTTTCCAAGTACAGGTCTTTATTTGTCAAATAAATTAAAATAACTGCATACAGAAAATTAGAAGAAATAACACTAAAGAAAAATAAGCTGAAAATAAATGTCAGTATAGATGTAAATATAACTTTCTTACCAAAAAGTCATGCAATCAGTGTTATGAATTTTTTTGCATTAACGGTACACTTGGGGCTTTTTTGTTTGTGTATTTTGAAATTGGGATTTATTAAACTAATAAATGAGTCTCTGGAATGCCTGCCTTCTTATTTTCTTAGTATCTCTGAGTAAGAAGATGGCACATCAGTTCTCATTCACCCTTTGCCTAAAGATGGAGATGTTTGTAAACCAGATTAAGGTGTTTCATTTACAACCTGAGCCATCCCTAGACCTTGATCTCTGTCACCTCTCCTACAAATGGAATCTCCATTACATAAAACTCCTAGGAAGCCTCCAAAACTACAATAGCCATGAGTTGGATCACTTTCCCTATGACCACAAAGATGCAAGAACATTAGCCACTTTCTTGGAAAGTAACTGAAGAGGGGAAGACACCAGGGAGGATGACTTGGGGTTTTTATAATAAATCTCCAAACTGAACTAGTGTTTAATACCTCTGGTCGCTTCTAGCACTTCACTATTATAAAGTGGGCTGCTATGATCATTGGGATGCATAAGTTCTTTTGAACTAGTGTTTCAGTGTTCTTAGGATGTAATTCCAACAGTGAAGTTGCCAGGTCAAAAGGCAGTTCGATTTTTAGTTTGCTGAGGAAATTCCATACTCTCTCACAGTGGCTGTCCCAGTCTGCATTCCCATCAACAGTGCACTAGGGTTCCCTTTTCTCCATAACTTCTCCAGCACTTGTTCTTTGTTTATTTGTTTATGATGGTTATTTTGACTGGTGTGAAGTGGTATTTCATTGTGATTTTTATTTGCATCTCTCTGAGAGCTACTAATGCTGAGCACCCTTTCATACATCTCTAGGCCTTCTGTATGTTCTCCTTGGAGAAGTATCTGTTCAGGTCTGCTGCCCACTTTGAAATTGGGTTGTTTGTCTTCCTGGTATGGAGTCATGTGAGTTCTTTGTGTATTTTGGACTTCAAACCCTTGTCTGAGGTATCATTGGCAAAAATGTTTTCCCATACATTTGGTTCTCTTTTTATTTTAATGCCGTTTCTTAGGCTGAGCCGAAAATTTTAATTTTTTTAAATTTTATTTAGTTATTTTTCAAGTACAGTTTTTTTGTCTATTTCTCCCATCCCAGCCTCCCCTGCCCCGTGCTCCCCACCTCCCTCCCATTTCCACCCCCTTTAGTTCTCATCCCTGTGTCCTTCCTATTTGTTCCTCCAAATCCCTCCCCCTTTTTCCCTTTAAATTCCCTTCCCTCTCCCCTCTGGTCACTGTCCCCTTGTTCTCTATTTCAGTGTCTTTGGTTTTTTCTGCTTGCTTGTTTGTTTTGTTGTTTAGCTTCCTGTTAAAGGTGAGATCATATGGTATTTGTCTTTCAACACCTGGCCTATTTCACTCAGCAGAAGCTTTTAATTTTGATGAGATCCCAGTTGTTTATTCTTTCCTTTATGTCCCTTGCTCTAGAATACATATCAGTAAAGATGTTGCTGCGTGGAATGTCTGAGATTTTCCTGCCTACGATTTCTGTGGTAGTTCTCCTCTAGGATTTTTATGGTGTTATGGCTTATATTTAAGTCTCTTATACACCTGGAATTTTTTTGTATGTGTGTATGATGTAAGTTGGTGATTGAGTTTCTTCCTTTTTTTTTTTTTTTAGCTGTCCAGATCTCCCAACACCATTTGTTGAAGAGGCTATTTTTGCTCCATTTTATGCTTCTTCCCTCTTTGTCAAATACTAATTGACTGTAAAGACTTGGGTTTATTTCTGGGCTCTCTGTTCTGTTCCATTGGTCTATGTATGTGTCTGCTCTTATGCCAAATGGATCAGAACTTTTAAAAGAAGAGCTTTTTCTATATATGAGGAAGGAAACATTCAAAGGAAAAGTGGAATATCTTGTATTCTAAAAACAAGGTTGCTTTAAAAAATATCTGGAGTAAATATAAAAGAACAACTGAAAATATAAAAGACAGCCATTAAAATAAGTTTAAAGATCTATATGTCCATAAGAGCAATAAAAAAATAGAAAAATTCAATTTAAATTATTTTTCTGTTCTAATGACTAATATAGCTAATTTGAACTTGTTGAAACAAATATAACTTTTATATGTGAATTATATGAAGGTTAAATATCTATCCAAATCATTCTTATTCTTTAGTGATTTACACTAAGGAATAAGATTGAGGTATGGGCAAAGGAATGGAGGGAGGGAGGAAGGAAAGAAGAAAAGGAGAAAGAAAACAAAGAAGAAAAGAAGAAAAAGGAAGAAGAAAGAAAGAAAGAAAGAAAGAAAGAAAGAAAGAAAGAAAGAAAGAAAGAAAGAAAGAAAGAAAGAAAGAAAGAAAGAAAGAAAGAAAGAAAGAAAGAAAGAAAGAAGTAAAGAACCCACAGATAGGGACAACCATGTGGGGGATTTTTTTTTAAATTTTTTTATTGATTATGCTATTACGGTTGTTCTATTTCCCCTTTCATTCCCCTCCACCCTAACCCCCGTCCCCACCATTACCCCCCTTTAGTTTATGACCATGGGTCTCAAGTCCTTTAGATTCTATATTTCCCATGCTATTCTTGCCCCCCCCATCTATTTTCTATCTACTGTCTATGCTACTTATTTTCTGTACCTTCTCCCCCCTTCTCCTCCTCCCACTCCCCTGTTGCTAACCCTCCTTGAGACCTTCATTTCTATGTTTCCACTCCTGATCTAGCTGTCCTTTTAGTTTGCTTTCGTTTTAGGTGTGGTTGTTAATAACTGTGCACTTGCTGTCCTTTCACTGTTCATGTTTTTTAAACTTCTTTTTCTTAGATAAGTCCCTTTAACATTTCATATAATAAGGGCTTGGTGAGGATGAACTCCTTGAATTTGATCTTATCTGAGAAGCACTTAATCTGCCCTTCCATTCTAAATGAAAGTTTTGCTGGATAGAGCAATCTTGGTTGTAGGTCTTTGGATTTCATGACTTGGAATACCTCTTTCCAGCCCCTTCTTGCCTGTAAGGTCTCTTTTGAGAAATCAGCTGACAGTCTGATGGGGACTCCTTTGTAGATGACTGTCCCCTTAGCTCTTGCTGCTTCTAGGATTCTCTCCTTGATTTTAATTTTGGCTAATGTAATGATGATGTGCCTTGGTGTGTTTCTTCTTGGGTCCAACTTCTTTGGGACTCTCTGAGCTTCCTGGATTTCCTGGAAGTCTATATCCTCTTCCAGATTGGGGAAATTCTCCTTTATTATTTGTTCAAATAAGTTTTCCACTGGTGGCTGTTCCTTTTCTCCTTCTGGTACCCCTATAATTCAGATGTTGGAGTGTTTACAGATGTCCTGGAGGTTCCTAACACTCTCCTCATTTCTTTGAATTCTTGCTTCTTGACTCTTTTCTGTTTGGCCATTATTTGCTTTCTTCTGGTCCACTCCATTGATTTGAGTCCCAGTTTTCTTTTCATCGCTATTGGTTTCCTGTGGAATTCCATTCATTTCAATTAGTTTCACCTTCATATATTTGTCTAATTTGTCACTATAATCAACCAGTTCTGTGAGGATCCTGATCACCAATGTTTTAAACTGTGCGTCTGAGAGTTTTGCTATTTCCTCATCACTTAGATCTATAGGCTCTGGGGCTTTGAGATCTTCTTGCATCATTTTTGGTCTGTTCCTGCACTTTAAGTGTGAGAAGAGGCGCCTTGGACTCCCAGGTCGCTGGGTTGTGATGCTGTATGTGGGGGCGTTGTCAGAGCGGGGAAATGGCGACCTCCTCTGCTGTTTCTCACAGCTGGGTGTGGAGCAGCGCCTTAGGTGGTTCACCTGGGCCGGGCCACTCAGAGTCACTGGGTTATGACGCTGTATGTGGAGGTGGGGTCAGAGCAGAGAAATGGTAGCGCCCTCCCTGCTGCTTGCTGCAGGGACCTGCCCAGCCCTGGTCCAACCGCCCACTCCCTCGCCTTTCCACCCACGCACAAATGCGCGACCACAGTCAACACGCAGCCCTGCTGCCCCGCTGTCTCCCCTGTGGTCGCTTGCCTGGTCGCTTGCTGGGTCGCTCACTAGGTCCAACCCTGCGCCTGGATTCCGTGCACCTGAGTCAGTCTGACTGAGTTTTTCTGTGCAACCCCGCTTCACCAGCCACTGGTTTCGCCCCTTACTGGTCAGGCTGAAGAATTTGTTGTTAACGGACTTCCTAAAAGTTCAATCTTCCATGTTCTGGCTATGTTTTCTGTTGCTAATATTCAGTTGTCTCTAAACTTGGTTCTGTGAGAAGGCACGGCACATCCACGTATGCCTCCATCGTGGCGGAAGTCCTCCCATGTGGGGGATTGACTATGGAAGTGTTGGGTGGGCTGGGTGAAGGGGGCAAAGGGATGAAATTGGGACAACTGTAAGAGCATACACAATAAAACAGTAAAAATAAAAAAAATTTGGGAAGAAATGAGGAATGGAAGAAAAAAGAAAGAAAGAGAGAGAGAAAAAGAAAAAAATTAGTTCTAGATTTTGCATTACTAGTAGACACACTTACCTACCTCTTAATTGTAAAAATATTTTAATATATTTAACTTGCAATTGTACCTTTATTGCCATGTCATCACATAAGATTTGGAATGAGATTAGCACTTTGAATAAAATCTTTAAGAAATTTCATATTAAGTGGCCATATGCTTATACACTATTAATATATTACAGAATGATAAAGTATAAAACCATGTAGTGATATTTTTAATGTTTTTGTTTACTTTTAGCAATAAGTAGCTCCAATAATTGATTATAATAATCTATGCTATTATTTTTATAACCCATAGGTTCAATTTACATCAAATATCATCCAGAGATGCAGCTAAAACAAAATTAGAAATTGCAGTGAGACTTTTGGCCAGGTAACCTAGTTGCTTAGAGCTTTGTCCTTATATACCAAGGTTGTGGGTTCAATCTCTAGTCAGGGTAGATACAAGAAGCAACCAGTGAATGTGTAAGTAGAACAACGAACTGATCTCTCTGTCTCTCTCTCTCACCAATAAGTGAAAATTAAAACAAAATAATTTACACATAAACAACAATGAGGCCTACAAGAGTCCCTAAATTAACTTACATTAATGAGACCACTCCAGCTATCTTCCAGGTTACTAACCATACAAAACATCATCACTTTTATCTCTAATAATAACCATCTTCAGTCTTGAGCAAAGGAAACCCAATTTTCAATGAAAACTTTAGAAAAAGCAAGACACTTATCACCATTTTTCTAATAAAATAAATTAGTTTCCATGCCTGGCCACCACGACTAATGCTAAATTGTACATAGGGGTGCATATATCTTTTGTGAGTAAATATTTTCAAATTCATAATGTAGATATCCAGAAGAGGAGAGTTGTTGGATCATAAGGTAACTGTATTTTTGATTTTGGGGAAATTGCCATACTGTTTTCTATAGGGGTTACACCAATGTACAATTCCACCAGCACTAATCGAGGGTTCTTTTTTTCTCCACAACCTTTCCAATACTTGTTACTACTTCTCTTGACAATAATAGCCATCCTAACAAATGTGAGGTGGTATCTCGTAGCTTTGATTTGCATTTCCCAATTAGCTAATGATGCTGAGCATTTTTTAATATATATGTTGGCCATTTGTATGTCTTCTTAGAAGAATTGTTTGTTTGGATCCCAACAGAATTTTCTTTGTATGTTGAGTTGTATAAGTTCTTTATATATTTTGGATATTACCTCTTACTAGATCTGTAGGTTGCAAGTGTTTTTTTCTTTTTTTTCCCCATTTGATTGCTTTTGTTTGTTTGTTTTGTTGGTTGTTTCTTTTGCTGTGCAGAAGCTTTTTAGTTTGATGAAATCTCATTCATTTATTTTTGCTTTTACTTCCCTTGCCTTTGAGGTCAAATTCATAAAATTTTCTCTAAGGCAAAGGTCAATAAGTTTAGTACTTATGTTTTCTTACTTGTAATTTATTTTCTCAGTTATTTAGGTCTTTCATTCATTTTAATTTTTGTATATGGAAACAAATAGTAGCATAACTTCATTGTTTTGCATATAATATTTCCAACTGGTTTTCCAATTTTCTTAGCAAAATTTACTGAAAAAAAATGTTTTTCTTCATTGTGTGTTTTAGGCTCATTTGTAGAAAATTGTTTTCACATCTACATGTGAGCTTATTTCTTAGCTCTCAGTTCTGTTCCATTGGTCTTGTTGTCTGTTTTGCTGTCAATACCATGAAGTGTTCCCAATAGATAATTTGATAAAGAAGATGTGGTACATTTATACAATGGGGTACTACTTACCTGTATGACAATATATGAAATACTGCCATTTGCAAAAACATGGATGGATCTCAAGAGTATCATGCTAAGTGAAATAGGTCAGACATAAAAAGCCAAGAACCATATGATTTCATTCATGTGTAGAATATAAAACTGAAGACATATAAGCAAACAAGCCAAACAAACACAGATGGACAGTATGGTGGTTACTAAAGTAAAGGAAAATGTATGGGGGTCAAATATAGGACAAAAAAAATTGACTTTGGATGGTGGGCACACACTGCAATGTGCAAATGATGTATCATAGAATTGTATACTTGAAACATAATTTTATCAACCAATGTCTCCCTAATGAATTTAATTTTAAAAAAAGAAAAATAGTTAATGATTTGTCTTTCATGTGGCATAGAGGAGCTTTTTCTGAAACATACTCAAAGACACAGAACATAGATCTAAAGAGACAGAACCAGCCTAGGAACCGTTCTTCTGCCTAAGACTTTTCAAATAACAGATATCAGAACAGAAATATGTAGCAACGGCTCTGATTTTAGACTTTGGGAGTTGAAATATGGTTCTAACACTCACTAGTTGTGTGACCTTAGGCAGGGTTCTTAACCTCTTTATGCCACAGTATTTTTATCTGTAAAAGTACTATAGCCACAGTTAAGATGAAATGATTTCATACAGTTAATACAGCTCTTGGCCTATAGTAAGTGCTTAATAAATGTTGTCTTTTACTATTAAGGTTACTGATACATAATAACCTAATTGTCTAGTTTTCTTTTTTTTAAGCTTTTACTTATTTATTCTTAGACTGAAAGGAAAGAATGGAGAAAGAGAGGAAGAGAAACATCAATGTCTGGTTGCCTCTTATATAACGCCCACTGGGGACCTGGCCTACAACCCAGACGTGTTCCCTGACTGGGAATCAAGCAAGCAACTCTTTGGTTCACATGCTGATGTGCAATCTACTGAGCCACACAAGCCAGGGCTAGTTTTCTTTCAATTAACAAATAGTGTGTTTTTTTTGTTTCTTTTTTTAATTTTTTTATTTTTAATTGATTATGCTGTTACAGTTGTTCTATTCACCCCTTCATTCCCCTCCACCCTACCCCCCCATCCCCACCATTACCCCCCTTTAGTTTATGACCATGGGTCTCAAGTTCTTTGGAATCTATATTTTCCACACTATTCTTGCCCTTCCCCTATCTATTCTATACCTACCGTTTATGCTACTTATTTTCTGTACCCTCTCCCCCCTTCTCCTCCCACTTCCCTGTTGCTAACCCTCCATGAGATCTTTATTTCTATGGTTCTGCTCCTGATCTAGCTGTCCTTTTAGCTTGCTTTTGATTTAGATATGGTTATTAATAACTGTGCACTTGCTGTCCTTTCACTGTTCATATTTTTTATCTTCTTTTTCTTACGTAAGTCCCTTTAACATTTCATATAATAAGGGCTTGGTGATGACGAACTCCTTGAATTTGATCTTATCTGAGAAGCACTTTATCTGCCCTTCCATTCTAAATGAAAGTTTTGCTGGATAGAGCAATCTTGGTTGTAGGTCTTTGGATTTCATGACTTGGAATACCTCTTTCCAGCCTCTTCTTGCCTGTAAGGTCTCTTTTGAGAAATCTGCTGACAGTCTGATGGGGACTCCTTTGTAGGTGACTGTCCCCTTAGCTCTTGCTGCTTCTAGGATTCTCTCCTTGATTTTAATTTTGGCTAATGTAATGATGATGTGCCTTGGTGTGTTTCTTCTTGGGTCCAACTTCTTTGGGACTCTCTGAGCTTCCTGGATTTCCTGGAAGTCTATTTCCTTTGCCAGATTGAGGAAATTCTCTTTTATTATTTGTTCAAATAAGTTTTCCACTGGTGGCTGTTCCTTTTCCCCTTCTGGTACCCCTATAATTCGGATGTTGGAGCCTTTAAAGATGTCCTGGAGGTTCCTAAGCTTCTCATTTTTTTTAAATTCTTGATTCTTCATTCTTTTCTGTTTGGTCATTTTTTTCTTCCTTCTGGTCTACTTCCTTGATTTGAGTCCCAGTTTCCTTTCCATTAATATTGGTTTCCTGTTCATTACCATTCATTTCAATTAGTTTAGCCTTCATATGTTCCTCTAAGTTGTGACTAAAATCAACCAGTTCTGTGAGCATCCTAATAACCAGTGTTTTGAACTGTGCCTCTGAAAGTTTTGCTATTTCTTCGTCACTTGGATTTATAGGCTCTGGGGCTCTGAGATCTTCTTGAGCCATTTTTGGTCTGCTTGTGCCCATTAAGTATGAGGAGTGGAGTCTTAGGGCTGAGGCAGGGCCTCCAGGGCAGGGTTGCTGGGTTGTGAGGCTGTATGTGGTGGCGGGGTCAGAGTGGGGAAATGGCATCCCCCTCTCCTGCTTCCTGCTGCTGGGTGAGGAGCGAAGCCTTGGGTGTTCACCAGGGTAGTGTTGCTCAGGTTGCTTGGTTGTGATGCTGTATGTGGGGGTGGGGTCAGAGCTGGAAATGGCGGCGGTCTCTGCTGCCTCTGGTCGCTGGGACCTGCTGGGTCCTGTCTCACTGCCCACTCCCTTGCTGGTTTATCTGCGCAGGAATGTGGGACCACAGTCAAACCGCCCGCCCTTCACCCTCACCGGATCCGCCTGTCGCTCACTGAGTCGACCTCACTAGGTCGCTCACTTGGTCAGCCCTTTGCAACCCCAAGCCTGGGATTCACGTGCCTGAGTCCGTCTGACCAAGCTTTCCTGTGCAACTCTGCTCCACCAGCTTCTGGTTTCGCCCCTCTTACCGGTTGGGCTGAAGAATTCCTTGTTATTGGACTTCCAAAATGTTCAATTTTCTGTGTTCTGGTTGAGTTTTCTGTTGCTAATACTTTGTTGTCTCTCAACTTGGTTGCGTGAGAAAAAGCACGGCGTCTCCTCCTATGCCTCTAACTTGGCAGAAGTTGGATATAAATTTTTTCTGAAGGAAGAAAATCACATTAAATTAATTTGTTATTCTGAGAAATTTCCTTTTTTAAAAAAAAATTTATTTAGTTATTTTTCAAGTACAGTTTTTTGTCTATTTCTCCCATCCCAGCCACCCCCCTGCCCCGTGCTTTCCACCTCCCTCCCATTTCCACCCCCCCCTTAGCTCTTGTCCCTATGTCCTTCCTATTTGTTTCCCCAAATCTGTCCCCTTTTTTACTCTTAAATACCCTTTCCCCTCCCCTCTGGTCACTGTCCCCCTGTTCTCTATTTCAGTGTCTTTGTTTTTATTCTGCTTGCTTGTTTGTTTTGTTGTTTAACTTCCTGTTAAAGGTGAGATCATATGGTATTTGTCTTTCAACACCTGGCCTATTTCACTCAGCATAATGCTTTCCAGTTCCATCCGTGTTGTTGCAAAAGGTAGTAGCTCCTTATTTCTCTTTGATGCATAGAATTCCATTGTGTATATGTACCACAATTTTTTGATCCATTCATTTACTAATGGGCACCTAGGTGTCTTCCAGCTCTTGGCTATTGTAAATTGTGCTGCTATGAACATTGGGGTGCATAGGTTCTTTTGGATTGGTGTTTCAGGGTTCTTAGGATATCATCCTAGTAGTGGAATTGCTGGGTCAAAAGGCATTTTTATTTTTAGTTTTCTGGGGAAATTTCATACTGTTTTCTCTAGTGGTTGCACCAGTCTGCAATTGCACCAACAGTGCACTAGGGTTTCCTTTTCTCCACAGCCTCTCCCACTCTTGTTGTTTCTTGCATTGTTTGTGATGGCCATTCTGACTGGCCCAACACCATTTCTTGAAAAGGCTATTTTTACCCCATCTTATATTTCTGTGCCCTTTATCAAATATTAATCTATAGAGACTTGGGTTTATTTCTGGGCTCCCTATTATGTTCTGCTGATCTATGTATCTGACTTAATGCCAGTGCCAGGCTTTTTTGATTACCAAGGCCTTGTAATATAGTTTGATGTCAGGTATGGTGATCCCTCCTACTTTGTTCTTCTTTCTCAAAATTGCTAGAGCTCTTCAGGATAATTTATAGTTTAATATAAAGATTTGATGTGTTTGTTCTATAATTGTGAAACATCATTGGTATTTTAATAGGGATTGCATTGAATCTATAAATTCCTTTGGGTAGTATGGACATTTTGATGATTTTGATTCTTCCAACTCAGGAACATGGCATATGATTCCATTTACCTGTATCTTCCTTAATTTCTTTCTTCATTGTTGTGTAGGTTTCTAAGTACAGGGTTTTTTTACCTTTAGGTTAGGTTTATTCTTAGGTAATTTATTTTTCTTGTTGCTATAGAAAATACAATTTTTTTCTGATTTCCTTTTCTGATATTTCATTGTTTATACATATAAATGCCTTGCATTTCTGAATATTGAAATCAGAAAAAAAATTGCATCCAGCTGTCTTGCCAAATTCACTTATTAGGTCCAATAGTTTTTTGGTGAAGCCTGTAGGGTGTTCTATGTACACAACCATATTGTCTGCAAACAATGACAATTTTACTTTCTCCTTTCCAATTTGTATGCCTTTTATTTATGTTTTTTCTTTGATTGCTGTGACTACAACTTCTAGTACTATGGTGAATAGAAATTTTGAAAGCAGACATTTTTGTCTTGTTCCTGATCTTAGTGGGAATGCTTTTAGTTTTTGTTCATTGAGTATGATGTTGGCTGTAGGTTTTTCATATATGGCCTTTTTTAATGTTGAGGTGTGTTCCCTCTTCTACCACTTTGCTGTGCATTTTTATCATGAGTGGGTGTGGTACCTTATCAAATGCTTTTTCTTGCCCTGGCTGGCATAGCTCAGTGGATTGAGTGTGGGCCTGCAAAACAAAGGATCACAGTTTGATTCCCAGTCAGGGCACATGCCTGAGCTGCAGGCCAGTTCCCAGCAGGGGATACATGAGAGGCAACCATACATTGATATTCCTCTCCCTCTCTACTTCTTTTCCCCTCTAAAGATAAAGAAATAAAATCTTAAAAAATGCTTTTTCCTTATCTATTGATAGGATCTTATAATTTTTGTTTTTTCTTTAGTTAATGTGATGTATTACATTTATTGATGTGTGAATATTGTACTATCCTTTCATCCCTGGGATGCATCCCACTTGATCATGGAATATGATCTTTTTGATGTATTGCTGGATGTGGTTTGCCAGTACTTTGTTGAGGATTTTATTGTCTATGTTCATTAGTGATATTAGCATGTAGTTTCCTTTCTTTATTGTGTTTTTATTTGGTTTTGGGAATAGGGTGATGCTGCCCTCATAAAAAAAAGTTGGGGAGTCTTCCCTTTTCTTGACTTTTTGGGAATAGTCTGAAAAGTGTAAGGGTAAGCTTTTTGATAAATGTTTCTTAAAATTCTCCTGTGAAACCATCCAGTCCAGGGCTTTGGCTTGGCAGGAGTTTTTTAATTACTGCTACAAATTTGTCAGCTGTTATTGATCTTCTCAGGCATCAGTATCTGCTGTTATTGGTCTCTCCAGGCTTTCTGCTTCTTCTTCATTCAGTTTTGGAAGACTATATTTTTCTAGAAATTTGTCCATTAAAGCTAGGTTTTCAAATTACTTGGCATACAGTTTTTCATAGTAATTTTTTATAATCCTTTGTATTTCTCTGGTGTCAGTTGTAATTTTTCCTCTTTCATTTCTGATTGTGTTTATTGGGGTCTTGTATTTTTCTTGATGAATCTGCTTAAAGGCCAGTGAATTTTATATTTTCAAAGATCCAGCTCCTGAATTTATTGATCCTTAATATTGTGCTTTTAGTGTCTATGGCATTTAATTCTGCTCTGATTTTAGTTATTTCCTTCCTTTTACTTGCTCTGGGTTGTTGTTGTTGTTCCTCCAGTTCTTGTAGATGTATGGTTAGGTTGCTTATTTGAAATGTTTCTACCTTTTAGGTGGGCCTATATCACTATGAACTTTTCTGTCAGTACTGCCTTCACTCTGTCTCATAAGTTTTGGACTGTTGTTGAGCTTATTTTTGTTTGTTTCCAAATCTAATTTCTTCTCTAATCTCATTCTTGACCCATTCATTGTTTAATAACATGCTATTCAATATCCATGATTTTGAGTGTTTTGTGGGTTTTTCTTTGAGGTTGGTTTCTAGTTTAAGGAAGATTAAACTAGATTAAATCTTCTAGAGAAGATTTTTGATATGATTTCAATTTTATTGAATTTATGAGTCTCATTTTGTGTCCTATCATATGGTCTATCTTTGAAAATGTTCCATGTGCATTTGAAAAGAATGTATATTTTGCTTCTTTCAGATTAAAGGTTCTGTAAATAACAGTTAAGATAATTTGTTCTAGGACATTGTTCAATGCCTCAATATCCTTGTTGGTATTTTGTTTGGAAGATCTATTCATTGTTGACAGTGGGGTGTTAAAATTCCCTAGTAGAAGTGTGTTGTAGTTTATATCTTTATTGAAGTCCTCCAAGACTTTCTCAATATATTGGAGTGCTCCTATATTGGGTGCGCACATGTTTAAAATGTTTATGTCTTTTTGGTGGATTCTTCCCTTGAGTATTATGAAGTGTCCTTCTTGGTCTCTTTTTATGGCCTTTGTTTTGAAGTCTCTTTTGCCAGATATAAGTATTGCTACACCAGGTTTTTTTTCTCTCTGTTTGCTTGGAATATTTTTTCTCAACTCTTCACTTTCAGTCTGTGTATCCCTTTTGTTGTGAGGTGGTTCTCTTGTAGGCAGCATATGTGCTGGTTATGTTTTCTTATCTATTCAGCTACCTTATGTCTGTGATTGAAGCATTTAATTCATTTATTTAAGGTTATTATTAATAGGTACTTATTAATTGACAATTTAAACTTTTCGTACCTTTTTTCCTTTCTTTCTCACTGTTTTTCTTCCTCTTCTTAAAGAAGTCCTTTTAGGATTTCTGAAGTGCTGGTTTGGTGGAGTGGCTATCTTTCAGTCTACTTTTGTATGGGGAGCTTCTTATTTTACCTTCCATTTTAATAGAGTGGTCTTGATTGCAGGCCTTTGGTTTTCATTACTTGAAATATTTCTTGCCATTACTTTGTGGCTTGTATTGTTTTTGTTGAGAAATCAGCTTCTGGCCTTATTGGAGTTCCCTTGCATGTTACTTCTTGTTTTTCTCTTGCTGTTTTTAAGATTTTCTCTTTGTGTTTAAAACTTGGCTTTTTAATTATGATGTGTCCTGGAACAGCCCTCTTTGCATTTATCCTCTTTTTCATCCTCTGTGCTTCCTGAACTGTGGAGCTTTTCTTCTCCCCAGGTTCTGGAAGTATATTATCATTAATTTTTCAAACAAGGTTTCTATCACTTGCTGTTTTTCTTTTGCTTATGGTATTTTTATTATTTGAATGTTATTGTATTTAATGTTGTATTGCAGTTGCTTTAAGCTATCTTCTTTTTTGTTTGTTTTTAGTCTTTTTTTATGTAGCTGCTCTACCTGTGTGCTTCTTTCTACTTTATCTTTCAGTTCAGTAATTTGTTCCTCTGTTTCATCCAGCCTGCTTGTAATTCCTTCTTGGGCATTTTTTTATACCATAAATTGTATTCTTCATTTCTTTCTGGTTCTTGTTTATAGTTTCTATTTAGTTTTCATACAGTGTAGTTCTCACTCAGTTGCTTGTAGTTATCTGTGAGTCCCTTGAGCATCCTTATCACAATGCTTTTGAATTCTATATGTGGTAGTTTGCTTGCCTATATTTCATTTAGCTCTTTTATTGGGAAATCTTCCATTTCTTTTGATTGCAGGTTATTTCATTGTCTCCCCATTTTATGTGACTCTTTTGTTTGTTTCTGCAAATACCAGTGCTGTGCTTTGCCCACTATCTTTGTATTGTGAACTTTTGTGGTAGGTTTTTTGTTGTAGCCAATGTTGCAGTCTACTTGATCTCCTTGTCTGGATGCTCTAGTTTGTCCTTTCTTTTGCTTGCGTGGGTTCTCTTGCACTTGAGCTTTACCTATTGGTGGCTCCTTTGTTGGCGGGTTCTTCCCTCCAGTGGATGTACTGATATTCACAACTCCCACCTATAGGAGACTGTTCTGTGTGGCATGGACCCATCTCCCACTTGGAAAGGCCAGTGGAAACTGAGGTCTGGTTCACAGGACCCATACCCATGGATAGGTTCTCCCATGGGGAATCAGACCTGCATTGAACATAGATTGCTATAAGACTTGGTTTTGCTAAAACTCCCTCACCCTGAATTGAGGCAGAAAACATTTACTGCATATCTTTAAGTAACTTCCTAAAATCTACGCTAAGCCTTCCAAGGACCTGTGTAACCAGTTCAACCACTTTTTCCTTTGCATTTGTAAATATCCTTTTTCTGTGATGTGATTAGTGGCATCCTCTCCTTTCCTTTTTTGTAAAAGGTAACCACCTAAGTGAACCTGTGTATAATAAACGAGGGCCATCTTCAATGTAAGGTGCCCAGAAAATCAATAAAAGCTTGTCAAGACAAGGGTCAGTGTGCTCTCCTCTTGAGAGTGGGGCTGAGGTGCTCTGAGGCACTCTCCCCTTGATAGAGAGGCCATGTTGTTCCTTTTCCTCCACAGGACTTGGTAGTCCATGTGAATTTGTCTCATGTCTCATCCACAATGCCTCGGACACTGCTTGTCAGTGACTACTTCACCCACCTTCTTTTTAATGCAATTAGGGGCAAGGTGGTGGTGAAATGGAGTAAGTCAGTGAGAGAGTATTCTATGTGATTTAAAGCACTAATAAGTAGAGGACACACAGGAGGCCCTTGGGAGGAGTACAGCAATAACCATAATATTTCACCCACTTAACCTTTTTAAAAATAAAAGATGGAAAAGAGATAAAACCCTTGTTTGAAAGGAAAAAATGTTAGCTGACTTTAGAAAGCAGAGCACTTATGCATGTTTAGATGGAAGAGAAATAGTGAGAGTAAGGGGTAGAAACTAAGTATAGTGTGGGGGAAAAATAAAATTAACCACAACAGTAAAGCTCAGGAAGATGGTGAAGTGTATTAAGACCTGGGAAATGTGCTGTATGGGACTTAGCATAACAACAGTATGATAAGTAATGTATAATCTGAGTAAAAAGAATAAGAAGTAAAATCAAGCAAAGTGTATAACACAGTGTAGTGTGTTATTTGGAATATGAGTGAATCAAAAGATGAATTAAAATGCAATATGAAAGGGAGAATAAAGAAAACATATTAAACAATAAAAACAAGCAAAAGTACTAAATAGAATAAAGAGGAATAAAAAACCATACAAGTTCTGATAAGAGCAAAGTAAAACTTGTCTCACTTTATGACTTCTTTCTGGATCTGTCTCCAGTTTTCTCACAGGTCCAGGTCTTAATGTCTTACTCTTAAAAAAAAAAAGAGTTATCTACTGATTTTAAATCTGCCTAACTGATTTTTCAGGTCTTCTTGGATACTGCAGGCAGAGGGGGGCTTAGCTCCATTTTTTTTTCTTTTTCTGTGGCTCTGCAAGGATGGGGGCTCAGTTTGGGCTATAATAATCACAGTTGCCCAGTTTTCAGCCCATGGCCTGCACATTTGCTTCAGGCTGGCACTGATAATCCACCTTGCTTTTCAACACTTTGATCAGTCCATGTGGTACCCTGAGTGAGAGAAAATTGTGCCCATCCTCCTTCCTCTTTGTTGGCCTGCCCAATGCAGAGATGAGATTCCTGCACAGACGCTCAGTTCCTCTTTTGAGAAAAGTCTCTTTGGGTGATGCTGCCTCTCTGAGTCCCTGCTGCCCCACTCTGATCAATCCATGAGGCTCCCTAAGTGGGAGCAAATCGTGCCCACAACCCTCCCTCTTTGCTGGCCTGGTCACTACATGCTTGATGTCCCTGTATGGCAGCTGAGTTCCCCTTTGGAAAGAAGTTCCCCTAGGGTTCCACTGCTTCTCCTAACCAGAGCTCAGAGCCATACGTTACACCTTTCTGAGCAGTCCAGAGTCTATCTGGGTCATGGCAAGTCAAAGCCCATCTCTTCTCCTAGCTCCAGGTATCACCCCACTCCCCAATTTCTCTGGTACTGTCCCAGCTGGTGACCACTGCCTCAGCCTGGGTACACTGCTGACTATGTGTCATTTACAGCCTTTTTATCTCCCCAGAGACTTTACATATCCAGGTATATCCTGGCATGGGTCTTGGACTTCCCCACTCTGGGAGTGGAGGGAGCCACTAGGCTGCTATCTCTGACCTGGCAGTCCTCCAGTACACCTACAGCAGCCTTGGTGTCTGGCTCAAGGCCCAGGGACCTTGCCATAGGCCTAAAATTTTTTCTTGCCTCCCATTTTGAAGTATCCTTTGTACACTTTGGCTTCAAAACTTCATATCAGCTAGGATTCTGATAGCTGCTCACTGTGTTTTTTTGAAGGCTGACTAGGTGTCCCAGTTGAATGCACAAGCAAGTGGGCTCAGCTACCTCCTACATCACCATCATCTACCTCCCCACTTATTGATTATATTAACTGATGTTTTCTAAGTGCAATTTTATTACAGAATTGAAATATATATAAATCTCCAGTATATAAAATTATTAGATAATTTTAATGTTTTCTTTATTTAAAAATTATATTATATAAATTATTTCTTATGTCAACATAAGAAATATTTAAACCTGTAAGAATTTTTATGAGTTTATTTAAGCCAAACTGGTGACAATTGTTGGGAAGAAAAAGCTCAACAGACTGAAAGAATACTCTGAAAAAATGGCAGTTTTTCATCTTATTTTATACATTACAATCAAAAGAGAAGACATAAGTGAGTTACACAAAACCCATTGGTAGGCTCTTGGGAAAATGGCGGCAGAGTAGGACAAAGGATTTCCCTTCCCCCCATGCACTGGAGAAAAACTGGGCTAATCGGAGGAGCGCAGAGGACAGCCAACAGGGATCCAGCATATAGGAAGGTAGGACTCCAGAAATTGGAGCAGACTATGAATAACCAGACAGTGAGGAGAGACAGCTGCAGGTCAATAAGGTCCCAGGAAACAGCACAGAGGCTGCAGGTCCTCCCCTGGGCTGCACCAGGGCCCAGACTTCACCAGGGCCCCGGCTGGTCCACCTCAGTCTCTGGGAGCCCAGGACTGGCTCAAGGACCCTGGGAGAGAGCCAGTCACCAGCTCCCTCCCTACCCAGCTGGGTGCAGTTTGAAAAATGCCAAGAGAGATCTGTTTGCTTGGAGTATCAGGGAGAGGAGTGAGTATGAAGAAGCAAAACTGAGAGCTTTGATCACACGTGGAGTCTATGGACACCGACTTAGGAAAATTGAGAGTCACCCTTGCATCCCTCATTGCACTGGGCCTGGGCCAGGTTGGCTGAGTCTACAGTGGGCTCTCAAAGCCAAGGGCTGGCTGCAAGGCTCCTGGGAGAGAGCCAGTCATCAGCTCCCTCCCTACCCAGCCAGGTGCAGTTTGAAAAACTCAAAAAGAGATTGGTTTTCTTGGATTATCAGAGAGAGAAGTGGATATGAAGAAGGAAATCAGAGAGCATTTATCACACGTAGAGGCTGTGGTCGTCGGTTTGGTAGAATCTAAAGTCACCTTTGAATTCCCACATAGCACTGGGAAGGGTTCGTGCCCAGGCCGGTGGGGCCAGAGAAGCCTGGCCAGAATGCACCTCCACACCCCAGGCCAGGACTGTGATTCCTGGGAAAAAGCTACTCTCAGTGGGGCAGAGAGGATCTTAGGAAGCAATTGTGAGACTGGCTGAGTTCACCAAGAAAGGAGAAAAGCAACAATAATCGACCCTCAGAACTCTGCAGCTAGTGTGACCAGAAGAAAAGGCTTGACCAGCTGAAAACCAACGAAAGGTTTTTGTTTGTTTGTTTTTAATAATCTTTTATTTTTTTATTATTGTTTTATCTTTCAACACTTTTACCCTCTCTTCTTCTTTCTTGTTTTATTCCTTCTTCCTTTCTTTAAAAACCTACTACTTTTTTCTCCCTTCTGCTGCCCTTTTTTTTTCTCTTTCTTTTCGACCTCCTCCCACCCAAGTGAGACAGAAGAATTTGAATGGAGGAAAGACCAGAGTGGGATTCAAAGAGAGGGCATCCCAACAGTAGAGACAGAGAGACAAAATTCACTTTGCTATAACAGAAAAACTACAAGTTACTGCATATTTGTATTTTTTTCATTATTTTGCCATTATTCTCACATCTTTTATTTTAATATTATCTCTGTATTCCTCCTCTTTCTGTATAGTCTTCTTTACCTTGGCTGGTTATATTGTATCACTTGACAGGTTTCCCCTGTCCCCTGAACCATAGTGTATTGCTAATTTACTGTCCTTTACATCCCCTTCCCCAGTTAGCACACTATTGAAGGTCCAATACTTCCCAATCTTGGTATATCATAGAGTCTGTCATACGACTGTTGCTCTAATATTATTGTAAATAATAAATGTTGCATGCTGTTGTAAATACTACACAACACCCCCCCCACACACACACACACAGATCTTAGCCCACTACATTGTTGCCTGAACTATAATACTGCAGTGGATGACTCTGTTCTCTCTCATGCTACACCTATTTACTATCCCTACGCTAACCTTACCTCAGAATATGACCTCCCTCAATTTCACTCCTTTCTGGATCCAAATCACAGGCCTCCCCTCCCCAACAAGAGCCTTGTCTTTCTTCCACACTCTCTAAAAAGTAGCTACATAGGTTGAAGATTACAGTTATCACTGGACACAATCGGGGGATCACCTATCTCTTCATAATTGGCTGCTATTGTAAATATCACAGAATACTCTTCTGCTGTCATAAACCAGTTTGCCTTCCTCTCCAAATGATCACACACAAAAAAGAGCAGATGGAAGTGGTAAACACCACAATACCCAAAGGAAGAGGAAACCCAACAACAAAGGAACCACCAAAAGATAACAACAGAGGAAAGTGAAGGAGGGAGTAGAAACCATGCAAAACTCAACCCAAGACCTACGACACAACTAAAAAGCGGAGAAACTACCCAGGGAAAACAACTGAACAAGAGCAAAAGAGAATCCTCAAAATCCCATACACGTAGAAGAAAATAGCTTCAACGTCACCCACCCTCACCAGCACAGCAAATTAAAACGGGTACTGGACAGAGGGACCATCAGTTCACCAGCTGGTGGGAAGGACCCACAAAAAAAGACCCAGAAAAAACAAACACCTAAAGACAAACTCAAAGCCAATGTAAAGGACAGACCAAGACCAGAGATCTGGCGTGATCAAGGAGACTACACCACTGAGTCTCACAGGTATTGTACCACAGAAGTGCACACCATAAATCCAGGAAGCCAGAACAAATCAATTTAAGAAGCTGAAGCTAACAAGAACAGTCTAACAAAAAATGAGAGGACAAAGAAACAACCCTCCCAATGAAAGGAAAGGAGGAAGCCTCAGAAAGAATGCTAGATGAAATAGAGGCAAGTCACCTATCTGATATTGAATTTAAAACACTGGTTATCAGGAAGTTCAAAGAGCTCACAATGAGATACCAGAAACTGCAGGGGAGATACAATGAACTCACTGCAAACTGTAACAACAGGGAAAAAATAGAAACTACTAGCAAAGTCCAAGAAGAAACAAAGAATACAATTTTGGAGCTGAACACAGTGGAAGGAATCAAAAGCAGGATCAATGAAGCAGAAGATAGGATCAGTGAGTTTGAGGACAAAGTAGAAAAAAATGCCCAGAAAGAGCAAGAAAAAAAAAAAGAGGCTCAGAAAGAATGAAGAGGGATTAAGAGAAGTGCAAGAAAATATGAAACGTAATAATATCCGAATAATAGGGATACCAGAAGGAGAAGAAGAAGAGCAAGGGATAGGAAATCTACTTGAAAAAGTAATGATGGAAAACTTCCCTAATTTGATGAGAGAAAAAGTAGCACAAATCCAGGAAACAACAGAAAGTCCCAATCAAGAGGAACCCAAAGAGGCCCACTTCCAGACACATCATCATTAAAATGGCAAAATTTCAAGACAAAGAGAGAATCTTAAAGGCAGCAAAGGAGAAAAAAGAAAGTAACATACAAGGGAGCCCCCTAAACTTTTAGCTGCTGACTTCTTAATGGAAACACTCCAAGCAAGAAGAGAAAGGCAAGAAATATTCCAAGTAATGAGAACCAGAGGCCTTCAACCAAGGTTACTTTATCCAGCAAGGCTCTCAATCAACCTAGAAGACCAAATAAAAAATTTCCAAGACAAAAGAAGTCTAGAAAAATATACCTCCACCAAGCCAGCTCTGCAAGAAATACTAAAAGGTCTGCTTTAAGGAAAGAAAGAAAAAGAGAGAGACAATAAGAAGCACAGGTATAAAAATGACAATGAATAAATACCTATCAATAATACCCTTAAACATAAATGGATTAAATGCTCCAATCAAGAGACATAGAATAGCTGAATGGATAAGAAAGCATGACCCACACATATGCTGCCTACAAGAGACCCACCTCAGGGCAAAAGACCATCACAGACTAAAAGTGAAAGGCTGGAAACAAATTTTCCAAGCAAACGAACAAGAAAAAAAAAAGCCAGGGTAGCAATTCTCATATCAGACAAAATAGACTTCAGAAAAAAAGGGCCATCAAGAGAGACCCAGAAGGTCGCTTCATAATGCTCAAGGGAAAAATCCACCAAGAAGACATAAACATTGTAAATATACTTGCACCCAACATAGGAGCACCGAAATATATAAAGAAAATCTTACAGGACTTCAAGATAGATATTGACAGCAACACAATTATAGTTGGGGATTTTAACACCCCATTGCAAAAAATGAACAGATCTTCCAAACAAAATATCAACAAAGATATTGTGGCATTAAACAACACCCTAGATGCAATGGACTTAACTGATATATATATATAGAGTCCTTCATCCCAAAGAAGCTAAATACACATTCTTTTCAAATGTGCATGGGACATTTTCAAAGATAGACCACATGATAAATCACAAAAGGAGCCTCAACAAATTTAAGAAAATTGAAATTATCCTGAGCATTTTCTCCAATCACAAGGGACTGAAACTGGAAACCAACCCCATGAAAAAAGACTAAAAACATTCAAAATCATAGACATTGAACAGCATGCTATTAAACAACGAATGGGTCAAGAATGAAATTAGGGAAGAAATCAAAAAGTTTCTGGAAACAAATGAAAATGAACTCATGACAACCCAAAACTTATGGGACACAGCGAAGGCAGTCCTGGGAGGGGAGTTCATAGCAATAGAGGCCCACCTAAGAAAGATAGAAACATTTCAAACAAACAACCTAACCTTATGCCTATAAGAACTTGAGGAACAACCACAAAGACAGCCCAGAGCGAGTAGAAGGAAGGAAATAACCAGGATCAGAGCAGAATTAAATGACACAGAGACTAAAAGCACAATTCTAAAAACCAATGAATCCAGGAGCTTGTTTTTTGAAAAGAAAAACAAAATAGACAAGCCTTTAAGCAGGCTCATCAAGAAGAGAGAGGACCCAAATAAACACAATCAGAAATGAAAGAGGAGAGATTACAAGTGATAACACAAAAATACAAAGGATTGTAAGAAATTACTATGAAGAACTGTATGCCAAGAAATTTGAAAACCTAGGGGAAATGGACACATTTCTAGAAGAATACAATCTTCCCAAACTTAATGAAGTACAGGTAGAAAGTCTCAACAGACCAATAACAGCAGATAAAATTGAAGCAGTAATAAAAAATCTCTGAAAGCACAAAAGCCCTAGACCAGATGGCTTCACAGATATCTACAAAGCATTTAAGGAAGAGCTAACCCCTATGCTTTACAGACTATTCCAAAAAATCTAAAATGATGCAGGACTCCCAAACTCTTTCTATGAAGCCAGCATCATCCTAATCCCCAAATCAGATAAACACACACCAAAGAAAGAAAACTTCAGGCTAATATTGCTGATGAACATAGACCCTAAAAATCCTCAACAAAATAGTGGCAAACTGCATCCAACAATACATTAAAAAGATCATTCACCATGACCAAGTGGGATTCATCCCAGGGATGCAAGGATGGTTCAATAATCGCAAATCAGTAAATGTAATACATGATATAAACAAAAGCAAGCACGAAACCCACATGATCATATCAATACATTCAGAAAAAGCTTTTGTTAAGGTACAGCACCCATTTATGATAAAAACACTCAGCAAAGTGGGAATAGAGGGAGCATTCATCAATCTAATAAAGGCCATATATTAGAGACCTACAGCCAACATCATACTCAATGGGCAAAAACTAAAAGCTTTTCCATTAAGATGAAGAACAAAACAAGGTTGTCCACTTTCACCACTTCTATTCAATATAGTATTGGAAGTTTTAGCCACAGTGATAAGACAAGAAAAGGAAATAAAAGGCATCCAAATCAGAAAGGAGGAACACAACTGTTACTGTTTGCAGATGACATGATAGTGTACATGGGAAATCCTATAGACTCTACCCAACAACTACTCAACCTAATAAATGAATTTGGAAAAACAGTGGGATACAAAATCAATATCCAAAAATCAAAGGCATTTTTGTATGCCAATGATGAATCAACAGAAGCAGAAATCAAGAAATATATTTCATTTGATATAGCAAAAAGAAAAATAAAATACCTAGGGATAAACCTAATCAAAGAAGTAAAATACCTGTATGCAGAAAACTACACAACACTAAAGAAAAATCAAGGAAGACACAAACAAATGGAAACATATACCATTTTCACTGATTGGAAGAATTAGCATCATCAGAATGTCTATACCACCCAAAGCAATGTACAGATTCAATGCAATACCTATTAAAGTATCAGTGACATACTTCACCGACATAGAAGAAACACTTCAAAAATTTATATGGAACCATAAACAACCCTTAATAGCAGCTGCAATTTTGAGAAAGAAGAACAAAGGCAGAGGGATCACAATACTTGACACCAAACTGTATTACAAGGCCACTGCAATCAAAACATCATGGTACTGGCATAAAAACTGGCACATTGATTAATGGAAGTGAACAGAGAGCCAAGAAATAAACCCAAATCTCTAGGGGCAAGTAATGTTCAACAAAGGGGGCAGCAACATAAAATGAACTAATAATAGCCTCTTCAAAAAATGGTGTTGGGAGAACTGGACAGCTATATTCCAAAAAATTAAATTCTATCACCAACTTACACCATACACAAAAATCAATTCAAGGTGGATAAAGGACTTAAATAGAAGCTGTGACACCATTAAACTCCTAGAAGAGAACATAGGCAAGAAAATCTCAGATATTTCACAAAATAACTTTTTTACTGATATGTCCCCCAGAGCAAGAGACACAAAGGAAAGAATAAACAAATGGAATCTCATCAAAATAAAAAAGTTTTGAATGGCTAAAGAAAACACTATTAAAAATAAAAGAAAATCCAACTGTATGGGACAACATATTTGCCAATGATACTTCAGAAATGGGTTTAATCTCCAAAATACAAAGAATTCACATGACTTCACTGTAAGAAGACAAGCAACCCAATTGAAAAGTGGGCAAAGGACTTGTACAGACATTTCTCTAAGGAGTACATGAAGAAGATCCAGGGACACATGAAAAGATGCTCCATATCACTAGCTATCAGAGAGATGCAAATTAAAACCACAATGAGATACCCATTTACACTGGTCAGATGGCCATCACAAACAAAGCAACAAACAATAAATGTTGGAGAGGTTGTGGGGAAGAGGGGACCCTAATCCATTGTTGGTGGGGTTGCAGACTGATACAACCACTGTGGAAAACAGTATGGAATTTTACAGAAAAACTAAAAATGGACCTGCCTTTTGATCCAGCAATTGAACTCCTGGGATTATATCCTAAGAACCCTAAAACACCAATCCAAAAGAACCTATGCACCCCAATGTTCATAGCAGCACAATTTGCAATAGCCAAGAGCTGGAAGCAACCTATGTACCCATCAGTAAATGAATCGATCAAAAAATTATGGTACATATACACAATGGAATTTTATGCAGCAGAAAGAAAGGAGGGGCTACAACCCTCTGCAACAGCATGGATAGAACTGTAAAGTATTATGCTGAGTGAAATAAGCCAGTCATTGAAAGACAAATACCATATGATCTCACCTTTAACAGGAAGCTAAACAATAAAACAAACAAGCAAGCAAAAGAAAAACAAAGACACTGAAATAGAGAACAAGGGGATGGTGGGGAGAGCAGAGGAGAGGGGAGGGAATTTCAGGGGGCAAAGGACAAGGATTTACAGGAACTAATATAAAGGACACATAGACAACAACTAAGGGGGTGGAAATGGGAGGGAGTTTGGAAGCACTGGCTGGGGGGGTGGGCTGGGAATGGAATAAATACAGAAAACTGTTCTTGAACAATAATTAAATTTAAAAAATCCATTGGTTACCAATTAGGGAGGCAAGAGAAAGCAAATCAAGAAACCTCTGGAGTTTCACAAAAAGTGAAATGATAAACACATATTTCTTTTACATAGGTTGATACACAACAATTAACATTCAACAGTTAAGATAACTGTAACAATAGAAATTTTTGTCTCTGCTCTGGTGTGGTGTTTGCACTTTGAGGGGTCTGGAGAAAAGAAAATCTGAAATTCCAAAAGTATGTTATCATAGATGCAATAAGACAATAGATAGTCTAAATTAAGGCAAAGATTATCTTTTGTCAGTAAAGACTCTAGACTAGGATATGACTGCCTGCCATGACCTGGTTTTAGTTAAAAACTTTTAATTCAGGCTATCATTTGTGGTTACTTTAGGTCTCTGAGTTGATAAGGCTGCCACTCATCTATCCCCTGAACTAGTAAGGTTTAGTATTCCCTAACTAATATCCCCTGAGCTAGTAAGGTTTAGTATGTGGCCCCTTTCCAGCCACCTAATCCCTTTTGGCATAAACCAATCTAAAAGTTGCATTAATGACCAACTTTTTTATTGGGTAACAAGGTAGTCTCTGTTTCAGCAATCATCTTGTTGAGCAGAGTGTACTCCTAAAGAGAGGGAACAAGAGCATAATCTTGGATGAAAAAAGACCTAATATTTTCTCAAAAGTGAAAATTAGGTAAGCAGGAGGCAGTCAGGTCCTATGGGACTTTAAAAAAACACTCTGGATTATTCCTAATTTATAAGGTGTCATAATCCAAATTATGTTCTCTGTCAGTTTTCTACATTTTGCATCTCATATAACATTTACTTATAGTTTGAGGGCACAACATACACCTTTTCAGTTTTCATAATCTAACCATGAGATGGATTCCCATTTCTATGGTCTATGTAATTCCCATTGGGAGCACTCAGGTGTTGTTATTAATATGATTTTTTCAATTTGTGAAATTGGAAATTGTAACCTTAAGGTTTAATTGGGACATAAAATTTAAGAACACAATAGTATAAATTATAATTACCATATAAAAACTCAGAGGCCAGGAGAACAATAAGAGTTTTATAATTAAATTTCCTGTGCCTCAGCAACAGTTACAAAGGGTAACATTTTATAGTCATTTCAGCTTTTATTTGAATTAATATAGTTGGTAGTCTTTCTTGAGTTAGAACCTAAGCACGTTCAGGGAAAACTATTTTCTTTTAACTTATTCTAATGATATACACAGCTCTTTTATTTATTTTACAACAACATTTCTTCTAAATTACAAAACAGAAACCATAAAAAGTACATTGTTAATGACACAAAAGTTATCTTATATATCAGCAACTAACAGTTGGGTCATATACACAAAGTTTGAGAAAAGTCTAAAGAACATGTATAAGTATTATTATTAATATTAGTAGAGTCATAAAGACAATCAAACAAATAAAGTTAAACATCAACTTACCAGTATATAGGCCTTTTCTATGTTTTGGCATCTCTGCTATAGGTGTAGATGAATGTCAGAGATAAGGGCAATTGCTCATTTGTGGTTAGGTACCTGATAAGGTCCCCTCCAGCAATGTTGGAGAGATTCTCTAATTTTTTTTTCAATGGGCAAAAATTTCTTGGCTTTAAGTCATGTCTTTTAAAATCTTCATCTACTGGGAGTGCACTGTGAAATGTTGATGTAACTGAATGAAGAATGAAGTTCAGCTGCCCACCACCACAAAAGGCAAATTCTAGAGGCAGAAATTGCTGATATAGGGAAGAAGTTTTTATTTGGTTGTTGAACAATCTGAGAGAATGAGGCACTCCCCATTTCAAAGCTCATCTTCTCCACAATTTCCAGACAAAGCCCTGTCATCATCTGGAAGACCAGAACTAAAGCCAGTGTCCAGAATTCCTGCACAATTTTAATGTACTTTCCTTTAAAGCCTGCAGGCAATTGCTAAGTGGTCATCCAGGTAGCTTAGCTTGTTCCAAGATAATGTCTGGTTTCAGGATATCTCCTGCTTCTGAAAGGGAGAGCACAGAAGTACAAAGACAGATGCTTCACCAGGTGAGAGAGAGAGTGAGAGACAGAGAGAGAGAGAATAAGAGAGAGAGAGAGAAGAGAAGAGGAGACAAGAGGAGAGAAGGGAAAGAAAGAGAGGAACTCCTTCATGGAGGCCATGGGCCATGTGACCTTAGCAGTCACATGGCCCATGGCAAGAGCAAGCCAGTGCACCATCCAAGCACAGGTCCCAATCAGTGACCAATGGGCAAGAGATTGATTCTTTCTTCCTCTAGGACTATATTTAGTTGGGGTTTTGGACAGGCCACATGATTTCACAGAATGACCAATTAATTACCCAAACTTTCATGTGTTTTGGGTAAGTCCACATCCCAACCAATTCCTTCTTTCCCCAGGGTATACCCACAAGCCTCTTTGGTCCATCCTCTCCCTTACAAAAAGCTACAGTAGTAGTAATAATAGTTTTTAGTCACTGAAAATCAACCTTTAGGATTCCAATATTTTATCTCATGTACATGTTAAAGTATAAGTAATTAAGCCCATACAAGTAAGACTGCTTTTTGATTGAGTCTTAGCCATATCTGTTTGCTTAAAACAAAGGTTCCCCTTTTGTTGCCATATCCTCTTTTCCTCTGCATCTGTCTATTAAAAAAATAAAAGAAAGTATTTTATTGGTTTAATAGAAAGCAAAGAGTATTTTCAGGTCTGAAAGCCTAATGATGCCTGTTTAACTGTAGCATCAGCTAAAAAATTTAATTTTTCTTCCATGGTGTCTGCTTTAGGAAATCTTGGAATTTTGGTAATTGCCATTGTTTCAATTTCTGTGTAACACCAGATAATTTTGCAATCTATTTTTCATGATTTGTTGCCAACACTGAGAAAATTAGGAAGCTTCATTGCTTCAACAATATTCTAAAATTGTAAGCTATACCAAAGGTATAGCTATTGTAAGCGTAAATATTGGCTATTTGATCTTTGCCCAATTGACAAGTTTAAGTTAGAAAAATGAATTAAGCTTGCTGGACAGGTCTTATTCAAGTAAATAAGAACTTTGAATTATGTCTACCATCTTTATCTTGGCAACATCCCTGTTTTTCTTTCAAAGACACATTGTAAACCAAATTAAGTCAGTGTTATCAAGGAGTTTCTTACAAACCAGCTATGGCCAATTTTTTTTTTTTAGCACCAAGGACTGGTTTCATGGAAGACAATTCTTCCATGGACTGGGGTAGGGGGAACAGGAAGCAGAGCTCAGGCTTAATGTCAACGAAGCTTGGCTCTCTCACCCATTGCTTACCTGTGGGCCAGTTCCTAATAGGCCACAGACTGGTACTGGTCCATAGCTCATGGTTTGGGGGGGCCTCTGTTATAAACCATTCCTAGGACCAAGAATGTTGTCAGTAAGCAAAATGCACTTGTGAATATCTTCATCCTGGAAAGAAAGTACCAAAGTTGTTGTGTTTAAGACTGCTATATCAAGTTCAAGTAAAATTAGGTGCATAAGGCAAGAGCCAATCAACTGACAAGAACTGTTGAATATGATGAAAATTCAGGGGAGATTGAACAGAGTTAGAAACATAAACAAAAGAAAGGCTATAACTATCTCTTTTTTGTTTGTTTGTTTTCATAAAATATCTATGCAGAGATTGACCCCTTTGGTTACTGTTTCTAATTGCTGACTATGACATCCTATAGGCCTATGATGATCTTTATGTTTTTGAATTAAAACTTCTAATTTTTTTTTCTTAAACTGTTTGAATTAAGGGGTCCTGGCATAAGCACTTTAGATAATCTTTAGAGATTTTATAGTTTGTTTCCATTCTGGGTTTCACTGAATTTTATTAGATCAATTAGACTTTAGTAGATCATATAGAGGCTGGAATATTAATAAAAATTTGGAATCCAATTGTGACAACATCCAGTCAAACCCAGAAATCTTCTTAGCTGCATATTTGTTTTGAAAGAGGAAAAGATAAGATTCCTCTGAGTCTCACAGGGTTAATTAATAGTCTATATTTAGATATTAGATAACCAAAGTATTTTACCTAGGGTGAACAGAATCAGAGCTTGCCTTTCGATGTCATATATCCCTTTATACCTAGTTGTTGTAATAGGTAAATTGTTTCTTTTGGGACTCTAGTAATTTCATGGAGCATAAACTAAATCTTCCATATATTGAATTAGAATAAAAAACATAGGAAAATTAATATCATTTAAATATGCTTTTAATATCTAAGAAAATAGATATGACTCTCTCTCTCTCTCTCTCTCTCTCTCTCTCTCTCTCTCTCTCTCTCTCTCTCTATATATATATATATATATATATATATATATATATATATATATATATATATATACCCCTGGGGCATTACTGTCCAAGTAAACTTATAATCTTCCCAAGTGAAAGCAAATATATATTTCTATTTCTATTTTCCTTTGTTTTTTACAGAAATGCTTGACAAGGCACTACATAAATATATTACTGAAAATTATTGGCAGTCCACAGGAAGAGCTGATAATATGCTACATGGATTTATAACTACAGGATTTGTAAATAACCTCTTTATTTATAGCTATGAGATTTTGTACCAATCTCTATCTTTGCCCATTCAGTTTCTTTTTTTTAATTAATTTTATTTAGTTACTTTTCAAGTACAGTTTTTTGTCTATTTCTCCCATCCCAGCCTCCCCCGCCCATTGCTCCCAACCTCCCTCCCATTTCCACCAGCCTAGTTCTCGTACCTGGGTGCTTCCTATTTGTTCCTCCAAATCCCTCGCCCTTTGTTCCCCTTAACTTCCCTTCCTTCTACCCTCTGGTCACTGTCCCCTTGTTCTCTATTTCAGTGCCTTTGTGTTGTTTTTTTTTCTGCTTGCTTGTTTGTTTTCTTGTTTAGCTTCCTGTTAAAGGTGAGATCATATGGTATTTGTCTTTCAGCACCTGGCCTATTTCACTCAGCATAATGCTTTCCAGTTCCATCCATGTTGTTGCAAAACATAGGAGCTCCTTCTTTCTCTCTGCAGCATAGAATTCCATTGTGTATATGTACCACAATTTTGGATCCATTCATTTACTGATGGGCACCTAGGTTGCTTCCAACTCTTGGCTATTGTAAATTGTGCTGCTATGAACATTGTGGTACATAGGTTCTTTGACATTGATGTTTTAGGATTCTTAGGATATAATCTCAGCAGTGGAATTGCTGGGTTAAAAGGCAGGTCGATTTTTATTTTTCTGAGAAAATTCCATACAGTTTTTCATAATGGTTGTACCAGTCTGCAATCCCACCAACAATGGATTAGGGTCCCCTCTTCCCCACAACCTCTCCAACATTCGTTGTTTGTTGCTTTGTTTATGATAGCCATCCTGACTGGTGTAAAGTGGTATCTCATTGTGGTTTTACTTTGCATCTCTCTGATAGCTAATGATATTGAGCATCTCTTTATGTGTCTCTGAATGTTCTGTATTTCCTCCTTGGAGAAGTGTTTGTTCAAGTCCTTTTCCCACTTTATAATTGGGTTGGGTGTCTTCCTAGAGTGGAGTCGTGTAAGGTCTTTGTATATTTTGAGGTTAAACCTTTGTCTGAGGTATCATTGGCAAATATGTTTTCCCATACAGTTGGTTCTCTTGCTAATTTAATACTGTTCTGTTTAGCCACACAGAAGCTTTTTATTTTGATGAGATCCCATTTGTTTATTCTTTCCTTTATATTCCTTGCTCTAGGGGACATACCAGTAAAAAAGTTGCTGTGTGAAATATCTGAGATTTTCTTGCCAATGTTCTCCTCTAGGACTTTAATGGGGTCACGGCTTACATTTAAGTCTTTCATCCACCTTGAATTTATTTTGGTGTATGGTGTAAGTTGGTGCTCAAGTTTCATTTTTTTGCATGTAGCTATCCAGTTCTCCCGACAACATTTGTTGAAGAGGCTATCTTTACTCTATTTTATGTTACTGCCCCCTTTGTCAAATATTAATTGACTGTAGAGAGTTGGGTTGATTTCTGGGCTCTCTGTTTTGTTCCATTGGTCTATGTGCCTGTTTTTATGCCAGTACCAGGCTGTTTTGATTACAGTGGCCTTGTAATACAGTTTGATATCAGGTATTGTGATCCCTCCTACTTTGTTCTTCTTTCTCAAAAGAGCAGCTGCTATTCGGGCTTGTTTATGGTTCCATATAAATTTCTGAAGTGTTTGTTCTATGTCTGTGAAATATGCCATTGGTACTTTAATAGGTATTGCATTGTATCTGTACATTGCTTTGGGTAGTATGGAAATTTTGATGATGTTAATTCTTGCAATCCATGAACCCAGTGTATGTTTCCATTTGTTTATGTCTTCCTTGATTTCTTTCTTCAGGGCTGTGTAGTTTTCTGCATACAGGTCTTTTAATTCTTTGATCAGGTTTATTCCTAGGTATTTTATTCTTCTTTTTGCTATATCAAATGAAATATTTTTCTTGATTTCTGCTTCTGCTGATTCACTGTTGGTATACAAAAATGCCTTTGATTTCTGGATATTGACTTTGTAACCAGGTGTTTTGCCAAATTCATTAATTAGTTTGAGCAGTTTTTGGGTAGAGTCTAGGATTTTCCATGTACACTATCATGTCATCTGCAAACAGTGACAGTTTTGCTTCCTACTTTCCTATTTGGACGCCTTTTATTTCCTTTTCTTGCCTGATTGCTGTGGCTAAAACTTCCAATACTATATTGAATAGAAGTGGTAAAAGTGGACATCCTTGTCTTGTTCCTGATCTTAGTGGAAAAGCTTTTAGTTCTTTCCCATTGAGTACGATATTGGCTGTAGGTCTCTCATATATGGCTTTTATTATTTTGAGAAATGCTCCCTGTATTCCCACTTTGTTGAGTGTTTTTATCATAAATGGGTGTTGTACCTTATCAAAAGCTTTTTCTGAATCTATTGATATGATCATGTGATTTTTGTCTTTGCTTTTGTTTATGTGATGTATTACATTTACTGATTTGGGAATATTGAGCCATCCTTGCATCCCTGGAATGAATCCCACTTGGTCTTGGTTTATGACCTTTTTAATATATTGTTGGATACGATTTGCCAATATTTTGTTGAGGATTTTAGCGTCTATGTTCATCAGCGATATTGGCCTGAAGTTTTCTTTCTTTGTTGTGTCTCTCTCTGGTTTCTGGAATTAAAGTGATGGTGGCTTTATAAAAAGAATTTGGGAGTTTTCCATTCTTTTGGATTTTTTTGAAATAGTCTGCGGAGAATAGGGGTTAGCTCTTCCTTAAATGCTTTGTAGAATTCTCCTGTGAAACCATCTGGTCCAGGGCTTTTGCGTGATGAGAGTTTTTTGATTACTGCTTCAGTTTCTTTTGCTGTTACTGGTGTATTTAGATTTTCTGCTTCTTTTTCACTGAGTTTTGGAAGATTGTATTTTTCTAGAAAAATGTCCATTTCCCCCAGGTTTTCAAATTTCTTGGCATACAGTTCTTCATTGTAATTTCTTACAATCTCTTCTATTTCTGTGGTATCAGTTGTAGTCTCTCCTCTTTCATTTCTCATTGTGTTTATTTGTGTCCGTTTTCTTCTTTTCTTAATGAGCCTACTTAAAGGCTTGTCTATTTTGTTTATCTTTTCAAAGAACGAACTCCTGGATTCATTGATCCTTAAAATTGTGCTTTTAGTTTCTATGTCACTTAATTCTGCTTTAATCTTGGTTATCCTTCCTTCTGCTTACTCTGGACTGTCTTTGTTGTTGTTCCTCAAGTTCTTGCAGGTGTAGAGTTAGGTTGTATGTTTGAAATGTTTCTGTCTTCTTTAGGTAGGCCTGTATTGCTATAAACTTCCCTCTCAGGACTGCCTTCGCTGTGTCCCACAAGTTTTGGGTTGTTGTGAGATCATTTTTTTTAAAATTTTATTTAGTTACTTTTCAAGTACATTTATTTTTCTCCTCTTCCCCCCCCCGCCCGGTCTCCCCCCCTCCCTCCCATTCCCCCTCCCCAGTCCTCCTCTCTGTGTCTTTCATACTTGTTCCTCAAAATCCCTCCCCCTTTTTCCCCTTAAGTTCCCTTCCCTCTCCCCTCTGGTCGCTTCCCACTTGTTCTCTATTTCAGCGTCTTTGTTTTTATTGTTTGCTTGTTTATTTTATTCTTTAGCTTCCTGTCAAAGGTGAGATCATATGGTATTTGTCCTTCAATGCCTGGCCTATTTCACTCAGAATAATGCTTTCCAGTTCCATCCATGTTGTTGCAAAAGGTAGTAATTCCTTCTTTCTCTCTGCTGCATAAAATTCCATGGTGTATATGTACCACAATTTTTGGATCCATTCATTTACTGATGGGCACCTAGGTTGCTTGCAACTCTTGGCTATTGTAAATTGTGCTGCTATGAACATTGTGGTGCATAGGTTCTTTGAAATTGATGTTTTAGGATTCTTGGGGTATAATCCTAGCAGTGGAATTGCTGGGTCAAAAGGCAGGTCAATTTTTATTTTTCTGAGAAAATTCCATACTGTTTTCCATAATGGTTGTTCCAGTCTACAATCCCACCAACAGTGAACCAAGGTCCCCTTTTCCCCACACCCTCTCCAACATTTGTTGTTTGTTGCTTTGTCTATTATAGCCATCCTGACTGGTGTAAAGTGGTATCTCATTGTGGTTTTAATTTGCATCTCTCTGATAGCTAACGATATTGAGCAGCTCTTCATGTGTCTCTGCATATTCTGTATGTCCTCTTTAGAGAAGTGTCTGTTCAAGTCCTTTTCCCATTTTTTAATTGGGTTCGATGTCTTCCTAGAGTGGAGTCGTGTAAGTTCTTTGTATATTTTGGAGATTAAACCTTTGTCTGAGGTATCATTGGCAAATATGTTTTCCCATACAGTTGGTTGTCTTTTTAATTTAATACTGTTTTCTTTAGCCATGCAGAAGCTTTTTATTTTGATGAGATCCCATTTGTTTATTCTTTCCTTTATATTCCTTGCTCTAGGGCACATATCCGTAAAAATGTTGCTGCGTGGAATATCTGAGATTTTCTTGCCAATGTTCTCCTCTAGGACTTTAATGGTGTCATGGCTTATATTTAAGTCTTTTATCCACCTTGAATTTATTTTGGTGTATGGTGTAAGTTGGTGCTCAAGTTTCATTTTTTTTCCACATAGCTGTCCAGTTCTCCCAACACCATTTGCTGAAGAGGCTATCTTTACTCCATTTTATGTTACTGCCCCCTTTGTCGAATATTAATTGACTGTAGAGGGTTGGGTTGATTTCTGGGCTCTCTGTTCTGTTCCATTGGTCTATGTGCCTGTTTTTATGCCAGTACCAGGCTGTTTTGATTACAGTGGCCTTGTAATACAGTTTGATATCAGGTATTGTGATCCCTCCTACTTTGTTCTTCTTTCTCAAAAGAGCAGCTGCTATTTGGGCTCGTTTATGATTCCATATAAATTTTTGAAGTGTTTGTTCTATGTCTGTGAAATACGCCATTGGTACTTTAATAGGTATTGCATTGAATCTGTATATTGCTTTGGGTAGTATGGACATTTTGATGATGTTAATTCTTCCAATCCATGAACACGGTATATGTTTCCATTTGTTTGTGTCTTCCATGATTTCTTTCTTCAGTGCTGTGTAGTTTTCTGCATACAGGTCTTTTACCTCTTTGGTTAGGTTTATTCCCAGATATTTTATTTTTCTTTTTGCTATATCGAATGGGATTTTTTCCTTGATTTCTGCTTCTGCTGATTCATTGTTTGTATACAAAAATGCCTTTGATTTCTGGATATTGACTTTGTATCCTGCTGTTATGCCAAATTCATTAATTAGTTTGAGCAGTTTTTGGGTAGAGTCTATAGGATTTTCCATGTACACTATCATGTCATCTGCAAACAGTGACAATTTTGTTTCCTCCTTTCCTATTTGGATGCCTTTTATTTCCTTTTCCTGCCTGATCGCTGTGGCCAAAACTTCTAATACTATATTGAATAGAAGTGGTGAAAGTGGACATCCTTGTCTTGTTCCTGATCTTAGTGGAAAAGCTTTTAGTTTTTCTCCATTGAGTATGATATTGGCTGTAGGTTTCTCATAAATGGCCTTTATTATATTGAGGAATGTTCCCTCTATTCCCATTTTGCTGAGTGTTTTTATCATAAATGGGTGTTATACCTTATCGAAAGCTTTTTCTGCATCTATTGATATGATCATGTGGTTTTTGTCTTTGCTTTTGTTTATGTGATGAATTACATTTACTGTTTTGCGAATGTTGAACCATCCTTGCATCCCTGGGATGAATCCCACTTGGTCAGGGTGTATAATCTTTTGGATATATTGTTGGATGCGATTTGCCAATATTTTGTTGAGGATTTTAGCATCTATGTTCATCAGCGATATTGGCCTGAAGTTTTCTTTCTTTGTTTTATCTCTATCTGGTTTTGGAATTAGGATGATGCTGGCTTCATAAAAGGAGTTAGGGAGTTTTCCATCCTTTTGGATTTTTTGGAATAGTCTGTGAAGAATGGGGGTTAGCTCTTCCTTAAATGCTTTGTAGAATTCTCCTGTGAAGCCATCTGGTCCAGGGCTTTTGTGTGATGGGAGTTTTTTGATTACTGCTTCAATTTCTTTTGCTGTTATTGGTCTATTCAGGTGTTCTACTTCTCTTTCATTGAGTTTTGGGAGATTATATTTTTCTAGAAATGTGTCCATTTCCCCTAGGTTCTCAAATTTCTTGGCATACAGTTCTTCATAGTAATTTCTTACAATCCTCTCTATTTCTGTGGTATCAGTTGTAATCTCTCCTCTTTCATTTCTGATTGTGTTTATTTGTGTCCGTTCCCTTCTTTTCTTGATGAGCCTACTTAAAGGCTTGTCTATTTTGTTTATTTTTTCAAAGAACCAACTCCTGGATTCATTGATCTTTAGAATTGTACTTTTAGTCTCTATGTCATTTAGTTCTGCTCTGATCGTAGTTATTTCTTTCCTTCTACTTGCTTTGGGCTGTTTTTGTTGTTGTTCCTCGAGTTCTTGCAGGCGTAGAGTAAGTTCATTTGTTTGAAATGTTTCTGTTTTCTTTAGGTAGGCCTGTATTGCTATAAACTTTCCTCTCAGGACTGCCTTGGCTGTATCCCATAAGTTTTGGGTTGTTGTGTGATCATTTTCATTTGTTTCCAGAAACTTTTTGATTTCTTCCCTAATTTCATTCTTGACCCATTCATTGTTTAATAGCATACCGTTCAGTCTCCATGATTTTGGGTGTTTTGGGTTTTTTCCTTTGGGGTTGGTTTCCAGTTTCAGTCCCTTATGGTCAGAGAAAATGCTTGGTATGATTTCAATATTCTTGAATTTGTTGAGGCTTGTTTTGTGCCCTATCATGTGATCTATCTTTGAGAATGTCCCATGTGCATTTGAAAAGAATGTGTATTTAGCTTCTTTGGGGTGAAGAGCTCTGTATATATCATTTAGGTCCATTTCATCAAGGGTGTTGTTTAATGCCGCAATGTCTTTGTTGATATTTTGTTTGGAAGATCTGTCCATTTTTGATAGTGGGGTGTTAAAATCCCCCACTATAATTGTGTTGCTGTCTATATCTTTCTTGAATTCCTCTAAGATTTTCCTTATATATTTTGGTGTTCCTATGTTGGGTGCATATATATTTATGATGTTAATGTCTTCTTGGTGGATTCTTCCCTTGAGTATTATGAAGTGACCTTCTGGGTCACTCTTTATGGCTCTTTTTTTGAAGTCTATTTTGTGTGATATGAGAATTGCTACCCCAGCTTTTTTTTCTTGTCCATTTTCTTGGAAAATTTGTTTCCAGCCTTTGATTTTTAGTCTGTGATGGTCTTTTGTCCTGAGGTGGGTCTCTTATAGGTAGCATATGTGTGGGTCATACTTTCTTATCCATTGAGCTATTCTGTGTCTTTTGATTGGAGCATTTAATCCATTTACATTTAAGGTTATTATTGATAGGTACTTATTCATTGCCATTTTTGTACCTGTGTTCCTCTCTGTCTGTCTCTTTTCCTTCCTTTCCTTAAAGCAGACCTTTTAGTATTTCTTGTAGAGCTGGCTTGGTGGCAGCAAATTCTTTTAGACTTCTTTTGTCTTGGAAGCTCTTTATTTGGCCTTCTATCTTGATTGAGAGCCTTGCTGGGTAAAGTAGCCTTGGTTGTAGGCCTCTGTTTCTCATTACTTGGAATATTTCTTGCCAATCTCTTCTTGCTTGGAGTGTTTCCATTGAGAAGTCAGTGGCTAACCTTATTGGGATGCCCTTGTATGTTATTTCTTTTTTCTCCCTTGCTGCCTATAAGATTCTCTCTTTGTCTTGGAACTTTGCCATTTTAATGATGATGTGTCTTGAAGTGGGCCTCTTTGGGTTCCTCTTGAATGGGACTCTGTGAGATTCCTGGATTTGTGTGACTTTTTCTTTTGTCAAATTAGGGAAATTTTCTCTCTTCACTCTTTCAAATATGTTTTCTATCCCTTGTTCTTCTTCTTCTCCTTCTGGTATTCCTATTATTCGGATATTATTACATTTCATATTGTCTTGCATTTCTCTTAATCTCTCTTCATTCTTTCTGAGCCTCTTTTCCCTTTCCTGTTCTTTCTGTGAGATGCTTTCTACTTTGTCCTCCAATTCACTAATCCGATCTTCTGTTTCATCCACCCTATTTTTAATGCTTTCCACTGTGTTTTTTAATTCAGAAATTGTATTCTTCATTTCCTCTTGGCCCTTGCTAATAATTTCCATTTCCTTTTTCATGTTGATATAGTTCACAGTGAGATCATTGTAACTTCCCTGTAGTTTCTGGTAGCTGATTGTGAGCTCTTTGTACTTCCTGATCACCAGTGCTTTGAATTCAGTATCTGATAGTTGACTTTCCTCTGTTTCATCTAACATTCTTTCTGAGGATTCCTCCTTTCCTTTCATTTGGGGATTGTTTCTTTGTCTTCCCATTGTTTGTGAGACTCTTCTTGTTAGCCTCAGCTTCTTAGATTAATCTGTTTTGACACCCTGGGTCTATGGTATGAACTTTTGTGGTGGAATGCTTGTGAATTTCAATGGTGCAGCCTCTTTTGGTTATCCTGTTGTTCTCTGCTTCCACCTACTCAAATATGCAGCAACTTGTGGCTTCTCTCCTACAACAATGTGCAATTTGTCTCTCTGGCTCTACTATTGGGAGGCCTCCTCTATGGGTCCAGCTCTGGTCTTTTTATATTTTCAAGTTGATTGTGACTCTTGTGGGTAAAAGAAAGAAATGATAAGGAAAGAAATAAAAGGAAGAAAGAAAAAAATGGTAGGGAAATGGAAGAAAGAGCAATAAGTTTAGAAAGAACAGAAAAAGAAATAAAACAGAAAATCCGGGAAAAGAGGACAAAAGTATGGAAAGATGAAACAGTAATAAAGTTTAAAAGAAATAACAGATTACTTTAAAAAAGCAAAAAGATAAAGAAAAGGAATGGAGAAGGAAGAAAGGTAAATAAAAAAAAGAATAAAAATAAAATAAAGTAAAAAAAACAGGAAACAAAAAATGCACCATAATCTCTCAAAAACAACCTCAAAAAAAAGGAATGTCACTTGTTGGCTTCAAACTAGCCGAACCGGTTTTTCTGGTTGCAGTTGGCTGAGGGTGGATTGTTGTGATTTTTTTCAGCCTGCCCCTCTCAGGATCCAGACACTTGGCGCCTCTCCCCCAGCTCCGTACAATGGGGAACTAGGACTTTCTCACAGCGCTCCCCACCCAGGGGTTACTGCCATAGTCTGGTTTGCTGTGTTTGCAGGCACCTGCACTGGCCTAGTTGCCTGGTTCCCTCGGGATTGAGCACAGGCCTGCCCCTGTTCAGTTGGGAGGCCCCAGACCCTCTGCCCAGTCCTGGGCTCGCTGCCAAGCTTGGTGTGAAGCAGACCAGGCTGTCGTGTCTACTGGATTCAGAGCCCCAGGCTGTACCTCTGAGTTCTCCTGGGCTGGCCACCACAGAGTCTTTGGTTGGGGCCCTTTGTCCTCCGCACCCTCTCTGTAAACTCTATCAAACAAGTCTCTCCTGGCCCCCCACCTTGCTTGGCCAGAAAGGGAGGGGGTTGAGGGTCTCAGCTCTTTTCCCAGGACCCCTCAGAGTCCCGGGCTTCCAGATAGTCTGAGGGGAGTAGACTGGAAGCCGGTAGCCAATCTGAGGACTGGGCGCAGACCTAGAAACTCTGTGTGCTCGTCATGGCACGCTGCGTGGTGTGTATCCCTTCTGCTCCTGTGTTTGTCTGGGTCCCCTGGCCAACCTCTGGCAAAAAAAAAAAAAAAAAAAAAACACACACAAAACAAAAAAAACAAAAAAAAAACCAAAAAAAACCAAAAGAAACAAAAAAAAACCCCTAGGGATGTAGCAGCACCCCGCCGGGTGCTGGTCCCAGAACTGTGTGGAGGCTGAAATCTCCTCTGCTCCCCTCTCGTTGGGTCTCTTGGCCGGTCTGGGCCCAAAAATCCTAGGGAGGGAGCTTTCTGGGCGCTGAACGTTGGCTTAGGCGCCCTCAGGCACTTTCCCAGACATACTGCGTGTGGAGCGACTAGATCTCCAAGTTGCGCGCAGGCTGCAGTTTCTTCCACACCTCTTTGCCTGGGCCCCTCGGCCTGCCTGGCAGGAAAATTCCAGGGAGGGAGTCGTCCGGGCGCTGAACGCTGTCCCAGGCGCCTTTAGGCACTCTCCCAGACACAGTTCCCACCAGGCGCTGAACCTCCGAGCTATGCACAGACTGAAATCACCTCTGCTCCCCTCTGGTTGGGCCACTTGGCAGGTCCCCGGCTCAAAAATCCTAGGGAGGGAGCTTTCTGGGGGCTGAACGTTGGCCTAGGCGCCCTCAGGCACTTGCCCAGACCCACTGCGTGTGGGGCAACTAGATCCCCAACTTGCGGGCAGGCTGAAATTTCTTCCACACCTCTTTGCCTGGGCCCCTCGGCCTGCCTGGCAGGAAAATTCCAGGGAGGGAGCCGTCCGGGCGCTGAACGCTGTCCCAGGCGCCTTTAGGCACTCTCCCAGACACAGTTCCCACCAGGCGCTGAACCTCCGAGCTATGCACAGACTGAAATCACCTCTGCTCCCCTCTGGTTGGGCCGCTTGGCAGGTCCCCGGCCCAAAAATCCTAGGGAGGGAGCTTTTCGGGCACTGAACGTTGGCCTAGGCGCCCTCAGGCACTTGCCCAGACCCACTGCGTGTGGGGCGACTAGATCCCCAACTTGCGCGCAGGCTGAAATTTCTTCCACACCTCTATGCCTGGGCCACTCGGCCTGCCCGGCAGAAGAATCCCAGGGAGGGAGCCCTCCGGTCGCTGAAGGCTGTCCCAGGAGCCGTTGGGCTCTCGCCACAGGGCGCTGGTTCCCCTACCCTGCACCGGCTGTTTCTCCCTGCTCCGTCCCAGAGACTGCTGTACCGCTGCTGTCTCCCTACCTTCTGGTTCCTCCGTGACCGATGAGGTTTCTGGTCTCTTATTTTCATATATGCTTGGCATCTGCTGGTTTGCTGGCCTCACCTCCTCCGGTCGGATGGATTTCTGTCTCTTTTGTACTAGGAACTGGTCTCTGCTCCGTCCTAGTCCACCGCCATCTTGAAACCCTCCTCAAGATCATTTTCACTTGTTTCCAGAAACGTTTTGATTTCTTTCCTGATTTCATTCTTGACCCATTCGTTGTTTAATAGCATACCATTCAGTCTCCATGATTTTGGGTGCTTTGGGTTTTTTTCTTTGGGGCTGGTTTCCAATTTCAGTCCCTTCTGGTCAGAGAAGATGCTTGGTATCATTTCAATTTTCTTGAATTTTTTGAGGCTCGTTTTGTGTCCTATCATGTGGTCTATCTTTGAAAATGTTCCATGTCCATTTGAGAAGAATGTGTATTTAGCTTCTTTGGGATGAAGGGCTCTATATATATCAGTTAAGTCCATTGCATCTAGGGTGTTCTTTAATGCCACAATATCTTTGTTGATAATTTGTTTGGAAGATCTGTCCATTTTTGATAGTGGGGTGTTAAAATCCCCTACTATGATTGTGTTGCTGTCCATATCTTTCTTGAAGTCCTCTAACATTTTCTTAATATATTTGGTTACCCCTATGTTTGGTGCATATATGTTTACAATGTTAATGTCTTCTTGGTGGATTCATCCCTTGAGTACCATGAAGTGACCTTCTGGGTCTCTCTTTATGGCCTTTTTTTTTGAAGTCTATTTTGTCCGATATGAGAATTGCTACCCCAGCTTTTTTTTCTTGTCCATTTGCTTGGAAAACTTGTTTCCAGCCTTTCACTTTTAGTCTGTGATGGTCTTTTGCCCTGAGGTGGGTCTCTTGTAGGCAGCATATGTGTGGGTCATGCTTTCTTTTCCATTGAGCCATTCTGTGTCTTTTGATTGGAGCATTTAATCCATTTACGTTTAAGGTTATTATTGATAGGTACTTATTCATTACCATTTTTATACCTGTGTTCCTCTCTGTCTCCCTCTTATCCTTTGTTCCCTTAAAGCAGTCCTTTTAGTATTTCTTTTAGAGCTGGTTTCGTGGAGGCGTATTCTTTTAGACTTCTTTTGTCTTGGAAGCTCTTTATTTGGCCATCTATCTTGATTGAGAGCCTTGCTGGGTAAAGTAGCCTTGGTTGTAGGCCTCTGGTTCTCATTACTTGAAATATTTCTTGCCATTCTCTTCTTGCTTGAAGTGTTTCCTTTGAGAAGTCAGTAGCTAACCTTATTGGGGCTCCCTTGTATGTTACTTCCTTTTTCTCCCTTGCTGCCTTTAAGATGCTCTCTTTGTCTTGGAATTTTGCCATTTTGATGATGATGTGTCTTGAAGTGGGCCTCCTTGGGTTCCTCTTGATTGGGACTCTCTGTGATTCCTGGATTTGTGTGACTTTTTCTCTCATCAAATTAGGGAAGTTTTCTCTCATTACTCGTTCAAATACGTTCTCTATCTCTTGCTCTTCTTCTTCTCCTTTTGGTATTCCTATTATTCAGATCTTATTACGTTTCATATTGTCTTGCATTTCTCTTAATCCCTCTTCATTCTTTCTGAGCCTCTTTTCATTTTCTTGCTCTTTCTGTGAGATGCTTTCTATCTTGTCCTCCAACTCACTAATCCTATCCTCCACTTCATCTATCTAACTTTTGAAACTTTCTACTGTGTTCTTCAATTCAGAAATTGTATTCTTCATTTCCTCTTGTCCCTTGCTATTAGTTTCCATTTCCTTTTTTTATGTTGCTGTAGTTTGCAGAGAGATCATTGTAGTTCCCCTGTAGTTTCTGGTAGTTCACTGTGAGCTCTCTGAAATTCATACTAACCAGTGCTTTGAATTTACTCTCTGATAGTTGATCAGCCTCTATTTCATCTAACATTCTTTCTGAAGTTTCTGCTTTTTCTTTCATTTGGGGATTGTTTCTTTGTCTTCCCATTGTTTGAGACACTTCTTGTTAGTCTCAGCTTCTAAAATTGATCTTTTCTGAAACCCTGGTTTTATGGTATGAACTTCTGTGGTATGATCCTTGTGAAGTTCAGTGGTGCAGACTCCTTCAGGTATCTAGATGTTCTCCGTCTCCACCTACTCTCACGCTGGTCCTCACGCTTCTCTCCACACTGGTCACCTACCACTGCTGAATGTCCCGTCTCTAGTAGCTGCCTCCTCAAGTGCCCAGGCCCATTACTACGGCAGCGGCACAGGGGCTGGGAGTGTCCAGGCTCCCGTAGCTGGCTCCTCTGCCACCCATGGCCGTCGCAGGGGTTTGGAGTGTCCCAGCTTCTGTACCTGACTCCCCGGTGTCTAGTCCTTTCTCTATGGCAATGGCACAGAGGCTTAGAATGTCCCAGCTCCGGTACCTGACTCCCCAGTGTCCAGACCCGTCGCTATTGGAGGGGCACAGGGGCTGAGAATGCCTCAGGTGCGTAGCTGACTCCTCTGCCTCCTGGGAACGTGACAGGTGTTTGGAGTGTCCTGGCTCCCATACCTGACTCCCCGGTGTCCAGTCCCATCGCTATGGCAGCGGCACAGGGGCTGAGAATGTCTCGGCTCCCGTAGTTGGCTTCTCTGCTGCCCAGGACTGTCACAAGGGTTTGGAGTGTCCCGGCTCCGGTACCTGATTCCCCGGCTCCCAGGCCTGTTGCTCTGGCGGCAGCACAGGGGCCGCCTGAGACCCAGCTCCAGTAGCTGACGCTGCCGCTGTCTCGTGTTTCAGCATCGGTCACAATCTCTGGTCTTTTAATTTCATAAATGCTGGGTAACCAATGGTTTATTGTGCTGTTTCTCTATAGATCTGCCAGGATTTTCACCCATGAGTACAGGAGCTAGCATCAGCTCCGTCTTACTCTGTTGCCATCTTCCCAGCATCCTCCCCATTCAGTTTCTTTACTGGAAGGATAGGAAAATAATAGGGGTTTGTATATGGAATTTAAGTTCACTTCTCATGTAACTTTGTATAATTTTCTAAATTCCAGCTTATGCCTAAAGGGTATTTATCAGTGACTGGAAAAGGCCTGAAGTTATATTGGAATGTCTTTCAACAAATATTTAGTCTCAATCTTATTTTCTTCTTGTGGAAGTTCCTTTAAAATAATTATTTTCCTAATTATTCCGGTAACCAATTTACTTTTTTCTAAATACATTTCACCCTTGTGGAAAAAGAATATGTGGCCATTATTGGGTGCAATTCGCCCTTTCGGGTGAATTGGGGGAAAAATATATTTTCATCTATAGTTGAAAGTGAGCAGACTCTGATTTAAAAATAGGCATTGATTGATTAGATATCCCTACCATCTTCTCAAAAGCTATATTCTGAGGGAGGAGGCAATTTAGTTAGGTGGTTAAGAACAAATAAAGAACTTCAGTATTTACAAGGGATTTAGTAATTTTTCCTTCTTTATGGTAAATCTAATTTCTCCTAAACTACTAGTAGAGAGAAGAGGAAAATTTTTCTTATAGTCCTCAGAAAGGCCTATGTTTGCTTCTCTTTTTAAATCCAATTTCAGTTTCCTGTAATTCTTCTTAAGGTGAACAGACTCCAGTACAGGGGGTATTCTCTAAACCATATTTAGTAATTCTGTTTTTGTTGTTATTGTTCCCAGAAATTAGTAGGTATATTAACTGGGATAGGTCAGAATAGCCACAATTACATGCTCTAACAGTTAAGTTAAATTGCTTAGTGAAACCATCGGGGTCCTGGAAAAAATTATAGTAATTTTTAGGTAGATTTCTTAATTCTGTTCTATTCCAAGGAACATATACAACTGCTTGTTTCCCTATGCCTAAAACAAGCTTCTCTCCAAAGGGGGTTAATATTCCTAGATTATTCTTGTCTGAATTACTGTTCCCATTTTCCCCTAGGTCAGTAGGAAGTGGTAGTAGAGGAGATAAAAAGAAAAGAAAGAAAGAAAGAGACAGAGAGGGTAATAGGGAGCCGTGTTCCCTATTACCGTGTTCAACCATGGACTTTGTGGTCACCAGCCGGACACTGTGGTTACATTGTTGGGCTCTGGCTCCAATAGTAACTGGTCTGGCTGGGAGATTAGGCTGTGCTGAGAGGAAGGCCTTCTTGAGAAATTTTATGGAAAGTAAACTGAAGGATTATCCTGTAACATCTGCTTGGCCTGCTCCCCACCCAGCCTGGCAGCAATCCAGAAGATGGGCAGAAGCCCTTGAGTTCCCCCACAGAACTGGGAAGGACCATGTCAGATCCCGGAGGACCAAGACAGACTGGCTGGTGCGTGCGAGCCCGCATCCCAGCCCACAGCGAGGACCTCCCCTCCCCAGGAAGTGCTCTGAAAAGAACCTAGATCCCCTTCATGGGGCAGTGGGGGGGAGGCACCAGGTTAGCTCTTGCAAGAGCGCTCACAAAAAGACCACAGTATGGCCCCTCAGCCTGCTGCAGCCAGAAAAGCCAGTTTGGTGGGTTTGAAACCAACAATAGATTTGGGTTTTTTTTTTCAAATAATCTTGTATCTTTTAACTTTTATTATTGTTTTATCTTTCAATACTTTTTTCCTCTTTCCTGTTTTATTCCTTCTTCCTTTCTTTCCAAACTTATCACTTTTTTCCCTTCTCCTGCCTTTTTTTTTTCTTTTACCAACAAGTGACACCAACAATTTGGAACTGGGAAAGGACCACAGTTGGACCCAAAAAGGAGGCATTCCAACAGTAGAGCCAGAGAGACAAATTTTACTTTGCTATAGCAGAGAAGCCACAAGTTGCTGCATATGTGTATTATTATTTTTATTATTCTCACTTCTTTTATATTTTAATAGTATCTTTGTATTTCTCCTCTCTCTGTATAGGCTTCTTTGCCTTGGCTGATTATACTGTAACATTTGACAGGTTTCCCCTGTTCTCTCCTACACAGTGTATTGCTAATTTTCTATACTTCATGCCACTTGTTTTTGTTTAGCACACTACCCAAAGTTCTATACCATCTATCACATAGAGTTATCCACATCACATAGAGTCTGTCATATGATTGTTGCTCTAACATTATTGTAAATAATAGCTATTCTATACAACTGTAAATACTGAAAAACACAGCTCCCGAATCTTAACCCATTTTACAGGTTCCTGAATTCTATTACTGTAGTGATAAACTCTATTTGCTCACACACTACACCTCTTTACTATCCTTTACTCTCAACTTACATCAGAATCTGACCACCTGCAACCTGACTGGTGGGTTGCTCCAACTCACAAGCCTTCCCTCCCCAACAAGAGACTTACCTTTGTCCATCTATCCTTAAAAGTGGCAAGTTGAGTTAAAGATTACTGTTAACACTATATATAGCTGAAAGATCTATCACTTCTCTACCAGCTGTGACTGCAAATATTATAAAATACTCTTCCACTGTCATAAACCATTTTGCCTCCCCCTCCATCTGGTCACACACACACACAAAAGGAGGAGGTGGAAGTGAAGAACACCAGGATGCCCAAAGAAGACTGCATCGCTAAATTTCACAACTATTCTACCACAAAAGTTCACACTATAAACCCAAGGAATCAGAAAAATAAAATTTAAGAAGCTGAGGCTAACAAGAAGAGTCTCACAATCAATGGGAAGACAAACAATCCCCAAATGAAAGGAAAGGAGGAAGCCTCAGAAAAAATGTTAGATGAAATAGAGGCAAGTCAAGTATCAGATATTGAATTCAAAGCACTGGTTATCACATAAGTTCAAAGACCTCACAATGAGCTACCAGAAACAACAGGGAAACTACAGTGAACTCATTGCAAACTACATCAACATGAAAAAGGAAATAGAAATAATCAGCAATGGACAAGAGGAAATGAAGAATAGAATTTCTGAACTGAAGAACACAGTAGAAAGAATCAAAAGCAGAATCGATGAAGAAGATCAGATCAGTGAGTTGGAGAACAAAATAGAAAAAAACCGTTCAGAAAGAGCAAGAAAAGGAAAAGAGGCTCAGAGAGAATGAAGAGAGATTAAGAGAAATGCAAGACAATATGAAACATAATAATATCCAAATAACAGAAATACCAGGAGAAGAAGAACAAGAGAAAGAAAACCTATTTGAAAAAGTAATGAGGGAAAACTTCCCTAAGGTGATGAGATTCACATAAATCCAGGAATCATATAGTCCAAATCAAGAGGAACTCAAAGAGGCCCACTTCAAGACACATCATCATTAAAATGGCAAAAATATTAAGATAAAGAGAGAATCTTAAAGACAGAAATGTAGAAAAAGGGAGTAACAAACAAAGGAGCCCTGATAAGCCTAGCTACTGGCTTCTCAAAGGCAATGGTCCAAGCAAGAAGAGAAAGGCAAGAAATATTTCAAGTAATGAGAACCAGAGGCCTTCAACCAAGGCTACATTACCCAGCAAGGCTCTCAATCAAGATAGAAGGCCAAATAAAGAGCTTCCAAGACAAAAGAACTCTAAAAGAATACACCTCCACCAAACCAGCTCTGCAAGAGATGCTAAAAGGATTGATTTAAAGAAAGGAAGGAAAAAAGATAGACAGAGAGGAATACAGGTTCAAAAATGGCAACGAATAATTACCTATTAATAATGACCTTAAATGTAAGTGAATTAAATACTCCAATTAAAAGACGTCGAAGTTTGAATAGATTAAAAAAGCATGACTCACACATATGCTTCCTACAAGAGACCCATCTCAGGACAAAAGACCATCACAGACTAAAAGTGAAGGGCTGGAAACAAATTTTCCAAGCAAATGGACAAGGAAAAAAGAATCCGGGGTAGCAATACTCATATCAAGCAAAATAGACTTCAAAAATAGGGCCATAAAGAGACACCCAGAAGGTCACTTCATTATACTAAAGGCAAGAATCCACCAAGAAGACATAATATTGTAAATATATATGCACCCAATATAGGAGCACCCAAATATATAAAGAGAATCTTACAGAACTTCAAGAAAGATATCAACACCAACACAATTATAGTAGGGAATTTTAACAGCCCACTATCAAAAATGGACAGATCTTCCAAACAAAATATTACCTGTGCTTCATCCATAGAGACAGGCCTGGGCACCAGACAGAGTCAGCTATGGGAGCCAGACACTCCAAGCCCCTGTGATGGTCCTGGGCACTAGAGGAGTCAGCTATGAGAGCCGGGACACTCTCAGCCCCTGTGCCACTGCCATTGCGATGGGACTGGGCACCAAGGAGTCAGCAGTGGGCACCGGGGAGTCAGCTACAGGATCCGGGTAACTTGCAGCCCCTGTGCTCCTGCCATAGTGACAGGCCTGGACTCTGAAGAGTCAGCTACGGGAGCCAAGACACTCAGCAGGGATAGGCGACTGGTGTGGAGACCAGCAAGAGGACCAGCGTGAGAGTAGGTAAAGATGGAGAACATCAAGATACCTGAAGGAGTCTGCACCACAGAACTTCACATGTATCATACCACAGAAGTTCACACCATAAACCCAAGGAGTCAAAAAGATCAATTTTAGAAGCTGAGACTAACAAGAAGTGTCTCAAACAATGGGAAGACAAAGAAACAATCCCCAAATAAAAGGAAAGAAAGAACCCTCAGAAAGAATGTTAGATGAAATAGAGGTAAGTCGACTATCAGATACTGAATTCAAAGCACTGATAATTATGAAATTTAAAGAGCTCACAATGAGCTATCAGAAACTACAGGGCAACTACAATAATCTCTCTGCAAACTACATCAACAGGAAAAAGGAAATAGAAAATATCAGCAAGGGAAACGAGGAAATGAGAATATAATGTATGAATCCAAGAACACAGTAGATAATTTCAAAAATAGGAAAGATGAGGCAGAGGATTGGATTAGCGAATTGGAGGACAAAGCAGAAAGCATCTCACAGAAAGAGCAAGAAAATGAAAAGAGGCTCAGAAAGAATGAAGAGGGATTAAGAGAAATGCAAGACAATATGAAACGTAATAAGATCCGAATAATAGGAATACCAGAAAGAGAAGAAGAAGAACAAGGGATAGAGAATGTATTTGAAAGCGTAATGAGAGAAAATTTCCTTAATTTGATGAGAAAATAAGTCTCACAAATCCAGGAATCACACAGAGTCCCAATCAAGAGGAACCCAAGGAGGCCCAGTTCAAGACACATCATCATCAAAATGGCAAAATTCCAAGAAAAACAGAGAATCTTAAAGGCAGCAAGGGAGAAAAAGGAAGTAACATACAAGGGAGCCCCAATTAGGTTAGCTACTGACTTCTCAATGGAAACACTCCAAGCAAGAAGAGAATGGCAAAAAATATTCCAAGTAATGAGAACCAGAGGCCTACAACCAAGGCTACTTTACCCAGCAAGGCCCTCCATCAAGATAAGATGGTCAAATAAAGAGCTTCCAAGACAAAAGAAGCCTAAAAGAATACGCCTCCACGAAACCAGCTCTAAAAGAAATACTAAAAGGACTGTTTTAAGGGAAGAAAGGATAAGAGGGAGACAGAGAGGAACACAGGTATAAAAATGGGAATGAATAAGTACCCCTATCGATAATAACCTTAAACGTAAATGGATTAAATGCTCCAATCAAAAGACACAGAATGGCTCAATGGAAAAGAAAGCATGACCCACACATATGCTGCCTACAAGTGACCCACCTCAGGGCAAAAGACCATCACAGACTAAAAGTGAAAGGCTGGAAACAAGTTTTCCAAGCAAACGAACAGGAAAAAAAGCTGGAGTAGCAATTCTCATACCGGACAAAATAGATTTCAAAAAAAGGGCCATAGAGAGAGATCCAGAAGGTCACTTCACTATACTCAAGGGAAGAATCCACCAAGAAGACATTAACATCATAAATTATATGCACCAAACAGAGGTACACCCAAATATATTAAAAAAAATCGTAGAGGACTTCAAAAAAAATATTGACAGCAACACAATTATAGTAGGGGATTATAACATCCCACTATCAAAAATGGACAGATCTGCCCTCGCTGGTGTGGCTCAGTGGATTGAGCGCGGGCCTGCAAACCAGACAATTGTGGTTCAATTCCCAGTCAGGGCATATGCTGGGGTTGCAGGCAGGTTCCCTGCAGGCCAGTTCCCACTGGGGGATGCATGAAAAGAAACCATACATTGATGTTTCTCTCCCTCTCTCCTTCCCTTCCCCTCTAAAGATAAAATAAATAAAATCTTTCAAAAAATGGACAGATCTTCCAAACAAAATATGAACAAAGATACTGCAGCATTAAACCACACCCTAGATGAAATGGACTTAACTGATATATATAGAGCCCTTCATCCCAAAGAAGCTAAATACGCATTCTTTTCAACTGCACATGGAATATTTTGAAAGATAGACCACATGATAGGAAACAAAACGAGCCTAAACAAATTGAAAAAAATTGAAATCATACCAAGCATCTTCTCTGACCACAAGGGACTGAAATTGAAAACCAACTCCAAAGGAAAAAACCCAAAGAACCGGAAATTTTGAAGAATGAATGGTATGCTATTAAACAATGAATGGGTCAAGAATGAAATTAGGGAAGAAATCAAAACGTTTCTGAAAACAAACTCAAAACAACCGAAAACTTACGTGACACAGGGAAGGCAGCACTGAGAGGGAAATTTATAGCAATACAGGCCTACCTAAAGAAGACAGAAACATTTCAAACAAACAACCTAACTCTACATCTGCAAGAACTTGAAAAACAACAACAACAGAGACAGCCCAGAGCAAGCAGAAGAAAGGAAATAACTAATATCAGAGCAGAACTAAATCACATAGAGACAAAAACCACAATACAGAGGATCAATGAATCCAGGATTGGTTCTTTGAAAAGAAAAACAAAATAGACAAGCCTTTAAGTAGGCTCATCAAGAAAAGAAGAGAGAAGACCCAAATAAACCCAATCAGAAATGAAAGAGGATAGATTACAACTCATACTACATAAATAGAAAAGATTGAAAGAAATTACTATGGAGAACTGTATGCCATGATATTTGAAAACCTAGGGAAAATGGACACATTTCTGTAAAAATACAATCTTCAAAATCTCAATGAAAAAAAGCAGAAAATCTGAACACACCAATTACAGTAAAAGAAATTGAAGCAGTAATCGAAAAACTCCCATCACATAAAAGCCCTGGACCTGATGGTTTCATAGGAGAATTCTACAAAGTATTTAAGGAAGAGCTAACCCCTATTCTTCACAGACTATTCCAAAAATTCCAGAAGGATGGAAAACTCCCAAATTCTTTTTATGAAGCCAGCATCATTTTAATTCCAAAACCAGATAGAGATACAACAAAGAAAGAAAACTTCAGGCCAATATCGCTGATGAACATAGACGCTAAAATCCTCAACAAAATATTGGCAAATCGCATCCAACAATATATCAAAAAGATCATACACCATGATCAAGTGGGATTCATCCCAGGGATGCAAGGATGATTCAATATTCGCAAATCAGTAAATGTAATACATCATATAAACAAAAGCAAAGAGAAAAAACACATGGTCATATCAATAGACGCAGAAAAAGATTTTGATAAGGTACAGCATCCATTTACGATAAAAACACTCAGCAAAGTGGGAATAGAGGGAACATTCCTCAATATAATAAAGGCCATATATGAGAGAACTACATCATACTCAATGGGAACATCATACTCAATGGGAAAAAATTAAAAGCCTTTCCACTAAGATCAGGAACAAGACAAGGATGTCCATTTTCACCACTTCTATTCAATATAGTATTACAAGTTCTAGCCACAGTGACCAGGCTAGAAAATGAAAGAAAAGGCATCCAAATAGGAAAGTAGGAAGAAAAACTGTCACTGTTTGCAGATGACATGATAGTGTACATGGAAAATCCTATAGACTCTACCAAAAAACTGCTCAAACTAATTAATGAATTTGGCAAAACAGTGGTTTACAAATTCAATATCCAGAAATCAAAGGCATTTTTGTACAATAACAATGAGTCGGCAGAAGCAGAAATCAAGAAAAAAATCCCATTCCATATAGCAAAAACAAAAGTAAAATATCTGGGAATAAACCTAACCACGAAGGTGAAAGACCTGTATGCAGAAAACTACACAACACCAAAGAAAGAAATGAAGAAAGACACAAACAAATGGAAACACATACCTTGTTCATGGATTGGAAGAATTAACATCATCAAAATGTCCATACTACCCAAAGCAATATACAGATTCAATGCAATACCTATTAAAGTACCAATGGCACATTTCACAGACATAGAACAAACACTTCAATATAGAACCACAAACGACCCCGAATAGCACCTGCACTTTTGAGAAAGAAGAACAAAGTAGGGGGGATCACAATACCTGATATCAAACTGTATTGCAAGGCCATTGTAATCAAAATAGCCTGGTATTGGCATAAAAACTGGGACATAGATTAGAATGGAGAGCCCAGAAATAAACCCAACTCTCTACAATCAATTAATATTTGACAAAGGGGGCAGTAACATAAAATGGAGTAAAGATAGCCTCTTCAACAAATTGTGCTGGCAGAACTGGACAGCTACGTGCAAAAAAAAAAAAAAAAGAAACTTGAGTACCAACTTACACCATATACCATAATAAATTCAAGATGGGTAAAAGACTTAAATATAAGCCGTGACACCATTAAAGTCCTAGAGGAGAACATTGGCAAGAAAATCTCAGATATTTCACGCAGCAACATTTTTACAGATATGTCCCCTAGAGCAAGGAATATAAAGGAAAGAATAAACAAATGGGATCTCATCAAAATAAAAAGCTTCTAAGTGGCTAAAGAAAACAGTATTAAATTAAAAAGACAACCAACTGTATGGGAAAACATATTTGCCAATAATACCTCAGACAAAGGTTTAATCTCCAAAATATAAAAAGAACTTACACCACTCCACTCTAAGAAGACAACTAACCCAATTAAAAAATGGGAAAAGGACTTGAACAGATACCTCTCCAAGGAGGACATACAGAACATCCAGAGACACATGAAGAGATGCTCAACATTGTTAGGTATCAGAGAGATCCAAATTAAAACCACAATGAGATGCCACTTTACACCAGTCAGGATGGCTATCATAAACAAAGCAACAGACAATAAATGTTGGAGAGGTTGTGGGGAAAAGGGGTCCTTAGTTCACTGTTGGTGGGAGTGCAGACTGGTACAACCATTATGGAAAACAGTATGGAATTTTCTCAGAAAAATAAAAATCGACCTGCCTTTTGACCCAGCAATTCCACTGCTAGGATTATATCCTAAGAATTCTAAAACATCAATATCAAGGAACCTATGCACTACAATGTTCATAGGAGTACAATTTATAATAGCCAAGAGTTGGAAGCAACCTAGGTGCCCATCAGTAAATGAATGGATCGAAAAATTGTGGTACATATACACAATGGAATTCTATGCATCTGAGAGAAAGAAGGAGCTACTGCGCTTTGCAATAACATGGATGGAACTGGAAAGCATTATGCTGAGTGAAATAGGCCAGGTGTTGAAAGACAAATACCATATGATCTCACCTTTAACAGGAAGCTAAACAACAAAACAAACAAGGAAGCAGAATAAAAACAAAGACACTGAAATAAAGAACAAGGGGACAGTGACCAGAGGGGAGAGGGAAGGAAGTTTAACATGGAAAAAGGGGGGGGAGGGATTTTGAGGAACAAGTATGAAGGACACAGGGATGAGGACTAGGGGGGAAGAAAAGGGAGGGAGTTGGAGAGCACGGGGTGAGGGGGGAGCTGGGGTGGGAGAAATAGACAAAAAACTGTACTTGAAAAAAACTAAATAAAATTAAAAAAATTTACAATAGCTATATAAGTAAATATTTTAAAAGACACCACTAAAAATGAAAAATGAATAGAAATAAATGAATAATTATACTAAATCAGGAAAGTCCATTTTAAAACCTACAGTATTACTACATAACACCAGATAAGCTAAAATGTAGAAAGTCTGACAGTACTAAGTGTTGCTAAAGAATGAAAATAGGAGACTTCCGCCAAGATGGAGGTATAGGTGGATTTGCCATGCCTTCTCACACAACCAAGTTTAGGGACAACTAAATATTAGCATCAGAAAACACAACCAGAACACGGAAAATTGAACTTTTTGGAAGTCCGTTAACAACAAATTCTTCAGCCCGACCGGTAAGGGGCGAAACCGGCGTGTCGTGAGGGGTTGCACAGGAGGACTCCGGTCGGACGGACCCAGGCGCAGAATCCAGACGCGAGAATCCAGACCCATGGGTTCCAAATGCAGGATTGGACCTAGTGAGCGACCGAGCAACCCACCAGGTGAGCGACTGCAGAGGAGACAGTGGGGAGGCGGTGCTGCGTGTTGACTGCAGTTGCTTATCTGCGGGCGAGCGGACAGGCGAGGGAGTGGGCGGTTGGACTGGGGCCCGGCAGTCCCCGTGGCCTGCGGCAGTAGAGGGTCCCGCCATTTCCCCGCTCTGACCACGCCCCCACATACAGCGTCACAACCCAGCGACCTGGGAGTCCAAGGCGCTGCTTCTCATATTTAAAGGGCCAGAACAGACCAAAAATGTCGCAGGAAGACCTCACAGCCCCAGAGATAAATCTAAGCGACGAAGAAATAGCAAAACTCTCAGACGCACAGTTAAAAACACTGGTCATCAGGATCCTCACAGATCTGGTGGATTATAGCCACAAATTAGAGAAACATATGAAGGCTAAACTAAGGGAAATGAATGGAATTCCACAGGAAACCAATAGCGATGAAAAGGAAACTGGGACTCAAATCAATGGAGTGGACCAGAAGAAAGCAAATAATGGCCAAACAGAAAAGAGTCAAGGAGCAAGAATTCAAAGAAATGAGGAGAGTCTTAGGAACCTCCAGGACATCTTTAAACGCTCCAATATCCGAATTATAGGGGTACCAGAAGGGGGAAAGACACAACCACCAGTGGAAAACTTATTTCAACAAATAATAAAAGAGAATTTCCCCAATCTGGCAAAGGAAATAGACTTCCAAGAAATCCAAGAAGCTCAGAGAGTACCAAAAAAGTTGCACTCAAGAAGAAACACACCAAGGCATATCATAATTACATTAGCCAAAATTAAAATGAAGGAGAGAATCCTAGAAGCAGCAAGAGCTAAGGGGACAATCACCTACAAAGGAGTCCCCATCAGACTGTCAGCAGATTTCTCAAAAGAGACCTTACAGGCAAGAAGGGTCTGGAAAGAAATATTCCAAGTCATGAAATCTAAAGACCTACAACCAAGATTGCTCTATCCAGCAAAACTTTCATTTAGAATGGAAGGACAGATAAGGTGCTTCTCAGATAAGATCAAATTCAAGGAGTTCATCATCACCAAGCCCTTATTATATGAAATGTTAAAGGGACTTATCTAATAAAAAGAAGTTAAAGAAACATGAACAGTGAAAGAACAACAAGGTCACAGTTATTAACAACCACACCTAAAATGAAAGCAAACTAAAAGGACAGCTAGATCAGGAGTGGAAACATAGAAATGAAGATCTCAAGGAGAGTTAGCAACAGGGGAGTGGGAGGAGGAGATGGGGGGAGAAGGTACAGAAAATAAGTAGCATAGACAGTAGATAGAAAATAGATGAGGGCGGGCAAGAATAGCATGGGAAATATAGAACCTAAAGGACTTGAGACACATGGACATAAACTAAAGGGGGGTAATGGTGGGGATGGGGGGGCAGGGTGGAGGGGAATGAAGGGGGGAATAGAACAACTGTAACAGCATAAGCAATTTTAAAAAATAAATAAATAATAAAAAAATTAAAAAAAGAAAAAATAGTAATTGTAAACATTTTAGATTTACAAAATAGTAGATAAAAGTCATAAAATTATACATCAATTAACATGCATTTGCCATGCCAGTTTGTCATAATCATTTTCTCTCTTTGTACCAAATGAATACGTTTTAAGTATTTTTTATTGATTGTACTCTTACAGTTTTCCCAATTTTCTCTCCTTTATCCTTCCCCCGCCCTGCCCCCCAACCCTCCAGCATTCCTCCACCCTTAGTTTATGTCCATGGGTTGTACATATAAGTTTTTTGAGTCCTCTGTTTCCTATACCATTTTTATCTCTTCTTGTTTCTTTTATGCCTACTAATAATGCTTCTTCTTTCCTGTACATTTTCCCCCTATTCCTTCCTTTCCCTCCTCACTGAAATCCCTCCACATGATGTCCATTTCTCTGATTCTATTCCTATTCTAGTTGTTTGCTTAGTTTTTGTTTTCATTATTTTTGAAATGAAAATTTCATTTTCATTTCAAAAGTCCAGCCGAGCCTTGGACTCCCAGGTTGCTAGGTTGTGAGGCTGTATGTGGGGGCGTAGTTAGAGTGGAAAATGGCGGGCCCCCCCTGCTGTTTTGCACCACTGGGTGTGGATTAGAGCCGTAGGTGGTTCACCAGGGCCAGGCCAGTCAGAGTCACTGGGTTATGATGCTGTATGTGGAGGTGGGGTCAGAGCAGGGAAATAGCGACGCCCTCCACTGCCGCTGGCCGCGGGGACCTGCTGGGTACCGGTTCTATCGCCCACTCCCTTGCTTGTCCATCCACGCAAGAATTTGCGACCACAGTCAACCCGCAGCCCTGCTCCCTCGCTGTTTCCCCGTGGTCACTGTGTCTCTCGCTAGGTCCAACCCTGTGCCTGGATTCCACGCGCCTGAGTTCGTCTGACCGGGTTTTCCTGTGCTACCCCACTCTGCCAGCTGCTGGTTTCGTCCCTCACTGGTAAGGCTGAAGAATTTGTTGTTAACAGACTTCTGAAAAGTTCAATTTTCTGTGTTATGGCTGTGTTTTCTGTTGCTAATATTTAGTTTTCTCTAAACTTGGTTGTGTGAGAAAGCACGGCATCTCCACCTATGCCTCCATCTTGGCGAAAGTCAAGTTTTTAATTTCTTCTTCGTCCTCTCCTTCTTCTCCTTCAGGCACCTCTATGATTTGGAATTTTGGAGGTTGGAACTTTTAAAGTTTTTCCAGAATTTCCTCAGCCCCTTCTTGTGTTTTCGAATTCTTGTTTCCTCATTCTATTCTGGTAGAATAATTTCTTCTCTTTTCTCCAATTTGTTGATTTGGGTGATGGTTTCCTTTCCTTTAGTGTTAGTTCCCTATATATTTTTCTTTATTTCACTTTGCATAGTCTTCACTTTTTCCTCTATTCTGTGACCATACATAGCCATTTCTGTGAGTATCCTGATTACCAGTGTTTTGAACTCTGCATCTGATAGATTGGTTATCTTTTCATAGCTTAGTTATATTTTTTGGAGCTTTGATCTGTTCTTTTATTTGGGCCATATTTTTTTGTCTTGGTGCACCTGTTACATTGTAAGTGGTGGAGCCTTAGGTATTCACCAGGTCAGGATATCCCACTTTACTGCATTGTGGCATTGTACATGGAGGAGGGTGTTAGAGAGGGAGCAGTGTTGCTTGCTTGGCTCTGGTCCAGAGTTCAGTCACTTCCCCTGCTATCCACAAGGAAATTGGGCCCTTCTGGTGTTGATTCCTGAGGAGGTGGCTTTGTGTACATTCTAGGACCTTGTGGGTCTTGCCAATAAACTCTACTATGAGGCTGGAATTTTCTCCCACTGCCACAATCGCCATAGGTTTTTACAGCCAGAGGTTTGAGGTTTTGCTCACCCACTGCTGGAACCCTGGGTTACATAGTCTATCTCACTCCTCAGTTGCTCCTTCCCATTTATCGACACCCAAATGTGGGACCACCCAGTCCAGAATCTGCCATCTTCCCCAATGTGGTCTATGAGCTGCTACCTCTCCTGCCTGGTCCTCCAGTGCCCCCCTTGCTTCATGCCCTCTCTGCCCTCCTGCCTGTCTGAGTGAATATTTCTTTTTTAACTCCTTGGTTGTTGGATTTCCATAGTTTGGCTTTCTAGCAGTACTGATTATTTTTGTTTGTTTGTTTTTAAGTTTTTCATTATCCTTTTTGTTGTGCAAGGAGGCAATGTGTATCTACCTACATTTCCATCTTGGTTGGAAGTCCAAGGAGTCTTTGTTCAAAGTATATGTAATTTTGGAAGAATGGCAGGATTTTGCCTCAGAGACTATTCCTTCTAAAACACCCAAAGACAAATAGCTCCATCATTTGCCATATTAGTTCAAAGCTGTGCCTATAATTTTTTCTCCCATTTAAAACACTGTCCTTTAAGAAACACAGGTGGCTGCAACATGACCATCCAGGCCAGCTTTAGGCATCTTTGTAGTCTGTGCATGTGTTGCACATGCAACAAAGTCCCTTTCCTTTGTTCCTACCTGCTGGCTTAGCATCTGCACTCCATCCCTCCAGCTGTCATCTCTGCTATACACCTGTCCAAGCAGGACTGTGTCGCATAGTGCCATGTCAGTCGCCCATTCTACCACCACTTCTTGTGCTGTGTTGTGGGGCCCAGAATGCTGCCAGACCACAGTCTCCTGGGCACATCAGTCCAGGAGTGCTTTGGTCCCTGACCAGGCAAGTACAGAAAACCAGAAAGGAGAATGTCCAAATCTCTACTCATTCTCCATTTAAAAATCCTATCCCAAAATTCTATGTGCTTTGGAAGCAAGAAGGAGGGTCTTGTTTTTCTCTGCCTGAACATTTCACTAGCCTGTTGCATATTCCATTCAGGGGACTCCTTCTGCTGCCATGTTAACCTCCATAATACTTGTGTGCTGTGACCTTTTGGGCCTGTGCATACTTGGTATAAGCTTCCTCCTGCTGTGTCACAAGCTGCACTAGTTGGTTTATCCTACCTCATGTATAGAAATCTATCATGTCCAGGCTGCTATTTCAATCCCACCACCTCTAGAACTTCCTCACTACTTCCTCTTCTGGGGCCTGTGAAGGTTCTTGTGCTGCCTCAGAGGTCATTCCTCATTTACCAGATTTCCTTTATAACAGCACTTCCCCCATCCAGTCTGAATCTTGGGTATTTTTAGGTTACTATGAATTTGTATTGAGGTTTCAGGGGGCAGCCCCTCATGACATGCAGGAACTCCATGGGAATTCCAGCTCAGCTGTAATTAAACAATTGGCTCACCTGGGGATGCACATATAAATATGTTGGTCACCTAGCTCTGTGAGTCCTCATGACTATATTAGAGAGCTTGGGTGAGGGGGAGATTAGGCACATAAAAGAGTTGGTGTGACACAGTGGGTTAGAGCCTCATGGAGCTCAACCCATAAGCAGCACACTTTAAAACCCTAAAATTTTGGGCAGACTTTACAGGCTCAAAACTAAAACTAAAGTTAACATGAAAAATTGTGCATCCAAGGCTGGAAACACCCAGACTCCAGCTTTCTACAGCACTCCTAGAGTAATAGGAAACTTTTACTTACAAGTAGTTTATGGAAATGGGAAAGTTTAACTTAAAATAATATCAATTTAAGATGGCCAAAATGCAGTATTCTCTGGGTACCTAAATGAATTTATTTTCATGCAAAATTAGAACATTTTGGCTTTGAAAGTAAACTGAATAAATAAAAGCATATCTTGCTTTAGAAACCAGAAACTTCTAGGAAAAGCACATATAAATTATTAAAAAATATCAATTAATAAAAGTGGGGGAGGAGGAAGGGGGAGCATTGGGGGGGAAAGCAGAACAGCTGTAACTGAACAACAATTAAAAGAGGAAATAATGAAACATTTCATAAAAATGAATCTCAAATTCAAGTTAAAAAATTTAGAGACTATTTCTGAACTAAATTAGCTTTTTAAGCCACTAAATTAGCTTTCGAAGCTAATACATGCCAACATCCCATTTTTTTCCCCTTTTTACAGCTCCTCCACTATATTCTTTGGTCTCTGAGGGTCTTTGTCTGGACTTGACCCTCCCTCTATTCTTCCTTCCCTTTCTATTTTCTTTTTCTGTTTTTTAATTTTATTTTAATTGTTGTTCAAGTACAATTTTCTGCCTTTTACTCCCATCCCAGCCCACTCCCCAAGCCCTCTCCACCTTCCTCCCATTTCCACCCCCCTAGATTTTGTCCATGTGTTCTTTATACTTATTCCTGTAAACCCTTCCCCTATTCTCCTGAAAATCCCTCCCCCCTCCCCTATGGTCACTGTCAGCCTGTTCTCTATATCAGTGTCTTTGGCTATATTTTGCTTGTTTGTTTGTTTTGTCATTTAGGTTCCTGTTAAAGGTGAGATCATATGATATTTGTCTTGAAGTCCAGGAAGTTCAGAGAGTCCCAAAGAAGTTGGATCCAAGAAATCACTCACCAAGGCACACCATAATTACATTACCCAAAATTAAAGATAAGGAGAGAATCTTAAAAGCAGCAAGCAGAAAGGAGACAGTTACCTACCAAGGAGTTCTAATAAGACTATAAGCTGATCTCAAAAGAAACCTTGAAGGCAAGAAGGGGTTGGGAAGAAGTATACAATGTTATGAAAGTCACGGACCTACTTTCAGGATTACTCTATGCAGCAAAGCTATCATTTAGAATGGAAGGACAGATAAAGTGCTTCCAAGAGAAGATCAAGTTAAAGGAGGTCATCATCATCAAGCCATTATTTTTTTCATTATTTTTTCATTATTATATGAAAGGCTAAAGGGGCTTATCTAAGAAAAAGAAGATAAAAAATATGAACAGTAAAATGACAACAAACTCACAACTATCAACAACTAAACCTACAAAACAAGACAGAAATACAACCAAAAGCACTGAAATTGAGAACAGGCTGACAGTGACCAGAGGGGAGAGGGGAGGGAATTTCAGGGGAAAAGGGTGAAGGGTTTGTAAGAACAATTACAAGGGACACATGGATGATAACACAGCAGGGTGGAAATGGGAAGGAGATGGGCAGGGATGGGGGTTTGGGCTTGAGTGAGGGGGGAAAGGCAGAAAACTGTACCTTTACAACAATAAAAAAATTTAAAAAATAAACAAACAACTAGAACAGAAATAGAATCGCAGAAATGAAGATCATGTGGAGGATTATAAGCAAGGAGAGGGCATGGGGAGAATGGGTGTATAGGTACAGGGAATAAGAAACATAAATGGTAGGTACAAAATACACAGGAGTGGTTAAAAATAGTATGGGAAAAGTAGAAGCCAAAGAACTTATATGTATGACTCATGAACATATATTAGGGTGGGGGAATGCTGGTGGGAGGGGGAGTGCAAGGTGGAAGGAAATAAAGGGTAGAAAAAATGGGACAACAGTAATAGGATAATCAGCAATATATATAAGTATATACATATTATATATATTTTATATGTACTTATATATAAATACATATATATATCTATATATACTTAAATGTTTTATTTATATATTTTATTAGTATATTTATAAAAGACCAGACTCAGATCAGTAGGGGTCAAGAGACCCAGAGGAAGGGGATTTAATATTCTTCTTCCAATCTGTGTTGGTGTCCAGATGTTTGTGCTCTTCAATTACCTCTTGTGCCACCCATTTTTCCTTCCTGTGACATAAAAGAAACCTGAACTTTGCGCTTGTTGAAGATGGATTTGAAGAACTGCAAGTGCCCCCATCTTCTCAAGCTAGTGACTTATTGATCAATAAACCTTTTACTCTTAAATTCTCATATTTTTTATTTTGGCCCATTTGAAGCATCAGGTACATGGACTTGTGATGGATAACAATATTAATCCCAGTGTATCTTACTTCAAAAACTTCTTAACCACCATTCTACATTTCCTAATTTTGTGGCTATAGTTTTGAGAAAATAGAGAGATAGGAAAAACACTTTTGTTCAGCAATTATACAGCAGAGACCATCCCTGAAGTTCTTGTTAGCACTATTGAAATACTTCATTTATTTCTCCTTTTTTTCACTATTTAAACAATTCTGCACTTCACAATTTTGGGGGGGGTGCAACATTTTTGTTTTGTTTTAAATCCAGGAAAAAAAGTACTGCACCCCAGTATTAATGTAGAATGGTACCCAATGTTACTAGCAATATTAGATCTTCCTTTGAGTTTGGCTGAGGAAGACTTAAGAGTCAAGAACTCTAATTATAAGAGAAAGTTTATTTAAAAAGTCATACAGGTAGGAAAACTGAACCAGATAGGTTGTGTGGACTCAGGAAACAAGCTACAAAGGCAAAAGAAGGGCCATTTGATTTCAGGAGAAAGTAAGCAAAGGTACACACCTTGAGGAAAGGGGGAGGAAAGGTTTGGGCATGCAAGAGAGAGAGGGAGAGTGATGAAGAATGAAAGGGGGCAGATTTTTTTTTTTGTGTGTGTGTGTGTGTATGTGTGTGTGTGAGGGAGAGAGAGAGAAAGAGAGAGAATGGGTCCTTTGTCTTGAGGAGGTTTATCTGTTTTCCAAAGGATTTTAGGGAAGGTCTCAGGGAGGATAGCTTCACAGGTGTATCCTTTCAGGGTCAATATCGCTCTGATTTGTTGGTGCTAGGGAAGAAAGTCATTAGTTAGCGCATCTGGTCATGATGTCAGCCATGGGTTTATCTGGATTTGCTGCTTTTCTGAGCCTGAAGCTGAAGTACAACCAAAGCCTAGTTGTTATCTCCAGTTTGACCAAAACTGTAACCCTGTGGTCAGAAAACCCCAGTCTTTGTTCTTAAGGTTACTTAATGTGAGCCAGAACCTCATTGTCCAAAGGGCTTAATGCTTAAGGGAGTGGTCTTGCAAGTACTTGTTTGGGAGTCATATGACCTGGCCTTCTTGTTCCTCCTTTATGGGGGTCTGTCACATGACTAACAAACCAGGTGTGAAAAGGCAGGGGAGGGTCTGAACCACATGACCTGTGATATTAAGGTCACAGGATCTTAACTGCATGACTAACAATATGCTAGGAGAGGAAAGGTCACCCTGGGGTTGAGATCCTACCCTACATTACTTGTTTTCCAGTTTTACCCATTGCTAGGTGTTATAGACCACTCTGTCATGGTTCTAGGAATTGTATCTCTACCCCTAGTAGCTAAAGGTGAGAGACGACATCTGGAGTGCCAGCTGCAAGAGACAAAGCTTGTCTCTGGTAGCAAACACTGCTTCAGTTTCCTCTCCCTGTCCCCAAAGCTTTGTCAGAAGTCAATGATGGGTAAGACCCCTCATAGTGGGGGGCAACCTAAGCCAGACTTGATCACTTGGGAGGCCTTCATGGAAGGACTCAGGGGGCTACAACAAAGAGTAATGGACTCTTGCCCCCAGGCTTTGACATAGCCTGAGTCCCCATGTTCTCTGGGAGAAGCGCTTCCTGGCTCTAATCCCCTTAAGCCTGAATACCTGTTGGGGAGAGGTGCAGCTCCTTGCCTTGCTAGATCATGTCCTGGGGAAATATCTGGCATCACAAAGACTTCCTGATAAACTTGCAAAATCTGCTCTGCTAAGAGTACTTTCATTCATATGTTAAGGGTTTGACCAAGAAACCCTAAAACTCTGTTCCTGACAGACTCTGAAGCCCTCAGATTTCTTTGAAATGTTATCTACTGTTTGATCTTTGCCGCCCTGTATTCCTGTGTATTAGAACCCAATAAAAGGTTATGGAGGAGGGGGCTTGAGGCCTTTTTCTTCTTGGAGAAACTGGCTGCTGCTGGCCTTTTTCCCCTGAGAAACTGGCCACTGCCCACTTCTCCTCCCCAAGCAGATCACGTCATGTCTCGGCCATATTCACTTTCATCTGTGGAAACTGGGGGGACTTGTGAGAAAGTTGCTCCCACAGCTAGCAGCTAGGCACACAGGAGTTTCTGCCCTGTTGACCCCCTGTACCTACCTGGCCTATCCTTTCTATTTGGATTATGTCTGCCTGTCTACTCCATCACTAGAAGCGCAGTGATCTAGGCAGCAGCAAATTGGTAGATTTGGCCTTTTTGTTTGTTTGTTTAAAATATCACACTGTTGGCATGTGAAATTAAGTACCATACATATTACTTGTAGTAAAGGTACCCTTATCTCATCTCAGAAGAAAACATACCTACTCTGGCAGATAATTTGATAATTTTCACTGAAATCTAACTAAACTTTGTTAAATGGATTGTGACAAGATTATAAATGATATAAAAAATATTTTCACATTTTACCATCAACTTAAGGTAGTGGTTTGCCCATACAAATTTTTGTAATGTTTAATATAGTCTGCCCTCAAATTTAAAGCATAATGAACAGAACAGAAAAGAAAAAAATAGAACACGGCTTTTAAGATGGCGATGGAGTAGGATGGAGCAAATACCAGTTCCTAGTACAAAAGAAAGAGAAACTTGTCCGATCAGAGGAGGAGAAGACAGCAAGCGAGCAGTGGCCAAGCATATATGAAAATAAGGGACCAGAAACCTCTATGGTCACAGAGGAATGAGACGGTAGGGAGACAGCATCAGTACAGTAGTCTCGGGGATGGAGCAAAGAGGAACAGCAGGGATCTCCGCAGGTGCATGGTTGGGGGACCAGCACCCAGCTACAAGTGCCCAATGGTGCCTGGGCCAGCGTTCAGCGCCAGGATGGCTCCCTCCCTGAGATTTTTCGGCTGGGGCCAGCCAAGTGGCCCAGGCAAAGAGGAGTGGAAGGGATTTCAGCCTGCGCACAGCTTGGGAGACTAAGCGCCCAACTCGCAGTGTATCTGGGCGATTGCCTGACGGTCCCTGGGACAGCAATCAGCGCCCAGATGGGTTCCCCGAGTGACTCCCTCCCTAGGGTTTTTAGGCGAAATTGGCCAGGGGACCCAGACAAACACAGGAGCAGAAGGGATTTCAGCCCGTGCACAGTTCAGGGGATCAGTATACACCACGCAGCATGCCATGAGTACATACAAAGTTTCTAGGTCGGCACCCAGTCCTCAGATAGGCTCCTGGCTTCCAGTCCATCCCCCTTGGACTATCTGGAAGCCCTGGGTGCTGGGGGGGTCCTGGGGGAAGAGCCGAGACCCTCAACCCCCTCCCTTTCTGGCCAAGCAAGGTGGGGTGCCAGGAGAGACTTGTTTGATAGAGTTTGCAGAGAGGGTGCTGAGGACAAAGGGCCCCAACAAAGGACTCTGTGGTTGCCAGCCCAGGAGAACTAATGGGTACAGCGTGGGGCTCTGAATCCAATAGACACAACAGCCTGGTCTGCTCCACACCCAGCTTGGCAGCGAACCCGAGATTGGGCAGAGGGCCTAGAGCTTCCCCACAGAACGGGGGCAGGTCTGTGCTCAATTCCCAAGGGAAGCAGGCAAGTAGACTGGCACAGGCGCCCACAAGCACCGTAAACAAGCCCATGGTGGTAACCCCTGGGTGGGGAGCACTATGAAGAAGTCCTAGTTCCCCATTGTAGGGAGCTGGGGAGAGGCGCCAAGTGTGTGGCTCCTGAGTGAGGACTGGCATAAAAATCACAACAATTGACCCTCAGCCAACTGCAGCCAGAAAAACCTGTTTGGCTAGTTTGAAACCAACAAGTGACATTTCCTTTTTTGCTGTTGTTTTGTTTTTTTTTCTTTATTTTACTTTTTATTTTATTTTAATTCTTTTTTTTTTACTTTTCTTTCTTTTTCCATTCCCTTTCTTTATCTTTTTGCTTTTTAAAAAGTAATCTGTTATTTCTTTTAAATTTTATTACTGTTCCATCTTTCCATACTTTTGTCCTCTTTTCCTGGATTTTCTGTTTTATTCCTTCTTTTCTTTCTAAACTTATCACTTTCTTTCATTCCTCTACCCTTTTCTTTCCTTTTATTTCTTTCCGTGTCTTTTCTTTCATTTACCCACAAGAGTCACAATCAACTTGAAATTACGAAAAGACCAGAGCTAGACCAATAGAAGAGGCCTCCCAATAGTAGAGTCAGAGAGTCAAATTGCACTTTGCTGTAGAAGAGAAGCCAAAATTTGCTGCCTATTTGAGTAGGTGGAAGCAGAGAACAACAGGATAACTGAAAGATACTGCACCACTGAAATTCACAGGCATTCCACCACAGAAGTTCACGCCATAAACCCATGGAGTCAATACAGATTAATCTAAGAAGCTGAGGCTAACACGAAGAGTCTCACCAAGAATGGGAAGGAAAAAAAACAATCCCCAAATAAAAGGAAAGAAGGAACCCTCAGAAAGAATGGTAGAGGAAATAGAGGCAAGTCAACCAGCAGATACTGAATTCAAAGCACTGGTCATCAGGAAGTTCAAAGAGCTCACAATGAGCTACCAGAAACTACAGGGGAGCTATAACGGTCTCACCGCGAACTATATCAACATGAAAAAGGAAATGGAAACTATTAGAGAGGGCCAAGAAGAAATGAAGAATACAATTTCTGAATTGAAAAAACACAGTAGAAAGCATTAAAACTAGGGTAGATGAGACAGAAGATCATATTAGTGAGTTGGAGGACAAAGTAGAAAGCATCTCACAGAAAGAACAGGAAAGGGAAAAGAGGCTCAGAAAGAATGAAGAGGGATTAAGAGAAATGCAAGACATCATGAAATGTAATAATATCCAAATAATAGGAATACCAGAAGAAGAAGAAGAAGGACAAGGGATAGAAAACGTATTCGAAAGAGTAATGAGAAAAAATTTTCCTCATTTGATGAGAGAAAAAGTCACACAAATCCAGAAATCACACAGAGTCCCAATCAAGAGGAACCCAAGGAGGCCCACGTCAAGACACATCATCATTAGAATGGCAAAATTCCAAGACAAAGAGAGAATCTTAAAGGCAGCCAAAGAGAAAAAAGAAGTAACATACAAGGGAGCTCCAATAAGGTTAGCCACTGCCTTCTCAGTGGAAACACTCCAAACAAGAAGAGAATGGCAAGAAATATTCCAAGTAATGAGAACTTTTAGCCTACAACCAAGGCTACCCAGCAAGGCTCTCAATCAAGATAGAAGGCCAAATAAGGAGCTTTCAAAAGAGAGATGGTGTGACTTTTGACAAGATGGAGGCATAGGTGGATATTGGTGCCTTCTCACACAACCAAGTTTAGAAACAACTAAATATTAGCAATAGAAAACATAGTCAGAACACAGAAAATTGAACTTTTCGGAAGTCTGTTAACAACAAATTCTTCAGTCTGACCGGTAAGGGGCGAAACCAGCAGCTGGTGGAGCGGGGTTGTGTTACATCTCGTCCTTGCAAGCAAGAAGGGTTGGAGACTGCTGGGTAGTCAGAGGTGTTTTATTGGCCAAAGTTTCAGTTTTACCTGTGCAGAGGCGAACTCTCGGGGTGCCTCCAGAGACACATGAGTGCCAAAATGGCTGCAAATGAGAGTCGTGCCTAACGCTTACAGGCTAGGGTTCTTATAGAAGCGAGCAAGCAAGCAAATTCCAGAAGCAAAAGGTGGCAGTTAGCTACTGGCTCAGGGGCTTATGCTAGGGCTCGTGATCTTGCTGATGATTGGCTGGCAGGGCTCATGAACAGCTCGTGCTCAGGTTAGCCATTTGCCTAGGGGCTCATGCTAGGGATAAAAATTCCCTGCCCCCAACGGATGTTCCAAGAAGCTATCTGCTTAACTTCCTGGAACATTTGCCTGGGGGTGGGGGTGCAGTCCCCCCACCCAAGCTTGAGCAAGCAGCTAAGGTTGAACAAACAACTTAGTTTTCTTAAGACTATTTCCTTTAGCCCCTAACAGTTGCACAGGAAAACTCGGTGAGACAAACTCAGGCGCGAGGAATCCAGGTGCAGGGTTGGACCTAGTGAGCGACCCAGCAAGCGACCAAGCGAGCGACCACGGGGAAACAGCAAGGGAGCAGGGCTGTGGGTAGAGTGTGGTCACGCATTTGTGCGCGGAGAGACATGCCAGGGAGTGGGTGATTGGACCGGGACCCAGTGGGTCCCTGCAGCAAGCAGCAGGGAGGGTGCCGCCATTTCCCTGCTCTGACCCCACCTCCACATAAAGCATCATAACACAGCGACTCTGAGTGGCCCGGCCCTGGTGAACCACCTGAGACTCTGCTCCAACCCAGTGGTGCAAAACAGCAGAGGGTGCCGCCATTTCCCCTCTCTGACCACGCCCCCACATACAGAGTCACAACCCAGCGACCTGAGAGTCCAAGGCTCTGTACCTCAAACTTAAAGGGTGCGAACAGACCAAAAATGGCTCAACAGGATCTCAAACCCCTGGAGCCTATAAATCTAAGCGATGAGGAAATAGCAAAACTCTCAGACGCACAGTTTAAAACACTGGTCATCAGGATCCTCACAGAACTGGTTGATTATAGCCACAAATTAGACAAATATATGAAGGCGAAACTAATGAAATGAATGGAATTGCACAGGAAACCAACAGCGATGAAAAGGAAACTGAGCCTCAAATCAATGGAGTGGACCAGAAGAAAGCAAATAATGGCCAAACAGAAAAGAGTCAAGAAGCAAGAATTCAAAGGAATGAGGAGATTCTTAGGAACCTCCAGGACATCTTTAAATGCTCCAACATCCGAATTATAGGGGTACCAGAAGGGGGAAAGGCACAGCCACCAGTGGAAAACTTATTTCAACAAATAATAAAGGAGAATTTCCCCAAGCTGGCAAAGGAAATAGACTTCCAGGAAATCCAGGAAGCTCAGAGAGTACCAAAGAAGTTGGACCCAAGAAGGAACATACCAAGGCACATCATAATTATATTAGCCAAAGTTAAAATGAAGGAGAGAATCCTAGAAGCAGCAAGAGCTAAGGGGACAGTCACCTACAAAGGAGTCCCCATCAGACTGTCAGCAGATTTCTCAAAAGAGACCTTACAGGCAAGAAGAGGCTGGAAAGAGGTATTCCAAGTCATGAAATCCAAAGACCTACAACCAAGATTGCTCTATCCAGCAAAACTTTCATTTAGAATGGAAGGACAGATAAGGTGCTTCTCAGATAAGATCAAATTCAAGGAGTTCATCATCACCAAGCCCTTATTATATGAAATGTTAACGGGAATTATCTAAGAAAAAGAAGTTAAAGAAACATAAACAGTGAAAGGACAACAAACTCAGTTATTAACAACCACACCTAAAACAAAAGCAAACTAAAAGGGCAGCTAGATCAGGAGTGGAAACCTAGAAAGGAAGATCTCAAGGAGGGTTAGCAACAGGGGAGTGGGAGGAGGAGAAGGGGGAGAAGGTACAGAAAATAAGTAGCACAGACAGTAGATAGAAAATAGATGGGGGGGCAAGAATAGCATGGGAAATATAGAATTTACAGAACTTGAGACACATGGTCATAAACTAAAGGGGGGGTAATGGTGGGGACGGGGGAGTAGGGTGGAGGGGAATTAAGGGGGGAATAGAAAAACTGTAACAACATAATCAATAAAAAATTTTTAAAAAAGAGCTTTTGAGACAAAAGAAGTCTAAAAGAATATGCTGCCACCAAGCCAGCTCTACAAGAAATACTAAAAGGATTGCTTTAAGGAAAGGAAGGAAAAGAGGAAGACAGAGAGGAACATAGATACAAAAATTGCAATGAATAAGTACCTATCAACAATAACCTTAAACATAAACGGATTAAATGCTCCAATCAAAAGACACAGAATAGTTGCATGGATAAGAAAGCATGACCCACACATATGCTGCCTACAAGAGACCCACCTCAGGACAAAAGACCATCACAGACTAAAAGTGAAAGGCTGGAAACAAGTTTTTCCAATCAAGAGGACAAACCTCAGGACAAGAAAAAAAGCTGGGGTAGCAATTCTCATATCAGACAAAATAGACTTCAAAAAAAAAAGGCCAGAGAGACCCAGAAGGTCACTTCATTATACTCAAGGGAAGAATCCACCAAGAAGACATTAACATCATAAATATATATGCACCAAACAGAGGAGCACCCAAATAAATAAAGAAAATCTTAGAGGAATTCAAGAAAAATATTGACAGCAACACAATTATAGTAGGGGATTTTAATACCCCACTATAAAAAATGGACAGATCTTCCAAACAAAATATCAACAAAGACATTGCGGCATTAAACAACACCCTTGATGAAATGGACCTAACTGATATATACAGAGCCCTTCATCCCAAAGAAGCTAAATACACATTCTTTTCAAATGCACATGAAACATTCTCAAAGATAGACCACATGATAGGACACAACACGAGCCTCAACAAATTCAAGCATATTGGAATCATACCAAGCATTTAGTCTGACCACAAGGGACTGAAACTGGAAACCAACCCCAAAGGAAAAAACCCCAAACACTGAAAATCATGGAGACTGAAAGGTATGCTATTACACAACGAATGGGTCAAGAATGAAATTAGGGAAGAAATCAAAACGTTTCTGGAAACAAAGGAAAATGATCTCACAACAGCCCAAAACTTATGGGACACAGCCAAGGCAGTCCTGAGAAGGAAGTTTATACCAATATAGGACTACCTAAAGAAGATAGAAACATTTCAATCAAACAACCTAACTCTACACCTGCAAGAACCCGAGGAACAACAACAAAAAAAGCCCAGAGCAAGCAGAAGGAAGAAAATAACCAAGATCAGAGCAGACCTAAATGACATAGAGACTAAAAGCACAATTCTAAGAATCAATGAATCCAGGAGTTGGTTCTTTGAAAAGAAAAAACGAAAGAGACAAGCCTTTAAGTAGGCTCATCAAGAAAAGAAGAGAACGGACACAAATAAGCACAATCAGAAATGAAACAGGAGAGATTGCAACTGATACCAAAGAAATAGAAAGGATTGTAAAAAGTTACTATGAAGAACTGTATGCCATTAAATTTGAACACCTAGGAGAAATGGACAAATTTCTAGAAAAATACAGTCTTCCAAATCTCAATGAAAAACAAGCAGAAAATCTGAACACACCAATAACAGCAAAAGAAATTGAAGCAGTAAAAAAAAAAAAAAAACTCCCATCACGCAAAAGCCCCAGTCTAGATGGTTTCACAAGAGAAATCTACAAAGCATTTAAGGAAGAGCTAACCCCTATTCTTCACAGACTATTCCAAAAAATCCAAAGGATGGAAAACTCCCAAACTCCTTTTATGAAGCCAGCATCATCCTAATTCCAAAACCAGATAAAGACACAATAAAGAAAGAAAACTTCAGGCCAATATTCCTGATGGACATATATGCTAAAATGCTCAACAAAAATATTGGCAAATTGCATCCAACAATATATCCAAAAGATTATACACCAAGACCAAGTGGGCTTCATCCCAGGGATGCAAGGATGGTTCAATATTCCCAAATCAGTAAATGTAATTCATCACATAAACAAAAGCAAAGACAAAAACCACATGATCATATCAATAGATGCAGAAAAAGCTTTTGATAAGGTACAACACCCATTTATGATAAAAACACTCAGTAAAGTGGGAATAGAGAGAGCATTCCTCAATATAATAAAGACCATATATGGAAGACCTACAGCCAGCATCATAGTCAATGGGCAAAAACTAAAATCTCTTCCACTAAGATCAGGAACAAGACAAGGATGTCCACTTTCACCACTTCTATTCAGTATAGTTTTGGAAGTTTTGGGCATAGAGATCAGGCAGGAAAAGGAAATAAAAGGCATCCAAATAGGAAAGGAGGAAACAAAACAGTCACTGTTTGCAGATGACATGATAGTGTACATTGAAAATCCTACAGACTCTACCAAAAAACTGCTCAAACTAATTAATGAATTTGGCAAAACAGCAGGATACAAAGCCAATATCCAGAAATGAAAGGCATTTTTGTATACCAACAATGAATCAGCAGAAGCAGGAATCAAGAAAAAAATCCCATTCAATATAGCAAAAAAATGTATATATATATATATCTGGGAATAAACCTAACCAAGAAGGTGAAAGACCTGTATGCAGAAAAATACACAGCACTGAAGAAAGAAATCAGGGAGGACACTAACAAATGGAAATATATACCGTGTTCATGGACTGGAAGAAATGACATCGTCAAAATGTCCATACTACCCAAAGCAATATACAGATTCAATGCAATACCTATTAAAACACCAATGGCATATTTCACAGACATAGAACAAACACTTCAAAAATTTATATGGAACCATAAATGACCCTGAATGGCAGCTGCAATTTTGAGAAAGAAGAACAAAGTTGGAGGGATCACAATACCTGACATCAAACTGTGTTACAAGGCCACTGTAATCAAAACAGCCTGGTACTGGCATAAAAACAGGCACATAGACCAATGGAACAGAACAGAGAGCCCAGAAATCAACCCAACTCTCTACAGTCAATTGATATTCGACAAAGGGGGCAGTAACATAAAATGGAGTAAAGATAGCCTCTTCAACAAATGGTGTTGGGAGAACTGAAAAGCTACCTGCAAAAAAATGAAACTTGAGCACCAAATTACACCATAGACCCAAATAAATTCAAGGTGGATAAAAGACTTAAATATAAGGCTTTAAACCATTAAAGTCCTAGAGGAGAACATTGGCAAGAAAATGTCAGATATTTCATGCAATAACATTTTTACTGATATGTCCCCTAGGGCGAGGAATATAAAGGAAAGAATAAACAAGTGGGATCTCATCAAAATAAAATGCTTCTGCATAGCTAAAGAAAACAGTATTAAATTAAAAAGACAACCAACTGTATGGGAAAATATATTTGCCAATGATACCTCAGACAAAGGTTTAATCTCCAAAATATACAAAGAACTTACACGACTCCACTCTCAGAAGACATCTAACCCAATTAAAAAATGGGAAAAGGACTTGAACAGACACTTCTCCAAGGAGGAACTACAGAACATCCAGAGACACATGCAGAGATGCTCAATATCGTTAGCTATCAGAGAGATGCAAATTAAAATCACAATGAGATACCACTCTACATTGGTCAGAATGGCATCATAAACAAAGCAACAAACAACAAATGTTGGAGAGGTTGTGGGGAAAAGGGGTCCATAGTTCACTGTTGGTGGGATTGCAGAGTGGTACAACCTGCATTATGGAAAACAGTATGGAGTTTTCCCAGAAAAATAAAAATCGACCTGCCTTTTGATCCGGCAATTCTACTGCTAGGATTATATCCTAAGAACCCTAAAACATCAATTTCAAAGAACCTATGCACCACAATGTTCATAGCAGCACAATTTACAATAGCCAAGAGCTGGAAGCAGCCTAGGTGCCCATCAGTAAATGAATGGATCCAAAAATTGTGGTACATATACACAATGGAATTCTATGCAGCAGAAAGAAAGAAGGAGCTACTACCTTTTGCAACAACATGGAAGGAACTGGAACGCATTATGCTGAGTGAAATAGGCCAGGCGTTTAAAGACAAATACCATATGATCTCACCTTTAACAGGAAGCTAAACAACAAAGCAAAGAAGCAAGCAGAATAAAAACAAAGACACTGAAATAGAGAACAAGGGGACAGTGACCAGAGGGGAGAGGGAAGGGAATTTAATGGGGAAAAAGGGGTGGGATTTGGAGGAACAAATAGGAAGGGCACAGGCATGAGGACAAGGGGGGAGGAAATGGGAGGGAGGTGGGGAGCACAGGGCGGGGTGGGTTGGGATGGGAGAAATAGACAAAAAACTGTACTTGAAAAACAACTAAATAAAATTAAAAAGAAAAGAAAAGAAAAAAATAATGCAATTGAGTGGTAATGAAAACATCTTTTAAATAGTGAAGGTAGAATATATCGTAAATATCAAATGCAGAATTTTATAGTGCTAACACGATTGCCCTTACACAGTGGAAATGCATCTTCTACATAAATTTCTTAACATTTATATCAAAGAAATTTCTAAAACTAGGGTTCCCTGGTCAAAATAAATACATGGTTTAAATTTTTTAAAAGATTTTATATTTTTATTTTTAGATGGGAAGGGAAGGAGATAGGGAGAGAAATATCAATGTATGGTTGCCTCTCGTTTGTTCCCTGCTGGGAACTGGCCTGCAACCCAGGCATGTGCCCTGACTGGGAATCGAACCTCGATACTCTGGTTTGCAGGCCTGCGCTCAATCCACTTAGCTACACCAGCCAGGGCTATATTTTTTATTAATTTGAATTAAGAGGATCATATGTTTAATGCCTGACAGTTGCAGTTAAGTATTGATTAATCAGATCTCCTGAATGTGTGTATATACAACCACCTATGTAGTTGACATAATTAATTAACTAATTAATTATGTTGGTTAATTAATTAGTTAATTAATTACTATTTGACCCTCTCTACCTATTTCTTCCCAAGGCCTCCTGCTACTGCTAACAACCACCAATCTGTTTTCTGTATCTATAAACTTACCTGTTGTTTTTAGTTTCCACATAGAGGAGAAATCACATAGTATCTGCCTTTCTCTGTCTGACTTATTTCACTTAGCATAAGATCCAGGTCCATCCATGTTGTTGCAAATGGAAGGATTTTACTTATTTTTGACTTAATAGTATCCCATCATATATATCACATTTTTAAATCTAATCTTCCAATGTTAGACACAGGTTGATTCCATCTTTTGACTATTGTAAGTAATGCAGTCAATACAGAGGGATGTATAAATTTTTTTGAATTAGTGTTTTTAATTTCTTCATATAAATATACAGAAGTGAAACTTTCTATTTTCACTTATTTCTTCAATAAATGTTGAAAAATTATTATGTACACAGGAAATGTCATAAATGTTGTAATAATATTGGTACAAGTACCATTAATATCCAGAATGACATACTTCAGAATCAAATAAAAGAAGATGAATTGAGAGTTTTTATAGTTAGAAGACTGAGGAAAGAGATTTTTTATTCATTGCTCTTCTACTTTTACATAATCACTTATTTCTTTTTTCATTTTTCTTTTACTACTTTCTTTTTTGACTCTTTCCCATGTTTTCAAAATCTGGACTGTGGTGTAACCTAAAGACTTAATGAGGGAAGTAGAGTTTAGACTCGAAGAACATTTCTAAATGCAAATCGTGTTTCTTAACTAATTTTAAAAGGAATGGGCTATTCTGTTTTGTTTTCATATTCAAAATGTGCAGGTGGGAACTCTGGAAAAAAAACCCTTTAGTAGAGAGGCTCTAGTTACTTATAACCACTAAGAATTCCCTGGTAGTGGTATGTGTTCTAATCCATTTGCTGGAAGACAAAAGAGGGTTCTAGACAGATGTGAGTATTGAACTTGATGTCAGAGAGGTCAAAGCAATACCATATACCGAATATAAAACTTTTGTCTAACTGTATTAGATAAGATCCAGAACATTTTGAGTAGGCAAAAAAAAATGGCTTTGGCCAAACATAATGAGAGATAAAAGAATATATATGTATATGTGTATTTGGTGGGTGTGCAATGTATGTAATAACAATAAAATAAAATATAACTTTTCCTTTCACTTTGTAGGTTGCACAGTGCACAAATAACCAAAAACCAAATAGCCAAAACCAAAGCCACACCCGTTCATATAGGCTTGAAGGTTTGGGATTCCTCAGTCTTACTAACAAACTACTATAATTGATATTATCATACTCATTGTGCAGATCAAACAAATTGAGGAAAATAGACATCTAAGGTAATGGAATTTGCTAATGATAGAACAAGTAACCAAAATGTGTCCAGACTTTATATTAGATGTTTGTCTCACCACAATAACACTTAGTAGTACTGTTTTATCATTATAGATCATGATAAGCTTAAACTCATGTAATGAACACATATTTTTTATTATTCATTCCTCTAGGGAATGAAGATAAATAATGATTTTGCTTATAACTAACATTAATTGTGTTTATATACCAGGCATATGGTGTTTTTACATCTAGTACTTCACTTAGGTGGTATTCTTATTTCTAGATTGCAGTTGAAAACACTGAGACAGAACAGACAAATAACTTACTCATAAAAGTAATCAAATAATCTGACTAGAGACTATAGAAAGTAATTTTTGTGAAATCTCATTGAACTTTATCTATACCTCTCTTATGACACTACTTGCTTTCTATTTTGAATTTTTTAATTTAAATTTTACTTTTCTGATTACAGCTTACACTCAATTCCTCACAACCTCTCCAACACTTATTTGTTGCTTTGTTTATGATGGCCATTCTGACTGGTGTGAAGTGGTATCACATTGTGGTTTTAATTTGCATCTCTTCAATCGCTAGTGATACTGAGCATCTTTTCAAATGTCTCTGGACCCTGTGTATGTCTTCTTTGGAGAAGTATTTACCCATGTCCTCTGCTCATTTTTTAATTGGGTTGGTTGTCTTCCTGGAGTGAAGTCATGTGAGTTCTGTATATATTTTGAAGTTCAAACCCTTGTCTGAGGTATCATTGGCAAATATGTTTTCCCATATTGTTGATTCTCTTTTTATTTTAATGCTGTTTCTTAGGCTGAGCAGAAGCTTTTAATTTTGATGAGATCCCGTTTGTTTATTCTTTCCTTTATGTCCCTCGCTCTAGAAGACATATCAGTAAAACTATTGCTGTGTGTAATATTTGAGATTTCCCTCCCTATGTTCTCCTTTAAGGATTTTATGGTGTCGCAACTTATATTTAAAACTTTTATCCACCTTGAATTTATTTTTGTGTATAGTGTAAGTTGGTGATCGAGTTTCATTTTTTTTGCATGTAGCTGTCCAGCTCTCCCAATACCATTTGTTGAAGAGGCTGTTGTTACTCCAGCATAAAGCTGCTGTCCCCTTTGTTGAATATTAATTGACCATAGAGACTGGAATTTACTTCTGGGCCCTCTATTCTGTTCCATTGATCCATGTGTTTATTCTTATGCCATTACCAGGCTGTTTTGATTACAGTGGCCTTGTAATATAGTTTGATATCAGGTATCGTGATCTCTCCTACTTTGCTCCTACTACTCAAAATTGCTGCAGCTATTCAGGGTCGTTTATGGTTCTATACAAATTTTTGGAAGTGTTTGTTTTATGTCTGTGAAATATGCCATTGGTAGTTTAATATGTATTGCATTGAACCAATAAATTGCTTTGTGTAGTATGTACATTTTAATGATGTTAATTCTTCTGATCCATGATGAAGATATATGTTTCTTTTTGTTTGTATCTTCCTTAATGTTTTTCTTCGGTGTTGTGTAATTTTCTGAATACAGGTTTTTTACCTCTTTGGTTAGATTTATTCCTAGGTATTTTATTTTTCTTGTTTTTGGAAATCCCATATCAAACAGGATTTTCCCCCTGATTTCTGTTTCTAATACTTCATTGTTGGTATTTAGAAGTGCCTTTGATTTCTGAATATCCTGCTGTTTTTCCAAATTCATTTATTAGGTCTAGCAATTTTTTGTGGAGTCTATAGGATTTTTTATGTACACTATCATGTTATTGTCAAACAATGACAGTTTGTTTCCTGTTTTTCAATTTGGATGCCTTTTATTTACTTTTCTTGTCTGATTGCTTTGGCTAGGACTTTCAATACTATGTTGAACAGAAGTGGTAAAAGTGGACAACCTTGTCTCGTTCCTGACTTAGTGGGAAAGTTTTTAGTTTTTGCCAGTTAAGTATAATGTTGGCTGTGAGTCTCTTGTATATGGCCTTTATTATATTGAGGAATGCTCCCTCTATTTCCACTTTGCTGAGTGTTTTGATTATATAGGGGTGCTGTATCTTATCAAATGCTCTTTCTGTATGTATTGATATGATCATGTGATTTTTGTCTTTTATTTTGTTTATGTGATGTATTACATTTATTCATTTGCAAATATTGTACCATCCTTGCATCCCTGGGATGAATCCCACTTGGTCATGGTGTATGATCTTTTTGATGTATTGCTGGATGTGGTTAGCCAATATTTTGTTGAAGATTTTAGCATCTATGTTCAGCAGGAATATTGGCCTGAAGTTTTCTTTCTTTGTTGTGTCTTTATCTGGTTTTGGAATTAGGATGATGCTGGCTTCATAAAAAGAGTTTGGGTGTCTTTTGTCTTCTTGGATTTTTTTGGAACAGTCTGTGAGGAATAGGGGTTAGCTCTTTCTTAAATGCTACCTAGAATTCTCCTGTGAAACCATTGGGTGCAGGGCTTTTGTGTTTTGAGAGTTTTTTGATTACTGCTTCAATTTCTTTTGCTGTTATTGGTCTGTTCAGGCTTTCTGCTTCTTCATTGAATTTTGGAAGATTATATTCTTCTAGAAATTTGTCCATTTCATCAAGGTTTTCAAATTTCTTGGCATGTAGTTTTTCATTGTATCACAGTTTTGATACACTCATCTATTTATGGGAACTTGGATTGGTTATATAAGTTGGCTATTATAAATTTAATACAACTCAACACCAAAAATACCCACAATCTAATAAAAATGGGAAGATGAATTAAATAAACAATTTTCAAAGAAGATAATGAGATGTTACCTCACACCTATCAGAATTACTATCATTAATAAATCAATAAGTGATAATAAGTCTTGGCAAGGATATGGAGAAGAGTGAGCTCTCATGCAGTGTTGGTGGGGATGCAAAGTAGTGCAGTCACTCTGGGAAACAGTGTGAAAGTTCTTCTAAAAATTAAAAACAGAGCTATTTTATGACCCAGCTATTGCACTTTTGGATATGTATCCAAAGAAACCCAACACAAATTACATTACATGAATGTAGAGCACAGCTTAGGGAATACAGTCAATAATATTTTAATGACCATTGTATTATAATTAATACAGTTAGGGTATTATAATTAATACATTTTACTTAATGCACAGTGGCCATTGATTAATATTTGCATTTATGGCTTTCCCTAGTTTCTTGAATCTACAATGTAATGGCCTCAGTAAATGACTATTGAATTGCTTCATGAGTTATATTTTTTCTGTATTATCACACCTATGAAAAACACAAAAAGAAAAAATGGTAAGTTTTGCATCTTCATTTCTGACGCTTTCTTGCTATATTTTTAGCTTTTTAGAAGTTGAAATAACTGATTTTTAGAGATTTGGATTTTTAAACAGAATGTCTATGTTTTTAAGAAAAAATTGGTTAGTAAAAATTTAAGTTCATGTATCTTACAGCAAGAATGTACAAGCATTCTGAAAGGAAACAAACAATCAAGCAAAATATAACTAGAAACATGGAAATAAAGAACAAATTGACAGTAACCAGAGGGGAGCAGAGAGGGATAATGAGGGAAAATAAGAGAAGGTCCATCAAGGAACATGTATAAAAAACACACGGAAAAAGCCAAAGGGGGTAGGTTTGAAGGTGGGAGGCAGGAATGGGTGGGGCGGGGGACCATAGTGGCGTGAAAATGGAGACAACTGTACTTGAGCAACAATAAAAAATCTTAATTGCAGGCTGAATTTGAAATTGCTTTAAAATGCTGATCATTATACAACTTAGAATGTAATGATTTCTTAGGTGTTTTACCCTTAAGCTCTGAATTTTTCTTCCTATCACCAATCTAAGTTATTCATATGCACATCATCATAACCTGATATCACTAACACTTTCACCAATTTTTCTCTATAATATGAGAGTATACTTACCTACTTAAAACTTCTCCATCAGTGAAAGGGATTTTGAACTATCTTTGTCCTAGGCATTTGAAGAAACTTCCTTTACATACAAAACGACCTAAGCAGAGTTCATGTTAATTTTAAATAAAGTATTACGTGCCAAATCTGTCTAAATTGATGTTCTAGCCATTACATATAAAACTATACCAAAAAGGTAAAACTCTTTGTACTTACAGATGTTAGAAAAGAACCTAAATAAAATATGACTATATGTTCAAAGGTTAAAAATAGAGAATAGAGTTTTAAAAAACCAACAATTTATGGCTGGAGGATATGGAATTTAAGGGAGTGGGGTAAATTTTATATGGGGTAATTAAAAATGACCTCATAATATTTGGGTAATTCATAATGACCTCTTTCAGTAGGTAATATTTGAATAATGATAAAAATAAGTACAAGAAAGGAGTTCTGGGCATTTTTATAGTTTAAGGAAGAATGCTGTAAGTAAAGGGAATAGAAGTGCAAAGGCTCTGAGGTAAAGGCATTCCAGGTAAAATATGAATATAAGTGCTAGGGTGGGTATAAAGAAGTAAATAATGAAGTCAGAAAAATCACTGTGGGGCCAAATTACAGAAGCACTAAAAGACCACTAGAGTGAAGTGAAAACCCTTTGGAAGAAGAATTTTTATCTTTTTTTGTAATTTATCTTTTAATAGGATTTCTCTAATTTTGGTGCTGAGGACAGACTAAAAAGGAGCAAGGACAGAAGCAAACAAGTTTGGAAGCTATTGCAAGAACCCATGCAAGGGTCGATGGCTTAGACTTGGGCAGTAGTGTGAATGTTTTAAGTAGTTAGAGTCTGGAAAGTATCCCTGACTGACTTGCTTACTGATTGGATGCAGGGCTGTGAAAAGAAAAATAACATTAAATTCAAGAATTTTGGTCTAGCCCTGGCTGGTGTAGTTCAGTGGATTGAGCACAGGCCTGTGAACCAAAGGGTTGCAGTTCGATTCCCAGTCAGGGCACATGCCTGGGTTGCAGGTCAATTGCTGGTAGGGGACTAATGAGAGGCAACCATACATTGACATTTCTCTTCCTCTCTCCTTCTCTTCCCCTCTAAAGATAAATAAATCTTAAAAGAAAAAAAGAATTTTGGTCTAAACAACTGGAAGAATAATTGTTTCATTAACTGGGACAAGGTTCATTCATTCATTCATTCATTTTCTCCTGTTTTGTTCCAAAAAATATTGAAAATCAAGTATTCAAGCATTTTCTGTAAGTCAAATTTACCTTTCTTTTTCTGCATATTATTTTCTTTCTTCATGTAGGATGTATCCACCCAGAAGAACTAAATGTATTACATTCATCTCCAGGAGAAAGGGAGATAGATGATAAACTTTTACTCAATTTTCAGAATTAAGGTCGAAGTTGCCATTTATGAATCCAGCCTGCTCAGCCATATGCTACCATCTCTTCAGTTTCTTTTTCAAAATTTTATCTTGCCCTGGCTGGTGTAGCTCAGTGGATTGAGCTCGGGCCTGAGAACCAGACAATCCTGGTTTGATTCCCAGTCAGGGCACATACCAGGGGTGCAGGACGGTTCCCTGCAGGCCAGTTCCCAGCAGGGGATGCATGAAAGACAACCATACATTGATGTTTCTCTCCCCCTCTCCTTCCCTTCCCCTCTAAAGATAAATAAATAAAATCTATATAAAATTTTATCTTACCTTTATTTTCTTATTTTTGTTGTTGTTCAAGTACAGCTGTCTCCATTTTCATCCCACCATTGCCCCCTGCCCATCCCCACCTCCCACTGTGAAACCTACCCCCTTTGGCTATTTTCATATTTTTTTTTGTACATGTTCCTTGATGGACCTTCCCCCTTTTCTCCATTATTCCTCTCCCCACTCCCCTCTGGTTACTGGCAAATTCTCCTCCTCCTTCTTCTTTTGATTAGTGATTTTTATTTGTCTTTTCTTGGCAGTTATTAAAAACCATTTAAAAATACTCATATGATGTCACTCTGGGTTATTGCAAGTAAAAAATTCTAAAAGGGTTCATGCCATAATTTCAAGTATTAACAAATACAAACCAACTTGATGTTTGGTACCCACTTGAGTCCAAAATATATAAAGGTGCTTTTTTTTTGTCAGTAGACAGAGAATAAAATTATATCAAGTAGAAAATTATTCATTGAAATTGCTGTGATAATTACTTTATATCATATTACACACTTCTTTTTTTATATTTACAGTATTTCTTAACTTATTGTCATCTTCAGTTAAAACTTTTATCATGCCAAGAGAGTTCCTTAATGACACATGTTCATATTATTTGACTCCTTTGTCACTTGGCCTGTCATTTTCTTTGACGTTATGTTACCACAGAGTGAAATTGAACTGGACGGAAATTTACTATTTTTCCACATTTTTAAATTGTTGTTCAAGTACTGTTGTTTCCATCTTCTGCCACCATTTCCCCACCCTGGCCATCCCCACTTCCCCTTCTTGATACTACCCCCTTTTGGTTTTGTCTGTGTGTCCTTTGTAGATGTTTCTGAAAATCCTTTCCCCTTTTCCCCCCATTATTCCTTCCCACCTCCCCTCTGGTTACTGGCAGTTTGTTTTTCATTTCAATGTCTCTGGTTATATTTTGCTTACTTATTTGTTTTGTTGATTAGGTTCCACTTTTAGGTAAAATCATATAGTATTTATATTTCACCAACTAGCTTACTTCACTCAGCATAATGTTTTCAAGTTCCACCCATGCTTCCTGACAGCATCGATGAAACTGGAGAGCATTCACTTTCAGTAAAATTTATTTCTACCCCCTCTAACTGAGCACCTGTTAATGCAAAACATTAGGTTAAAATAGAGTACATGGAGTAATTGGAGAAGTAGACATAATATTGTAATGTTAGCAATGTCATAGAAAGTACAAAATCAATTGCCATGGGACTACCTCAGAAAGAGTAATTAAATCTGACTGAAATCATTCATGGGATGTAGTATTTGAGCAGAACCCTGACTTATTTTTCCAGAGTTGGAGAGGTGCTGATACAAGTGAAGAAATTAAATGAGTTTCAAACTATATATATATATATATATATATAATTTCAAACTATATAGTTTGAATTTACATATATAAATATATGCATGTATATAATATATATATAATTATTTCTATATATAAAATATTTGATATATAAATAAATATTTGATTATTATTTGATATATATCAAATAATTTATATATATTATTTCAAACTATATACACATATTATTCCATATGTATGGAAAATTTTTGCTAGAAAATGATACAGCAATTTATATATTTGGAACATTATCTCTTTCTTAGTGATCCCCCTAATTTAAACATATTGCAGAGAACATGGAACATAGGAAAATCTCACAAATGTATTTAATAATATTGTAATAACTATGTGAGGTACCAGTTTGGTACTGAAAATATCAGGGGGAACACTTTATAAAATGTATAGTTTTTTAACTACTATGCTATATACCTGAAACTAATATAATATAATGTTAAATGTAAATTATAATTAAAACGTTTAATTAAGACATTTGAATAAACAAATAATATAATGATAAGTTAATAAATTAATTATACAATTAATTCTCTAAACCAGTTGTCCAGGGATCTAATTTCTTTTTTTCTTTTTTGACCCATATCTGAAGGAATGACAAGTAAGAATTTGGCACTAGTGATTGAATTTATATTAACTATTTTTTCTCATTTTCAGGAGGATGGACTCTTATTTTCATCCTCTTGCTCCTAATTTACTTGCTCATTATCATTGGGGCCCATATTGTCTTCTTTTCCATCAAAGTGGACTCCCAACTCCATATCCTCATGTATTTCTTTGCTGGGGCCTCTCCTTAGTGGAAATATGGTGTACCATAATTATTATCCCCAAGATCCTCTCTAATCTAGTCAGTAAGCAGAAGGCCATTTCTCCTGCTGGTTTTCTCCTACAGATGTATTTATTTTACTTTCTGAATTATATTTTATTGATTATGCTGCTACAGTTTTCCCAATTTCCCCTCTTTAACTCCCCTTCACTCTGCACCCCCCAACCCTCCAGCATCCCCCACTTTAGTTCATATAAATGGGTTGTACATATAAGTTCTTTGAGTTCCCTTTTTCCTATACCATTTTTTACTTCTCCCCATCTAATTTATGCTTACCAATTATTCTTTTTTTCCCTGTACCTTACCCCCCAATTCCTGTCCTCTCCCTCCCTACCAATAACCCCCCATGTGATCTCCATTTCTCTGATTCTGTTCCTGTTCTAGTTGTTTGCTTAGCTTGCTTTTGTATCATTGTTTTTAAGGTTTGGTTGTAAATAGCTGTGAGTTTGTTGTCATTTTACTGTTCATATTTTTGATACTGTTTTCCTTAGCTAAGTCCATTTAACATTTCATAGAATAAGGGCTTGGTGATGATGATTTCCTTTAATTGGACCTTATCTGGGAAGCACTTTATCTGCCCTTCCATTCTAAATGATGGCTTCGCTGGATAGAGTAATCTTGGGTGTAGGTCCTTGCCATTTATGACTTTGAATACTTCTTTCCAGCCCCATCTTGCCCACAAGGTTTCTTTTGGGAAATCAGCTGACTGATTCTCTTGGGAAATCAGCTGACTGATTATGGGAACTCCTTTGTATGTAACTGTCTTCTTTCCTCTTGCTTCTTTTAATATTCTCTCCTTATCTTTAATCTTGGGCAACTTAATGATGATATTCCTTGGTATGTTCCTTTTTGGGTCCAACTTCTTTGGGACTCTGAGTTTCCTGAACTTCCTGGGAATCTATTTCCTTTGCCAGATTGGGGAAGTTCTCCTTCATTATTTTTTTAAATAAGTTTTCCATTTCTTGCTCTTCCTCTTCTCTTTCTGGCACCACTATGATTTGGATGTTAGATCATTTAAAGTTGTCTCATAGATTCCTAAGCTTCTCCTCATTGTTTTGAATTCTTGTTTTTCATTCTGTTCTGGTTGAATATTTCTTTCTTCTTTCTACTCCAAACCATTGACTTGAGTCCTGGTTTCCTTCCCTTCACTGTTGGTTCCATGTAGATTTTTCTTTTTTTCACATAACACAACCTTCATTGCTACCTGAATTTTTTTTTTAATTCTGTTGAAGTATCCAGTGAATTCCTGGAGCATCCTGATCGCCAGTGTTTTGAACTGTGCATCTGAAAGGTTGGCTATATCTTTGTCACTTAGTTGTATTTTTTCTGAAGCTTTGTTCTGTTCTTCCATTTGGGCCATTTTTTACTTTTTGTCTTGGCACACCTGTTACATAGGTGGTGGAACCTTAGGTGTTCACCAGGCTGGAAGAACCCACATCACTGTGTTGTGATGTTGTATGTAGGGGATGAGTCTGAAAGGGAATGGTGCCACTTGCTCAGTTTTCAGTATCCAGCTACCTACAATCAAATAGGCCCCTTCCAGTGCTGATTCCTGGGTAGGTGGGTTTATGTACATTTTATGACCCTGTGGGTCTCTCCAAGGAGTTCTCCTTTGAGGCTGGGGAGTTTCTCTCACTGCCACCTCAACCCCCACAGGTGTTTTAAGTCAAAAATTTTGAGGCTTTATTTCCTTGTACTGGAACCTTGGGTTGCCTGGCCTGTCTTTGCTCTCTAGTTGTTCCTCCTGTTTTATCTGCATTCAAATGTGGAACCACAGAGTCCACAAGCCACCACCTTTCCTGGTCCGCCAGCTGCCACCTTGCCACATGTTCTCTCTGCCCAGCTGCCTGCCCACCTCTGCCCCTTCTACTGGTAGAAATAAATGTTTCTTCTTTAACACCTTGGTTGTCAGACTTCCATGCAGTTCAATTTTCTGTCAGTTCAGGTTGTTTTTTGTTTTTAAATTTGTTGTCCTCTTGATTGTGCAAGGAGCCACAGTGTGTTTACTTATGCCTCCATCTCGGCCAGAAGTCAATATTTTGCTTTATTTCATTTTTGGTATCTTTCATTTTTTCTTTCATTTTTTGACTAAGCTCAATCAGTTCTGTGAGCATTTTGATTGCCAGCACTTCAGACAGGTTGGCTATATCCTCATTGCTTACCTCTCTTTCTGAGGTGCTGCCTGTTGGGGAGGGGCCAGAGAGGGAACAATGTAGCTCTCCTGCTCTGTAGCACAGTTTTCAGTGAACTCTCATGTCATACTAGGAGTTTATCCCACTGTGGCAACCACTGTAGTCCACTGCCTCCTCTGAATCTCAGTTTCCCCGTAAGTCAGCTCCTTCCGCTCAGCCTGCTGCCTTGCTGTAGCCAGCCCCACACCCATGGTCTTCTGCTTCACCATGGTTTCTCTCCATCTGCAGCCTACTGGTCTGGTTGTTCTGTTTGACTGTTTCTTAAATACTGTGGTTGTCGGAGTTCTATGTGGTTTGATTTTCTGGCACTTCTGGTTGCTTATTGATTTTAGATTGGCTATTATCCTTTCTTTGGTTGTGTGAGAAAGCCAGGGGTTTCTACCTATGCCTCCATCTTGGCCAGTGAAAGAATTGTTTTAATCAAGTCTATAGACATTGTACATACTGTATATAGTTTCTTTCCAGGCTGCTGTGCTCAGAGATTATTATTGGATGGGAACAGAAAAGAATTTTAAGTAAGTAAGTCAGTAAGTAAGTAAGTATCATTTGCTAACGATACATTGAAAATCATTCTTTTTAAAATTTAATTGTTGTTCAAGTACAGTTTTCTGTCTTTTACTCCCATCCCAGCCGCACTCCCAGTGCTCCCCAGCTCCCTCCCATTTCCACCCCCTTAGTTGTTGTCTATGTATCCTTTATAGTAGTTCCTATAAATCCTTCATTCTTTAAAATAGAAGCATTTAGCTCTGTGAAAAATTATCCCATATCAGATGTTTGCTTTTCACATCCTGATTTTCAAAATTAATTAGTCAGAATAAAATATATGACTTGAAGCAATTAAAAATATATATTTCTGGCATTCTTTACATCAGTTAACAATTCTTTTTCTGTTAAATCTAAAGTGTTTTTCAATCAACCATCTAAATTGAGTCATATAACAATTCTCTGGAATAGGTAGACTACTCATTACTATCCCCTGTATATATTTAGTAGAATTTAAACAAACTTCCAATGATCACTTGATTATTAAATGGTTGAACTAAGACTTCAAATTACATGTCTCTGCATAAAAAAATAGCACACTTTCCATTATCCCAAGCTTACTTTGTATTTCATTTGCATAGTTCATTGTAAAAAAATAATATCATGAGTTCAATGTAGTAATACTAAATAAATAAAACAAAAAACAAATAAAATTAAAAGGTACAGTAAAATAAGATAATAATATAGAAAAACAGTTCTATTTTTTATTATAAGGTTGCACAATTTAATAATATATGATTTTTTAGATAGAGGTAAGGGGCAAATAACTTTAAAAAACTTAAAGTGGTAAGAGTTTGTATAGATACAATAAACTGCAAAATGTTTTTCTCACATTTTTAAATAATATTTTCTAATATTCTAACTCATTTAGGAGACAAGGATTAGATGTATTTTAAAATAAGAACTCATTATGGAGAAACAAAAATAATATTTTAATAATACAATAATGATGACCTCTCTTTCAAAAAAATGTTTTTGCATTAAAATTAACATATTCTTCCTGTTTTTAATTAAATGAGCAGAGAAAGTTAGTGTCCAGAAAATCTATAGTAAACTTGTGAATTTTAGTGATGCAAATTGAAAAGCCTTCAGAAGTTTTTTTTTTTTAATATATAAACCATTTCTTGGAGTTTCTGAGCCCAGGAAAGGAAAATCTGATAACCGAGAAGAGGTTCAGGCAAGCTGGGAAATGCAGATTAAACTAGTGTGTGACAAACATATCTGCCCAGACCCGATAATCATGACCAAATACAGTTACCCTCCAAATTGCTCCCACTCTTGTAAAATTAAATGAAGACTTCTTTTTAGCGAAGCTTCCTGTGATGAACTTAAGCTTCCTCTGTAGCTTCTCAGTACTCATGTAGTGCAACAACATTGTTTTAATGATTTACATAAATCTAAACTTCCACAGTATCTGTCATGTGTTCTTTACCTGACTTCCTCTAACCAGGGTCTCCATGTCATGAGAGCCAATAGGCATTCTTGTAAAACTATAAAAGTGGCAAGAGGTCCAAGTGTTAAGTCACAGGGAGGGGTTTGAGATTTTTTTCATTATGCCCTTCCATCTGTCCCAAGGATGCACCCTGATACTCATACTAATAATGGTAAACAATGCTTAGAGACTGGAAAAACTTTGCGAATCTAAAAGGACAGAGCACTAAATTTAGTCCTCAGGGTGGGACTAAATTTTAAGTCAGCAGCTGCCAAAATAATAGCCAGAGTGTTGTCAGAGAATTTTTTATCTTGAATCTTTTCTAGATAGAATGATTGAAATTCAAAGGACATTCCTTCATCAGTATGAAACCCCTCTTCTGACTGTCTCCTGTGCATATTCACATTGATACCTGCTTTAAAGACTATTATTCTTATCCATTTTTATTTTATTTTGGGATGGCCAGTCCTGATGATTGTGCCCTATCATTTGCTTAGTAATAGGTTATCACATGGTTGGCACTTTTGGTAAGAAGATCCTGGAATAAGACAACAGAAATGTTGATAGACTAAAAGAAGATTGACTAAAACAGATGAAAAACACAGTGCCATGATGGTCATACTCACACGGATTTAACTTTGTTTAAAAACACACACACTAGCACTAGCTAACCATGGGATGAGCTTACCTCTCAGAGACTACTTCTTTTTTGTCATAGAAATGGAGATTATGGCCATGACTGGTGTGGCTCAATTAATGGAAAGGTTGCTGGTTAGATTCCCAGTCAGGGCACATGGCTGGGTTGTGGCCAGGTCCCTAGCTAAGGGTGTGTGAGAGCTAACTGTATCTCACACATGTTTCTCTCCCTCTCTTTCTTACTCCCTTACCCTCTCTCTAAAAATAAATAAATAAAATCTTAAAAATGGGGATTATGGTAATTGTTTTGCAAATCTTGTAAAGATTAAAAACTAATGTAAAATAATTATGATGATATGTAGATTATTATGATAGAGTCTGAAGATTGTTCTTCTTACCTCTTTAATAAAGACTAGGAATATTACCTCCTTATCCCAATTCCAGTCAGAATTTCCTTGGTGTGGGTGATATAATGCATTCTTTAAGATTTGTGTTCCTGCCTTTGGTACTCAAATTTGATTTGAATATAATAAAACTAATGAAAAAGAAAAGTAGTATTAAACTTACAAGGAAAGAATTTAAAGTTCTCTTGATTTCTTTCAGTGAGATGATATAGGAATAAGAAAAAACAGAAATGTAGAAGGTTAATTCAATCTAGTAGATCACAAAAGCAAGATTATTCAAATTGAATACTGGAATGGATAATGCCACTGCTTTATAGGAAGATCTGAAACCATTCTAGTATTCTGATTTGTTTGTTTGTTTCATTTTTATAAAGTTGCCTTAAAAATTCATGCCTTTGTAAAAGAATTTCTGCTTCTTTTACTCTCCATTAAAAGTAATTAATGAAACAGGAGAACTTTTATCTCACATTTTAGATCTGTCTCATTTTGAAATGATTGGTAGTTTTGTTACTTTGTCAAATGAGGTATCCTAATTTTTACTTCACGGAATACAAATAAATGTATGTGTGTTAAATTTCTTTGTTCCTTCTATTTAAATTATTAAGGGTAGATCTAAATCAGATTTAAAAATCCAATCTATGAGGCCAGTAATAATTATTTTTTCTCTTTAGGCAAAGGCTGTACAGAAAGAATGAGAATATCTTGTTGACTTCAAGGCTGTTAAAAATTTTCCCTATGGTTTATGTGAAGTTGTTAAATTATATTTCCTAGGGATATACTGAAACAAAAACTAATGTATGCACTAAGTTCTTGTAATTCTTCACAGAGTTAATTATGAAGAATGGAGAACACAAAATTTTAAATTTGTGACTTTCATACAAAAAATCTGAAACTAATAAAAGAAGCAAAATATAATCATAATACAGCCTCTTAATCTTATATCTATAAATTTTTTCTTTCTAATTTTCATCTAAAATAACTTTTTATTTTTTATAAAGTCCTTCTGAGAAACTGTAAGAGCCATAATTCCCCAAAACAGCTGAGTCACTCAGCATCTGTGAAAGTTTGCAGCTGCCTCAGCTGAGTCTGTTTCCTGAAGATAATGGTTATAGCTGGTGGGATACTGAGCCCAAGCAAGAGGCGTTTTTCCCCCTCTGCCACATATGTAATGTTTCTCTAGTCACTCTCCGAATTAGACTAGACAATTCCACTTGAATTCTCTCTCTCTCTCTCTCTCTGTCTGATACATTTTATTTTCCCAGATTTTAAACTTTTAGAAAAACTGGAACACTTTACAAAGGAAATGGTGAGTACAATTTGTCCCTAGTATAATTAGAAAAGCTACTTCCTTAGAACATTCTGCACTATCTTTGACAGGAAGATTAAGAACTGTTTTTTACTCTTATGAAGTAGAGAAGTTAAATTTTAATTCTCACTTTTGTGAATGTCTCACTTTAAACAATGACTTTGAACTTGTCACTATACAGCACTAAAATCCACTATGACCTATTTATGTGGGTTTCCAGAGAATGACTAACTAACGTGGAATAAACTGATACACAGTAATGATTTGAGTTTCCAGAGAATGATTTAATTCTGTAAACAAACTAGTAAAAGCCACTGAGCGTCGTAATTGTATTCAGAAAGAAAGAGAAGGAAAGAAGCTTTGAACTTTATATTGAGGGTTCTGGCTCAGATAAGAGGAGAAACTGTGTCTTTATCCAGATAAATTAAGATGGACTTTGTGGACATTTTTCAGGATATTGTGACAAATGATATTCTACTACAGAAATAAAACATTTTGTGTTTGAAAGTACACTGTTTTATATTTTAAAAGGCAACTAAGATATTAATAATTTGAAATTTGTGATAATTGGGTAGAAGAGATGTTGAACTTTTGGTTTGTAGTACTTGTGACCAAGGCAAATAAGAGTAAAAAATATATGGGTTACATTTTTAAGTAAAAAGAAAACAACATTTTTCAAATATGTATTTATTGATTTTTTTTCCATCATTTTAAAACTGTGTGTATCATTAGTGATGTTAATTGAAAGCTATTTTTACATCATTCATTAAATTGAGTTCAAAATGATTAGTACTTGTCAACCATATTAGCCTTTGAAAGCAATAAAATTACATTTTTATACATCTGAAACTGTGATTTTACTAATTTAAACATAACTTGTGTTATTAGACCAAATTCTATTTGGAGTTAATAAATTCTGGCACCAGTTTATCTGAAAAGTCAGAAAGTGTTCAGGCTGATCAAGAATTATAGCCTAGTTGTACGTATAAATGTATTTAGCCCTTCTAACAAGTTTTATGGGATTAAAGATACCTGAACATAAGTCCAACAAGAGTAAATAACTTGGGACACATAAAAGGGACAGCATACTAGAAATTTGAGAAACAGAAATGGATACAACCTATTTTAACTTGTAGGCTATGGACAGCAGTGGGCCTAAGGTGCTAGAAACAGCAGAAGAGATCCAAGAGAGGCGTCAGGAGGTGTTGACTCGGTACCAGAGGTTCAAGAAGCTGGTTGCTGAGAAGGGCCAGAAACTTGAAGAGTCCTATTACTACCAGGTTTTCAGAAGGGATGCAGATGACCTGGAGAAATGGATTTTGGAGAAACTCAAGATTGCAGGAGATAAGAGCTATGAAGACCCAACCAACATACAGGTCGCTCAATTTCACTAACTTCCCCAGAACAGATAAAATGATCTCAAAAAAGAGAAATATTCTTGTAATGTAAATGTGTATATGGTTAACTGTAGGAGGAGGATGTAACAGAAAGATTAGACTATCTGTTAGGGACAGTAATTTGGCTCCTAAGTAGCCTATACCTTCAAGTTAAAGTTTGGCTATTCAAGCTTCAGTGCCTCATTTTTACAAAGGAAAATCATTCTAGATAACACTCTATGAATATATTATTCATCTGATGTTAAAATATGAAGAAGTGACTAAGAATTTATAGAATTTATTTTTGTGATTTTAATATTTTGTGACATTAAAGATGGAACTTAGGTGAGGAGACATCAACACTTCTAAAACAATTGATCTTCACTCTCCTCAGAAAGACATGAGTTAACCTGGGTTTTTTCTAGTTTTCTGCACATGGTTATTTATATCTCTAGTTAAGTCCAAATTAACAAGACTGAGATGTCCCAGGGGTAGAAGTTTAGGGAAGTTCATATTCTTATATATATTATAACATATAGCATAATCATGATCAGAAGAGTTAAATGCCTAAAAGAGACAATAATGATTATTAGTTATTTAATTTATAAATTAAATGTATTAATTTGTATATGACAACAATAATATAATTTGGTATGTATAATTTATGAAAAATGCATTATTGTAATAGTTATCCTCTTCATCATTTTCTACTGCACTTAGTTTTTCTTTTCTAAAAAGAAAATTTTTTTTCTGAAGAGGAAAAACTTTGTTGCATTCTTTCATTTCCCTAGAAAACAATTGATACTTTAATTGATAATGTATCGCATTGCATAAAAATTTCCCAAAAAATAATTACATGAATAAAACCTTTCTCTATGATCACTGACTTTGAGCCTGGGACTCTTTAAAAATCTGTGTGCTACCTAGAGTGACCATTTCTTTTAGGATGCAACTGCTTCAGCTATGGTTATAGGTAATCACTCACTCTGAGTTGAGCAACAAATAGTTCTGACTGAAAGTAAGAAGAGAACAAAGAGACCTCTTTATGGTCCATGGAGAGTAAGCTTTATTAGCTATAAACTCTGATTTCTAAACTTTAGGGAAAATATCAGAAGCACGAATCCTTTGAAGCAGAGGTACAAGCAAAATCAAGGGTCATTCCTGAGCTGGAAGAAATCAGGAAAGTCCGATTTGCTGAGGGACATTTTGCCCATGAAGACACCAAGGTAAATATGTGGTAGAGCTCTCAAAGATAAGTTTCTAATCGTTGATTACTTTATCAGGGCTTTAAATGATTAAACGGAATATAAACTTTGATGTAGTTGGTTTGGAATTAGTGCTCTTGCTTCTTCTAGTGGGAATGGAGCAAGAAAAATTATGGGTTGTACTTGTGTTCCTTAAAGTGTGGAGAGAGTTATGATACAAAAGCTGTTATTGTTGGCATCACAGTCCTCCTTATGCCACCGCAGAATAAATTAACTCAAGATCAAGCCCACTTTAGTCTGGTTCTACATTTCCCAGATGAATTGACTTTCCCAAATGTCTTAATTATTTCTTCAGACTTCAGAGTCCTTGTTACCTAAACTTTTAAAAAAAATGATGCTCTCCACTTGAAATATTTTCTGAAATATTTATTCGTTTGTCTATAATCTCTCTTTCTTTTCCTAGCCCAGATGGTATGACTAACTATTTTAAATCTCCAAACCCTCCTAATCACTTTGAGAAACTCTTAAAATTCCTTTTTTTTTTCCCAGAAAAGCCCTTTTGAAAACTGAAGGCCACCACCACTTTGGAACCCACTAATAACATATCAGATCTTTTCTTATTTAATCTATGAACTTTTCCAACACATTTTTATTGATATTATCAACTCAGGATCTTTTTATATAATTTTTATAGTTTATACATTTTTTAAATTGCTAAAATATTTGTATCACATATTTAAAAATTAGGGCTGGTCTTTCTATATTTAGCAAAATCTACCTCATGTTACTGTCAACAAAATATAGTCAGGAAACACAGACTTTAACCAGAATAGAACCTTATTGAAAGAGAAATCTGTAATAATAAAATCTTAAATGATATTTATTGATATAAAATATAAATCATTTCTGTATTACTCACAGTATTGTGTGCTATCAAGTTTCCACATTAATAAAAAATATTTGAGAAATGTTTAAAACATATCTACCAAAATCACTAGGGTTTTGTCAGATTGTATCATGCAGCATTTAGAGAGAAAATGTGGTCTACATACTACCCTGAACAGTGGAGTAGTAGTTAGTTGTAAGACACATGATTCTTGAAGACATGACATAGGTGAGAACTTCAACTTTATAAGATATGTGCTATAGATTATTCAAGTTAATCTTGTATCAAAGATCTCAACTCTGTTGTTTCAAATTTTCTTATTTCCTTGGTGTTGTTGATTTTATTTTTTGTAAGCCAGGAAGATATTTTTTTTTGGCAAACAGTTTATTCTGAGTTTATTATGTGACTTTGCACCTTTGCACTGATTACAAAACTCTTTGTTATCTACCTGTTAAAATTCTGTTTCTCATGGTCTAGTGCAAGTAAGCACTGTTCAGTGAATTTTTACTCCATTGTGTCTTAGTGTTTGTAATCCCTTTATCTTCTAAAACATAAAAGAATATATCAAAGAAACTGTCTTATGGGAGCTATCTGATTTAGTTTAATAGCTACTCCCATACACATCCCATTTTCTCTTTTAAATATTTATTGAGCAATTAGTGCACAAGTGAATGGAAGGAAATATTTAACCTAGGTCCTTCCCTGCACAAACATCTGAGCCTGCACCTACTCCACAGACTCTGTAACTTAGTAGTTTTTCCTTTCTTCCCTAAAGGTCCATCTGGAGGAATTATGCCGTCTGTGGGACCTGCTGATAGAGCTGACTCACGAGAAGGGCATACTCCTTCTCCAGGCCCTGAAGCTCCAGCAGTACTTGCAGGAATGTGCTGACATCTTGGAGTGGATTGGATATAAGGTATAAAACTAAACAGGTGCATTTAGTACATCCCATGTCTCTATCCCAGGCATCTAAACTAATTTAATATAAGCTATTAATTAAAAATAAAGTCAAGGCATCTGTTCCTGGACTTTGTTCCTTGAAAGATGGATATATTCTGGCAAAGATTTAGAGGTATTCAAGATGTTGTTAACATTGTAGGGGGAGGGTAAATCTAAATTATGACTCTGAATATGAAGAAGGCAGGACTTATACAAAAACTGTGCACTTGAAGACCATCTAGGCTTGTCCCCCTTCTACTTTCAATGATATTTCACTCCCTTTTTTAGATTTTCATTCTTACTGTAGGTCTAGGCTGACAGTATTGCCATTCTTTCCCTACCCCCTTCCCTATCAGTGCTTATAAATATGAAATTTTCTTTTTTATAAATACTTAAAAATTAATACTATAGTTAGAACTAAAAAAATTATACAAACAAGTTTAGCACAATGTAAATATTTGTTATGTTGAATTTAGTAGAAGCATAATGAATTTATTTTTGTGCTCCATATTTATGTTTTATGCTTCAAGACATAAAAGGTGCTTCCAGGGGCTCTGACTAACAATACCTGTGATTCCTCTGAAGGATTACCCCAAAGAGCACTCACTGTCCCTTGGGTCATAGTGACACTTTAGAAAATATACTTCTGTTTCTGGCTTTTTCTTAAAGTGGTTCTCCCAGGCTCCACATATATCTTTTTCTGAGTTATCCTAGGAAGGCAGGAAGGGATTTGAAGCCTTTTACCTGAAGGAATTCCTTAATCTTTGCTAGTGATTCAATAGATTTTTCTGTGTCTACAGGAAGCCATAGTAACATCAGTAGAACTGGGTGAGGACTGGGAGCACACAGAAGTTCTGCATAAGAAATTCGAAGAGTTCCAAGTGGACCTGGCAGCTCGAAAGGGAAGAGTGGATGGAGTGAACCACTATGCTAATAAATGTGCTGAGGTAAGTTAGCAAAAGTCAACCCAAGAATAGGGTTCTGATCTTGAAGAAGAATTTCTGGCCATTAATAGGTGGGACATGAGGTATATAGGGCAATCTCAGGAAACAGAAGGATGGGTGTCCTTAGAGTAATGAGCTCAAATCAATTTCTTCTCTTGTGTGGATCCATCCTTTGCCAGTCCCTGGGAATGGAAATGTGAGTATATAGAGAAACAAAATATGCAATGAGATAACCCCTGCACTGTACAGTACACAATTACTCTTATCTATGTAGCACTTGAAGAATTACAATAAAGTAACAAAGAATATAAAGTAATGGGGACTATTATTATATGTGCGTTTGTGTATATATATGTATATATATCATTATAGAGGATTTTTCTATTGGGGTGGAGAGAAAGGAGGCAAATTTTACTTCAGTTACTTAAGAAAGTACTTAAATAAATTTTCAATATCTGAGCAAGTACTCAGTATAAATAGAAAAAAAGCCCTATTATATACAATAAATAGATAAAAAATAGCCTTATTATTGTTTTATATGTTGCCATGTATAATGCACACCCATGTTTTGGACCCCAAATATCAAGCAAATAATCTTGTTTTAATTTTTTAATTCGATTTTTATTTATTTATATTTAGATAATTATTTTTATTATAAAGAAATTTTAGCATTTATTTTTGAATCTGTTATGGTACAAGAAATTTTATGCAAAAAATAATTACAAAACACAAGATCAGAAACAAGGTCTTTCAGGTACTACCATGTAAAATGCACATCCTTATATTTTCCTCAAAAATTTGGGCAAAAAGGCACATATTACATATGGCAAAATACAGGTATATACAAGAAAACTAAGAAGCCAGTTTGGCTTTATGTATATAAAAAAACTAGACACTCCGATAATTAGCTATTATGCTTTTACATTTATGGTTTCATTATCACTGAAGTTTTATCATGGAAACTATTTTTCTGAGTTAATAGAACCAAGATTTCAGGATGTGTAAGTACTGGTATAGGGAAAACAACCTGTTTTTCATTTTGTTTCTTCAGGCTACATATCCAACACTTCCTAAATTTTCTCTGTTTATCATCTTTCTCTTGTAGAAATTTCTATCTATTTCTATCCCAAACTAAAACAAAATTTAAAGCAACAAAAATCTTATTTTTTTATGATTCAATAACTCAGATTCACTAATTTGAAATTTAGCTGTTCAGCTGGGCAGTTTTTCTGGTCTCATCTGGCATTTTTTAAAAAGATTTTATTCATTTATCTTTAGAGGGGAAGGGAAGGAGAGAGGGAGAGAAATATCAATGTATGGTTGCCTCTCCTGTGTCCCTCACTGGGAACTGGCCTGCAACTCAGTCACGTGCCCTGAGTGGAAATCAAACCACGATCCCTTATTTTGCAGGCTCACGCTCAATCCACTGAGCTACACCAACCAGGGCTCATCTGGTATTTTAAGTTGCTATACACATTTAGTGGTTCATTTAAAGTGAAGGATCTAAATGGTCTTGTTCACATGTCTGGGAACTTGGCAAGGATAATGAAGGCTTTCTCCATATGATCTGCTATTTCATTATCCTATGCTTTTTTGTGTTAATGTTCCAACAAAGTGAGAACAAAAGCTAAAATGCCTCTTGAGGTCTAAGTCCTGAAGCTCACAAAATATCATGTCTGCCATATTCTATTTGTAAGCAAGTCACAGACTAACTCAGATCTAATGCATGAGCAAATATAGTCTGTCTCTTGAAAGGAGGATCTCATGGCAAAATAACATGGATACTTTTCTTTTATCTACCATGATAAGGATGAATCCAATACAGAGTTTATCCCTTGCTCTTTTGAAATGGGGCCCAAACAGGTACATTACAAAGGGTCATACACTCAGAAAAAAGAATGTAGAAAATTTTATCTGGAGAAGAGTTGGAATGGAAAAGGAAATGGGAAGAAACAGGGAGAGGAGGACTAGGGAGGTGGCAATATGGAAACTACTCAAAAGTTTCAAGTATCAAAATAGGCTGATGCTGCTAAATTAATGTTTGTAAACATTACAAAGTAATGTTTGTAGACATTAGTAGTGTTCATAAATGTCATTGCTTCAAATAGTTTACAAGCATGTGTTAAATTTTCTGAAAAATTAAGTGTGTATGCATTTAAGTATAATTCTGAATAGAAGAAAATTGCTGTCATTTGATTTTTAAAGGTGTTAAGACCCCAAAAGTTTTAAGAACTACAGAATTAGTTTTAAAATATTAGTATACTTCACAAAGGGAATATGTTTCTTTTTCTTTGTTTCCAGGATTTTCAGGGTATTTAACAGGCATGGACAAGGTGGAGCTCTGAAAATAAAATCACAGTTGGGTAACCTGTGATGTTTTGCTCACAGCAGTCATATGCTAGACAAAATCTGACAGGTTGGATTTCTAGATTTTCGTGATGTAGATTAGATTAGAACTAGGTAGCATGGCTAACATAAATTTCAATATCTTGCCATATAGTGATTCTTCACTTCTGACCAAGTATGAATGAGTGTGAAATGAGAGGTGTCTAAATAATGGAAAAATCTCACCTTCATATAACTCTAGCATTTGTTTCACGTCAAAGGAAAACCATCCTGAGCTGCCTTTGATTAAGTTAAAGCAGGAAGAGGTAAATGCTTCCTGGGACCGTCTCCAGGGTCTGGCTCTTCAGCGACAGAAAACACTGTCCAATGCTGCAGACCTCCAGCGATTCAAAAGGTACAAATCTGGGCACTGAGTTATAGGAAACTGCAAGCGCATCATTTTCTATCTACTGTTAGCAATTAGGAGCCAATATCTCAAAGAAAATCATAGGATTTCCATTAAGACAGGACGTAGAGAGTAGTTAAAAAATGTAACCCAGTCTACAGCCAAGTTTGTGGTGGCTGGAGCCCAAAGCAATAGTAATGGAAGCTCTGGAAAGGCAAGAAGAGCAGATTAAGACTTGGATGAGGGTGGAAGGTGGACTTGGGAAGAATAAAGACATTCATGAAGTACTGACCCAGATATGGGAAGTATATTTGGAAGCTCAGCTCTTAGGAATCCCAGGTCTCTACATGTGAATGAAGACTGTGAAAAGCAAGAACCCCTTACATTACTTTTTTTAAAAAAGATTTTATTTATTTATCTTTAGAGGGGAAGGGAAGGAGAGAAGGAGAGAAATATCAATGTATGGTTGCCTTTCATGAGTCCCCTTGCTGGGAACTGGCCTGCAATCCAGGCATGTGCCCTGACTTGGAATCAAACCAAAATATTCTAGTTTGCAGGCCCAGGCTCAATCCACTGAGCTACACCAGCCAGGGTCTACATTTCTTTTTTTCTAGGGTGTGGGAGATAGGGTAATTTCTAACTGGGTAAACTAGGTTGAACCTTTCTGTGTGCTCCTTTTGCCCTTGAATGTCTGTGATGTTCTCTTATTGGAGCTCATATGAATGTCTGGCAGGGATGTGATTGAAGCCATTCAGTGGATCAAGGAGAAGGAGCCTCAACTCACCTCTGAGGACTATGGGAAAGACCTTGTTAGCTCTGAGGCACTGTTTCACAGTCACAAGGGACTTGAGCGAAACCTTGCAGTCATGGATGATAAGGTAATACATTAATGGAGGAATGATTGGCCCCTTGAACTAGAAGAGGTATTTAGTGGTCAATTTTACCTCCAAAAAACACATTATATTTTCTCTTTCAATGAAATAGAAATTTTGTGGTCCTTGAACATACTTCTTCATTCTAGTTCATAACTTGCATTTGAATATTAGATATACTTAATTTTCTAAAATTATTTTATTTAAATACTTATGCATGCATATTAAATATATATTATATAACTTATATTGCTTTAATATATAAAACACATGTTTTATATAAAATATACATGTTGTATATAAAACATAAGTATGTTTTAAATGTGTTATGTGCCATTGAATTGGCTCTAACTCTTGGAGATCCTGTTCCTGTAAATGAGTGTTGTCCAAAATGTCCTATCCTAAATAGCTCTGCTTAGCTCATCTAGACTCATGCATATGGCTTTTTAATGGAGTCAATCCATTATTTTAATATATTATTTTATTATTTTTCAATTACAGTTGTCTGCATTTACTCTCCCCACCCAATCCAACCCATGTTATTTTTGTTCTTCCTCTTTTCCTGCTAACTTCCATTTGCCTAGCATTACTGTATTTTCTAAAGAAACCTGCCTTCTAATATTATGTCCAAAGTAGTACATCTTCAGTTGAGTCATTTTTATCCAGTGGTGTTTAAAGCTTAATTCCCCAACTTATTCATATTTCTGGCATCCAAAGGCATTTGTAGAGCTCTCCTCCAATGCCATATTTTAAATGAATTTGAATTTTTTCTTATTAGCTTTCTTTAATATCCAGCTTTTACATCTGTACATAGTAATTGGGAATAGGAAAGGTATGGGTGATTTTAGACTTGGTCTCTAGTAACACACCTTTGTTTTTGGTAATCTTACCAAATTTTTCCATTGCTACCCTCCTGAGTATCAGCCTTCTCTTAATTTCTTGGTTGCAGTTTTCATTTGAGTTGATGACTGAACCAAGATAAGCAAAATCTTACAATTTCAATGTCTTCATTGTCTATGTTAGAGTTGTGTATTTATGCTGTAGCGATGATTTTTTCCTTGTCTAATTCACACACAGTTTCACTTTGATACCTTCTTCTTTCACTTTCATCAAAAGTTGTTTTAAATAATTGACACTTTCCATAAATTAGATGATGCTATCTTCAATCTTAACATTGATCCACCAGATTTCACTCTTGCTTACTCTGAATCCAGCCCTGTTTTTCTTATATCTTCTGATCACAGGTTAAACAATTAGGGATAGAAAATTCACCCTTGTTTGACACCTTTTCCCATAAGTAATTGTGGGGGCAACTTTGCCTGCAAAGTCCCCCCATCCGCCACGGATGAAAGTGAAACTATCAAGACTTGATTTGCGACCCTGGCTGGTGTAGCTCAGTGGATTGAGCGCGGGCCTGCGAACCAGACAATTGAGGTTTGATTCCCAGTCAGGGCACATACCAGGGTTGCAGGCCAGTTCCCTGCAGGCCAGTTCCCAGCAGGGGATGCATGAGAGGCAACCATACATTGATGTTTCTCTCCCTCTCTCCTTCCTTTCCCCTCTAAAGATAAATAAATAAAATCTTTAAAAAAATTCTGTTGAAAAGGACAACTAATAAACAATTACATTTAAAACAAACAAACAAAAAAAGACTTGATTTGCTTGGGGAGAAAGGTGGTTGATCCCTCATAGGGGAAGGGCCAAGAGCCCCCTTCTAAAGGGGATTTTATTGGGTTTGTTTGCACAAGAATACAGGTAAGGATCAAACAATAGATAGCATTTAAAAAACTATGAGGGCTTATTCTCAGTCAGGGTCGGATAGCTAAAGAGCCATAAAACTTTGAGGAACCAATATCTTGCTTGGACCCTTATCATTTAAATGAGAGCATTCTAAACAAAATAGGTTTCACAGGATTTTACATATTCTTTCTTAGGCCTGATCACCCAGAGAGCCCACTCTTTCCAGTACAGGGCTGCATAGCCTTCCCATCATAGGCTTTTAGGCTTAAGTGGATTAGAGCTAGGAAGCACTTCTCCCAGATGGAAATAGGGACTCAGGCTATGTCAGAATAGCCAGGGGGCAAGGGTCCATTGCTCCCTCTTTGTCAAAGCCCCCTGAGTCATTCCATGATGGCCTCCCAAGTGATCATGTCTGGCTTGGGTTGCCCCTCACTGTGAGGAGTCTTACCCATCTCTGACTAACGACCATGCTTTGGGGGCAGGGGAGTAAGCTGAGGCAGTGTTTGGTACCAGAGACAAGCTTTGTCTCTTTTGGCTTGCATTTTGGAGGTTGCTCACTCAGTCTTAGCTATAGGAGGCAGTTACAGTTCCTGAAACCAGGCAGAGCAGTACCCAACAAGTAATCATTCTGTCTTTTCATATTCTGTCCCATCAGTGGCTTTCTGTCCATAATACAAGTTATGCATCAAGAAAATGAAATGCTGAAGCACACCCATTTCTTTCAGAGCAAGACATAGCTTCTTATAATACACAGTCAAATAAAATAAAATATTTTTTTTTGCATGCTGGATTTATTTTATTTTTTAAATTACTTTATTGGTAAGAGACAAACACCATATGATCTCATCTTTAACTGGAACATAATCAACAAAAGAAAAAAACAAATAAAATATAACTAGAGACATTGAAATTAAAATAATTTTTAAAATTATATCTTGTTATTTATAATTTGAATATGTTATTTAAATATGTTATTTATAACATATTTATAAAACATGTTACATCCAAGAATGTTTGCTTAATTTCACTCAATACTCTGAGTTTTCTCTTTCATCTAGCCATACTTTCTTTTGTTGCAGCCGAATACTGTTTCTTTTTGTCCATTACTCAGTAGATAAGGAAAGAAATCTATTTCCCCTTTTTCCTAATAAATGCAAAGACACCTGAAGCACATTACTAAATCCACCCTTGGATTCTCTTTTAAAAAATGGAAAACCTCATCTCCAACACTATAAGAATAGACATAGGCATGCTAGAATTTAGAACAAGCCTGTATTCTTCAGTAATTCTCATCTTTACTTCTTTTTCTTTGACTTTCACCATAACTTAAACCCTTATTCCCAAGTGTCTACAGCAGAGTCAGCTTACAGAAAGATCCACACTTGCTCTGTTTTAATAATAGCTCTGGCCCTATGTACCATTTCTGAAAAATGTTCCATCATTCTTCTTTTTTTTATTCCTGTTCATTTTGTTTTTGGTATTTTTATAATAATGAATAATAATGAAAAATGAACCAGTGATTTTTAACCTTTTTCATCTCATGGCACACACTAATTATCAAAATTCTTTGGCACAATACAAATTATATTTGTTGATGTTCTGACAAAATTAGGTATAATTTTAATTGATTTATAAAAATAATAATAGTAATTATATACCTTTTTTCTCTACAGTGACTTTTTTAAAAATCAGGTTTCTGTATTTGTATGTAAGGATTTCTGTTACCAAGAATTAACCAATCAGACACAATTTTATTATGTGATATGACCAGTAAGATACAATTCAATTATACGACTTATGTATTATGGTGTAATATAGGCCATTCACACCAAACAGCTCTTGTTATGTATGCTGTTGTCATTTTTTTATTTGGCAATCTAAAACAAAAGAGGTCAATGCCCCTGACCAAATAGTCAAGTATTGTATGTTTTAAAAATTCTTGTGGTATACTGGTTGAAAAATCACTGCCTTAGACAATACTTGATTTTAATTAGGTTTATCTACAGGACTAAAGGTAACATGGGGAAATTTATCACATCCATAGTTCTTACCTGATAACCCTACTCCTCAGGAATTGTGCTGAAACTGAACTAACATTATTGGCATTTCTTGTCTTCTTAAGCAGAAGTGTCTTTTTGATTCCCACCATTATAATTATGGAAACAGTACAGAGGTTGCTGAAGGACAACCTTAAGTCCAAATCTTGTTTCTGACACTTAATAGCGCAGCGATCTGGAGCAAATAAAATACTAATCTGTCAGTTTGCACATAAAAGGCTACTAGTAATAGTTTTTAATTCATTGTATTATTAAAGAAAGACTAAAACCCAAGAAATGCATGTGAAATTTTTAGCACAAAGAGAGACAAGAATTTCTCAGAAATTATTATTAACATAGTACATTAGTATATTAATATAAATATATCAATAAATGTGTATTAATAAGTTACTATTATTTATATGGTTGGGTTTTTCTTTTGCTTCACTCCAATAGAGTTTTGCCAGGAGAAATTAGTGCTTGGATTTCCCATTTGATTTATTTTTAACTTTAAAGGTAAAGGAGTTATATGCCAAAGCAGACAAGCTGAAGCTTTCCCATCCTTCAGATGCACCACAGATCCAGCAGATGAAAGAAGATCTGGTCTCCAACTGGGAGCACATTCGTGCCTTGGCTAGCAGAAGATATGCAAAGCTGCAGGCTTCTTTTTGGTGAAGAACCCATTCTCTCTATCATTCTATTTATCTACAGGATCCAGGCACAATACTTAAAGCAGAAATAAAAGCGTGAATGTGGTAAAACAGTGATGAATCAGATCTCCTGCCTGCTTGGTAGAGACAAAAAAAGTTTTAATTTGCCAAGAGAAGTCTTTTGTAAGCTGATATAATACTTAGCATGTCACCTCTGCTCATCTGCATACCTTTTGTCTACCTCTGTTTGTTCAGCTGTAAGATGCTATGAAGTGGCCTAGGGAGCTGGAAAAACAGCTAAAGAAATGTCAAAATCCTGTCTCTAACCAAAGAATGCAAAGAAATTTCCAATCTAAATAGCATAAAAATAAATCTAGAGTTATTTTCTGAGTGTGGATTGGCTTGTCATAAACTGGCATCATTTCAGTAGTTAATTTTATGATTAGTCATTAAATCACCAGAAACTACTATGTCAAAATTAAATGGTGAAGATTTAACTTTTTAAATAGTATTGTTGGTCTTTGTTTTTATTAATAAGTTAAGAATGAAATAAGTTACATAAGAACTCCTTACCCTGACTGTAGCCTCCCCTTCTCACAAGATACTTTCTGTCATTTATATATTATGTGTTTATTTATTGCCCTCATTGAGAAAACTTTGAGTCTCTGGGGTAGGCATGACCTTGTGATGTTTGATATACGATTCCTACATGCCTCATCATAAAATGATACATTTACACAAGAAATATACAACCTAGAGTAAAGGACTTTCAAAGCTGCACAATAAAAGGACAGGAAGTACATCAGGAGGAAAGGAGGAGTAGAATAAAGGCAAGGAGCTTTTTCCACCTTTAGCTCAACCCAACCTTAACTGTTCATCTTTCAAAGTCAATTAATATTTTCTCCTTCCTGGCCTTTACCTTGCCTTTCCCACAGGTACCAGCATTTCTTATCTGACTATGATGAACTCTCAGGCTGGATGAAGGAGAAGACTGCTCTGATCAATGCTGATGAGCTGCCCACAGATGTGACTGGTGGGGAAGCCCTCCTGGATAGGCATCAGCAGCATAAGGTAAAAAAGAAAAGTTATCATCAATACGAAGGAAAAAGAGGTGCCAAAAATGCCAGAAAGTTTCTTGCTGCATTCTAAGATATTTTGTCTTGTGACCATAGCATGAGATTGACTCTTATGATGGCCGATTTCAATCTGCTGATGAGACTGGTCAAGCCCTGCTGGATGTCAGACATGAAGCCTCTGAAGAAATTTGGGAAAAGGTAATCAGTTTAAAAGAAGTTTTGAAATTTTGATCACAGCGCTCACTTAATCTCATAATATGATAATCTCTTAGTGGGAAGAGAATAGACATATGTAAAGATATTAATAATGTGAACTCAAATTTCACATGGTTTCCTTAACATTGTTTTAGCTAAATTGAGTAATTTAAAATTCTCAGGACAAGATGTGTGTTTTGTTATCTATGAATTTTTATTTCATCAACCGATATAATTTCATCAACATACATTCTACTGAATATGAAACCTCCATATCATTTTTCCTTGTCATATATAATCTGTTTCATTACTTTCCCATCCTCATCTCTAGATTGTGAATTCTATGAGGATTACCTCATTTATCTTTGGATTCAGTTACTAAGGTGACTGGCAGAAGGCTTTTTCTTTTCTCCTCAATATAGTCTCAAATCAAACTGATTCTCCTCTTTCTGTGTTTTTCAAATTCACATTAAATAACAGAAGCTGAGGTTGGGTGGCTCAGTTGGTTGGAGTGTTATCCCATACACCAAAAATGTTGTGGGTTCAATTCCTGGTCAGGACACATATCTAGGTTGCAGGTTCAATCCCCGTTTGGGGTGTGTATGGGAGGGAACTGATCAATGTTTCTCTCTCACATTAATCTCCCTCTTTCTCTTCCCCTCACTCTAAAATTAATTTAAAAAGACATATCCTTGGGTAAACATTAAAAACTTAAATAACAAGGAATCTTTGAATATTCAGAATTCCACTAATTAAAGAATCAGGTTTGCCATCATTCTAACTTCCTGGATTACAGGTGCTCATCTTAACTGACCCTTGATAGGGATTTTGCTCCAGTCAAAAAGTTACAGGAATTATTGGGGTAATAATTAAAATACAATTTGCAGGCTTCATTGCCTCTAGTGTTGTGTAATGGTTGAGGGTAAAATAACCATAATTTGAATTTCCCCAGTACTTTATGGAAGCATTACAATATGGATTTTATTATTACCAATTTTCTGCCAAAGGACTAGTAGAACCCTAAATTCTTAAAAACCTACATATTATCCTGGAGTTCTAAGAAGTTTTGCTGCTTTTTTGGTGGAGTTTATGTAGAAGTTGTTATAACAAGCTAAAATTTCTTGAGTAAATGTTTGGGCAAAAACAGGCTTTTTATAGGTTTGATAATGACACTTTCCTCCTTCCTTGATGGATCTTATTCATTTTCAGAATAGAACACAAACTCCTCAGTTTAATAATTTAAGTGCTCTATGAATTTCAAATTCATTAAATGTCTATTTGTTTAAAGCATACCACTTTTCAGAGTATTTTATGTAATATAATAATTATTTGGACTAATTACTTATTTGTTGCGTTATATCCTCCTACAACCCTGATGCTCCTCATCATCTTTTAAATATTTGTTTGGTATATATATTTGCCAGAAATCTACTTTTTGTTCTTTTCATCAAAATTAATATTTTTGTTAATTTATACATACTAAATGTACTGTACCTTTTTTATTTCATTTATCCTATTTTTCTTATTTTACAGTTGTTTTCTTAGATGTTGAAGCCTAGATGGAAAAGCCCATTTCCTATTAATTTTTGTATCCTTTGAAAGGTCTTGCACTTATTAAATGCTTAGTAATACAAGTAAGATAAACTTGTTAAAACCATATGTCTTCCGTTCCAAAGATGGAAATACTTGCCAACAACTGGAATGCCCTCCTGGAACTGTGGAACAAGCGTCAATATCAGTATGAGCAGTGCTTGGACTTGCACCTATTCTACCGTGACAGTGAGCAAGTGGACAGTTGGATGAGTAGACAAGAGGTAACAGAAGTGTTTAGCAAATGTCTAGAACTATATCTCCATCCCTCATTTACCACCATTATTATTAGTAACACTCTCACAATAACTTTTATGGTCCTAAGCTTGTCCTAGGAACTGAAGAGTGAACTATAAAGAAAGGTAGACCCTTTCTATAAGAATCTTACTATTACCTCATGGACAAATATATGAAAAGATACCTAAACATAGTATAGAGAGGCTTTAACCTCAAATGAACATAAGGAAAGTTAATATCAAATTGCAAAGGGGTTAAAAAGAGAAAATTGTATGAGTCAGGCAGAGTTAACCAGAGATTTTTCTGAAAGATGTGAGTGGTACTCTTGAGGCAGCTTTGAGAACTCAGAATGGTGCCTACATTGGTTGGCCAAATTCTACGTTAATAGACCTAGACACAAAGGTAATAAAGTTGTATGCAATCTTTAGTAAAACAGTCTGAAGCTACTGCTATTTGAAGTTAGTCTTCGTCTAATATACTTTTTGTAATAATTATCACTTTTTTTCCAACTCCATCACCTTCTTCCTTAACTAGTCCTTGTTGCAAAGATATTCCAAAGGGATTTTTTTAAACCAATGATGCACAGGTGATGTGTGTTTTTCTGTCTTCTATAGGACTTCCTGGAAAATGAGGACCTGGGAAACTCCCTAGGTAGTGTAGAAACCCTTCTTCAGAAGCATGATGACTTTGAAGAAGCTTTCACTGCCCAGCAGGAAAAGATCACAGTAAGAAATGGGTCCTAGTTTGGGCCTTGGCTTCATCTTTGTATATATCCTATTATCCAACACTTATCCTTAGAGAAAATAACTCTTTTTACTACTATACATAACATAAGGATTATTACAAATTTTTGGCTGTGTGCTTTTCTCTCTCTTTTTTATTGTTTTTTAAGTACAGTATTCTCCATTTCTCCCCACCCCCTCCTGGACCCCAGAGTCATCCCCACCTTCCATCTTCAACCCTATCCCCCTTTAGCTTTGTCTATCTGTTCTTTATATATGTTCTCTGATGACCTTTCTCCCCTTTTCCCCAATTAACCTCCCCTGCCTCCCTTCTGCATACTATGAATGTGTTCTTTATTTCAATGTCTTTGATTATATTTCCCTGCTTGTTTGTTTTGCTGATTAAGTTTCACTTGTAGGTGAGATTATATGGTACTTGTCTTTCACTGCCAGGCTTATTTCACTTAGCATAATCCTCTCCAGATCCATTCATGCTATTGTGAAGGATAGAATCTCCTTTTGTTCTGCTGTGTAGTATTCCATTATGTAAATGTACCACAGTTTTTTGATCCATTCATTTACTGGTAGGTACTTAGGTTGCTTCTAGCACTTGGCTATTGTAAATTGTACTGCTATAAACCCTGAAGTGCACAGGTTCTTTCAAATTGGTGTTTCAGAATTCTTAAGGTATAATCCCAGCAGTGGAATTGCTGGGTCAAAAGGCAGTTTCAATCTATGAACACGTGAGAAAAACTAAAGAGGGGTATGGTCAAGGGTGGGAAGTGGGGATGGCTGGGGTGGGGGGGAATGGCTGGGGGCAAATTGAGACAACTGTACTTGAACAATAATGGAAAAATGTTTTAAAAAAGCAGTTCAGGTTTTTGTTTTCTGAGGAAATTCCATACTGTTTTCCACAGTGGCTGTACCAGTCTGCATTCCCACCAAGAGTGTACTAGGGTTCCCTTTTCTCCACAACGTTGCCAGCAATTGTTTGTTGATTTGGTTATGTTGGCCATTCAGACCAGTGTGAAGTAGTATCACATTGTGGTTTTAATGTGCATCTCTCTGATTGCTAGTGATGCTGAGCATCCTTTCATATGTCATTGGGCCCTCCGTATGTTCTCCTGGGAGAATTATCTTTTGAAGTCCTTTGTCCATTTTTTAATTGGGTTGTTTGTCTTCCTGGAGTGGAGTCATGTGATTTCTTTGTATATTTTGGAGAACAAACAATTATCTGAAGTATCATTTGCAAATATATTTCCCATATGGTTGGTTCCCTTCTTATTTTGCTGATGTTGTCTTAAGCTATGCAGAGGCTTTTCATTTTGATGAAGTCCTATTTGTTTATTCCTTATGTCCCTTACACTAGGGGACATATTGATGAAAATATTGCTCTGTGGAATATATGAGATTTTCCTGCCTAGTTTTCCTCTAGGACTCTAATGGTCTTGTGAGTTATATTTAAATATTTTATTCATATTGCATTTATTTTTGTATATGGTGTTGTTAGTGGGCTGGGGTGGAGGGAAGTGGTGGGGGGAAATGGAGACAACTGTACTTGAACAATAAAAAAGACAGAGAAACCATAATCAGAATTTAATTTGTACAATGAACGTAAGATGAACACATGGGCTGATTTATAAAATTTTAACCCCATGACCTGGTTTGTAATAAATATGTTACAATCAGCTGAAAAAAATTCAGAATTTTTTTTCAAGATTTTATGACATTTATTTTTTTGTAAAGTCAATGTTTTTTATTCTGTATAAACAGAAACTATCTGATCCATGTTTGATGTAGTATTATTACTTAAAAGTTTGAAATGTACTATTTTTAAGATTTTCCTTGTCTAGTAGTATCTGTAGTTTGCTCTAAGAATAGCTAAGTCATATTTATTATTTTCCTTTATAAGCATATTTTCATCTCTGTTTCTCAATTAATGCATATATATGCATTAATTATATATATAATTATATATATATACATATATACACACACACATAGTGAGCCTTAAGATATTGTATAATATCAAGCAGAGCCCAGAAAATGTAAGAAAAAATATTAGTTCAACATATTGTATGTATTTGGCTCTCTCCTAGGATGATACCGGTTTATTTTTTTTTTCATAAATTACTTCATTGTTGTTCAATTGCAGTTGTCTGCATTTTCTTCCCACCACTCTTCCCCCCAATCCAAACCCACCTCTATCCCTTGCCTCCATCCTCCCCCTTGGTCTTGTCTATGTGTCCTTTATAGTAGTTCCTGAAACCCTTTTCCTCACATTCCCCTCCCCACTCTTCTCTGGCTATTGTTAGACTGTTCTTAATTTCAATGTCTCTGGTTATATTTCGTTTGCTTTTTTCTTTTGTTGATTATGTTACAGTTAAAGGTGAGATAATATGGTATTTGATCTTTACCACATGAATTATTTCAGTTAGCATAATGATCACCAGTTCCATAGGATGGTACTTGTTTAAACTCACCCACAGGCAAATGTGCCATCATTGTTACAACAACAAAAATAACCAATTTCTAAGTCTTCTCTTTCAATCTTCAGCTATATATTTTTTGTTTGTTTTCATTGGTAAAAGCTAGTGGTGTAAAATAATTTTATTGCTTATAAAGTGCTGTCATTTTAGATCATTTTCTTAATCTTAATTAGTTAATCCATCTTCAGCTTTAAAGATTTGGGGGATCCATAATTGTATGAATATGAGTAAAAATTTACCTCTACAGACATATGAGCAACTGACTGGTGACAGCTGGTCTTGGGCCTTTGGACCCAAGACCTTGGACCTTTGCTGACCTGCCACAGGCTTGATACTTGTAACAGCTATCTACAGTTTGCAGTGTACCCCATCCCGCATGCATTCAGGCCCAGCACAGGCAACTTCCAACCACAGATTCCTTTGTAGTTCCTAACAGGTACTACACAGGTAGCATCTAACATTAATTTGTACTAAAGTCCCTCCAAAGAAAACATAGAAATAACACATTCAGTAGCCAGCCTAAGATCATAACAGAGCACCACCCAATTAGCTCCATGAGTGGCACACCAAAAGGAGGTCTTTACAGGCACAAAATTCCACTGGGGTAAATCTCGCCCCCTAAGATATGTCCCTGAACAGCAGCTACTATTCTGTGGTCATGACCATTTCTAAAAGCCAGGCAGTCTGAGGGCCATTCCAAACCAATGACATGCTGCCAGCAATTAAGGGTCAACTACAACAAAAGGGTGTGAAAACCCACACAAGGAACACTCCTGGAGCACCTGGCTCAGGTAATCAGGGAGACTGTATCACTAGTCCCCAAAGAACACCAAATCCATAAGGTCACCCAGCCAAGACTGAGAGATATAACATATCTACCTAATACATAGAAACAAACACAGAGAGGAGCTAAAATGGGGAAATAAAGAAATATGTCCCAAATGAGAAAAACAAAATATCTCCAGAAAAAGAACTAAATAAAATGGAAGCAAACAATTTACCAGATATGGAGTTCAAAACACTGGTTACAAGAATGTTCAAGGAACTTAGGGGAAAAATAGATTGATTTGACGAGAACTTCAACAAAGAGATAGTAAACATAAAAAGGGACATAAAAACATGAAGCAATCAGAAACAAAGAATACAACAACTGAAATGGAGAATATTCTAGAAGGAATACACAAAAGAGTAGATGAAACAGAGCAGTGAATCAACAATTTGGAAGACAAGGTGACAAAATCACCTAATCAGAAGAGCAAAAAGAAAAAAAATAAAAGGATGCAAAGAAATGAGGATTGTTTAAAGGACTTAAAAAATCAAGCATAACATTATCCACATCATAGCCATACCAATATAAGAGAGATAAAGTAAGGGATTGAGAATATGTTTGAAAAAATAATTACTGAAAAATTTTATTAGTCTGGTGAAAGAAAAAATATACAAATCCAGGAAGCATAGACTTTCCAAAAAGATGAACCCAAAGTGGCCCATATCAAGACACTGAATAATTAAAATGGCAAATGTTAAAAACACATAGAGAATCTTAAAAGCAACAAGAAAAAAATAGTTACCTAGAAAGAAGCTCTCATAAGACTGTCAGCTGATTTCTTAACAGAAACTTTTTAGGCCAAAAGGAATAGGGAAAATATATACAAAGTGGTGAAAACCAAAAACTTACAACCCAGAACACCACTTTACCCAGCAAGGCTATTATTTAAAATTTTAAAAAGAAATAAAGACCTTCCCAGGAAGAAAAAGCTAAAGGAGTTTATCACCACCGAACTAGTATTACAAGAAGTGTTAAAGAAAATTCTAGAATAAAATAGAAGAAGGAGTAGAAGGAGCAAGAGAAGGAGAAAAGGAATATAAATATGAATAATAAAATAATAAGTACATATATGTCAATCATCAATCCAAATGTAAATAGATTAAATACTTGAATCAAAACACATAGATCAGGAGGGACTTCCGCCAAGATGGAGGCATAGGTGGATGTGCCGTGCCTTCTCACACAACCAAGTTTAGAGACAACTAAATATTAGCAACAGAAAACATAGCCAGAACACGGAAATTTGAACTTTTTGGAAGTCTGTTAACAACAAATTCTTCAGCCTGACCAGTAAGGGGTGAAACCAGCGGCTGGTGAGGGGTTGCACAGGAGGACTCGGTCAGAATCCAGGCGCAGGGTTGGACCTAGTGAGCGACCGAGTGAGCCAACAGGCGAGTGACTGCGGAGGAGACAGCGGGGAAGCGGTGCTGCGTGTTGACTGTGGTCGCCCATTTGTGCACGAGCAGACAGGCCAGGGAGTGAGCAGTTGGACCAGGGCCCGGCGGTCCCCGAGGCAAGCGGCAGTAAAAGGCACCGCCATTTCCCTGCTCTGACCACGCCCCCACATACAGCTTCACAACCCAGCGACCTGGGAGTCCAAGGCACCGCTTCTCACACTTAAAGGGCCAGAACAGACCAAAAATGTCGCAAGTTCTCAAAGCCCCAGAGCCTATAAATCTAAGCAATGAAGAAATAGCAAAACTCTCAGATGCACAGTTTAAAACATTGGTCATCAGGATCCTCACAGAACTGGTTGATTATAGCCACAAATTAGACAAATATATAAAGGCGAAACTAATTGAAATGAATGGAATTGCACAGGACACCAATAGCGATGAAAAGAAAACTGGGACTCAAATCAATGGAGTGGACCAGAAGAAAGCAAATAATGGCCAAACAGAAAAGAGTCAAGAAGCAAGAATTCAAAGGAATGAGGAGATTCTTAGGAACCTCCAGGACATCTTTAAATGCTCCAACATCCGAATTATAGGGGTACCAGAAGGGGGAAAGGCACAGCCACCAGTGGAAAACTTATTTCAACAAATAATAAAGGAGAATTTCCCCAAGCTGGCAAAGGAAATAGACTTCCAGGAAATCCAGGAAGCTCAGAGAGTACCAAAGAAGTTGGACCCAAGAAGGAACACACCAAGGCACATCATAATTATATTAGCCAAGATGAAAATGAAGGAGAGAATCCTAGAAGCAGCAAGAGCTAAGGGGACAGTCACCTACAAAGGAGTCCCCATCAGACTGTCAGCAGATTTCTCAAAAGAGACCTTACAGGCAAGAAGAGGCTGGAAAGAGGTATTCCAAGTCATGAAATCCAAAGACCTACAACCAAGATTGCTCTATCCAGCAAAACTTTCATTTAGAATGGAAGGACAGATAAGGTGCTTCTCAGATAAGATCAAATTCAAGGAGTTCATCATCACCAAGCCCTTATTATAGGAAATGTTAAAGGGACTTATCTAAGAAAAAGAAGTTAAAGAAACATGAACAGTGAAAGGACAACAAACTCACAGTTATTAACAACCACACCTGAAACAAAAGCAAACTAAAAGGATAGCTAGATCAGGAGTGGAAACATAGAAATGAAGATCTCAAGGATGGTTAGCAACAGGGGAGTAGGAGGAGGAGATGGGGGGAGAAGGTACAGAAAATAAGTAGCATAGACAGTAGATAGAAAATAGAAGGGGGGGCAAGAATAGCATGGGAAATATAGAATCTAAAGGACTTGAGACACATGGTCATAAACTAAAGGGGGGGTAATGGTGGGGACGGGGGGTAGGGTGGAGGGGAATGAAGGGGGGGAATAGAACAACTGTAACAGCATAATCAATAAAAAATTAAAAAAAACAACACATAGATCAACTAAATGCAGCAGAAAGAAAAAAGGAGCTCCTACCTTTTGCAACAGCATGCATGGAAGTAGAGAGCATTATGCTAAGTGAAATAAGCCAGGGGGTGAACGACAAATACCATATAATCTCACCTTTAAGGGGAACCTAATCAACAAAATCAACAAGCAAGCAAAATGTAACCAGAGACCTTGAAATTGGAAACAGCCTGACAGTAACCAGAGGGGAGGTGGGAGAGTATAATGGGAGGAAAGGGGGGAGGACTTTTCAGGTATATCTATAAAGGACACATGGGCAACTAAGGGTGGTGGAATCACAGGGGGCGGTGGGGATGGCTGGTATGGGGAGTGGTGGGGTGGAAAAATGAAGACAACTGTACTTGAACAACTATGAAAGAATAAAAAAGAAAACAATATCTATACGTATGCTTCTAGAGGAAAACCACTTCAAGGACTGATGTCAGAGAAATTAAGACGTGAGAAGTACCCTTAGTCTTCTCCCTGGAAATTTCAACAATTTGAACAACTATAATTTAACCAAGGATTCCCTGCTTGACATAAAAACATGTCTGAGATATTTGTGCACTGAAACTTTCAGAGGTGGGCAAGTGGGAGTACACCAGGTAGGTGGGAAGGGAGAAGGCCAGGATGGTGCCAGGGACACAGTCTAGATATTGCAACTCAGAGCTCACTGTGGGTCTCAGGCAAGTGAGGAGAGGAATCTGGTTGCTGCTGGCAACCCTATATCCAGGAAGAGCATAATGATATAATTAACATTACTGAGGGATTGGTCAGTATGCAGTGCAGCTAACTGCGGGGACTTGGACAGGAATGAAGTACAGAGCTGTGGCCATAGTTGTCTGGCAATTGCCATTACCAGAAAGAAAAACAAAGCCACAGAGCCTGGCTGCCTCCCTTTACCCTCACAGAAGTACCATCTGACCCCAGAAAAATCTGTACCAGTGAGTATCAGGTTGCACATTATCTGCTAACTTGAGAACTGGAACTACAGAAATATTTTTCCCCTGAGGAAAAATTGTACTCTGTGACTAATCCCACAGAAAGATGGAGATATAGAGTAGGGGTTGCTGAGGTCTGCCAGTCACCGTTACTGGGAGAACAAAGCCACAAAGGCACTGGCCAACCTCCTGCAGCTTACTGCATTTCCACTCATCACAGCAGCACTGCCAGCAGCAAATAGTAGCAGGGACAGCACTGGGGTTTTATGGTTTGGGAACCCAATCACCTACCATATTCCTCTGCTGGGTTGGTGCCCTGGGACAAAGGAGACCTGGTCATAGAGAAGATGTGCACCCTCCCAGGGAACAAAGAATATCTTCTACCACCCCACAGAAATATGAAAAACCAGAGGAGTCTCAGAGAAACAAAAACAGCTTGTGCTTCAGCCCCACCTACTAGAAAACAGTAGAAAGACTTCTTATAAATCTACTACAAAAGTTCTACTCATACAGAAATGCCTAGACAGAGAAGAAATCTATCTACTCTAAGACTGAGCAAGGTAAAGAGGGATCTCAGAAAGAAAATAAAAAAATATCCAGGAAATAAACTGAATTACATCGAAATATGTGACTGAAATAAAAGCAAGTTCAAAGTCATAGTTCCAAAAAAATTTAATAAGATGCAATAAAACAAATAGTTTAATAAAGTCAAATATAAAATCAATGAGCAAAGCTAGTACTTTGCCTAAAAGATTGAAACTTAAAAAATAGAAATGTTTGAGATAAAGAAACTAATAAAAGAGACAAAGAATGAACAAAGGTACTTAAGAAATAGAGCTGAGCAGATAGAGGAAAGAATTCATAATATCGAAGATAGACATCCAGAAATGCTGCAGATGGAAGAATAAAGAATCATTGGCATAAAAATCAATAAAAGAACTCTATGAGAACTGACTCCATCAGAAAGAGTAATGTAAGAATAATAGACACCAGAGAAGGTAGCAACAAAGAAGGGAACAGAAAGTCTATTCAAGCAAATAGTAGATGAAAACTTCCCAAGTCTATGGAAAAAGTGAGATCCTCAAATCAAAGAAACAAACAGACCACCTAATTATCTCAATTGAAAAAGATCTTCTACAAGGTAAAAGAAGACCTTAACATGTAAAAAAAAATTCTATTAGATTATTATTAGATTTCTCAGTAGAAAGCCTGGATAGAGTGGAATCAAATATCAAACTCCTAAAAGATAGAAATTACCAGCCAAGAATAATATATTCAGCAATATTATTCTTTAGATATAGAGGAGAAATAAAGAGTTTTCCAGACCACAGAAACTTAGGGTATTCAACAACAGAAGACCTCCATTTCAGGAAACACTCAAGGATGTTTTTCTACCTGAAACAAACAAACAAAAAAAAGGACACAAACTGTAAGATCACTGATAGACAGGCAGAAGCAGGATATTACAACCCTTTTTTAGAAGAGGATATTATACACATAATTATCACATAAGAGTTGAAAGAGGTTAAAACATTAAAAAAAGAGAAAGGAAGAATACAACTGCTACTGAAATTTGGAAATGAACTCACAGCATAAATAGAGATGATTTGTGACAATAAAAATGTAAAGGGAATAATATAAAGGTATAAATTTGCAATGGTGTTGAAGATAAGATACATTTAGAAGAAAAAAGTCTACTGTATATTGAAAACATTCTTTTAAAAATTTTATTATTTTTTCAATTATTGTTCATGTACAGTTGTCTCCATTTTCCCTCCATCACTTTGCCCTGTCCCACCCACCACCAACTCACATCCTCAATCTTTCCCTTCTTTGGCTTTGTCCATGAGTCCTTTATACATATTCCTTTATGACCCTTCTGCTTCTCTCCCCTGTTATCCACCTAACCCTACCCCTCTTATCACTGTAATTTTGTTCTTTATTTCAATTTCTCTGGTTATATTTTACTTGCTTTTGCTGATTGCATTCCAATTAAACGTGAGATCATATGATATTTTTCTTTCACTGCATGGCTTATTTCATTTACATACTGCTCTCTGTTTCATCCATACAGTCAAGAGGGATAAGATCTTTAATGTTTTTGGTGCGTAGTATTCGATTATGTAAATGTACCATTGTGTTTGGCCCACCCCATCACTCATTCACTGATGAACACAAGTTGCTTCCAGAATTTGGCTGTTGTATATTGTGCTACTATAAACATTGGGGTGCAGAGGTTCTTTTGAATTGGTGTTTAAGAATTCTTAATATACAATCCCAGCAGTGGAATTGTCAGGTCAAAAGACAGTTCCATTTGTAGTTTTTTGAGGACAGTACACACTACTGTTTTCCACAGTGGCTATACCAGTCTGCATGCCCACCAACAGTACACTAGGGTTCCCTTTTCTTCACAACCTCTCCAGCACATGTTTATTGATTTGTTTATGATGGTCATTCTGACTGGTATGAAGTGGTATCTCTTTGCGGTTTTATTTTGCATCTTACTGATGGCTAGTGATGGTGAGCATCCTTTCACATATCTCTGGGCCCTCTGTATGTCCTCCTTGGAGAAGTGTTCATTCAGGTCTGTTCCATATTTTTTATTGGATTGTTTGTCTTCCTGGAGTGGAACTGTGTAAATTCTTTATGTATTTTGAAGATCAGACCCTTATCCGCAATAACATTGGCAGACATATTTCCCATAAAGTTGGTTCCCTTTGCATTTTGCTGATGTTTTCTTTAGCCATGAAGAAGCTTTTTGTTTTGATGAAATCTCATTTGTTTATTCTTTCCTTTATGTCCCTGTTCAAGGGGACATATTGGTGAAAATATTGCTTCATGGGATATCTGAGATTTTTCTCCCTGTGTTCTTCTCTAGGAATTTTAATGGTATCACCATTTATATTTAAGTGTTTTTTCACGTCTAATTTTTATTCTGAAACGTAAAGCTTTTCTCAATTAAAGTACAGTTGACATGCAATATTTTATTAGTTTCAGGTGTAGAACATGATGAGATTTAACATTTATATCCCTTACAAAATGATCACCACAAGAAGTCCGCTATCCATCTGTCACCATACAAAGTTATTATGATATTGACATCAATATTTCGTATGCTGTACTTTATATCCCTATTACTTATTTACAAGTTTGTCCCTCCTAATCTCCTTAGCCTTTTTGCCCACCACCCCACTTTCTGGCAACTATCAGTTTTTTTTGTCTCTATGGGTCAGTTTGTCCTGTTTGTTCATTTTAGTTTTTTAGATTCCACCCCTAAGTAAAATTATATAGTATTTGTCTTTTTCTGACTTAATTTCACTTAGCACAATACCTTCTAGGTTAACCCATGTTGTTGCAAATGGCAAGATCCATTTCTTTTATGGCTGTGTAACATTCCAGTGTATTGTGTGCATGTGCACACACACATCCACTTCTTTATCCATTCATCTAGTGATGAATGCCTGGGTTGCTTTAATAACTTGGCTATTAAGAGTTGGAAGCAACCTAGGTGCCCATCAGTAAATGAATGGATCAAAAAATTGCGGTACATATACACAATGGAATTCTATGCAGCAGAGAGAAAGAAGGAGCTACTACCCTTTGCAACAACATGGATGGAACTGGAAAGCATTATGCTGAGTGAAACAGGCCAGGCATTGAAGGACAAATACCATATGATCTCACCTTTGACAGGAAGCTAAACAACAAAACAAACAAGCAAGCAGAAAAAAAACCAAAGACCCTGAAATAGAGAACAAGGGGACTGCGACCAGAGGGGAGAGGGAAGGGAAGTTAAGGGGAAAAAGGGGGAGGGATTTGGAGGAACAAATAGGAAGGACACAGGGACAAGAACTAAGGGGGGTGGAAATGGGAGGGAGGTGGGGAGCAAGGGGCGGGGGAGGCTGGGATGGGAGAAATAGACAAAAAAACTGTACTTGAAAAATAACTAAATAAAAAAACTTGGCTATTATAAATAATGCTGCAATAAACAGAGGTGCATGTATTTTTTGAATTGTTTCACTTCTGGGGGCTTACCTGAATAAAACAATTGCTGGGTTCTTCTTTGTTACTTGTTATATAGCCTTTGTTTTAAAGTCTTTTTGATATAAGTATTGCTATCCAAGCTTCTCTTTTTTTAAATTTCCATTTACATGAAATATCTTTTCCATTTATTTATTTCCAGTGTCTGTGTGTCTTTCAATCTGAAGTCTCATGTAGGCAGTATATGTAGGGGCCTTTTTTTTTAAACCATTCATCATCTTGTTTTTTGCAATGGAGCACTTAGTCAACCTCAACTGAAGTAATTATTGATAGGTATGTGCTTATTTCCATTTTAATTGTTTTCATACTACATTTATAAGTGGTTGGTCTACTATCTTTACTATATGTTTGCCTTTGCCAGTACATATTTTTTATCTTATTTCTAGTTTTGGCCTTTTCCACTTAAAGAATTCCCTTTAACATTTCTTGTAATGCTAGTTTAGTGGTCATGAACTCCTTTAACTGTTGCTTGTCTGAGAAAATCTTGATCTCTCCTATTCTGAATAATAACCTTGCTGGGTAGAGTATTCTTGGTTGTAGGTTTTTTTCTATCATCATATTGAATATATCATGCCTCTCCCACTGGGCCTGCAAAGTTTCTGTTGAAAAGTCAGCTGACAGTCTTATGGGAATATGCTTGTATGTAATAGTTGTTCTTCTATTGCTGTTTTTAAGATTCTCTCTTTATCTAACTTTCAACAACTTAATTATAATGTGTCTTGGTGTAGGTCTTTTTGGGTTCATCTTGTTTGAAACTGTCTGTGTTTCCTGGACTTAGATGACTATTTCCTTTGCCAAGTTAGGAAAGTTTTCAGCCATTATTTCCTCAAATAAGTTTTCTGTCCCTTTCTCTCTCTTTTCTCATTCTGTGACCCCTATGATTCGAATGTTAGTACACTTGATGTCCCATAGGTCTCTTATGCTATCTCCATTCTTTTTAGTTCTTTTTTTCTTTTTTATCTTCTAGTTGGGTGACTTCCACTATCCTGTTTTCCTGATTGCTGGTTCATTCTTCTGTGTCATCAGATTTGATGTTGATTCCCTGCAGTGATTTTTTTTTCATTTCAATTGTTATGTTCTTCAGTTCTGTTATGCCCCTTCTTAGAATTTTTAGGTTTTTGTTCAAGTTGCTGAAGTTTTGACTGAATTTCTTTGTTTGTCTGCAGAGTTGAAAGAGCATCTTCATGATTGTTACTTTGAACTCTTCATCTAGTAGACAGCTGATCTCAGTTTCATGTAGTTCTTTTTCTGGGGTTTTATCCTGTTTTTGTTGTTGTTCATTTATTTGTTTGGAACATATTCTTTTCTATCTTCATTTTGCCTGTTTCTTTTTATGTATTGTATTAGGTAGTTAAGCTTAATCTCTTGGTCTTGAAAAAGTGGCCTTATTTTCCCATGGGGCCCTAATTTCAATGTCCCCCTTGTTACCAGAGCCAGGTGGTCTAGAGGGGGGACTAGTATAGCCTCCTGTTGTGGCTGGGCTACAACTTCTGTGGATGTACTAGCAGGCAAGGCTGCTATCTGGCCTGCTGGATATGAGGCCTGGCCAAAACTTTTGCAGGCTCACTGGAATGCAGGGCAAGGCTCTAATGTGGCAGGCTGAAAAGCCCACCCCCACTGTTGCAGACACACTACTGTGTGCTGGTACTTAGTGATACTGCCTACTGTGTGTGGCAGGGCAGGAAGTGCTTTGGAGGGGTGCTGCTCTGGGTAGGCCCTCAGGGAAATTCCAGGGTGAGGCAAACAGTGTTATCAAGGTTAATGGACAGTGTTAGACCAAGTTAAAGGAAGGGGAAAAATGGTACCCTCCAGCACCTGTGGTGCAAGTAAGTTCCAACAGATCCCTGTCCCTCCAGCACACACCCTAAGATTAGTCAATGAATCACCTTCACATATGACCTAGCTGCTTTTTAAAGTGATCCCTCTGTGCCAGAACTTAGAAAGAGCACAACCTGGGCTTCCTACAGCCCTTTGGCTCTCCCATATGTGAGCCTTGCTGGTTTTCAAAGAGCCTTGCTGGTTATAAGAACTCCACTCTCTGGTTCAGGTCAACCAGTTTAGGTCTCAGACCCTTCACACTTCAGGGACAGCCTCTGAGGTTGTGATAACCCTCCCACTGGTGAGTCACTGCATGAAGAGTAGGGTAGGTACTGACTAGGGTTAGTCTCTACCCCTACTACCCTTTTCAATGTGGTTTTTACTTTATACCTGTAGTTGTAGAAAATCTTTCTGCTAGTCTTCAGGTGGTCTAAGAGATAGTTGTTTCATCTGTAGTTGAAGTTTGGGTGTCAATGAGAAGAGGTGAGCTCAGGATCTTCCTACTCTGCATCTTGAACTCGAAGCCAGAGGCCTTGCTCTTGAATGTTAATTTAGCTTATCCGTGGAAACCTGATCCCTGTGATTTGTACATAGCACCTGCAAGAAACTTGTCTCTGGACCAGACCACCTGAGTCACGGCCCCAACTCCTTTCTATATTTGTCTTTTTAAACAATTAAATTGTTATTAATGTATTAATAGAGTTGTATAATCATTAACAAACTAATGTTAGACATTTTCATTACCCTAAGAGAAACCATGTACCCATTAGCAGTCACTGTCAATTTTTGCCCTATATTTAATTATTTTATCTACCTGGAGTTTATTTTAGTGTACAGTGTGAATTGCTATTTTTAGTTTAATTTTTGGCATGTAGTTTTCTAGATTTTCCAACACCATTTGTTGAAGAAGTTATTTTTACTCCATTGTATACTTCTGCCCCTTTTGTAGAATATTACCTGACCATAGAGACATGGGTTCATTTGGGGGCACTCTATTCTGTTCCATTGATCTGTGTGTCTGTACTTATGATAGTACCAAACTGTTTTGATTATTTGGGATTTGTAATATAATTTGATGTTGGGTATGGTGATCCCTCCTACTTTGTTCTTCTTTCTTTAAATTGCTTCAGCTGTTTGGGCTCTTATGATTCCATACATATTTTTGAGATTTTTTTCTATATCTGTGAAATGTCATTGGTATTTTAATAGGGATTGTGTTGAATCTATAGATTCCCTTGTGTGATATGGACATTTTGCTGATGTTAATTCTTCCAATCCATGAACATGGTGCATGCTTCCATTTGTTAGTGTCTTTCTTAATTTCTTTCTTCAGTGTTGTGTATTTTTCTGAATACAGGTCTTTTACCTCCCTGGTTAGGTTTATTCTTGGGTATTTTATTTTTCTTGTTGGTTTAGCAAATGGACTTTTTCTTCTGATTTATGTTTCTTATATTTCATTTCTGGTATACAAAAATACCTTCAATTTCTGAATATTGACTTTGTATGCAGCTGTTTTTAAAATGCACTTAGTAGGTCAAGTAGTTTTTGATGGAGTTTGTAGAGTTTTCTATGTACACTATTATGTCATCTGTAAACAATGGCAGTTTTACTTCCTCCTTTCGAATTTGTATGTCTTTTATTTATTCTTGTCTGATTGCCATTACTAAAACTTCCAATACTATGTGGAATGGAAGTGGTAAAAGCAGACATCCTTTTCTTGTTCCTCATCTTAATGGGAAAGCTTTTAGCTTTTGTCCATTGAGTATGATGTTGGCTCTATCTCTGTCATATATGGCCTTTTCTACATTGATGTATGCTTCCTCTACTTCCTCTTTGCTGAGTGTTTTTATTATAAATGGTTCTGTACCTTATCAAGTGCTTTTCCATATCTTTTGATATGATCATGTGATTTTTGTCTTTCCTTTGTGTATGTGATACATTACATTCATTGATTTGTGAATATCGTACCATTTTGCATCCATGGGATGAATGCCACTTGATCATAGTGTATGATCTGTTTGATGTATTGCTGGATAGGGTTTGCCAGTATTTTGCTGAAGATTTTAGCATCTATGTTCATCATCAATATTGGCCTGTAGTTTTCTTTCCTTGTGTCTTTGTCTAGTTTGGGGATTAGGATGATGCTGGCCTCATAAAAGAGGTTGGGTGTCTTCTGTCTTGAAATTTTTGGAATAGTCTGAGAAGTATAAAGGTTAGCTTTTCCTTAAATGCTTTGTAGAATTTTCCTGTGAAACCATCTGGTCCAGGGCTTTTGTGTGCTGCAAGTTTTTGATTATTGCTTCAATTTCATTAACTGCTTTCAGTTTGTTCAGGCTTTCTGCTTCTCCTTCATTCAGTTTTGAAATATTATATTTTTCTAGAAATTTGTCCATTAAACCTAGGTTTTCAAACTTCTTGGCATGTAGTTGTTTATAATTTCTTTTTCTCTTTTTTTTAACTTTTTAAAAATTGATTACACCATTACTTTTGTTCTATTTCCCCTCCTCCATTCCCCTCCCCCCTGAACCCCCCTCCTCCACCATTCTTTCCCCTTTAGTTCATAAACACATGTCTCAAGTTCTTTAGATTCTATATTTCCCCTACTATTCTTACCCTCCCCCCTGTCTATTTTCTATCTACTGTCTATGCTACTTATTTTTTGTACCTTCTCCCCCCTTCTCCTCCTCCCACTCCCCTGTTGCTAACCCTCCTTGAGATCTTAATTTCTATGGTTCACTCCTGATCTAGCTGTCCTCTTAATTTACTTTTATTTTAGGTGTGGTTGTTAATAACTATGAGTTTGCTGTCCTTTCACTGTTCATCTTTTTTATCTTCTTTTTCTTAGGTAAGTCCCCTTAACATTTCATATAATAAGGGCTTGGTGATGATGAACTCCTTGAATTTGATCTTATCTGAGAAGCACTTTATCTTCCCTTCTATTCTAAATTAAATCTTTGCTGGATAGAGCAATCTTGGTTGTAGGTCTTTGGTTTTCATGACTTGGAATACCTTTTTCCAGCCCCTTCTTGCCTGTAAGGTCTCTTTTGAGAAATCAGCTGACAGTCTGATGGGAACTCCTTTGTAGGTGACTGTCCCCTTATCTCTTGCTGCTTCTAGAATTCTCTCCTTCATTTTCATCTTGGCTAATGTAATGATGATGTGCCTTGGTGTGTTCCTTGTTGGGTCCAACTTCTTTGGGACTCTCTGAGCTTTCTGGATTTCCTGGAAGCCAGATTGGGGAAATTCTCTTTTATTATTTGTTCAAATAAGTGTTCCACTAGTGGGCATTCCTCTTCCCCTTCTGGTACCCCTATAATTTGGATGTTGGAGCGTTTAAAGATGTCCTGGAGGTTCCTAAGCCTCTTCTCATTTTTTTGAATTCTTGTTTCTTCATCCTTTTCTGTTTGGTCACTTTTTTGTTCTTCCTGGTCCACTCCTTTGATATGAGTCCTAGTTTCCTTTCCATTACTATTGGTTTCCTGTGCATTACCATCCATTTTAATTACTTTAGCCTTCATATATTCCTCTAATTTGTGACTATAATAAACCAGTTCTGTGAGGATCCTGATGACCAGTGTTTTGAACTGTGAGTCTGAGAGTTTTGCTATTTCTTCATCACTTAGATTTATCGGCTCTGGGGCTCTGAGTTGTTCTTGAGCCATGTTTTGATCTGTTCCTGCCTGTTACTTATGAGGAGAGGTGCCTTGGTGTTTAGCAGGGTGGGGCCACCCAGGTCGCAGGTTTGTGACACTGTATGTGGGGGCACGGTCAGAGAGGGAGCAATGGCAGTCTTCTCTGCTCCCCTAGTCCTCCTCACCGCTCGCCCCCGCCTGCTTATTAGAGCACAAATGTGCGAGTCTGCCGCCCTGCGCCAGTCGCTGGGGCCTGCGAGATCTGTCTCAATGCTCGCCTCTTACCTGGTTTATCTGCGTGCAAATGCGCGACCGACTGCAGACAGCCAGCAGTGCCTCTTCCCTGGGTTCCTGCCTGTAGCTAGCCCGCACCTGGGATCTGCTCCCCGGGCTGCCTGTGCACCACCCGGATAATTTTTGCCCGACTGGCTCCGCTGCTGGTTTCACCCCTCTCACCGGTTTAGCTGAGTGGTACATTGTTTCCGGACTCCGTATTTGATTTTCTGTGTGGTTTGGTTGTGTTTATTATTGTTAAAACTTTATTGTTTTTAGATTTGGTTGTTCGAAGATGAAAAGTGTTCCCACCTATGCCTCCATCTTGGCGGAAGTCCTGTTTATAATAATTTCTTACAATCCTTTGTATTCTGTGGTATCAGTTTTAATCTCTCCTCTTTCACTTATGATCGTGTTTATTTGTGTCGTCTCTTTTTTTTTAATTGATGTGTCTCCTTAAAGGTTTGTCGATTTTGTTTATCTTTTCAATGAACAGCCTCCTGAATTTATTGATCCTTAGAATTGTTCTTTGAGTCTCTATGCCATGTAATTCTGCTCTGCTTTGGTTATTTCCTCCCTTCTGCTTGCTCTGGGTTTTGTTTGTTTGTTTGTTTGTTTTTCCCTCTAGTTATCATAGATGTAGAATTAGGTTGTTTATTTGAAATGTTTTTATCTTTTTTAGTTAGGCCTCTAGCACTATGAACTTCCCTCTCAGGACTGTCTTTTCTATGTCCTGTAAGTTTTGGACTGTTGTGAGTTCATTTCCATTTTTTCCAGAAACTTTTTGATTTCTTCCGGGATCTCATTTTTACCCCATTCACGGTTTAATACCATGCTATTCAACTGCCATAAATTCGAGTGTTTTTGAGTTTTTTCCTTGAGGTTTTTTTTTTTTTTTTCTAGTTTCAGGCCGTTATGGTCTAAAAAGATGCTACACATGATTTTTTTTTTAAACTGTGGAGGCTTATTTTGTGTCCTATCATGTGGCCTACCTTTAAAAATATTCCATGTGTAAAAAAAATCCATGTGTATTTGAAAAAAAATGTGTATTTTGCTTCTTTGGTATGAAGGGTTCTGTATATATCAGTTAGGTACACTGGATCTAGGCCATTGTTCAATGCCACAATATCTTTGTTGATATTTTTTTTGTTTGAAAGATCTATCCGTTTTTGACAGTGGGGTGTTAGATTCCCTAGAAGTGTGTTTCTGTATATATCTTTCTTGAAGACCTCTAAGATTTTCTTTATATATTCAGGCATTCCTATGTTGGATGAATATATGTTTATAATGTTTATGTCTTCTTGATGGATTCTTCCCTTGAGTATTAGGAAGTGTCCTTCTGGGTCTCCTTTTATGGGCTTTGTTTTGAAGTTCATTTTGTCAGATACAAGTAATGCTACCCTGGCTTTTTTTTTTCCTGTCTGTTTGCTTGGAATATTTTTTCTAACCCTTCACTTTCAGTCTGTATAGATCTTTTGTTGTGATGTGGGTTTCTTGTAGGCAGCATATGTGTGGGTCATGTTTTCTTATCCATTCAGCTACATTATGTCTTTTGTTTGGAGCATTTAATCCATTTAAGTTTTAGGTTGTTACTGATAGGCACTTATTATTTTACTTCCTTTGTACCTGTGTTTCTCTTTCTCTCTCACTCTTTTTCTTCTTCTTCTTAAGCAGTCTTGTTAGCATATCTTGCATTACTGGTTTGGTGTAGCTGTTTTCCTGTAGCCTTCTTTGTCCAGGAAGCTCCTTATTTATACTTCCATTTTAATGGAGAGCCTTGCTGGATAGAGTGATCTCAGTTGCAGTCCTTTCATTTTCATTACTTGGATTATTTTTTGCCATTCCCTTCTGGTTCATAATGGTTCTGTTGAAAAAATCAGCTGTTAGCCTTGTCAGGGCTCCCTGGCATTTTACTTCCTGTTTCCCCCTTGCTGTTTTTAGAATTTTCTGTTTGTCTTTAAAATTTGTCCTCTTTGTTATGATGTGGCTTGGTGTAGATCTCTTTGAGTCCTCTTGATTGGGACTCTTGGTGTTTCGTGGACTTGTGTGGCTTTTTTCTTCTCATAAAATTAGCAAAGTTTTTCATCATTACTTTTTCAAACATGTTTTGTATCCTTGCTCCTCCTCTTCTTTCTCTTGTGTCCCCAGTATATATGGTCATTGTTATTTTAATGCTGTCCCTACATTCCCTTAACCCCCTCTTCATTCTTTTTGAGTCTTTTTTTCTTTTCTTGGTCTTTCTGGTATTTTTTTTCTACCTTGTCCTTAAGTTTACCAATTAAATCCTCTCATTCAACTAGCCTGCTTTTGATTCCTTCTCCTGTGTTCTTCAATTCATATGTTGTATTCTTCACCTCCTCTTGGCCCTTGATGATTCTTTCTATGTCCTTTTTCTTGCTGATGTAAGTGCAGTAAATTTCTTATAGTTTCCTTGTAGTTTTTGGTAGTACTTTCTGAGGTCATTGAGTTTTTTTATGTTCATTGTTTTTAATTCAATATCTTGCCTATATTTCATTTAGCACTCTATGAGGATTTCTCATTTCTATTGACTGAGTGTTTCTTTGTCGTCCCATTATTTGTAAGACTATTATTTGCTTCTGCTTCTTAAATTTATGAGTTTCAACTCCCTGAGTTTATTTTGTGAATTTTTATGGTAAGAGAGCTGTGATATTCAGTGGTGCAGTCTCCTTGATCTCCTGAACTTTCTGCTCTTGGGATGCCCTTTATGTCATTTATATTGACTGTCTGGATATAATTTGGTTTTGATTGTTACCCTGTCTTTCTTTGTTAGGTCCTTCCTGCAAGCTGGTTGACTGAGTATTGGTCTGCCCACTATGTTTTGTATGCTGTTGTGTAGGTGCAGTCAGATTTTGCTGAAATTGATTCTTCTGTCTGAGGTTATAAGACCTCTTTCTGGCTATTTTTCAGTTATGGGTGATCTCTCCATAATTTAGTTAAAATTCCCAATTGGTCCTGTTAGGAGGTTAGTGTGACTTTATTCACTCTTCTGCCACCTTGCTAGTGTAGGACTGGAAACTTTCTTTTGCATAAACATAGTGATGACCACACACACACACACACACACACACACACACACAAATCTGAGACACATAACTTTAAAGAAACAAAAGAAAAAGTTATAGAATACCACCAAACTGAAACAGTAGACAGAAAAACAAAGGCAATGGGTCAGTGGAAGCACAGAGATACAAAAGATAAATAAAATGGACTAAGAAATCTTCAATAATCACCTTATACATCAATAATCACCTTAAATGTAAATGGAATAAACTCAGCAATAAAATGGCATATAGCAGATTGGGTTAGAAAACAAAACCCAACCATATTATGTCTTTAGGAGACATATCAAAGCTGCAAAGACAAATATAGACTCAAAGTGAAAGAATGAAAAATGAGTCTTTAAGCAAATGAAAGCTACAGAAAATCAGGTGTAGCCATATTTATGTCTGACATAATAGATTTTAAGGTAAAAATCGTAACTGACAAAGACAAACATTTTATAACAAGAAAGGAAACACTACATCAAGAAGACATAACACCCTGCAATATATACACACCCAAGTAGGGAACACTGAAATATATAAACTGACTACTGATGGAACTAAAGGCAAAAATTGACAAAAACACAATCATAATAGGGGGACTAAATACCACATTGAGAGCTATGCATATATACATATTAAAAGAATAAATAAATAAATATTGGCCTTAAGTGTCACATTATATCAAATGGACATAATTAACATTTACAAGACATTTTATGACAGAACACCATATTATACATGTAACATTATCAAGTGTAGACTCCATTGGGGCACCAAAGAAAGCAGATAAGACCACAAATATGTGTAGATTAAACAGCAGGCTAATAAGAAATGACTGGGTCAAAAAAGAAATGAGATAAGATTAGAAGACATAGAAACAAAAGAGAATGACAATACAACATAACATTTTTACTTCAGCAAAAGTAGTAATAAAAAGAAAGCTTATATTATTTCAGGCCTATTTCAAGAAACAAGAAATATCCCAAGTAAAAAACCTAACATTACACCTTAAAGGACTCTGAAGAAAAGGAAAAAAAAACTAAAGACAGAGGAAAAAGAAATAATGAAAATTAGACCCAAATTAAATGAAATAGAGGACAAAAATAAGATTAAAAAAATGGGCAAAAGACCTAAATAGGCACTTCTCCAAGGAGGACATACAGACAGTCCATAGGTATATGAAAAGATGCTCAACATCAATAGTCATAGGAGAGATGCGATTTACAACAGTGAAGATATCACCTCACACCAGTCAGAATGACTATCATTAATAAATCTACAAATAACAAGTGCTGGTGAGGATGCAGAGATAAAAGAACCCTAGTACACTGTTGGTGGGAATACAGACTGGTGCAGCCACTGTGGAAAACAGTATGGAATTTCCTCAGAAAACTAAAAATGGAACTGCCTTTTGACCAAGTGATTCTGCCCTTGGGAATACAATTTAAGAATTCTGAATCACGAATTCAAAAAACTTGTGTACTCCTATGCTCATGGCAGCATTATTAACAATAGCCAAGTGCTGGAAATAACTTAAATGTCCACTGCTAATGAGTAGGTCAAAAGACTGTGGCACATTTATACAATTGAATAATACACAGCAGAAAGGAAGAAGTAACACCTTCTACCTTTTGTGACAGCATGGATGGAACTGGAAAGCATTATATACAGTGAAATAAGCCAGGATGTGAAAGACAAATACCATATGATCTCACCTATAAGAGGAATCTAATGAATAAAATAAACTAATGAACAAAATAGAACCACAAGTATGACAGATGGAACAGACTGACAGCGACCAGAGGGCAGGGGAGAGAGGGATAATGCTGGAAAGAACTGAGAGGACTATCAAAGAACCTGTATGAGTGACCCACGAACATGGACAACAGTGTGGAAATTCACTGAAGAAGTGGGGGTGGGAGAGATGAAACAGGTGAAAAGGGGAAAATTGGTACAGCTATAATAGACTAACAATAAAAAATTTTAATGCAACAAATAACATTTTCTTTTCTTTTTTTCCTGATCTGTGATTCTTTTTTTTAACTGTTCAATTACAGATGTCTGCATTTCTCCCCACTCCCACCCCCAACCCCAGCCAGCCCCAACTCCCACCTTTGCTTCCACCCTCCCCCTTGGTTTTGTTCATGTGTCCTTTATAGTAGTTCCTGAAAATCCTGCTCCCTACTGTCCCCTTTCCCCTTCCCTCTGGCTACTGTTAGATTGTTCTTAATTTCAATGTTTCTGGGTATATTTTGTTTGCTTTTTTCTTTTGTTTATTATGTTCCAGTTAAAGGTGATATCATATGGTATTTGTCCTTCACTGCTTGACTTATTTCACTTAGCACAATTCTGTCCAATTCCATACATACTGTAGCAAAGAGGAGGAACTCCTTTCTCTTTGCTGCATAGAATCACATTGTGTAAATGTACAAGAGTTTTTTGATCTACTCATTTGCTGATGGGCATTTAGGTTGCTTCCAACACTTTGATATTGTAAATTGTGCTGTTATGAACATTGGTGTGCATAAGTTCTTTAGATTGGTGTTTCATGGCCCTTAGGGTATAATATCAGCAATGGAATTGCTGGGCAGTTCCATTTTTAGTATTCTGAGTAAATTCCATACTGTTTTCCATGGTCGCTACACTGATCTGCATTCCCACCAAGTGCACTAGGGTTTCCTTTTCTCTGCATCCTATATGCCTGTTTTTATGCCATTACCAGGCTGTTTTGATTACAGTGGCCTTGTAATACTGTTGGATAACAAGTATTGTGATCCCTCCTGCTTTGTTCTTCTTTCTTAAATTGCTGCAGCTATTTGGGGTTGTTTATGGTTCCATATAAATTTCTAAGATGTTTGTTTTATATCTGTGAAATATGTCATGGGTACTTTAATAGCGATTGCATTGAATCTATAAATCGCTTTGGGTACTATGGCCATTCTGATGATGTTAATTTTTTCAGTTCATGAACATGGTATATTCTTTCATTTGTTTGTGTCTTCCTTAATTTCTTTCTTCAGTGTTGTGTAGTTTTCTGAGCACAAGTCTTTTACCTTCTTGGTTAGGTTTATTCCTAGGTACTTTTTTTTTCTTGTTGCTATATCAAATGGCATTTCTTTCCTAATTTCTGTTTCTGATATTTCATTGTTGTTGTACAAAAATATTTTTATTTCTGAGTATTAACTTTATATCCAGCTGTTATGCCAAATTCACTTATTAGGTCAAGTAGATTTTTGATGGAGCTTATAGGATTTTCTATGTACACTATCATGTTATCTGCAAACAATGACAGTTTCATTTTCTCCTTTTCAATTTGGATGCATTTTTGTTCTTCTGGTTGTCTGATTGCTGAGGCTAGGACTTCCAGAACTATGTTGAATAGGAGTGGTAAAAATGGGCATCCTCGTCTTGTTCCTGATCTTAGTGGGAAAGCTCTAAGTTTTTGTTGATTGAGTATGATGTTGACTCTAGGTCTGTCATATATGGCCTCTGTTATGTTGAGGAATGCTCCCTCTGTTCCCACTTTGCTAAGTGACTTTATCATAAATGTGTGTAATATATTATCAAATGCTTTTTACACATCTAGTGATACGATCATGTGATTTTTGTCTTTCATTTTGTTTATGTGGTGTATTAAATTTATTGTACCATCCTTGCAACCCTGGGATGAATCCCACTTGATAATGGAGTATGATTTTTTAACATATTCCTGGATATGGTCTGCCAGTATTTTGTTGAGGATTTTAGCATCTATGTTCATCAGGGATATTGGCCTGAATTTTTCTTTCTTTCTTGTGTCTTTATGTGTTTTGGGGATTAGGATGAGGTTGGCTTCATAAAAAGAGTTTGGGACTCTTCAATCATTTTGGATTTTTTTGAATAGTCTGTGAAGAATAGGGCTTAGCTCTTTCTTAAATGCTTTGGAGAATTGTCATGTGAAACCATTGGGTCCAGGGCTTTTGTGTATCAAGAGTTTTTTGATTATTGCTTCAATTTTATCTGCTGTTATTGATCTGTTCAGGCTTTCTGCTTCTTCTTCTTTATGTTTTGGAAGATGGAATTTTTCTAGAAATCTGTCCATTTCACCTAGGTTTTCAAATTTCGTGGCCTACAATTCTTCATAGCAATTTCTTACAATCCTTGTATTTCTGTGATGTCAGTTGTAATCTCTGCTCTTTCATTTCTTTTTTTTATTAAAATCTTTTATTTTTTAAAGATTTTATTTATTTATTTTTAGAGGGGAAGGGGAGAGGGAGAGAAACATCAATGTATGGTTGCCTTTCATGCATCCCCTGCTGGGAACTGGCCTGCAGGGAACCAGCCTGCAACCCGGGTATGTGCCCTGACTGGGAATCGAACCGCGATTGTCTGGTTTGCAGGCCCGCACTCAATCCACTGAGCTACACCAGCCAGGGCTGCTCTTTCATTTCTGATCGTGTTTATTTGGGTCTTCTCTGTTTTTTTCCTGATGACCATGCTTAAAGGCTTGTAGATTTTATTTTTTCAAAGAACCAGCTCCAGATTCATTGATCTTTAGAATTTTGCTTTTCATCTCTATGTCATTTAATTCTGCTCTGATCTTGGTTATTTCCTTCCTTCTACTTGCTTTGGGCTGTCTTTGTTGTTGTTTTTGAGTTTCTGTAGGCATAGGGTTAGGTTTTTTTGTTTGAAATGTTTCTATCTTTTTTAGGTAGGCCTGTATTTCTATGAACTTCTTTCTCAGGACTGCCTTTGCTGTGTCCCATTGGTTTTGGATTGTTGTGAGTTGATTTCATTTGTTTCCAGAGACTTTTTGATTTCTTCCCTAAACTTATTTTTTGATCCATTTATTGTTTAATAGCATTCTATTCAATCTCCATGATTTTTATTGTTTTGGGTTTTTTTCCTTGAGGTTGGTTTCTAGTTTCAGTCCTTTGTGGTCAGAGAAAATCCTTGATATGATTTCAATAATCTTGAATTTGTTGAGGCTTGTTTTGTGTCCTATCATGTGGTCTATCTTTCACAATGTTCCATATGATTTTGAAAAGAATGTGTATTTAGCTTCTTTGGGATGAAAGTCTTAATATACATCAGTTAAATCCATTTCGTCTAGGGTATTGTTCAATGCCACAATATCTTTGTTGATATTTTGTTTGGAAGATCTGCCCATTTTTGACAGTGGGGTGTTAAAATCTCCTACTGTAATTGTGTAGCTGTCAATATCTTTTTTGTATTCCTCCAAAATTTTCTTTATATGAATTTTGGTGCTTCTATGTTGGGGCATATATATTTATAATGTTTGTGTCTTGTTGATGGATTCTTCCCTTGAGCATTATGAAGTGACCTTCTGGGTCTCTTTTCATGGCCCCTGTTTTGAAGTCTATTTTGTCTGATAAGTATTGCTACACCAGGTTTTCTTTTAGGTCCATTTGCTTGAAATATTTGTTTCCAGCCTTTTACTTTCAGTCTGTGAAGGTCTTTTATTCTGAGGTGTGTGTCCTGTATGCAACATATATGTGGGTCATGTTTTTTTTTAAATCCATTCTGCTATTCTGTACCTTTTGCTTGTGGCATGTAATCCATTCACATTTAAGGTTAATATTAATAGGTACTTATTCATTGCCATATTTTTGTGCCCGTGTTCCTTTGTCTTTCAGTTTTTTCTTCCTTTTCTTAAAGCAAACCCTTTAGCATCTCCTGCAGAGCTGGTTTAAAAGAGGTATGTTCTTTGAGGCTTATTTTGTCACAGAAACTCCTTATTTGATCTTCCATTTTAATTGAGAGCCTTCCTGGATAAAGGAGTGTTGATTGCAGGCCACTGGTTTTCATTACTTAATATATTTCTTGCCAGTTCTTTATGGCTTGGAGCATTTCCATTGAGAAGTCAGCTGCTAGTCTTATTGGGGCTCCTTTGTACACTACTTCTTGTTTCTCTTTGCTGCCCTTAGAATTATTTCTTTTTTAATTTATTTTTTATTGATTATGCCATTACAGTTGTTCTATTCCCCACTTCATTCCCCTCCACCCTACCACCTCGTCCCCACCATTACCCTCCCTTTAGTTTATGACCATGTGTCTCAAGTTCTTTAGATTCTATATTTCCCATACTGTTCTTGCCCCATCTCTTTTCTATCTACTGTCTATGCTACTTATTATCTGTACCTTCTCCCCCCTTCTCCTTCTCCCACTCCCCTGTTGCTAACCCTCCTTGAGATCTTCCTTTCTATGTTTCCACTCCTGATCTAGCTGTCCTTTTAGTTTGCTTTTGTTTTAGGTGTGGTTGTTAATAACTGTGAGTTTGTTGTCCTTTCACTGTTCATCTTTTTTATCTTCTTTTTCTTAGGTAAGTGCCTTTAACATTTCATATAATAAGGGCTTGGTGATGATGAACTCCTTGAATTTGATCTTATCTGAGAAGCACCTTATCTGTCCTTCCATTCTAAATGAAAGTTTTGCTGGATAGAGCAATCTTGGTTGTAGGTCTTTGGATTTCATGACTTGGAATACCTCTTTCCAGCCCCTTCTTGCCTGTAAGGTCTCTTTTGAGAAATCAGCTGACAGTCTGATGGAGACTTCTTTGTAGGTGACTGTCCCCTTATCTCTTGCTGCTTCTAGGATTCTCTCCTTCATTTTAATCTTGGCTAATGTAATGATGATGTGCCTTGGTGTGTTCCTTCTTGGGTCCATCTTCTTTGGGACTCTCTGAGCTTCCTGGATTTCCTGGAAGTCTATTTCCTTTGCCAGCTTGGGGAAATTCTCCTTTATTATTTGTTGAAATAAGTTTTCCACTGGTGGCTGTGCCTTTCCCCCTTCTGGTACCCCTATAATTTGGATGTTGGAGCATTTAAAGATGTCCTGGAGGTTCCTAAGATTCTTGCTTCTTTATTCTTGCTTCTTGACTCTTTTCTGTTTGGCCATTATTTGTTTTCTTCTGGTCCACTCCATTGATTTGAGTCCCAGTTTCCTTTCCATCGCTATTGGTTTCCTGTGCAATTCCATTCATTTCAATTAGTTTCGCCTTCATATGTTTGTCTAATTTGTGGCTATAATCAACCAGATCTGTGAGGATCCTGATGACCAGTGTTTTAAACTGTGCATCTTAGCGTTGTGCTATTTCTTCATCGCTTAGATTTATAGGCTCTGGGACTTTGAGATCTTCTTGAGCCATTTTTGTTCTGTTCACGCCCTTTAAGTGTGAGGAGTGGAACCTTGGACTCCTAGGTCGCTGGGTGGTGACACTGTATGTGGGGGCATGGTCAGAGAGGGGAAATGGCGGCCCCTTTTGCTGTTTGCACCACTGGGTGAGGAACAGAGCCTTAGGTAGTTCACCAGGGCTGGGCCACTCAGAGTCGCTGTGTTATGATGCTGTATATGGATGTGGGGTCAGAGCAGGGAAATGGTGGCGCCGTCTGCTGCTGCTCATGCTCCCTGCTGGGGCCTGCTGGGTCCCATCTAATCGCCCACTCCCTGGCTTGTCTATCCACGCAAGAATGCGCGACCACATTCAACCCACAGTCTTGCTCCCTCACTGTTTCCCCTAGGTAGCTTGCTTTGTTGCTCACTGGGTCCAACCCTGCGCCTGGATTCCATGTGCCTGAGTTCGTCTGATCGAGTTTTCCTGTGCAACTCCACTCTGCCAGCTGCTGGTTTCACCCCTCTTACTGGTCAGGCTGAAGAATTTGTTATTATCAGACTTCTGAAAAGTTCAATTTCCTGTGATCTGACTGTGTTTTCTGTTGCTAATATTTAGTTGTCTCTAAACTTGGTTGTGTGAGAAAGCACGGCGTTTCCACCTATGCCTCCCTCTTGGCGGAAGTCCAGAATTCTTTCTTTATGTTGGAATTTTGCCATTTTAATTATGATGTGTCCTGATGTGGCCCTCTTTTGGTTCCTCTTGATTGGTACCTTTTGTGTTTCCTGGATTTGTGTGACTTTTTCTCTCATCAAATTAGGGAAGTTTTCATTACTACTTTTTCTAACAGGTTTTGTATCCCTTGCTGTTCTCTTTCTGGTATCCCTATTATATAGATATTATTTCATTTCATGTTAACCTGCATTTTTCTTAACTCCTCTTCCTTCTTTCTAAGCCTCTTTACCTTTTCTTGCTTATTCTGGGTGTTCTTTTCTACCTTGTTCTTTAGCTTGCTGATCCAATTCTTTACTTCATCTAACTTGATTTTGATTCCTTATCCTGTGTTCTTCCACTTAGAAATTTTATTCTTCATTTCCTCTTGGCCCTTGTTGATAGTTTCTATTTTCTTTTTCATGTTACTATAATTTGCAGTGGATTCATTGTAGTTTTTCTGTAGTTTTTGGTAATTCTCTGTGAGCTCCTTGAACTACCTGATAACCATTGCTTTGAACTCAATATCTAATAGTGGGGTTACCTGTATTTCATTTAGCATTCTCCCTTGGGCTTCCACCTTTACTTTCATTTGGGGTTGTTTTTTAATCTTCCCTTATTTGTGAGACTCTTCTCATTAGCCTCTGCTTCTTAAATTGATCTGTTCTGACTCCCTATGGTAGAAGACCTGTGAGAGTCAATGGTATGATCTTGATTTCCTGAGCTCACTAGTTTTGGGCTATCATTTATGTTGGTTCTCTGTATATCTTTGTGTTTTGATTGTTTTGGGTTTTTTTTTTCAGGTGCGTTCTTCCCACCCTCTGGTTAACTGAGGGTCACTCTGTATACCACCTCTTGTATTCTCTTGTGCATATGTGGGCAGGTTGTACTGAAGCTGGTTCTTCCATGTGTATGAGGTTTTGAGGGTTCTCTCTTGCTCTTGTTCAGTTGTTTGTTCTGAGTAATTTCTCCCTATTTAGTTTTATTTCCAGATAGGTCCTGGGTTGAAGTAGTGTGGCTTTTACTCCCTCCCTCATCTTCTTCTTTTGTTATCTTTTGGTGATTCCTTTGGTAATGGGTTTCCCTCTTCCAGCAGGTATCCTGTTGTTCACAGCTTTCACCTACTCATTTTTGTGATCAGTTAGAGGGGAAAGGCAAAATGGTTTAAGACATAAAGGGTGTATCCTGTGATATTTAATGTACCACCCTGTAGAGAAGAAATTGGAGATCCTTTGAATATGATAGTGTTAACTATGATATTTCACCCCACTAGTCACTTTTCAGTAAGGTTTCAGAGAAGATAAGACTCTTGTTGGCTGGGGAAGGATTGTGAGTTGGATCTAGAAAGGAGTGAGCTTACTGGAGATCAGATTATGAGGTAAAGTGAGAATAAATGATAAAAAATAGGTGCAGTGTGAGAGAGAATAATAATACTAATCACAATAGTAATAATGTTCAGGAAATAGTGAAGTGGGATAAGATCTGGGAGGGGTGCTGTGGATTAATTAGAATTGTATGGAACAGCTGTTATTTACATAATAATGGAGCAACAATCATATGACAGAATCTATGTGATCTAGATAATAAGAATAAGAAGTATACGACCTAGAGTAATGTGCAAACGGAACACAAGTGAAGTGAAAGACAATAAATTAACAACAATACACTATGAAAGAGAGAACAAGGAAAACCAGTCAAACAATATAATGTACCGAGACAAGCAAATAAGACTAAACAGAAAGATGAGAAATACAAAAATACTAATATAGTGAAAGATGTAAGAATAATGAAAAAATTATATATATATATATATATATATATATATATATATATATACATATATATACATATATATATAATAACTTGTAAGTACTCTGGAGTAGCAAAGTAAAATATGTCTACACAAATCAGTGGAACACAAATGAGAGGACAGAAATTGTTTTGCCACAATTTTAGAAATCGCATTAATATTGTGGTTTCAGAAACCATAATATTAATGTGGTTTCCCACATTAATATGGGCAAATAATTTTCAATGAAGAATCTAAACACATGCAATAGAGAAAAGAAGGCCTCTTCAATAAATGGTATTGGGAACATTGGGAAGCCACATGCAAAAAAATGAAACTAGACTACTGTTTGTCCCAATACACAAAAATTATTTCAAAATAGATCAAACACCTAAATACAAGAACTGAAACAATAAATTACATTAAAAAGTATAAATACTAAATTTATAGGCTTTGGTCTTATGAATTTGACCTCAAAGGCAAAGAAAGCAAAGGCAATAGTAAATAAATGGGACTCTGTCTGACTAAAAAGCTTCTGCACAGTAAATGAAACCATCAGCAAAATAAAAAGGCAACCAACCAAATTGGAGAAGATGTTTTAAAAGAATAGCTCTGACAAAGGGTTTATATACAAAATATAAAAGTAACTCATTCAACTAAGAGCAAACAAATAAATGAAGCATATACTGTTCTTAAAGAGAGGAAAATTAACATTATTAAAATGTTCATACACCCAAAGCAATCTATAGATTTATTACAATTCCTGTGAAGATACCAATGGAGTTTTTCAGAAACTAGAACAAATAATTTCAAATTTATATGAAACCACAAATGATCCTGAATAACCATAGCAATCTTGTAAAAAGGGGACAAGGTTGTAGGTATTACACTTTCTGATATTAAGCTGTACTAGAAAGCTACAGTAATCAAAACAGCATGGTACTGGCATCAAAAAAACAAAACAAAACAACAACACATAAATCGACAAAACAAAATACAGAGCCCGGAAATAAACCCACACCTATATGGTCAATTAATATTTGACAATGGAAGCCAAAACATACAATTGGGAATAGACTCTCTATTCAAAAAATGATGTTGAGAAAATTGGACAGATACATAAAAAATTTAATCTATACCACCCTCTTATACTATATACAAAAATAGGATTTTACTAAGAATGCTGGGAAGATGGCGACGGAGTAAGATGGAGCTGATACTAGCTCCTGTACTCATGGGTGAAAATCCTGGCAGATCTATAGAGAAACAGCACAATAATCCATCGGCTACCCAGCATTTATGAAATTAAAAGACCAGAGATTGTGACCGACACTGAAACACCAGACGGCGGCAGAGTCAGCTACTGGAGCTGGGTCTCACGCGGCCCCTGTGCTGCCGCTAGAGCAACAGGCCTGGGAGCCGGGGAGTCAGGTATGGAAGCCGGACACTCCAAGCCCCTGTGACGGTCCTGGGAGACAGAGGAGTCAGGAACCAGAGCGGGGACACCCTTGTGCCGATGCCATAGCTACCGGCCTGGGCAGCGGAAGGGTCAGTTGCAGGAGCTGGGACACCAAAGGCCCCTGTGACACCGCCATAGAGAAGGCCTGGACCCTGAGGAGCCAGCTACGGGAGCCAGGACATTCGCACACTGCCATAGCAACGGGACTGGACGCCAGGGAGTCAGGTACGGAATCCGGGACTCTCCAAACCCCTGTGATGCAGCAGAGGAGCCAGCTACGGGAGCCAGGAAGCTTTCAAATCCTGTGCCACTGCCATAGCGATGGGACTGGACACTGGGGAATCAGGTACGGGAGTTGGGACTTTCTAAGCCTCTGTGCCACTGCCATAGAGACAGGACTAGACGCCGGGGAGTCAGGTACAAAAACCGGGACACTCCAAGCCCCTGTGACGGCCCTGGGCAGCAGACAGAGCCAGATACGGGAGCCGGGACATTCCCAGCCTCTGTGCCACTGCCGTAGTAACGGGCCTGGGTGCTTGAGGAAATGGCTACTGGAGCCGGGACATTCAGCAGTGGTAGGGGACCAACGCAGGGACCAGCGCGAGGACCAGCGTGAGTGTAGGTGGAGACGAATAACATCAAGAAACTTCAAGGAGTCTGCACCACTGAACTTCACAAGGATCATACCACAGAAGTTTACACCATAAAACCAGTGTTTCAGAACAGATCAATTTTGGAAGCAGAGACTAACAAGAAGAGTCTCAAACAATGGGAAGACAAAGAAACAATCCCCAAATGAAAGAAAAAGCAGAAACTTCAGAAAGAATGTTAGATGAAATAGACACTGATCAACTATCAGACAGTGAATTCAAAGCACTGGTTATTACGAAGTTCAAAGAGCTCACAGTGAACTACCAGAAACTACAGGGGAACTATAATGATCTCTCTGCAAACTACAGCAACATCAAAAAGGAAATGGAAACTATCAGCAAGAGACAAGAGGAAATGAAGAATACAATTTCCGAATTGAAGTACACAGTAGAAAGTTTCCAAAGTAGGATAGATGAAGCGGAGGATAGGATTAGTGAGTTGGAGGACAAGGTAGAAAGCATCTCACAGAAAGAGCAAGAAAATGAAAAGAGGCTCAGAAAGAATGAAGAGGGATTAAGAGAAATGCAAGACAATATGAAACGTAATAATATCCGAATAATAGGAATACCAGAAGGAGAAGAAGAAGAACAAGGGATAGAAAACGTATTTGAACGAGTATTGAAAGAAAATTTTCCTAATTTGATAAGAGAAAAAGTCTCACAAATCCAGGAATCACAGAGAGTGCCAACCAAGAGGAACCCAAGGAGGCCCACTTCAAGACACATCATCATCAAAATGGGAAAATTCCAAGACAAAGAGAGAATCTTAAAGGCAGCAAGGGAGAAAAAAGAAATAACATACAAGGGAGCCCCAATAAGGTTAGCTACCGACTTCTCAATGGAAACACTTCAAGCAAGAAGAGAATGGCAAGAAATATTTCAAGTAATGAGAACCAGAGGCCTACAACCAAGGCTACTTTACCCAGCAAGGCTCTCAATCAAGATAGATGGTCAAATAAAGAGCTTCCAAGACAAAAGAAATCTAAAACAATATGCCTCCACCAAACCAGCTCTACAAGAAATACTAAAAGGTCTGCTTTAAGGGAAGGAAGGATAAGAGGGAGACAGAGAGGAACACAGGTACAAAAATGGCAATGAATAAGTACCTATCAATAATAACCTTAAATGTAAATGGATTAAATGCTCCAATCAAAAGACACAGAATAGCTCAATGGATAAGAAAGCATGACCCACACATATGCTGCATACAAGAGACTCACCTCAGGACAAAAGACCATCACAGACTAAAAGTGAAAGGCTGGAAACATGTTTTCCAAGCAAATGGACAAGAAAAAAAAGCTGGGGTAGCAATTCTCATATCAGACAAAATAGATTTCAAAAAAAAAAGGCTATAAAGAGAGACCCAGAAGGTCATTTCATTATACTCAAGGGAAGAATCCACCAAGAAGACATTAACATTGTAAACATATATGCACCAAACATAGGGGCACCCAAATATATCAAGAAAATCTTAGAGGACTTCAAGAAAGATATTGACAGCAACACAATCATAGTAGGGGATTTGAACACCCCACTATCAAAAATGAACAGATCTTCCAAACAAATTATCAACAAAGATATTGTGGCATTAAGCAACACCCTAGATGAAATGGACTTAACTGATATATATAGAGCCCTTCATCCCAAAGAAGCTAAATACACATTCTTTTCAAATGCACATGGAACATTTTCAAAGATAGACCACATGATAGGACACAAAACGAGCCTCAAAAAATTCAAGAAAATTGAAATTATACCAAGCATCTTCTCTGACCACAAGGGACTGAAATTAGAAACCAACCCCAAAGAAAAAAACCCAAAGCACCCAAAAACATGGAGACTGAATGGTATGCTATTAAACAACGAATGGGTCAAGAGTGAAATTAGGGAAGAAATCAAAAAGTTTTTGGAAACAAATGAAAATGATCTCACAACAACCCAAAACTTATGGGACACAGCGAAGGCTGTCCTGAGAGGGAAGTTTATAGCAATACAGGCCTACCTAATGAAAATAGAAACATTTCAAACAACCTAACCCTATGCCTGCAAGAACTCGAGGAAAAACAACAAAGACAGCCCAGAGCAAGCAGAAGGAAGGAAATAACCAAGATTAGAGCAGAATTAATGACATAGAAACTAAAAGCACAATTTTAAGGATCAATCAATCCAGGAGTTGGTTCTTTGAGAAGATAAACAAAATAGACAAGCCTTTAAGTAGGCTCATCAAGAAAAGAAGAGAGAGGACACAAATAAACACAATCGGAAATAAAAAAGAAGAGATTACAACTGATACCACAGAAATAGAAGAGATTGTAAGAAATTACTATGAAGAACTGTATGCCAAGAAATTTGAAAACCTAGGAGAAATGGACACATTTCTAGAAAAATACAATCTTCCAAAACTCAGTGAAAAAGAAGCAGAAAATCTAAATACACCAATAACAGCAAAAGAAATTGAAGCAGTAATCAAAAAATTCCCATCACACAAAAGCCCCGGACCAGATGGTTTCACAGGAGAATTCTATAAAGCATTTAAGGAAGAGCTAACCCCTATTCTCCACAGACTATTTCAAAAAATCCAGAAGGATGGAAAACTCCCAAATTCTTTTTATGAAGCCAGCACCATCTTAATTCCAAAACCAGATAGAGACACAACAACGAAAAAAACTTCAGGCCAATATCGCTGATGAACATAGATGCTAAAATCCTCAACAAAATATTGGTAAATCGCATCCAACAATATATCAAAAAGATCATACACCATGCTGAAGTAGGATTCATCCCAGGTATGCAAGGATGCTTCAATATTTGCAAATCAGTAAATGTAATACATCACATAAACAAAAGCAAAGACAAAAATCACATGATCATATCAATAGACACAGAAAAAGCTTTCGATAAGGTACAACACCCATTTATGATAAAAAAAAAACACTCAGCAAAGTGGGAATACAGGGAGCATTTCTCAAATTAATAAAGGCCACATATTAGAGACCCACAGCCAATATCATACTCAATGGGAAAAAACTAAAAGCTTTTCCACTAAGATCAGGAAGAAGACAAGGTTGTCCACTTTCACCACTTCTATTCAATATAGTATTGGAAGTTTTAGCCACATCAATCAGGCAAGAAAAGGAAATAAAAGGCATCCAAATAGGAAAGGAGGAAGCAAAACTGTCACTGTTTGCAGATGACATGATAGTGTACATGGAAAATCCTATAGACTCTACCCCAAAACTGCTCAAACTAATTAATGAGTTTGGCAAAACAGCCGGTTACAAAGTCAATATCCAGAAATCAAAGGCATTTTTGTATACCAACAGTGAATCAGCAGAAGCAGAAATAAAGAGAAAAATCCCATTTGATATAGCAAAAAGAAAAATAAAATATCTGGGAATAAACCTAACTAAGGAGGTAAAAAACCTGTATGCAGAAAACTACACAGCCCTGAAGAACGAAATCAAGGAAGACACAAACAAATGGAAACATATACCTTGTTCATGTATTGGAAGAATTAACATCATCAAAATGTCCATACTACCCAAAGCAATATACAGATTCAATGCAATACCTATTAAAGTACCAATGGCATATTTCACAGACATAGAACAAACACTTCAGAAATTTATATGGAACCATAAACGAGCCCGAATAGCAGCTGCTCTTTTGAGAAAGAAGAACAAAGTAGGGGGGATCACAACACCTGATATCAAACTGTATTATAAGCACACTGTAATCAAAACAGCCTTGTACTGGCATAAAAGCAGGCACATAGACCAATGGAACAGAACAGAGAGCCCAGAAATCAACCCAACCCTCTACAGTCAATTAATATTCGACAAAGGGGGCAGTAACATAAAATGGAGTAAAGATAGCCTCTTCAGCAAATGGTGTTGGGAGAACTGGACAGCTACGTGCAAAAAAATGAAACTTGAGCACAGACTTACACCATACACCAAAATAAATTCAAGGTGGATAAAAGACTTAAATGTAAGTCATAACACCATTAAAGTCCTAGAGGAGAACATTGGCAAGAAAATCTCAGATATTTCATGCAGCAACTTCTTTACTGATATGTCCCCTAGAGTAAGGAATGTAAAGGAAAGAATAAACAAATGAGATCTCATCAAAATAAAAAGCTTCTGCATGGCTAAAGAAAACAGTATTAAATTAGCAAGACAATCAACTGTATGGGAAAACATATTTGCCAATGATACCTCAGACAAAGTTTTAATCTCTAAAATATACAAAGAACTTACACGACTCCACTCTAAGAAGACACCCAACCCAATTAGAAAATGGGAAAAGGACTTGAGCAAACACTTCTCCAAGGAGGACATACAGAACATTCAGAGACACATGAAGAGATGCTCAATATCATTAGCTATCAGAGAGATGCAAATTAAAACCTCAATGAGATACCACTTTACACCAGTCAGGATGGCTATCATAAACAAAGCAACAAACAACAAATGTTTGAGGGGTCGTGGGGAAAAGGGGTCCTTAGTTCACTGTTGGTGGGATTGCAGACTGGTACAACCATTATGGAAAACAGTATGGAATTTTCTCAGAAAAATAAAAATTGACCTGCCTTTTGACCCAGCAATTCTACTGCTGGGATTATATCCTAAGAATCCTAAAACATCAATATCAAAGAACCTATGCACCACACTCTTCATAGCAGCACAATTTACAGTAGCCAAGAGTTGGAAGCAACCTAGGTGCCCATCAGTAAATGAATGGATCCAAAAATTGTGGTACATATACACAATGGAATTCTATGCTGCAGAGAGAAAGAAGGAGCTACTACCCTTTGCAACAATATGGATGGAACTGGAAAGCATTATGCTGAGTGAAATAAGCCAGGGGTTGAAAGACAAATACCATATGATCTCACCTTTAACAGGAAGCTAAACAACAAAACAAACAAACAAGCAGAAAAAAAACAAACAACAAACAAAGACACTGAAATAGAGAACAAGGGATAGTGACCAGAGGGCAGAAGGGAGGGAAGTGAAGGGGAAAATGGGGCAGGGATGTGGAGGAACAAATAGGAAGGACACAGGGACGAGAACTAAGGGGGGTGGAAATGGGAGGGAGGTGGGGAGCAAGGGGCGGGGGAAGCTGGGATGGGAAAAATAGACAAAAACTGTACTTGAAAAATAACTAAATAAAAAAATAAATTAAAAATGAATTAAAAACTTAACTGTAATATTCAAAATCATAAAACTTTCAGAATAAAACAGGCAGTAAAATCTCTGACATTTAACATAGCTATATATTTTTTGCTGATATATCTCACTGTGCAAGGTAAAGAAAAGTAAAAATAAACAAGACTACATCAAACTAAGATAGTAACAATAAAAAGGCAGCCTTCTGAATGTAAGACAATATTCTGTAATACTACATTTATCAGGGTTAATAACCAAAAGTTATAAACAAGTCATGCAACTCAACATCAAAAAACAAAGAATCCAAATAAAAAATCGCAGAGGATCTGAATAGACACTTCTCCAAAGAAGACATAAAGATGTCCAATAGACATGTGAAAGCTGTTCAAGATCACTAATCATCAGAGAAATCCATATTAAAAATGTAATAAGATATCACCTCATATCCATCAGAATAGCTATCATTAATAAATCAGTAAACAAAATTTGGCAAAAATGTGCATAAAAAGATACCCCGCTGCATTGTTGGTGGGAATGTATATTGGTACAGCCACTATGAAAAACATCATGGAAGTTTTTTTAAAAAAATTAAATAGAGCTATTGTATTTCCTGCCAAAATGGAAGCAGTCGTTTACATGCTTCACCTCCTCATACTACCATAAGAAAGATAACAACCAATGTGAAAACAAAAACCAATCAGAAATGACAGAAAATCAAAGCATATGGAAGTCTAACAACCAAAGAGTTAAAGAAGACATATTCATCAAGATGGGTAGGAAGGGCAGAGACAGGAAGCAGGGGCAGAGAGGACACAGTGTGGCTAGTGAGATAGCAATGAGACAATGGTGTTGGTAGCTGTCAGCATGGGCAATCTCATGTTTATGTACAGTGGATAAAAACTGGGAGGAACAAGTGAGGAGTGAGCAGTCCCAGGCCAAGGCCAGACCACACAGCCCAGGGTTTGAGTGCCAGGTAAATAAAGCCTCATAACATCAGGCTGTAAAAACCTGTGGAGGCTGGGGTAGCAGCTGGCCACAGAAACTGCTGGTCCCTCAGGAGAGTCTGTTGAAAAGGTCCACAGGGTCCTAGACATACATAAACCACCCCCCACTCAGGAAATCAGAACCGGGACAACAGTAAGAAGGGTGCCAGTTTCTTATGGGAAGTGGGGGAAATTATTGTAAATGGGTTGAGAGCTGATCAAGCAGCACTGTTCCCTCTCTGATCTCTCACCCACACAGTGCCACAAAGCAGTGAAGTAGGTTGCCCCACCCTGGCAAATACCTAAAGCTCTGCCCCTTACAACATAACGGTTGTGCCAAGACAGAATCAAAGGAGTGCTACCTAGTACACAGAAACAAGGGAGGCTGCCAAATAGAGGAAAAAAAGAAATACATGCCATACAAGCCCTAGCTAGTGAGGCCCAGTGGATTTGCAACAGCATGGATGGACCTAGAGTGTATGTTGCTAAATGAACTAAGTCAGTCAGGGAAAGACTGACTATATGATTTCATTCATGTGTGGAATCTAAAGTACAGAATAAACAAACAAACAAAGAAATCTGATACAATGCAGAGATACAGAGAATAGACTGATGGTTGCCGGATGGGGGAGAGATAGAGAACTAAGTGAAAAATTTAAAGAGATTAATAAGTACAAATTGGTAGTTACATAATGGTCACAGGGATGTAAACTTCAGCATAATATATATAGTCAACAATATTGTAATAAGTTTGTATGGTGCCAGGTGGTTACTATAATTATCAAGGGGTAGTACTAGAATTATCTGTAAATTATAAAATTGTCTAATCACTATGCTGTACACTTGAAACTAATACAACATGATATTAAATGTCAACTGTAATTGAAATGTATATTTTAAAAATTTCCTTTACTATTTTGACTTGTCTATTTATGTGTGTAGGAATATAGATATGGATATAACTATATATACTAGATGTAAATGCATATATACATGTTAGATCATAGATAAATAAATAAATAGATTGATGGACTGACCATTGGATATGGCTATATCAATAGTACTTGCTTTTAAAAATGTAAGAATAGATCGAATATTCACCTTGTGACATCAGAATTAATTTGCTATTGTGTGTGTGTGTACACATTGAAAAGGTAACTGACTTACCTGAAGTCTACATTTTGAAATACAATTTATAACAGAAATTAGAGGTAGGACCTCTTCAACGGTACCATGATTCCTTCTTCAACTACCTTCCCAAACTGTGGCCACAAACTCAGCAGTTGCTGAAGTAAAACAACCCTGTTTTGTCATTTTGTTTTGTTTTTCAGACATTAGACAAGACTGCAACCAAGCTGATTGACAATAATCATTATGATTCAGAGAATATTGCTGCTCTCCGGGATGGGGTATGTTCAATAGCTCATATGTGCCCGTCTGTGCATTAGTGTCAAGGAGAGTGTTGAGGGTACCTTGATGTGAATAGTGAATCTCATATGTCCTCACTTTGTTTAGCTGACAATGAGTCTGCTCATGATTTTACAGCTGTTGGCTCGGCAGGATGCCCTACGTGAAAGGGCTGCCACTCGACGAAGATTGCTGGAGGATTCATTGCAACTACAGCAACTGTATCAGGACTCAGATGACCTGAAGAACTGGATTAACAAAAAAAAAAAGTTGGCAGATGATGAAGATTATAAGGTAAGTAGGGTTTTCTAACCCTTAACATATTCCGTGAAATTATCCTTTAAGCTGAAAGGACCATAGTATTCAGATAGTAAACCTCATTTTATAGATAAGGAGACAGAATCTCATAGAAGGGCAATTATTTCCCTAAGGCTATATCTAGTTAAGAGCCAAAAATCTAGTTTCTGGTTTTCTTATCTCCTGCTATCCACCATCCTTTTTATTTTTCCAGACACAATTTCCAATGGTCCTTAAATAGAATTGGGTAAGAGAGGGACTGCTACTTATTTAGCTCTTTGTTGTCCCTTTATCACCTTTTCTGCTTCCCTCTATACTCTTATAGTAAAAAGACAGTGTGTTTAGTTATAATAAACACTAAAATTTACTGGAAGTTACTTGAAACTCAAAAGCAACTTAAGAGATTGGTATAATATAAATTTATAAAGCTTTGTAGCTGAAAAGAAACAACTCCTAATTTTGTAGTTGAAAAAACTAGGGATATAAATTGTGAAATTAGTTGTCTAAAGTTAACCAATTATTTAGAATGCAGTTTAACATGAGTGGACTAGAGGCATGAATTATTGAAAAGGTGAATGTGGGTTTGAATTTTCTCCCTCTTCTTTTCATTTGTGTTACTTGGGAACTTCCTGAATTATTATTTAGTCTTAAATGTATACCTCACACCCTTTTGTAATGTATCTTTACAGAACTATGAGAACTACTACCTTATATTTACCTTTTATTCTTTAAGATTAGCACTATCAGCTTGTGTTCTGTAAAGGAGTTATGGTTCCAGTGAATTTAGGGTATGTAGATCTTCTCTACATGGGGCAAACAGGTGGATGATAGCTATACTGGGATAGAAATGAAATTTAATTTTAATTCTTCATGATAGCTATGATTGTTATTTCTTGTATGAGGTGTCATGTTTAAAGTGATCTTCAGGAAATATCCTGGCTCAGTAAAAATAAAAACAGGGCTAGATTAGCCATGTCTGTCATGTGTATAAAAGAAAGAATTGTGGAGAAAGAGAAACCTTAGTACATGGTGAGAAGGCAGACTGGTGCAAGCACTGTGGGAAACAGTATGGGAGTTCCAGCCAAGATAGAGGTGTAGGTGGAAGTGCTTCATTTCCTCACACAACCAAAAGAAAGATAACAACCAATTTTAAAATAATAAACAACCAAAAGTGCCAGAAAAATCAAACAGCACGGAACTCCGACAATCAAAGAGTTAAAAAACCATTCACCCAGACCACTAGGAGGAGTGGAGGTGGGAGATGGGCATCTGAGCAGGGAGGATGTGTAGCAAGGCAGCAGACTGTGTGGTCAAGGCAGGGCTGGCTGAATGGGAAACTAAAGATTCAAATGGGGTTACCACATGGGAGAAAGACTGTGGGGGTTGCCACATAAGAGAAAGTATCGGTCTCATAGGAGAATTTCTTGGAAAGTGGGGCTAGAGCAGAGTAAATGAGCAGACCCATTTCTGACCCCTCCCCAACAGACAGCACCATACACAGCACAGAGGGTTGCCCTACTCTGGAAAATACATAAGACCCCTCCTCCTTACAACATAACAGGTGCATCAAGAGAAAGAAATATAGCCAAAATGAAAGAACAAATCAAAACTTCACCAAAAAAGCTAAGCGACAAGGAGATAGATATCCTATCTGATGCAGACTTTAAAACAATGGTAATCAGGATGCTAACTGAATTGATTGAGCTGTGTCACAAAATGAAGAAGGAAATGAAGGCTATCCAAAGTGTAATAAAGCAAAATATACATGGAATAAATAGTGAAGAAAAGGAAGCCAGGACTCAAATCAATGACTTAGAATGAAAGAAAGAAATAAACATCCAACCAGAACATAATTAAGAAACAAGAACTTGAAAAAAAATGACGAGAGGACTAGATATCTATGGGATAACTCCAAACAATCTAACATCCAAATGATAGGGGTAACAGAAGGAGAAGAACAAGAGGAAGAAGTTGAAAACATTTAAAAATAAATAATGAAGGAAATCTTCCTCAATTTGGCAAAGGAAATAGATTTCCAGAAAGTCCAGAAAGCCCAGAGAGTCCCAAAGATATTGGACCTAAGGAGAAACATACCAAGGCACAGCATAATTACATCACCCAAGATTAAAGACAAGGAGAGAATATTAAAAGCAGCAAGAGGAAAAGAGTTACCTACAAAGAGTGCCCATATGACTGTCAACTGATTTCTCAAAAGAAAACTTGCAAGCAAGAAGGGGCTGGAAAGAAGTATTCAAACTCATGAAAGGCAAGGACCTACATCCAAGATTACTCTATCCAGAAAAGTTATAATTTAGAATGGAAGGGCAGATAAAGTGCTTCCCATACAATGTCAAGTTAAAGGAATTCATTATTACCAAGCCCTCATTATATCAAACATTAAAGGGACTTATATAAAAATAGATAAAATCTATAAACAGTAAAATGACAACAAATTCATAATTATCAACAACTGAATATGAAAACAAAAGCTAAACAAACAACTAGAATATGAACAGAACCAGAAAAATGAAGAACACCTGGAGCATGGGAAGAATGGTAGGGGGAAAGGAATGAGCAATAAGAAGCTTAAATGGTAGATATAAATAGATGGGGAAAGGTTAAGAATGGTATAGGAAACAGAGAAGCCAAAGAACTTATACCTGTAACCCATGAGCATGACCTATTGGGGGAGATGCTAGAGGCCTTGGGTGTGCTGGGCAGAGGGGGGTAAAGGGGAGAAAAATTGGAAAAATTTTAATAGCATAATCAACAAAATATACTTTAAAAAATTAAACAGTATGGAATTTTCTCAGGAAACTAAAAATGGAGCTGCATTGTGAGCCTACAATTCTACTGCTTGGATTACACCTTAATAATCCTAAACCTATGCACCCCATTGTTTATAGCAGTACAGTTTACAATAAATAGTCAAAAGCTGAAAGCAACCTGAGTGCCCATCAGTAAATGAGTGGATCAAAAAACTATGATATATTTACACAATGGATAACTACAGAGCAGAATGAAAAATGAGCTTCCTAACCTTCATGACAGCATAGATGGAACTGGAGAATGTTATGTAAGTGGAATAATCCATGTAATGAAGGACAAATACTATATTATCTCACCTATAAGTGGAACCTAATCAACAAAACAAGTAAGCAAAATATAGCCAGAAACTCCAAAAATAAGAATAAACTGACAGTAACCAGAGGGGAGGGTGGAAGGAATAGTGGTGGGGAGTAGGAATGAGTAGTGTCATCAAAGAACATGTGTAAAGAACACATGAATGAAGACAAAGAGGGGCAGAATCAAGGGTCGGAGTTGGGGATGGGTGGGGTGGGGTGGTGGTGGAGGCAAGTTGGAGACAACTGTACTTGAACAACAATAAGAAAAAGAAAAAGAAAGAATTGGTCTTGTGAGTTTGCTAAGTATTCTCTGTCTCTATACTTAGAGAAGGACAGTTCTGCCTTTTATCTTCTTAGCATGCAGTAAGAAATAACTGCTGTCTTTAAAATGTTTTCCCCTCATTCTTCAAGTAATGGTTTCCTTTTCTTTCTTTCTTTCTTTTTTTTTAAATCTTGTCTTAGGACACACAAAACTTGAAGAGCCGGGTTCAAAAGCAGCAAGTCTTTGAAGAAGAACTGGCAGCTAATGAGATCCTACTCAATAACCTAGAAAAAACTGGTCAGGAGATGATTGAGGGTGGTCACTATGCCTCTGACAGTGTGGCTGCTCGTGTGAATGAAGTTGTCAGCCTCTGGAAAGAACTGTTGGAGGCTACAGCACAAAAAGGTTAGAAGCAGAGTTTTTGTTCAAAAGCTAATATTTAGATTATGAAATCTAACCACTTCTACATTTATCAACTTCAATTTACTTGGTGACCTCTATGAAAGAAGATGCTGCTTATTTGCTTCCTTATGTCTTTTTCCATTGGTTGAGATGTTTTCAAAATTCAATCTAAATTTATAACACTATATATTTACAGAATTTTAGGTTTTCTTCATATATGTAGTATTTATTTTACTGAAACTACCTCTGCTTTTTTCTTTAACTTTTTATATTATTTTTGAATAAATATACAGCAACCATTAATTATATATTCTCTATGAACCTACAACTATTGTCCTTAGATTAAGTTTTACATATTTTGGTTCTATAAGCATGATGAGATGTAATGACCCAGGTAAATTAAACATTAAAAGAAGATTGTTGGTACCACATGTGATATTCCCACAATATTTCATTTTTATGATGACTTTTTTCTTTTTTGAAGTGCTCAGGCTGTGCTTAAGCTCTTAAATTCTTTCCCATATATGACTAGAATGTTTCTACTAACATATAAATTCACCTCTTCCAGTGGAAAATTAATCAATAATAATAATTAACACAAATGATGAGGTTATCCTATTAATATTTTACCTGTTCTAAACATCCTCTATAGATGTGACTTTGCCCTCATTATAGAATAGGTATAGCATACTGATTTTGTTTGATGACATTCTGATTTTTGGTTTAGGAAAAAAATTAACTTGACTATACCAATAAGAAATTTCATCTATTCACCACCATCAAGAGATACAGTAATTGCTACCCAGAAATATTGTAAATCATCCCTATAAGATCATAGAACAACAAGTTTTGGAACAGTGTACATAATCCAAAAATTTTTGGAAGAGAAAATTTGTGGGGCATGGTTTATGATGAAGAACAAGAACTAAGAAGGGGCTAACAAAGTTCTGAAAAAAAGACATCTATAAAAAGAGAATTCAAAATTTTAAAGTGAACTAACCTTAAGTTTTATACTTATCTTGGAAAGTGCAGTGTTGGATTTGAATCCCTTTGAAAAGGAGGTATAAATATAAAGCAAGAAATGTCATGTGAAAATATCCAGGCTGTTTAAAATAGAAGACAACAGCACTGTACCTCACTGGGAATGAACTTACTGGATTTTTTTTGTTTGTTTTGAGAATACTACTTTATCAAAAACAAATACCACCAAGCTATACAAATTTAAGTTAGCTTCTTGTATGATTACATATGATAGCTAAACATTTTCCATTGGCTTATCAAAATGTTAAGTTTTTCAAGTTTATGGAAGATATATTATGTTATAATTAGAAGTAGTCATGGTGCTTCTTCAAGGAGGACATACAGAGGATCCAGAGACACATGAAAAGATGATCAGTATCTCTAGCCATCAGAGGAATGCAAATTAAAACCACAATGAGATGCCACTTCACACCAGTCAGAATGGCCATGATAAACAAAGCAACAAACAACAAGTGTTGAAGAGGTTGTGGAGAAAAGGGAACCCTAGTGCATTGTTGGTGGGATTGCAGACTGGTACAACCACAATGAAAAACAGTCTGAAATTTTCTAAGAAAACTAAAAATGGATCTGCCTTTTGACCTAGCAATTCCACTGCTACGATTATATCCCAAGAACCCCCAAAACACCAATCCAAAAGAACCTATGCACCCCAATGTTCATAGCAGCACAATTTAAATAGCCAAATGTTAGAAGCAACCTAGGTGCCCATCAGTAAATGAATAGATTAAAAAAACTATGGTACATTTACACCATGGAATTCTGTGCAGCTGAAAGAAAGAAGGAGCTCCTACCCTTTGCAAGAGCATCAATGGAACTGGAAAGCATTATGCTAAGAGAAATAAGCCAGGTAGTGAAAGACAAACACCATATGATCTCATCTTTAACAGGAACCTAGTAAACAAAACAAACAAACAAACAAACAAAATATAACCAAAGACACTGAAATAGAGAACAAGCCTGTTCAGGGGAAATAGAGAACAGAGGGGAGAGGGGAAGGAATTTCATGGAAAAAGGGGGAGGATTTGCAGGAACACACATAAAGGAGACATGGGCAATACCAAAAGGGGGTGGGAATGAGAGGGAGGTGGAGAGGGTTGGGAGGGTGGGTTTGAATACGGGTAAAAGGCAGAAAACTGTACTTGAACAACAATTAAAATTTTAAAAAAGGATACATTGAAAAAATACATGAACAATAACAAGGGGGGTGGAAACAGGGAAGGAAAGTGAGGAAGGCTACAGTGCTTGGAGGGTTGGGGAGAAAAGGCATAAAATTGTACTTGAGCAGCAATAAAAATAAAAAATGTTTTTAAAAATAAATAAAAATTAAAAATAGAAAAAGAAATAAGAAGTAGGCATGGTACCTGTCTTATACTTAATGTCTTCTCCCAGGGACCCAGTTGTATGAAGCTAACAAACAGCTGCAATTTGAAAATAATGCAGAAGACCTTAAGCATTGGCTTGAGGAGGTAGAGTGTCAGGCTACCTCTGAGGATTATGGGAAAGGCCTGGCTGATGTACAGAATCTACTCAGGAAGCACAACCTCTTGGAATCTGGTGTGACTACTCATCAGGTTTGTTGCTAGCTCTTTGACCAGATGTAGGCCAAAGCAGTTATATATGCTCTGAGGAAACTCATAATAAATAATTATTATTAAGAGAAAGAGGTAAACAAAATAAAGATTACCTGGTGTCTCTCATCAGGACCCCATGGCTGATATAATACTTTATTGACTTAATATGATACTTCATACTCAGTCCAGAAATATGGGTTTTATTAGTCTGTCAATTGCTAGTTTTGTGATCTTTGGTGTGTCTTTTACCTTTTCAAACCTGTATTTATCCTATAAAATAGAGGTTTGGATAAAATTGCCTCTTCTTGTTTGAGCATTCTGTGATGCAAAGCTTGAACATATCTTTAATACTACTATATTTTGTTGATTTGTTCAGAAATTTGAAACCTGTACAAGTGAAGCAACTTCACAAATTAACACCAGGGACAAGTTTGTGATAGAGATGTCTAGGCTCTTAGTTTGGGTTTCACCCCTGTCATGTTTCCACTATACTATTATATTAAATAAATTTATCAAGTAAGTTTATATAGATACTAAATATAATTTTTTGAAACCTCAGTGAAAATCTACTTCAAGTTGACTCAATTTCTCATCCCTATGAATATTAGCTTATGTTTAAAAATGATTCCACTGTTTCCTAGGTCTCACTAATCTTTCTTGTTAGAAAGATTACACTTTCATGATATCTGATTTTTTGGTCACTTTGGGTGAAATGGGACAGACAGAATAATCTACAGAACACAGAGCAAAAAAACCTCATTTATACAGCTCTAAGAATGACTTGATGGAGTTCGAAGTAAAAGAATGAGGTAGAAAAACAAAATCTATATAGTCTTTTATCTTCTTTGGGGTATTTTGGGCTACATTAGAGGTTTTCAAATAATGCATCAATCCATAATGATGATGATAATTATGATGTTTCAAAATCACTGTATTACGCTACTATGTTTTTTAAAGTTAAAGTGCCCTAAGAGATGAGAACAGTTGGCTAGTGAGAGATATTAATCTTAATTATTTATAGAGACTTTAATTTTTTGTGGAGAAGTGAGTATATGTTTTGAGAAGCTATTGATGGTTAATGTTTTGTTCCAAATTGAGAAAAGATACATCAAAACATTTATAGGTTCAGAATTGAATATCAAAATAGAATAAGTGAAACAAATGCCTACTGTCCACCTATCTGTTGAAAGAACTTTTATTTACTGCTTTCCCTTACCCCAACAAAATGATGAAACAAGCAGACAAATTAAAATCCTACATACTTGCTTCTGCAGACCTCACTAATAAGATGAAATGCATCTTTTGTGTCTATTTTAGCATATAGAAAAACAATTAACATTTTATTTCCAGAGAGAGTTTTGAAACTCTATTTCTCTAGTTCTTCTTTATTATATGATGGCCCAAATGGGGACTGTGATTTATTCCAATTCACACAAGTAGGTATTGACCAAGGCAATGCCTTTGAATTTCTTTGACATTTGTTTTGAGACATCACATTTCATCTTATAGGCATTGTTCCTGCTATGCAACAAACCAAAGCCTCAGCAGTGTCTATGTTATTTACAATCGTAGTTCATTTTAAGGGGAGAGAAAGAAGAGGAAAGATGAACTGAGATTGAAAATGCTCCCTGCCATTTTCCTTAGGGCCACAACAATTAAGGTTCTGTAATTCTGATATCTCTGATTTCTTTGGCACACTCTACAAATATTGTTTTTTCTAAAATATGGTTTGAAAACCACTGTCCCATAAATAACTCTTAGACTGATTAACTGTTTCTCAAAATAGTAATCCCTTCCATTTTATTTTACTGATTTGAAGTCTTAACATAGTATATACAGAAGCTGATTCTCTCTCTATGCCCTCCCTACACCAAACTATCATCTCTTTCTACTAAACAGCATGATTTCTTGAAACCCATTCAATTTCTTCCTTAGGAACAGGTAGACACCATCACAGACCTGGTGACATATTTTGAAGAAACAGATCATCCTGATGTTGGGAACATACGGGCAAGACAGGAATACCTGGTGTCCAGGTTTGAGGCTCTGAAGGAACCACTGGCTACCCGGAAAAAGAAGCTCATTGACCTTCTTCACCTGCAGCAGATTTGCAGAGACACAGAGGATGAGGAGGCCTGGATCCAAGAGACTGAACCTTCAGCAGCTTCTACCTTCCTTGGTAAGTACAAACTGAGCAAGTTGAGCACTAAGGAGAACTCCAAGTTCTGCAAATTGAGAGATCTGAGATAGAGCATTGGTGGAACAAAGTTTGCTCTTTTCAATCTTCCATGAGAATTTTTTTTTAAATATGTACTTAAAAGTTTACCTTCTAAAACCAGACTTAAACAGTACCATGAATTTCAGGCCTTTGGGAAAAGGTAGAGTGCTCTGATCTTGGCTACTTTCTCTAACTTATGTTATTACCAAGGTCCTTGGTTGAGGGACCATGGTTAGTCTTTGAGGTAACAAGAGTTTTTGTTTATATTGTTGGGGGAATCTCTTTTATAACTATATGAGATATAAGTATAAAGGAGGTAAAGTAGCAGATAAGGTACACGTTTTACTTTTCTTTGGAAGCTATCAGTTTACCATTGTCAATGCCAGGACATTTGCATTGAAATAGAGAAAAAAGTGCACATAAATATAATGCAAACTTTATATGAATGTATTGATAACAGCTATAAAGGCTTAGACAATGGTGACAATAAAGAGCTTAGTACAGTAAAACTTCCTGCAAGAGAAAAGATCTCTTTGAATGGTGGATGGACATAGAAACTTTCTGGAGAGACATTTTCTGTGAAGTATAGGGAAGACATTTTGGAAGTAAGATAGGTGAAGCATAGATGGGGACAAGAAAGGGTGCACTGGGGATCTAAAAAGATGGAGAAATCTAACAATACGTAATATTTGTTTATGCTTATTAATGTTAAGCAATTATGAGGCACCTTTTATAAGTTATTTCTAACACTTTCAAACAAAAATTAAAAACATTGTGCCACTTTCATGCTGAAAACTTCTAAATTTAGAGGATTTACTAACTCCTTGACACCTAAAGAAATTAGAAGTGGAAGATTCTGATTTTTCCACAACAGTATTTTGAAAGAAAATTGGTTGCATAATATTGGAAATTTAATCTGGAAAGTTACTTGCCTTTCTACCTGTCTTCCGAAGAGAACAGTACTTCATTTATTATCTTTTGTAAGATAAGGAATTGAATTTTCCTAGTACAAAGATGCAAGGAAAATAACAGAGCTGAGCAGAGTTAACTCAGACAAATGGTATACATTTCAGGAAATTCACTCAATGTTTAATATGTCAAAAAAAGAACTTGTCAGTCTGAAAGTTAAGGAGTAGAATAACCTCTTCTTATTCCACAAACTAGAATACCAGACATTGAAATCATTTTTCATCTGTAGGCAAGGACCTGATTGCCTCAAAGAATCTTTTGAATAGACATCGAGTCATCCAGGACGACATTGCAAGCCATGAGCCACGCATTCACATGATAACTGAGAGGGGAAACAAAATGGTAAAGGAAGGTATGTATGATTCAGACTGAGTTGAGCAATCATCTTTATGCCAAACTTATTGGAAGAAAGTTTACTCAATTTTAGGGTTTTAAGAGAATTTAAAGATATCTGATCTATGTTACCATCCAATGCTGGAATTCCCCTTGGGCATTTCTGACAGACACAATGTTTGTAGATTCCAATAACAGGAAACTCCTTTCCTCCTGAGCCAGTCATTTCTATTTTTATGCAAAGCTAAAAATATTAAAATAAAATATATTATCATAATAATCAATGCAATTTTCTGTAGAAGTTATAAAATTCAGAATTTAAATGGCAAAACTACATAAAACAAATCAAGTCCTTTTCCCATATCAGAATTTTCAAATTTGTGAAGACATATCTGAGGTTTCCAATGTCTTAATCTTTATGGTAAATAACACTGATTCTTTACTTTTTTTGTGGTTTAATATTCTCAGTGTCTTTCCTCTTATTGTTCTCTCATATTCAGGAACCCCTGCTAGTTAAATGTTAGTCAGAACCAAATATCATATATCAGGTGTGGTATAACCAATGCAGATTTCATTGGGATTTTTACCTCTGTTGATGCCAGCCAGTATCCAGCTATCAAAAGTATAATTTAAGCCCTGGCTGGTGTAGCTCAGTGGATCGAGTGCGGGCCTGTGAACCAGAGTATCGCGGTTCGATTCCCAGTCAGGGCACATGCCTGGGTTGCAGGTCAGTTCCCGGCAGGGGACGCATGAGAGGCAACCACACATTGGTGTTTCTCTCCCACTCTTTCTCCTTCCCTTCCCCTCTCTCGAAAAATAAATAAAGAAAATATTTTAAAAAAAAGTATAATTTAAAATTCAGATTGCTGAACAAAATTTAGATCTCAGTTGAGTTATTCAAGCCTAAAAATATTTATCTGGGATGCCTATTTCAATATAGTGACTCATGTTATTTCTTCTTTTGAAATCTCCAGGTATAATTATGGATTTTATCTATTTCTCTCTTCATATCTTTTATTTTTCATTTTATATTTTAGTAGTTCATTTTTATTGTACTTTACATTATCATTTATTCTCCATACACTCTTCTACCTCAACTCACACTCACCCCACAATCATCATACTATTGTCTATGCCCCTTTTTAGTTCTTTTAGTTTTATGTGTGTTGAAGCCCTGTTGCTGCATATATATTCAGGCTCATCTTATTGATGAATTTAAATATTTAACATTATGATACAGCTCTGGTGATATTCTAAAGACTACTTATTACAATATTAACATAGTCACTTTGTCTTTGACTCATGTTTGCATAATATGTATTTCTCCATCCTTTTTTTTTCATTATAATTTTTACATTAAAAAAAGACTTCTTATGCTTGCTTCAGCAGCTCATACACTAGAATTGAAACAATACAGAGATTAGAATGGCCCCTGCATAAGGATAACAAACAAATAAAGCAGATTTGTTATAAGTAGCATAAACTCAGACTTTGCTTTTATTTTATGCAATCTGGTAATCTTTCCCTTTTAAATTGTAGCATTTAAACCACACACATTTAAAGTGATTATCAGTACAGGTAAATATAAATCTAACATTTTGGGTGTTTTGTTGTCACTGTTGTTCATTAGTTTCTGTTTTCTTTAGATTAACTGTATACTCTTTAAAGACTTGATTTATTTATTTTTAGAGAGAAGGGGAGAAAGAGGAAGAGAAACATCAGTGTGTGGTTGACTCCCATCACCTGGCCTGCAACCCAGGCATGTGCCCTGAGTGGGAATTGAACAGGCAACCCTTTGGTTCACAGGCCAGCACTCAGTCCACCGACCCACATCAGCCAGGACAACTGTGTATTTATTACACATTGAAATAAAGAACAAACTGACAGTAACCAGAAGAGAGGAAGGGGAGGATTATGATGGAAAGAAAGGGGAAGTGTCTTCAAAGAATATATATAAAAGACATATGGACAAACCAAAGGGGTATATATAAGATGAAGGGTGAGAGGCAGAAATGGGTGGGTGGGAGGGTGGGGCAGGGGGTGTAGGGGAGGAAATGGAGACAACTGTACTTGAACAACAGTAAAAAATAATAAAGTGCTTACAAAGTATCAGAGAAAACAAAAAAGTTTATTTACTTCTTTTTGCTTTTTTTGACATTTAAAAAAATCTTTTTTATTGTTCAAGTACAGTTGTCTTTTTTCCGCCACCACTCCCTTCCAACCCTGCCATCCCTAGCTCCCACCCTCAATCCTACCCCCCCTTTGGCTTTGTCCATGTGTCCTTTATACATGTTCCTTGACAACCCTTCCTCCTAATTCACCCAATATCCCTTCCCACCTCCCCTCTGGTTACTGTCAGTTTGTTCTCAATTTTGACGTCTCTGGTTATATTTTATTTGCTTGTTTATTTTGTTGATTAGGTTCCACTAATAGATGAGATTATATGGTATTTGTCTTTCACTGTCTGACTTATTTCATTTAGCATAATGTTTCTCAGATTCATCCAAGCTTTCACAAAGGGTAGGAGCTCCTCCAATGAAGACTGGTGCAGCCACTGTGGAAAACACTGTGGAATATTCTTAGAAAACTAAATATGAAACTCCCTTTCAACCCCATAATGTCATTGCTGGGACTATACCCTAAGAATCCTGAAACAACAATTCAAAAGAATCTGCATACCCCAAAGTTCATAGCAGCATAATTTACAATAGTCAAGTGCTGGAAGCAACCTAAGTGTCCATCAGTAAATGAGTGGATCAAAAAACTGTGGTGTATTTACACGATGGAATGCTATGTTTTTTAAAAAATTTAATCTTTAGATCTGGTTGGTGTGGCTCAGTAGATTGGCCTGTGCACTGAAAGTCCACCAGTTCAATTCCCAGTCAGGGCACATGCCTGGGTTGAGGGCCAAGACCCAAGTTGAGGGTGTGTGAGAGGCAACCAATTGAAATTTCTCTCACACATTGATGTTTCTCTTCCTCTCTTTCTCCCTCCTGTCTCTTCTCTCTAAAACTAACTAAATAAAATATTTAAAAATAAAATTTAATCTTTATTGTATTTTTATGTTATCTGTTAGTCTTCTTATAACCCCTGCCCTGCATCAATCACCACGCTCTTGTCAATGTCCATGAGCCCTTTTTCCGTTTTGCTCAATCCCTCTAACCTATAACCTCCTTCCCCATTAGCTATCTTTTTCCTCTCCACCTGTGAGTCTGACTCCATTCTCCTTGTTAGTATAGTTTGTTCATTAGATTCCATATATGAGTGAAATCATATGGTATTTGTCTTTCTCTGACTGGCTTATTTTACTTAACATAATGTTCTCAAAGCCCATCCATACTGCCACAAAGGATAAAATTTTCTTCTTTTTTACAACTAAGTAGTATTACATTGTGTAAATGTCCCATAGTTGTTTTATCCATTCATCTATTGATGGGCACTTGGGCTGCTTCCATATCTTGGTGATTGTAATAACACTACAATGAATATGACAGTGCTCACATTCTTTTGAATTAGTGTTTTGTGTTCCTTCAGATATATTCCCATAAGTGGAATTGCTGGGTCAAACAGGATACCCATTTTAATTTTCTGAAGTATCTCCACATTGCTTTCCACAGTGGCTATACCAGTCTGCATTCCCACCAACAGTGCAAAAGAGTTCCCCTTTTTCTATATCCTCACCAGCACTTGCTGTTTGTTGATTTATTGATGATAGCTGTTCTGACGAGTATAATATGCTACCTCTTGTAGTTTTAATTTGCATTTATCTGATGATTAGTAACATTGAGCATCTTTTCATATGTCTGTTGGCCATCTGCATGTTCTATGTTTTTTATTAGTTTCAGTTCTGTGGTGTGTGTGTACACATGCATGTGCATTTATTCTAATGTGGTGATTTTCTAACTTTTGTCTTGTGGTTTTCATAATAATGCAAAGAGATTTGCTTTTTTGACACAGACACAGACAAGCAGTGTCTGCAGCATTGTGGATGAAATATGAGACAAATTCACACAAACTACCAAGTCCTGTGGAGGAAAAGGGATGGCATGGCCATTCTCTCAAGAGGAGAGCATGCCAATCCTTGCCTTGACAGGCTTTTTTTACTTTTCCAGGTACATTACATTGAGGAGGATCCTCATTTACTGTGCATCGTTTGCTTTAGGTTGTTACCTTTTACAGAAAACAAAGGAAAGAATGATGCTAATTACTTCAAAGAGAAGGATGTTTCAGGCCAAAGGCAAAAGTTGTTGAACCGGTTTCACTCCATACTGGGGAGGTTTAGCACAGACTTTAGGAAGTTATAGTAAGTACCTACAGCCTCAATTCAGGGTGAGGGAATTTTAGCAAAAAAGCAAGTCTCAAAGCAGCCTAGGTACAATGCAGGCCTGATTCCCCATGGGAGAACCTCTCCATGGGTGTGGGTCCTGTGCATTGGACCTTGCTTTCCACTGGCCTTTCTGAATGGAAGCTGGGCTCACACCATGAAGAATGATCTCCTATACTTTTTCACACTCACTCTTTCATAAGTGTACAGTGAAGTTTTCCAAGGTTTACATGATATGTGATAAGGCTATTTTCTAAGCAGGGATGTCCAAAGTTCTGGCATCTCTGGGCCACACTGGAATAAGAGTTGTCTTAGGCTGTACATTAAATATACAAACACTAACAAAAGCAAAATAAATCTCATAATGTTTTAAGTAAATTTATGATTTTGTTTTGGGCTGCATTCATAACCCTCCTGGAGTGCATGCAGCCCTTGGGCTGTGTATTGGACACCTTTTAATTGTTAATGGAATAAATACTTGTGTATACATTAAAAATTTTGCTGATTCAATTTCTGATATGTTAACTATGCAAACAGATATCACCATTTAAGAAAACCTTAAAGTGATCCCTAGTAATATTCAAAAATTATATGTAACCTGGGGATTAAAATTTTTAAAGCAGTTAGTACAGTGTTTTTTGCATATCTTTGCATATATTTGAGGCTCCATCTTTGTGTAACGCCTTTCTTTTAAGTTCTCAATTCCACAAGCTCTACCTGCCTTGTCTTCCCCCAAATCTGATTTCTGTCTCCTCAACTCAGTGTGATTGCTAGGTTTTTTTGGGTTAACCCTCCTAGTACTACAGCCCAGAAACTGCTCCAGATATAAACTGTGGCAATAATAAGACACACCTTACTTCTTTTCCTTCTCTTGGGATTCATAATCTTCTGCCCAATTTCTGAAAATTATTGCAATTTACAGTTTCCTGTCCTCTTTTCTAATTGTTTAGGTAGAGAGAGATTTATATAGTAATAAGTCCTTCATGGACAGAAATGGAAATCTGTTGAATGTTCTATTTAGTCAAGAGAATATGGTTTTGAAACTTTGAGAAGCACCTTCATGTAGGTATTTTGTTTTCAAGTCCGTATAACAGAACATACTATCCACTTAACCACCACCCAGACACACTTACACTACCACCCCATTATGCCTGTCCCATCATTCTGATTTCCAGGAATTTAGGTAAAATGTCACACTGAGAACGAGCATCATCCTCATGCCTCCTTTTCTCTCCCCAAGGTTACCAAAAGAATTGAATTGTAATGAATGTTAATCAGAGTAACAATTACCTTTTTTATAACTACTCCATAGGACACTTTGCTGCAGAAGATGTGGCCTCTAGGGTAAAGAGTTTGAATGAGAATATGCAGTCTCTACAGGCTCGAGCTGCTAGGCGGCAAAATGATCTTGAGGCCAACGTCCAGTTCCAGCAGTACCTGGCTGACCTGCATGAAGCAGAAGCATGGATTAGAGAGAAAGAACCTATTGTAGACAACACTAATTATGGAACTGATGAAGAAGCAGCTGGGGTAAGGCAGACATGGGAATGGACATTGTCTAGTACTCACCAAATTATTCTATGTACTAGAAAAATTTGTGGGACACTTACAAGTCCTGATAAGTTATTTGACATTTCTACAGTGATATGATAGTGTTTGGACTTCATTTGCTGGGATACACTCACAGTTGGCAGAGGTCCCAAAAGATACATTATGTTTTCCTAACCCCACAGAAATCCATACATTCGCTAGAGAGTATGTAAAGTCAGAAAGACATGAGATATTCATGCTTGTCTTGGTCCCATTTTAAATTTTAAAGAGTAACCTTGAGATTTTACAAAACAACCATGTAATCACCTTAAATTATTTTTAAAAAATAAGCTCAGACAACATGTTGGAACAAGCAGAATATCAAAGGGCATACCATTTATAGTTACTTCTTTGTTTTGCTCATTGTCTTGTGGGAAGACGATACAGTATTTCATAAACTTTCAGCACCAGAAATAGTTAAAATGACTACCTAAATGTATGTGAATGTTTAATCTCACAAGGTACCATGATCAGCAGCACCTACTTCTAGCTATAATATATGTTGATAAAATGCTTGTGCACTTTTGACTTTGTGTTGATTGAAGGAAATACATATAAATTGTTATTTTATGCAGACAATATATATTTTATTATGATAAAATATTTATGAGATAAAAATTTTCATTTTAACTATTTTGTATTGTTGTTCTATTAGAGTTGTCCCAGTTGCCCCCCCAATTCCTCTCCCCTGCCCTTCCACAATCAATCCCCACCCTGTTGTCAATGTGCATGGTCATCCATACTTGTTTATTAACTAGGACCTTCCAATTCCCTCTCATATCCTCATCCCCACTCCCATCTGGCCCATGCCAGTCTGTTCCTTGTTTCCATGCCTCAGGTTCTGTTTTGTCTGTTTGTTTGTTTTCTTCATTAGGTTCCACATATAGATAGATCAAATAGTATTTGTATTTCACTGCTGAGCTTTTTTACTTAGCATAATATCTCCAATCCATGCTGTCCTAAGAGTAGTAGATCCTTATTTCTTTCTGCTATATAGTATTCAATTGTGTAAATGTATCACAGTTGTTTGATTGACTCATTTACTGATGGGCACTTAAGCTTTTTCCAGCACTTGTCTTTTGTAAATCATGCTGCTATGAACATTGGGATGTGTAGGTTCTTTTGAATTGGTGTTTCAGGATTCTTAGGGTAAAATCCCAGCAGTGGAATTGACAGGTCAAAAGACAGTTAATTTTTAGTGTTTTTTTTTGTTTTTGTTTTTGAGGAAAGTCATACTGTTTTCTACAGTGGCTGCACCCATCTGCATTCCCACCAAAAATGCACTAGGGTTCTGTTTTCTCCACATCCTCACCAGCACTTGCTGTTTGTTGATTTGTTAATGATAGCCATTCTGAGTAGTGTGACAAAGTATCTCACTGTGGCTTTAATTTGCATCTCTCTAATGACTAGTGATGTTAAGTATTGTTTCATATGTATATGCCCTTAGTTTGTTCTCCTTGAGGAAGTATCTCTTCAAGTCCTTCATCTATTTTTTAACAATTTTATTTATTTATTTAAAGACAGGGGAAGGGAGGGAGAAAGAGAGGGAGAGAAACATCAATGTGTGGTTGCCTCTCACATGGCCTTCAATGGGGACCTGACCCACAACCCAGGTATGTGCCCTGACTGGGAATTGAAGCGGCGACTCCTTGGTTTCCAGCCCGAGCTCAATCCACTGAGCTACATCAGCCAGGGCCCTTCACCCATTTTTAATTGGATTGTTTGTCTTCCTGGCATTGAGTCATATGAGTTCTTTGTATATTTTGGAGATCATACCCTTGTCTGAGGTATTGTTGGAAAATATGTTTTTCCCCACAGTTCCCTTTTCATTTTGATGATGTTTTCTATAGCCATTCAGAAACTTTTACATTTGATGTAGTCCCATTTGTTTATTCTTTAATTTCCCTTGCCCTAGATGATATGTTGGTGAAATTATTGCTCTGTGGGATATCTGAAGTTTTACTACTTATGTTTTCCTCTAGGGCCTTTATGGTGTCATGGCTTATGATCAAGTCTTTCATACATTTTGAGTTTATTCTGGTGTATGATGTACATGGGTGGTCTAGTTTCATTTTTTTTAATGTACTATTCCAGATATCCCAGCACCATTTGTTGAAGAGGCTATTATCACTCCATTTTATGTTTCTGCTCCTTTGTCAAGTGTGAATTTACCATGGAGATTTGTGTTTATTTCTGGGCTGTATATTCTGTTCCACTGATCTGTGTGTCTGTTCTTTTACCAGTACCGGACTGTTTTGACTACAGTAGCCTTATAGTATAGTTTGATGTCAGGTATTGTGATCCTGATACTTTATTCTTTCTCAAAATTGCTGACATCATTCAAGGTCTTTTATGGTTTCATACAATTTCTTGAAATATTTATTCTAAATCTGTGAAATATGTCATTGGTATTTTAATAGGGACTGTGTTGAATCTATAGATTGCCTTGGGCAGTATAGACATTTTAATGATGTTGATTCTTTTAATCCATGAACATGGCATATGCTTCCTTTTGTTTGTATCTTCCTTAATTTCTTTCTTGTTTTCCATAGTTTTATGAATACATATATTTTACCTCCTTGCTTAAGTATATTCCTAGGTACTTTATTTTTATTAACTATTTTTATTGTTGTTCATGTACAGCTGTCTCCACTTTTCTCCCACTGCTCTTCCTACCCATGACATCCACACTTCCCACCTTGACCCTACCACCCTTTGGTTTTGTCCATGTGTCCTTTATAGATGTTTTTGAAAACCCTTCCCTCTTTCCCCCTCATTATCTCCTCTCACCTCCCCTCTGGTTACTGTCAGTTTGTTCTTCATCTCAATGTCTCTGGTTATATTTTGCTTGCTTGTTGGTTTTGTTGATTAGGTTACACTTTTAGGTGAGGTCATATGGTATTTGTGTTTCACCATCTCGCTTACTTTATTTAGCATAATGCTCTCCAGTTCCATCCATGCTGTTCCAAAGAGGAGGAGCTCCTTCTTTCTTTCTGCTGTGTAGTATTCCTTCATGTAAATGTACCATAGATTTTTGATCCATTCATCTACTGATGGGCACTTAGGTTGCTTCTAGCACTTGGCTAATGGGAATTGAGCTATTATGAAAATTGGAGTGAAGAGGTTCTTTTGAATTGGTGTTTCACAGTTCTTAGGGTATAATACCAGCAGTGAAATTGCCAGGTCAAAATACAATTCTATACTGTCTTCTACTGTGGTCTTACCAGTCTGCATTCTCAGCAACAGTGCACAAGGATTCCCTTTTTTTCACACCCTCCCCAATCCCTGTTGCTTGTTGATTTGTTTACGATGACCATTCTGACCAGTGTGAAGTGGTCTCTCATTGTGATTTTAATTTACATCTCTCTGATAGCTAGTGTTGCTGAGCATATTTTCATATGGTAGGGTATTTTTCTAGTTGCTGTAATAAATGGAATATTTTCTGGTTTCTGTTTCTGATATTTCATTGTTGTACAAAAATGCCTTTTATTTCTGAATATTGACTTTACATCCTTCTATTTTGTCAAATTCACTTACTAGGTTGGGGAATTTTTTGGTGTAACCTTTAGGGTTTTCTATCTTTACTATCATGTCACTGCCAACAATGACACTTTTATTTCCTCTTTTTCAATTTGCATGCTTGTTATTTTTTTCTTGTCTGATCACTGTGGCTAGAACATCATACTCTGTTGGATAACATTTGTGAAAACAAACATCCTTCTCTTGTTTTTGATCTTTGTGGGAAAGCTTTTAGATTTTGCTTGTTGAGTGTAGCATTATCTCTAGGTTTTTTATATATGGCCTTTATTATGTTGAAGTATTCTCCCTCTATTTCCACTTTGCTGAGTACTTTTATAGTGGATGGGTGCTGTATTTTATCATATGCTTTTTCAGCATCTACTGATGTGATCATGTGATTTTTGTGTTTTTATATGGTGTATTATGTTTGTTTATTTGTGAATATTATACCACCCTTACATCACTGGAGTGAATGCCACTTCATCTTGGTGTATAGCCTTTTCAATGTATTGCTTAATCCAATTTGCCAATATTTTGTTGGGGATTTTAGCCTCTATATTCATCCAATATATTGGCCTATAGCTATCTCTTTTTGTTTTGTCTTTTCCTGGTTTTGAAATTAGGATAATACTGGCCTCATAAAAATAATTTGGCTATTTTGCCAAATTCATTAATTAGTTCAAGCAGTTTTTGGGTAGAGTCTATAGAATTTTCCATGTACACTATCATGTCATCTACAAACAGTGACAGTTTTGCTTCCTTCTTTCTTATTTGGATGCCTTTTATTTCCTTTTCTTGCCTGATCACTGTGGCTAAAACTTCCAATACTATATTGAATAAAAGTGGTGAAAGTGGACATCCTTGTCTTGTTCCTATCTTTGTGGAAAAGCTTTTATTTTTTGCCCATTGAGTATGATGTTGGCTGTAGGTCTCTCATATATGGCCTTTATTATATTGAGGAATGCTCTCTGTATTCCCACTTTGCTGAGTGCTTTATCATAAATGGGTGTTGTATCATATCAAAAGCTTTTTCCATGTCTATTGGTATGATCATGTGGTTTTTGTCTTTACTTTTGTTTATGTGATGTATTACATTTACTGATTTGTGAATATTGAACCATCCTTGCATCCCTGGGATGAATCCCACTTGGTCATGGTGTATGATCTTTTGGATATATTGTTGGATGCCATTTGCCAATATTTTTTTAAAGATTTTATTTATTTATCTTTAGAGGAGAAGGAAAGGAGAGAGGGAGAGAAACATCAATGTATGGTTGCGTTTGTGCATCCCCTGCTGGGAACTGGCCTGCAGGGAACCTGCCTGCAACCTGGGCATGTGCCCTGACTGGGAATCGAACTGTGATTGCCTGGTTTGCAGGCCTGCGCTCAATCCACTGAGCTACACCAGCCAGGCTGCCAATATTTTGTTGAGGATTTTAGCATCTATGTTCATCAGGAATATTGGCCTGAAGTTTTCTTTCTTGTGTCTCTAACTGGTTTTGGAATTAGGATGATGCTGGCTTCATAAAAAGAATTTGGGAGTTTTCCATCCTTCTGGAGTTTTTGGAATAGTCTGTGGAGAATAGTGGTTAGCTCTTTCTTAAATGCTTTGTAGAATTCTCCTGTGAAACTATCTGGTCCAGGGCTTTTGTGTGATGGGAATTTTTTTGATTACTGCTTCAATTTCTTCTGCTGTTATTGGTGTATTTAGATTTTCTGCTTCTTTTTCATTGACTTTTGGAAGATTGTATTTTTCTAGAAGTGTGTTCATTTCCCCTAGGTTTTCAAATTTCTTGGCATACAGTTCTTCATAGTAATTTCTTACAATCCTGTGTATTTCTGTGGTATCAGTTGTAATCTTTCCTCTTTCACTTCTGATTGTGTTTATTTGTGTCCTCTCTCTTCTTTTCTTAATGAGCCTACTTAAAGGCTTGTCTATTTTGTTTATCTTCTTAAAGAACCAACTCCTGGATTTACTGATCCTTAGAATTGTGTTTGTAGTCTCTATGTCATTTAATTCTGCCCCCATCTTAAATATTTTCTTTCATCTATTCTCTTTGGACATTGTTTGCTGTTGTTCCTTCTTTTTCTTTCTTTCTTTCTTTTCTTTTTTTTTTTTTTTTGGTAGATGTAGGGTGAGGTTGTTTGTTTGAAATGTTTCTGTCTTTTTTGGGAGGCCTGTATTGCTATGAACTTCTCTCTCAGGGCTGCCCTCACTGTGTCCCATAGATTCAGGGATGCTGTATGCTTCTTTTCATTTGTTTGCAGAATTTTTTGCTTCTTCCTATATGTAATTTTAACCCATTCATTATTTAATAGCCAGTTATTCAGTCCCCATGGATTTGAACAGTTTTGAGTCTTTTTCCTTGAGGTTGGTTTCAAGTTTCATGCCCTTGTGATATGAGAAGATGCTTGATATAATTACAGTTTTACGTGAGATTGTTGAGGCTTGTTTTGTGACCTACCATGAGTTCTAGCTTTGAAATTGCCTCATGTGCATTTAAAAGAGTGTATATTTTGCTTCTTTTTCTTGAAAGTTTTTGTATATATCAATGAAATCCATTTGATCTAGATTGTTGTTCAATGCCGCAATATCTTTGTTGATTCTTTGTTTGGAAGACCTACCCATTGTTAACAATGTGGTGTTAAAATCCCATACTATGAGTGTGTTGCTGTTGATATCTTTCTTGAAGGCCTTCAAGATTTTACTTATATATTTTGCTGCTCCTATGTTAGGTGCATATATATTTATAAGGGTTATAGCTTCTTGATGGTTTTTTCCCATAAGTATTATATAGCATCCTTCATTGTCTCTTTTTGTGGACTTTGTTTTAAATGCTGTTTTGACTATAAAGTATTGTTACCCCACTTCTTTTTTTTCACTCCATTTGCCTGAAATATTTTTCAGCCCTTTGCTTTCAGTCTGCTTAGATCTTTTGTTCTGACATGAGTTACTTGTAGACAGTATATATGAGGATCATTGTTATCCATTCATCTACCCTGTGTCTTTTGAATGGAGCATTTAATTTATTTACATTTAATTTTATCATTGATAGGTACTTATTAATTGCCTTTTTTCCCATTGTACCTGTCTTCATCACTCTCACTTTTTCTTCATCTTCTTAAAGCAGTCCCTTTAGCATGTCTTGTAATGTTGTTTATGGTGAAGATGCATTCTTTTAGCTTTGGGGGAGGTGGAGTTCCTGGGAAGCTCTTTATTTTGCCTTCCCTTTTAAATGTGAGGCTTGCTGTGCAGAATAGTCTTGTTTGCAGGCCTTTGCTTTTCATTACTGGGAATTTCTTGCTATTCCCTTTTGGCTTGTATGTTTCTGTTGAATAGTCAGCTGATAACATTTTTGGGGCTTCATTGTATTTTACTAGCTGTTTCTCTGTTGCTTACTTTAATATTCTTCTTTGTCTTTAAAATTTTCCATTTAAATTATGATGAGTCTTGGAGTGAGCCTCTTTGTGTTCATTTTGATTGGGAACCTCTGTGTTTCCTAGACTCACATGATTTTTTCCCTCATCACGTTAGAGGAGTTTTCTGTTATTACGTTTTTAAACAGGTTTTCTATGCCTGGCTCCTCTTATTCTCTTTCTGCTATTCCTATGATGTGGATTTTACTACATTGTATATTGTCTTGCAGCTCCCTTAAACTCTCTTCATTTTTTTTTTTTTTTAGTCTTTTTCATTTTGTTGCTTTGTCTGGGAATTTTTTTTCTCCCTTGCCTTCCAACTCACTGATTTGATCCTCTGTTTTTAACTCCTTCTATTATGTTCTTTAACTCAAAAATTGTATTCTTCATTTCCTCCTGGCTCCTATTTATAGTTTCCATGTTTCTTTTCATGCCAATGTATTTTGTGGTAAATTCCTTGTACCTTCCCTGTAGGTCTTTGTAGTTCTCACTGAGCTCATGAGCAACACTATAACTATTATTTTGAATTCAGTGTCTAATAGTTTACTTGCCTCAATTTTATTTAGCGCCCTTTCTAGGGGCTCCTCCTTTCCTTTTGATTAGGGTTGTTTCTTTTTCTTCTTAGTTTAGGGGGTACTTTTTTTCTAGACTCTGCTTCTTATATTGATCTGCTTTGAGTCCCTATCTTTGTGGCATGAACTTCCACAGTAGGAGACCTGCGAGATTCAATGGCGTGGTCTACTTGATCTCCTGGGCTTGATGCTCTTGGGAAAACTTTGTCCATTTATGTAGGCTTTCTGGTTGTCATTGAGTTTTGATTGTTGTTGGGTTATTCTATGTTTGGTACTTTCCTCTGGCTCATTGACTGAGAGTCACTGTACCCTCTACATCTTGCATGCTGCCATGCAGGTACTGCCCAGTCAAAACCACACAACCCAGGTAACAATTCCACACCCTCAAAAATAACCCCCATCCACAATCACACTATTAACAGTGAATGAGCCAATATTAATAAGGGTGGAAATAGATTAAGGTTATTGTAATAAAGGAGAAAAGAATATGAGATGACTAACTCAAAAAATGCTTTTGGGAGGGTAGAGAGAGGATAAGTAATAAGAGTAGGAAATTGGAGGCAGACTCAAAAATAAAGAAAAAATTACATAATAAAAAAGGGAATGAAGAGGGTGGAATGGAGCAAGGGAAGGGAACCATATAGTATTAGGTTTAAATAGAAATTTAAAAAAATAAAGTGAGAGAGAGAAAGAAAAAGAAAAAAAGTAAGCAAATAAATAAAAATATATAGAAACCTAAATGGAGAAAAAGATTCAGCACACCACTATCAACATCAAATGGGCTAACATTAAAAAAGTTATTCTTATTTAAGCACAGTTGTCTCCATTTTTACCTTACCATGTCCTCCTCCCCACCCATCCCTACCTCCCATTCTCGAATCCAACCCCTTTGGCTTTGTCCATGTGTCTTTCATACATGTTCCTTGATGGTCCCCACATTATCCCCTATTATTCCTCTCCCTCCTCCTCTAACATTTTTATAGGTGTGATGGGAGAAAGAGGGCAACAACAAAGAAGGAAAATCTTCAGAGATTTGTAGAGGAAGGGAAGTGATTTTGAGATGACAGTGGAAGAAATAATAGTGAGTTAGGAATAAAAACCAAGATAAGACAAGGAAAAATTAAAATTTGAGACAAAAAAGAAAGCGCAGGAGGAAGGCACAATGGAGTAGGAGAGGAGAACTGTAAAATTTGTGATTCGAAATACCAAAATAGTGAACATCTAGAGATAAAATTGAATAAATGACATAACAACAACCACTCTATCCACAAAAAAGCAAATATTGATAAAGATGGAGAGAGAACACAAGTATTTTAAGAGCAGGAAAAGTAATGTGAGATGAGCAATGACAAGGAAAACAGTTTTGAGAGGCTGTAACAGGGAGAAATACTAAGGGTGCTGAATGGAAATAATTTGTACTTAGAAAGAATATGAAATTTAAAGCAACAATAAGAAAACAAAAGAAGAAGGTGCAATGGTGTAAAATAAAGGAGAAGAAAAATATGAGATTTGACATAAACTATAAATAAAATCTAGTGTACAAACTTGTACACTTCATATGTACAAACTTGAAGGATAAGAAGTAGATGTTAAATAAACTATGAAAGAGAGAAAATATCACAAATTAAAGAAGTAGACCATGGTGGATTTCTTCTCTGTACCATCTAGTATTTACTACTGTTTTTTTCTTTCTTTCTTTCTGAATCTGCCTCTAGTGATGTCAGGTGTCGTCACAGTTTTACCTTAGGCAGCCTGTTCAAAACTATCAGGGATTCACAGTCTATGGTTGACTTCTTTAGTTGTCAGTCTAGTCACTCTGTAATCAGCAGTCAGGCTTAAGTACCACAGGGTGGGCCAGAGTAATTTCTGTGGGTGAAGCTATTGCCTCCCCTCTAACTGATGCCACTAGAAGGGAGGTGGTCTCCCTGAACAAGAGGACTCCTACAGAATGGAGGATGACTAAGCACCAGGATCCTGGCAAATGCTCTCTCAGTTCTCTCCCCTATAAAATCCACTGGCCCAAATATCCCCTCAAGTGTCTATTCCTCTCTGCTCTTCCTTTGCCAGAGCCCAGGGTAAGTGGCTGCAAATTAAAATTTATGCTTTGGCCCTCAAAAAAACTCTCTGCACATCCAGCTGTTTGTCTCTGGCAGAGAGAAACCCTGCTGCTTTTCATCATTGGATGTTATCTGGGCAGTCTTCAGGCTTAGGTGCTGTAGGCTGGGGAGGCCACTTTGGGGTTTAGAACCCACATTTCTCAGGGGCATCCCCCCAGCCACTGAAATATTCTTCCAGAACTTCAGCTGATGCCCATGGGAGCCCATTCAGCTCTCTCTTCTGCACTCTGTACCAGTCATGTTGTGGTGAAGCTGTTTCTTCTGTCTGTTTATGGGTATAAATCGTCTCTCCTGCTATTGTTCAATTGCTTATTCTGGATTTTCTCCACAATTTAGTTACAATTACAGATTGGTCCCGGGAGGAGGTTAGTAAAACTTTCACTCTTTCCTTTGCCATCTTGGACCTCTCCCATTTTAACCATTTGTAAGTTCAGAGTTCAGTAGCATTAGGTACATTTACAGTGCTGTGCAACCACCACCATCATTCATCTCCAGAACTTTGTCATTAAAATGGACAGAATATACATAAAAAAAACTGGAGCACCAACTTACACCATACACAAAAATATATTCAAGGTGGATAAAAATTTTAATATAAGCCATGATACCATTAAAGTCCTAGAGGAGAACATAAGCAGGAATATCTCATATTTCACACAGCAGCATTTTTACCGATAAGGCTCCTAGAGCAAGGGACATAAAGGGAATAATAAACACATGAAATCTCATCAAAATAAAAGGCTTCTACACAGATAAAGAAAACAGTATTAAAATAAAAATAGAACCAACTGTATGGGACAACATATTTGCCAATGATACCTCAGACAAAGGATTAATTTCCAAACTATACAAAGAACTTACATGACTCCACTCTAAGAAGACAAGCAACCCAATTAAAAAGTGGGCAAAGGACTTGAACAGACATTTTTCCAAGGAGGACATACAGAGGATCCAGAGACACATGAAAAGATATTCAATATCACTAGCTATCAGAGAGATGCAAATTAAAACCACAATGAGATACCACTGTACACCAGTCAGGATGGCCATCATAAACCAACAAACAACAAGTGTTGGGGAGGTTGTGAAGAAAAGGGGACCCTAGTTCACTGTTGGTGGGATTACAGACTGGTACAACCACTATGGAAAACAGTATAGAATTTTCTAAGAAAACTAAAAATAGATCTGCCTTTTGACCTAGCAATTCCACTGCTAGGATTATATCCTAAGAATACCTAAACACCAGTCAAAAAAAACCTATGCATCCCAATGTTCATAGCAGCACAATTTACAATAGCCAAGAGTTGGAAGCAACTAGGTGCTTGTCAGTAAATGAATGGATCAAAAAGCTATGGTACATTTACACAATGGATTCTATAAAACAGAAAAAAAGAAGGAGCTCCTACCCTTTGCAACAACATGAATAGAACTGGAAAGAATTGTGCTGAGTAAAATAAGCCAGGCAGTAAAAGACAAATACCATATGATCTCACCTTTAACAGGAAGCTAAACAACAAAACAAACATGCAAGCAAAATATGACCAAAGATACTGAAATAGAGAACAGGCTGACAGGGACCAGAGGGGAGGGAATTTCAGGGGAAAGGGGGAAGGGTTTACGGGAACAAGTGTGGAGGACACATGGACAAGAACTAAAGGGGGTGGAAATGAGAGGGAGGTGGGGAGCACTTGAGGGGGTGGGCTGGGATGGGAGTAAAAGACAGAAAACTGTACTTGAACAACAATTAAGCTAATTAAAAATGGATAGAATATAATAACTATAACTTAATACTTGATTATCAATCTAAACCTCTATTAATAGAAGAACAAAAAGAAGTTCAGTATATCTTTAGTCCTTAAATGCAGAGAATATAATTTACTATTGTATGATGAATATAAAACATTAGATAAAAAATGACACACACTCTCCTGGAAGACCCAGATTTTTTTTACATTGCAAGTTTCTAGTGCCTTTAAATCTAAGCCCTTAAGATTTTCACTGGTATCTAATCAACTAATACATGTTAAGTCATTTATTACACATTTTTTATTGTCATTATTATTTATACCAGAACTTTAATGCTTTGTCTTTATGGACACTCTTTTTTCATTGTTTAAACTGCTAGATTGTTCCCACTTTTTCTCCCTTTCCCCACCTTTTCCCAGCTCCACCTTCTTTCCTCACCAAGTTGATCCCCACGTGGTTTTTCTTGTCTATGGATTGTGAATAATTATTCTTTGGATAATCCTTTTACCACCTTTCATGTCATTCTTCCACCTCCTTTCTGTCATCTGTCAATCTGTATGTATCTAAGCCTCTGTTCTATTTTGTTCATTAGTTTATTATGTTTATTTGATTCCACATATGAGTGAGATTATGTGATATTTTCTTTCACTGATTTACTTAATTCACCTAGCATAATATTCTCTAGGCCCAATCACCCTATTGCAAAATGTAAGAGTTATTTATTTTTAACTTCTGTTTTCTTGATATTTATAAATATAGGATTAAAATATTTATATTAAATAAAAATATATCTCTTACCAGGAATTAGGACAACTAGAATAATCCAAAGTAGTACTTGGATGATCCCCCAGGGTGCTTACTGATCTTCCTGGATTGTTTCTGATGATCTTTTCATCAACAAATCCAGGTGCTTGTAAAGAAGCATGAAGCCTTCCTAGTGGATCTTAATGCATTTGGAAACAGCATGCAAGCTCTACGGGATCTGGCAGAAACCTGCCAGGTAAGAAAAACTTAGAAATAACAAGAATCACTATCCCCATGACTAAGAAAAAATAATTCTCTTTATTACTTATTTTTATTTTCTGTAAACCAGGACACAGTTGTGAAGAAAATAGTAAGTTCTATGATCTTTACATGCAGAAATGGTAGCATCTTCATAGCATTTAAAGAGATTTAGTACACAAGAATTTCTAGATAAGTGGTATTTTTGCTTTCTTCTTTTCTTTCTTTTACATTTTCACTATTCTTTTTTATTTCTTTAATTTACATCTCTCCCTCATATATTCCTTTTTGATTTCTTTCCTTCCTTTCTTAGTTTTTTATATACAAACATTTGTCAAATATTTTCAATCTGCAAGCATGAATAAAAATAATCCTGATTTGCATGAAAATTACAGTCTAGGATGTCATAAATTTAAACAAATAAGTGCATATAGTAGATATATGGGCATGAAAAAGGATGTTAACATATTATTTAACTTTTCTGAAATGAACACTAAAATATTGGAAAATTTTAATGTCACTTTATCTGAATTATTTTTTTAAAGGTGGTTTACTGTGCAGACAAGGAGAAAAATTTTTTGGTCAATAAAATAAGAAATAAAATGAACTAAAGCACAAAATAATGAAGTATATTTGGGGTATAGGAAATGCAAATGGCTGAGAATGTGAGAATGGTTAGGGTGCAAGGTGAAAAGTAATGTCCTGAAGAGTGAGGAATCTGGAATCACTAAGTGATATCACTATCTTTTGTGTGTAGAAGGAAAAGAGAAGCACTTCTTATATTATACTGAAATGATTCTTTCTACTGAGAATCTTGAAATTTATACACTAGGAGTAGACAGAAGACATAAACTCACTATGTCAAGTCAATATATATTGATGGAGCTTCTTTGCCAAGATGTGCACAGTGGGTACCTAAACAAGAACAGATACATTTAAGCACTGCTTGTTATGAGAAAACACCATATTTGAATAATATAAAATCAGAGGATTCTGTAAGGGGAGGTACATCTGTATCACTAATCTGAATGTGTGATCATTACTTATGGAATGCTTATTTTGTTCATTCTCTCAGAGATATGACATTTGCAGAAAATAAAATTCAGGGACTACCTTGAAGAGCAGATTGCTTGCTAAAGGGAGATACATGACATATTTTATCTCAGTTCATGTTATTAATTTTTAAAAATTCTTTGACCTTTCCTGTGCTGTATACCATCCATGTCTAAAAGGAAAGTCCACTGTTCATTGTTATATAATATTGAAGGTCGAGAGATTAGAAGGATTATTAGCAAAGGCCCAGGAAGTGGAGGTGATGAGAGGTATATAATGAGCCATTGATGTGTATAATCACTTAATACCTGTTTTAAGAGCTGGGGGCTTAGAACATTTAATGTATTTCCAGCAAAGTACACACTCACTTGCTCACTCTGCATTCTTATTGCCCAGCCTTCTTGTCCCCTAAGAAGTGTTAAGTTAGAGCAGCATCTCTGCAAATGACATGTTGTGGTCTCTCTCTGTTACTGTCAGCCACTTAAGCTCTAGCCAGAGGTTCCTTTCCCTGTCAGGACCAGAGATAGCCCCCCACTGTTAGGTTCTATAAAGAGATGTTTCCAATGGGTAACTTACATGGTCTTCTTCCTGTTTTTGTTTAGCAACAACAGGCTGTACCAGTGAAGGGAGTAGCTCAAGAAGAGAGAGTTATGGCTTTATATGACTTCCAGGCCCGCAGCTCCCGAGAAGTCACCATGAAGAAAGATGATGTCTTAACTCTGCTCAGTTCCATCAACAAGGTGAATATGCCCTCTAACATTCTTCCAATCAACATGGTGGTTCTGTTACAGAAAACAACTCAGTCACTTTCGGGTGTATGGAGTGGAACTTTATTTACATGCATGGACCCAGAGGAGGAAGTCTCCAAATTCTGGGCCCTAAGCTCAGGCAGGGGCTCGTTTATATAGTGTGGCATGTGGAAGCGATTTTACTAAGCCTACGTGGCAGAAGCAGGTTTACAGAAGCAAGAAAGCAGGGCTGCTGATAGGGTCATACAATGTTCTTTTGTTCTTATTTCTTAGTTACTTAGTTGCTCACCCTTCCTTAGCTTAGTGGCTCAGCAAACGAACTGTGTCCTTCTGACTTGTCTGGGCTTGTCTAGTCAGGTTTCCTGCTACAGTTTGTCCACAGTCATCTCTCCCAATCCTGCCAAATATCCATATTTTGGTCAGTCAACATTTTTCTCTTGTTGTCTCTCTTAAATAATCATAATATATTTAAACTATCTTTTCTCCAGATATTGTGTAAATTGCTGTACAAATCATTTGATATTATAATATTAATTAAAATTTAAAAAAGGAAGACTCAAATATTTTTAAGCTTATTGCATCTGTCACTTTTTGATATTTGTTTATTTATTTTGTTCTTATTGTTGTTCAAGTACAGTTGTCTCCATTTTCCCCCCAAAACTAACCTCACCCCAGTCATCCCCACCTCCAACCCTCCATCCTACTCCCCTTTGGGTTTGTGTATGTGTCCTTTATAGATGTTCCTGAAAACCCTTACCTCTTTTCTCCCCTGCTATACTTTCCCACCTCCCCTCTGGTTATTGTCAGTTTGTTTTTCATTTCAGTGTCTCTGGTTATATTTTTCTTGCTTGTTTGTTTTGTTGATTACATTACACTTATAGGTGAGATCATATGATATTTGTCCTTCACTGCCTGGTTTATTTCACATAGCATAAAGTTTTCCAGTTCCATCCATGCTGTTGCAAAGGGGAGGAGCTCCTTCTTTCTTTCTGCCATGTAGTATTCCTTCATGTAAATGTACCATCGTTTTTTTTTTTATCCATTCATTTACTGATGGGCACTTAGGTTGCTTCCAGCTCTTGGCTATCATAAATTATGCTGCTATGAACATTGGGGTGCATAGGTTCTTTTCAATTGGTGTCTCATGGTTCTTAGGGTATAACCCAAGAAGTGAAATTTCTTGGTTGAAAGGCAATTTCATTTTTAGTTTTCTGAGGAAATTCCACAGTGTTTTCCATAGTGGTTGTACCAGTCTGCATTCCCACCAACAGTGTACTGGGTTCTCTTTTTTCCACATAGTCTCTAACACTTGTTTGTTGATTTGTTTATGATGGCCGTTCTGATGAGTATGAAGTGGTCTCTCATTGTGGTTTTAATTTGCATCTCTCTGATGGCTAGTGATGCTGAGCATTCTGATGGGATTGCAGACTGGTACAACCACTATGAAAAACAGTATGGAATTTTTCTAAGAAAACTAAAAATGAATCTGCCTTTTGACCCAGCAGTTCCACTACTAGGATTATATTCTAAGAATACCTAAATACCAATCCAAAAGAACCTATGTACCCCAATATTCATAGCAGCACAATTTACAATAGCCAAATATTGGAAGCAACCTAGGTGCCCATCAGTAAATGAATGAATCCAAAACTCTGGTACATTTACACAATAGAATTCTATGCAGCAGAAAGAAAGAAGGAGCTCCTGCCCTTTGCAACAGCACTGATGGAACTGGAATGCATTATGCTGAGTGAAATAAGACAGGTGTTGAAAGACAAATGCCATACGATCTCACCTTTAACAGGAAGCTAAACAACAAAACAAACAAGCAAAATATAAACAAAGAGAACACTGAAAAAGAGAACAGGCTGACTGACCAGAAGGGAGAGGGGAGGGAATTTCAGGGGAAAGGGGGAAGGGTTTACAGGAACAAGTATAAAAGACACACGGACAAAAACTATGGGGGGGTGGAAATGGGTGCAAGGTGGGGAGAACTGAGGGAGTGGGCTGGGATGGGAGTAAAAGATAGAAAACTGTACTTGAACAACAATTAAAAAATTTTTAAAAATGCTTGGGTTACAGCTGAATTTGGTAAGGTAGTTTGAGGCCTTAATACTTATGCAAGAAAATAGTAAAGACTGAAAATTGATAACCAAAGTATTTCTTTTTTTAAGCCATCACCACAAGCATCTTTGATTTTTAAAATATTATTATTCAAATACAGTTGACATTCAATATTATTTTATATTAGTTTTAGGTGTAGAGCATAGCGGTTAGACAATCATATAATTACAATGTAATTCCCATGATATTTCAAGAACCCACCTTACAGCATACTTAGTTACTAGAATATAATTGACTATATTCCTTAGGGTGTAATACACACTCACATGACTATTTTGTAAGTACCACTTTGTACTTCTTTTTTCAAATTTAAACATATTTTATTGATTATGGTATTGCAGTTGTTACATTTTTTTCACCCCTATATTCCTCTCCTCCTTGTACTCCCTTCCTACCAGCATCCCCACCCCTTAGTTTATGTCCATGCATTATACATGTAAGTTCTTTGGCCTCTCCATTTCCTGTACTATTCTGAACCCCCAAACTATTTTGTACCTAACATTTACCCTTCATATTCCCTGTACCTATTCCCCCCCTCACTGATAACCCTCTATGTGATCTCCATTTCTGTGATTCTGTTCCTGTTCTACTTGTTTACCTAGTTTGTTTTAGTTTTATGAGTTTTTTTTACATTCAGTTGTTGATAGTTTTGTTTGTTATTTTACTACCCATAGTTATGATCTTTTTTTTTCTTAGATAAGTTTCTTTAACATTTCATATAATAAGGACTTGGTGACGATGAACTCCTTTGACTTGACCTTATCTGGGAAGCACTTTATCTTCCCTTCCATTCTAAATGGTGGCTTTGCTGGATAGAGTAATTTTGGATATAATCCTTGCCTTTCATGATGTGAAAACTTTTTTTCAACCCCTTCTTGCCTGCAAGGTTACATTTGAAAAATCAGTTGAGAGTGTTATGGGAACTCCTATGTAGGTAACTGTATCCTTTTCTCTTTCTGCTTTTTTTTTTAATATTAAATTTTATTTAGTTACTTTTCAAGTACATTTTTTTAATCTATTTCTCCCATCCCACCTCACCCCCCCACCCGGTCTCCCTCCTCCCTCCCATTCCCCCCCCCCCAGTCCTCATCTCTGTGTCTTTCATACTTGTTCCTCAAAATCCCTCCCCCCTTTTTCCCCTTAAGTTCCCTTCCCTCTCCCCTCTGGTCGCTGCCCACTTGTTCTCTATTTCATCGTCTTTGTTTTTATTCTGTTTGCTTGTTTGTTTTATTCTTTAGCTTCCTGTCAAAGGTGAGATCATATGGTATTTGTCCTTCAATGCTTGGCCTATTTCACTCAGCATAATGCTTTCCAGTTCCATCCATGTTGTTGCAAAAGGTAGTAGCTCCTTCTTTCTCTCTGCTGCATAGAATTCCATGGTGTATATGTACCACAATTTTTAAAAATTCTCTCCTTATCTTTAATCTTGGATAATGTAATTTTTTGAATTTTTAGTGAATTTATTACATAACAGTTCTTAATGAGCACCAGTACTCACAGCAAAATAGAATGCAAGAACAATGTACTGATTCCTGTTAACAAAACCAAGGCAATGGTGGTCATTGCCAGTGGTTCAGTACTCTTTCAAGTTTTAGTGTAATCTTGGGTAAGGTAATTATAATGTGCCTTGGTGAGTGCTTTTTTGGGTCCAACTTTTTGGGGACTCTCTGGGCTTCCTGGATTTCCTGGAAGTCTATTTCCTTTGCCAGATTGGGGAAGTTCTCCTTCGTGGTTTTTTTTTTCTTCACATAAGTTTTCAATTTCTTGCTTTTCCTCTTCTCCTTTTGGTATCCCTATGATTCAGATGTTGGAACTTTTAAAGTTGTGCTGCAGGTTCCTAAGCCTCTCCTCATTTTTTTTTGAATTCCTGTTTCTTCATTCTGTTCTAGGTGCATGTTTATTTCTTCCTTCTGCTCCAAACTGTTGATCCTTCCCTTCACTGTTGGGTCCCTGTATATATTTTTTAGTTCACTTTGCATAGCCTTCACTTTTTCCTCTATTTTGAGACTGTACTCAACCATTTCTGTGAGCATTCTGCTTACCAATGTTTGGGACTCTGCATCTGATATGTTGGTTATCTCTTCGTTGCTTAGTTCTATTTTTGGAGCTTTTATTTGTCCTTTCATTTGGGCCATATTTCTTTGTCTCAGCATACCTGTTACATTATAACAGGCAGAGCCTTAAGCATTTGCCAGGATGGGGGAACCCTTTTCACTGCATAGAGGTGCAGGGACAGGGGGAACAATGCAGCTTTCTTGGCTCTTGCCAGTTTTCAGTCACTTACCCCACTACCATAAGCACATCGGGCCTTTCTGGTGCTGATTCTAGGATGGGTGGGTTTGTGCACATTGTAGAACCTGTGGGTCTCTCCAAAGAACTCTCCCGTGAGGCTAGGCATTTCTCCTGCTGTTGCAACCTCCATAGGTCTTCACTTCCAGAGGTTTTGAGGCTTTCTTTTCCCACATGACACCCTAGTGGGAGTCCACATCACTCCCCAGCTGTTCCTTTTCACTTATTTGCATGTAATGTGGGAATGCCTGGTCTTCTAGCCACCACCTCGCTCATTCCATCATCCAGCAGTTCCCTTGCTGCATGTCCTCTGTGCCCTGGCTGCCTCTCTCTGACCCTTCTACCAGTCTGAATGAATGTTTCTTCTTTAATTCATTGCCAGACTTCCATACAATTAGATTTTCTGACAGTTCTGGTTATGTTCTGCTTTTAAATTTGTTGTTGAACTTCTTTTAGTTTTGTGAGGAGGCAAAGCATATCTACCTACACCTTCATCTTTTTAATCCAGTTCATCAAACCCTCCCCTCTGACAATCAGTTTGTTCTCTGTATTGATGCATTTGTCCCTGTTCTGTTTATTTATTCATTTTAATAGTTATATAAGTTAAACAACGTGGTCATTGCCTTTCCTAGACTGACTTACTTAGTCTAATAACCCATAGGTCTAATCATGTCAAAAATTGTAAGATTTCATTCCTTTGGTGGCCAAGTAATATTCCATTATATATGAAGTGCAGCAAAAGTGGGTTTATAGTTATGAGTATGCCAACACAGTTTATTATTGTATTATTATTTATTAATTATTGAATGTTCCATATGAAAAACTGTAAACCTACTTTTGCCCTACCATGTGTGTATACCATAATATTTTATCCATTTTTTCTATTTTTAATACTTTTATTTTTATTTGTTTTCATAAAATATTTTTTTAAATTTATTGTTATTCAGTTGCAGTTTTTCCACTTTTTTCCTCATTGCTCACCCCTCATCCATCCACCCCCACTTCCACAGTCACTCTCTTTCATTGTCTGTGCCCATGAGTCTTCTATTTGTGTTTCTTTGCTTGCCCCTTCTCCTATTTTCCCCCTTTCTCCTCCTCTCTGGTCACTGTCAGTTTGTTCTTTATTTCTAAGTCTCTGGTTCTTTTTTACTTATTTGTTTTTTTATTAGATTCCACTTGTAGGTGAGATCACATGGTATTTCTCTTTTACCACCTGGCATATTTCACTTAGCATAATGCTCTCCAGTTCAATCCATGCTGTTGCAAAGGGCAGGAACTCCTTTCTTTCTGCTGCATAGTATTTCATTGTGTAAATGTGCCACATTTTTTGAACTACTCATTTACTGATAGGCAGTTAGGCTGCTTCCAGCACTCAACTATTGTAAATAACACTGCTATGAACAGAGGGATGCATACGTTCTTTCGAATTGCTGTTTCAGGATTCTTAGGGTATATAGTCCCAGCTATGGGATTGCTGGAATGAAAGGAAGTTTCATCTTTGTTTTTTTAAGGAAATTTCATATTGTTTTCCACAGTGGCTTTACCAGCTTTCATTCTCATCAACAGTGTAGTAGGGTTTCCTTTTCTCCACAACCCTGCCAGCACTGTTTTTCATTGATTTGTTTATAATGAACATTCTGACTGGTGTGAAGTGGTATCTCATTGTGATTTTAATTTGTATCTCTCTGACCACTACCGATGCTGAACATACTTTCATATATCCCTGAGCACTCTGTATGTCCTCCTTAGAGAAGTGTCTGTTCAGGTCCTTTGCCCATTTTTTACTTTGATTGCTTGTCTTCCTGGTGTGAAGTGCTGTGAGTTCTTCATATATTTTGCAAATTAAACCCTTGTCTGAAGTATCATTGGCAAATATGTTTTTCTATATGGTTCGTTCTCTTTCCATTTTGTTGATGTTTTCTTTAGCTATGCAGAAGCTTTTTAATTTGATGTTGTTCCATTTCTTTATTCTTTCCTTTATAGTCCTTGCTCTAGGGGATGTCTTGGTTAGAATATTGCTGCATAGGATATCTAAAATTTCCCTGCTTAAATTTTTCTCTAGGGCTTTTATGGAATTTATCATTGTTCTGTAGTAGTTTCAGGTGTACAGAAAGGCCAATGGCTAGACAATCATATACTTTAAAATGTGCTGCTTTATATGTCCACATTCGACTAAGCAACACACACTGGAAAAAAATGGACACAAGGGTGCACGTATCTTTTAAAATTAATGTTTTGTGTTTCTTTGGGTGTATATCCAGAAGTAGAATTGCTGGGTCATAAGGAAGCTGTATTTTTTTATTTGCTGAGGAACCTCCACAACGTTTTCCATAGTGGCTGCACCAATTTGCATTCCCACCAACAGTGCAAGAGGTACCTTTTGTCCACATTTTTGCTAACCCTTGTCATTTGTTGATTTATTGATGATAGCCATTCTGGTAGATGTGAGGTTATATCTCATTGTTTTAATATGCCTTTTTTGATAATTAGTAATGTTGAGCATCTTTTAATATGTCTATTGGCCATATATTTGTCCTCTTTAGAGAACTGCCTATTTAAGTCCTCTATCTATTTTCTTAATAGATTGTTTGTTTTGGTGGGGTTGAGTTTTCTGAATTTCTTATGTTTTGGATATTTACTTTTCACTAGATATATCATTGGTGAATGTCTTCTCTCATTTAGTAGGTTGTCTTTTTGTTTACTTCCCTTTCTTGTATAAAATCCTTACAGTATAATGTAGTCGTATTGCTTATTTACCTTTTGTTTCCTTTGTCTAGGAAGATACATGAGAAAAAAATATTGCTACTAGAAATGTCAGAGATTTTAATGCCTATGTTTTCTTCTAGAAGTTTTATGGTTTCAGTTCTTACACTTAAATTTTAATCCATTCTGTATATAGTTTTATTCCTGTTTAATTTTATTTGTTTTTTCTCTCTTTTTTTATTGTTGTTCAAGTAAAGTTGTCTCCATTTTTCCACCCACCACTCCCCCTCACTGCAGACATCCCCACTTGCCACCCTTGATTCTATCTCGATTTTGCTTTGTCCATGTGTCCTTTATACATGATCTTTGACAACCCAACCCCTTTTAAAACCATTATCTCCTCCCACCTCCACTCTGGTTACTGTCAGTTTAGTCTTCATTTCAATGTCTGTGGTTATATTTTGCTTGCTTGTTTATTTTGTTGATTAGTTTCCATTTATAGGTGAGATCACATGGTATTTCTCTTTCACTACATGGCTTATTTCACATAGAATAATGCTTTCAGGTTCCATCCATGCTGTTGCCAAGGATAGGAGCTCATTTTTTCTTTTTGATGTGTAGTATTCTATTGTGTAAATGTACCATATTTCTTTTACCCACTCATTTATTGGTGGGAACATAGGTTGCTTCCAATACTTAACTATTGTAAATTGTGCTGCTATGAACATTGGAGTGCATAGGTTCCTTTGGATTGGTGTTTCAGGATTCTTAGGGTATAATCTCAGCAATAGTATTGTTGGGTCAAAAGGCAATTCCAATTATCCAGTTTTCTGAGGAAATTCCATATTGTTTTCCACAGTGGCTGCACCAGTCTGCATTCCCACCAACAGGGAACTATAGTTCCCTTTTCTCCAGATCCTCTCCAATACTTGTTGTCTGTTGATTTGTTTATGATGACCATTCTGATCGGAGTAAAATCATATCACATTGTGGTTTTAATGTGTATTTCTCTTATGGCTAGTGATGCTGATCATCCTTTCATATGTCTCTGGGCCCTCTGTATGTCCTCCTTGGAGAAGTGTCTATTCAGGTCTTTTGCCCATTTTTTTTAATTGCTTGGTTTGTCTTCCTGGACTGGAGTCATGGGAATTATTTATTTTGGAGATCAAACCCTTGTTTGAGATATCATTGGCAAATATATTTTTCCATGTGGCTGGTTCCTTTTTCATTTTACTGGTATTTTCTTCACTGCTTTTTATATTGATGAGGCCCCAAATGTTTATTTTTTTCCTTTGTGTCTCTTGCTCTAGGGGATATGTTAGTGAAAATGTTGCTGCATGGAATATCTGAAATTTTGCATATAGGTGTCCAGGTCTCCCAACACCATTTCTTGAAGAGGCCATTTTTACTCCATTTTATGCTTTTGCCATCTTTGTTCAATGTTAATTGATGGTAGAGTCTTGGGTTTATTTCTGATTTCTCTATTCTGATCCTTTGACCTGTATGTCTGTACTTCTAAACAATACAGTACCAGACTGTATTGATTAAAGTGGCCTTGTAATATAGTTTGATATCAGATAATGTGATCCCTCCTACTTTGTTCTTCTTTCTCATAATTGCTGAGACTATTTGGGGTCATTTTTTGTTCCATATAAATTTTTGAAATATTTTTTTCTATATGTGAAATTTCATTGGTCTTTTAATAGGGATCACATTAAATCTATAAGTTGCTTTTGGTACTATGAACATTTTTGATGATGTTAATTCTTCCGTTCCATGAATATGGTACATGCATCCCCTTGTTTGTGTCTTTCTTAATTTTTTTCTTCAGTGTTGCACAGTTTTCTGAGTATAGATTGTTTACCTTCTTTGTTAGGTTTATTCTTATATACTTTAATTTTCTTATTGCTATAGCAAATGGGATATTTTTTTCTTATTTTTGTTTCTCATGTTTTATTTTTGGTGTTTCATTTCATCTTGTCCAACAAAACCCCTCTACCCATTGTGAATGAGAATAATTCTACCAAGACATAATCTTCTTGGGGAAGAAAGGTGGCAGATTTCTCAAAAATGAAGGGCCTTGAGTCTATTCCTTAACGAGCTTTTATTGGGTTTAATTTGAATGGGAATACAGGGCATATACATAAGCTCATCAAGCATTGTCAGGCAGTAGGGATCAAACAATAAATAACATTCAAAGAACTGTGAGGGCTTATTCTGAGTCAGGGTCTGATAGCCAAAGGGCCATAAAAAAGAAGACCCATTCTACTTTGGGGAAACAAACTCATTTTATGATTGAACCCTTATCATTTAAATTGAGGGTATTCTAGCAAAGCAGGTTTCACGGGATTTTATGCATTCTTTCTTAGGCCTGATTGCACCCCCAGAAATCTGCCCTTTCTAGCCCAGGGCCACACCCACCTCTTGCATTGTTTCGGACTTAAGTTAAATGGAGGATGTGAGCAGCCAAGAGATAATGTCTTCTTGCAGATAGAATGAGGACTCAGGCTATGACAAAGCTCAGGGTTGAGGGCCCATTATTCCTTTTGTATAGTCCCCTAAGCCCTTCCCTGATGGCTCCTTCATGACCATAGCTGTCTTAGGTCCTCCCTCCCTTGAGGAATCTTACTCATTATTGGCTAACTAGCCATCTGCCTAGGGCCAAGCAGCATGAAGTAAAGGGGGCGGAAGCTGTGCCTCTGCTGAAGTAATAAGCTTTGTCTCCTTAGTGGCTTATGGTCCTAAGGTCTTTTATTTAACCTTAGCCATGGAGTGGTTACAGCTTCTGAAACCAGGCAGGGCAGTTGCCGATAGTGCACAAAAATGTCTTTGGTTTCTGAATATTGACTTTGTATCCAGTTGTTTTGTGTAATTGACTTTTTAGGTTGAGTAGTTTTTTGGTGGAGTCTGTGGGGTTTTCTCTGTACACTATCATGCCATCTGAAAACAGTGACAGTTTTACCTCCTCCTTTTCAATTTGTATGATTTCTATTTTTTGTTTCTTGTCTGAGTGCTTTGGCTAAGACTTTTAATACTACATTGAGTAGAAGTGGTGAAAGCAGACATACTTATCTTGTTCCTGATCTTAGCAGGAATGCTTTTAGTTTTTGTCCATAGATTATGATCTTGTATGTAGGTTTCTTATATATGGTTTTTACTATGTTGAGGTATGGTTCCTGTACTCCAACTTTGTTGAGTATTTTATCATAAATGAGTAACATACCCTATTAAATGATTTTTCTGCATCTATTGATATGATCACATGATTTCTGTTTTTACTTTTGTTTATATGGTGCATTACATTTATTGATTTGTGAATACTGTACTATCTTTGCATCCCTAAGATGAATCCCACTTGATGATGCTGTATGATATTTTCCATGTATTCCTGGATGCAGTCTGCCAATATTTTGTTGAGGCTCTTATCATCTATGTTTGTCAGTGATATTGGCCTCTAGTTTCCTCTCTTTGTTGTGAATTTATCTGGTTTTGGGGTTAGGATGATGCTGGTTTCACACAAAAAAAGTTTGAGAGTTTTCCTTTTACTTGGATTTTATAGAATAGTCTGAGAAGTTTAAAGCTTAGCGCTTCCTTAAACATTTTGTAAAATTTTCCTGTGAAATCATCTGGTCTGGTGATTTTTGTCTGCAGGAAGAATTTGATTACTGCTTTGATTTCACCAGCTATTATCAGTCTGTTAATGCTGACTGCTTCTTTTACATTCAGTTTCAGAAGGTTATATTTTGCCAGCAATTAGTCCATTGCACCTAGGTTTTCAAATTTCTTGGCATATAGTTATTCTTAGTAATTTCTTATAATCCTTTGTATTTCTTGGAATCGATTGTAATCTCTCCTCTGTCATATCTGATTTTATTTATTTGGGTAACCTCTCTTCTTCTTTTGATGAGTCTGATTAAAGACTTGTCAATTTTGTTTATATTTTTAAAGAACTATCTCTTGGATTTATTGATCTTTGAACTGTTCTTTTAGTCTCTACTCCATTTAATACTCCTCTGATGTTGGTTATTTCCTTCCTTCTAGTCAGTCTGGGCTTTGTTGTCATTGCACCAGTTTGTAGATATAGGATTAAGTTGTGTATTGAAAATGTTTTTGTATTTGTTTTAAAATTTAATTGTTGTTCAAGTACAGTTTTCTGTCTTTTACTGCCATTCCAGCTTACCCCACCAGCACTCCCCCCCTCCCTCCCATTTCCACCCACCTTAGTTTTTGTCCATGTGACCTCTATACTTGTTCCTGAAAGCTTTTCCCCTTTTCCCCTGAAATTCCCTCCCTTCCCCCTTCTGGTCACTGTCAGCCTGTTCTCTGTTTCAGTGTCTTTGGTCATATTTTGCTTGCTTGTTTGTTTTGTTGTTTAGATTCCTCTTAAAAGTGAGATCATATGGCATTTGTCTTCCACCACCTGGCTTATTTCACTCAGCATAATGCTTTCCAGTTCTATCCATGTTGTTGCAAAGGGTAGTAGCTCCTTCTTTCTTTCTGCTGCATAGAATTCCATTGTGTACATATACCATAGTTTTTGGATCCATTTATTTACTGGTAGACACCTAAGTTGCTTTCAGCACTTGGCTATTGTAAATTGTGCTGCTATGAACATTGGGGTGCATAGGTTCTTTTGGATTGATTTATCAGGGTTCTTAGGATATACTGCTAACAGTGGAATTGCTGGGTCAAAAGGCAGATCCATTTTTATTTTTCTTAGAAAATTCCATACTGTTTTCCATAATGGTTGTATCAGTCTGTAATCCCACCAACAGTGAATTAGGGTTCCCTTTTCCCCACAACCTCTCTAACACTTGTTGTTTGTTGCTTTGATTATGATGGCCATCCTGACTGGTGTAAAGTGGTATCTCATTGGGATTTTAATTTGCATCTCTCTGATAGTTAGTGATACTGAGCATATTTTCATGTGCCTCTGGATCCTCTGTATATCCTTGGAGAAGTATCTGTTAAAGTCCTTTGCCCACCTTTTAACTGGGTTGCTTGTCTTAGAGTGGGGTCATATAAGTTCTTTGTATATTTTGGAGATCAAACCTTTGTCTGAGGTATCATTGGCAAATATGTTTTCCCATACAGTTGGTTCTCTTTTTATTTTATTTTTATTTTTTATTTTTTTGGAATTTATACATCTATTTGGATTGGGTGACATAGATTACTTAATCTCACTTTCCATTCTTAGAGCCTGTAATTTGATACTTGGCTATGTCTCTTCCAAGAATATTTTAACTTGATTACTGTAGCTTGACCCAACATAATTTGGTGAATCTATGACCAACTGAACAGACCCTTGATTTCCTTTGTATTCAGACTCTTGAGTACTTTGTTATTTGTTATAAACCTTTTTTGTTTTCTTTTTTCTTTTTATTTTTTTAATTAATTTTATTTAGTTATTTTTCAAGTACAGTTTTTTGTCTATTTTTTCCATCCCAGCCTCCCCCGCCCCTTGCTCCCCACCTCCCTCCCATTTCCACCCCCCTTAGTTCTCGTCCCTGTGTCCTTTCTATTTGTTCCTCCAAATACCTCCCCCTTTTCCCCTTAACTTCCCTTCCTTCTTCCCTCTGGTCACTGTCCCCTTGTTCGCTATTTCAGTGTCTTTGTTTTCTTTTTTCTGCTTGCTTGTTTGTTTTGTTGTTTAGCTTCCTGTTAAAGGCGAGATCATATGGTATTTGTCTTTCAACACCTGGCCTGTTTCACTCAGCATAATGCTTTTCAGTCCCATCCATGCTGTTGCAAAGGGTAGTAGCTCCTTCTTTCTCTCTGCTGCATAGAATTCCATTGTGTATATGTACCACATTTTTGGATCCATTCATTTACTGATGGGCACCTAGGTTGCTTCCAACTCTTGGCTATTATAAATTGTGCTGCTATGAACATTGTGGTGCATAGGTTCTTTGAAATTGATGTTTTAGGATTCTTAGGATATAATCCCAGCAGTGGAGTTGCTGGGTCAAAAGGCAGGTCGGTTTTTATTTTTCTGAGAAAATTCCATACAGTTTTCCATAATGGTTGTACCAGTCTGCAATCCCACCAACAGTGAACTAAGGACCCCTTTTCCCCACAACCTATCCAACATCTGTTGTTTGTTGCTTTGTTTATGATGGCCATCCTGACCAGTGTAAAGTGGTATATCATTGTGGAGTTAATTTGCATCTCTCTGATAGCTAACGATATTCAGCATCTCTTCATGTGTCTCTGAATGTTCTGTATGTCCTCCTTGCAAAAGTGTTTGTTCAAGTCCTTTCGCCATTTTTTAATTGAGTTGGGAGTCTTCTTAGAGTGGAGTCGTGTAAGTTCTTTGTATATTTTGGAGATTAAACCTTTGTCTGAGGTATCATTGGCAAATATGTTTTCCCATACAGTTGGTTGTCTTGCTAATTTAATACTGTTTTCTTTAGCCACACAGAAGCTTTTTAGTTTGATGAGATCCCATTTCTTTATTCTTTCTTTTATATTCCTTGCTCTAGGGAACATATCAGTAAAGAAGTTGCTGCGTGAAATATCTGAGATTTTCTTGCCAATGTTCTCCTCTAGGACTTTAATGGTGTCATGACTTGCATTTAAGTCTTTTATCCACCTAGAATTTATTTTGGTGTATGGTGTAAGTCTGTGCTCAAGTTTCATTTTTTTGCACGTAGCTGTCCAGTTCTCCCAACACCATTTGTTGAAGAGGCTATCTTTACTCCATTTTATGTTACTGCCCTCTTTGTCAAATATTAATTGAAGATAGAGAGTTGGGATGATTTCTGGGCTCTCTGTTCTGTTCCATTGGTCTATGTGCCTGTTTTTATGCCAGTACCAGGCTGTTTTGATTACAGTGGCCTTGTAATACAGTTTGATATCAGGTATTGTGATCCCCCTTACTTTGTTCTTCTTTCTCAAAAGAGCAGCTGTTATTTGGGCTCGTTTATGGTTCCATATACATTTTCGAAGTGTCTGTTCTATGTCTGTGAAATATGCCATTGGCACTTTAATAGGTATTGCATTGAATCTGTATATTGCTTTGGGTAGTATGGACATTTTGATGATGTTAATTCTTCCAATCCATGAACAAGGTATATGTTTCCATTTGTTTGTGTCTTCCTTGATTTCGTTCTTCAGGGCTGTGTAGTTTTCTGCATATAGTTTTTTAACCTCTTTAGTTAGGTTTATTCCCAGATATATTTTTTAAAGATTTTATTTATTTATCTTTAGAGGAGAAGGGAAGGAGAGAGGGAGAGAAACATCAATGTGTGGTTGCCTTTCGTGTGTCCCCTGCTGGGAACTGGCCTGCAGGGAACCTGCCTGCAACCCTGGCATGTGCCCTGACTGGGAATCGAACCGTGATTGTCTGGTTTGCAGGCCCGTGCTCAATCCACTGAGCTGCACCGGCCAGGGCTATTCCCAGATATTTTATTTTTCTTTTTGCTATATCGAATGGGATTTCTTCCTTGATTCCTACTTCTGCTGATTGACTGTTGGTATACAAAAATGCCTTTGATTTCTGGATATTGACTTTGTAACCAGCTGTTTTGCCAAACTCATTAATTAGTTCGAGCAGTTTTGGGGTAGAGTTTATAAAATTTTCCACGTACGCTATCATGTCATCTGCAAACAGTGACAGTTTTGTTTCCTCCTTTCCTATTTGGATGCCTTTTATTTCCTTTTCTTGCCTGATTGCTGTGGCTAAAACTTCCAGTACTATATTGAATAGAAGTGGTGAAAGTAGACATCCTTGTCTTGTTCCTGATCTTAGTGGAAAAGCTTTTAGTTTTTTCCCATTGAGTATGATATTGGCGGTAGGTCTCTCATATATGGCCTTTATTATTTTGAGAAATGCTCCCTCTATTCCCATTTTGCTGAGTGTTTTTATCATAAATGGGTGTTGTACCTTATCAAAAGCTTTTTCTGCATCTATTGATATGATCATGTGGTTTTTGTCTTTGCTTTTGTTTATGTGATGTATTACATTTACTGTTTTGCGAATATTGAACCATCCTTGCATCCCTGGGATGAATCCCACTTGGTCATGGTGTATGATCTTTTGAATATATTGTTGGATGCGATTTGCCAATATTTTGTTGAGGATTTTAGCGTCTATATTCATCAGCGATATTGGCCTGAAGTTTTCTTTCTTTGTTGTGTCTCTATTTGGTTTTGGAATTAAGATGATGCTGGCTTCATAAAAAAGAATTTGGGAGTTTTCCATCCTTCTAAATTTTTTGGATTAGTCTGTGGAGAATAAGGGTTAGTTCTTCCTTAAATGTTTTGTAGAATTCTCCTGTGAAACTATCTGGTCCAGGGCTTTTGTGTGATGGGAGTTTTTTTGTTACTGCTTCAGTTTCTTTTGCTGTTATTGGTGTATTTAGATTTTCTGCTTCTTTTCACTGAGTTTTGGAAGATTGTATTTTTCTAGAAATGTGTCCATTTCCCCTAGGTTCTCAAATTTCTTGGCCTACAGTTCTTCATAGTAATTTCTTACAATCCCTTCTATTTCTGTGGTATCAGTTGTAATCTCTCCTCTTTCATTTCTGATTGTGTTTATTTGTGTCCTTTCTATTCTTTTCTTGATAAGCCTACTTAAAGGCTTGTCTATTTTGTTTATCTTCTCAAAGAACCAACTCCTGGATTGATTGATCCTTAAAATTGTTCCTTTACTTTCTATGTCATTTAATTCTGCTCTAATCTTGGTTATTTCCTTCCTTCTGCTTGCTCTGGACTGTCTTTGTTGTTGTTCTTCGAGTTCTTGCAGGTGTAGAGTTAGGTTGTTTGTTTGAAATGTTTCTATATTCTTTAGGTAGGCCTGTATTGCTATAAACTTCCCTCTCAGGACTGCCTGCGCTGTGTCCCATAAGTTTTGGTTTGTTGTAAGATCATTTTCATTTGTTTCCAGAAATGTTTTGATTTCTTCCCTAATTTCATTCTTGACCCATTCGTTGTTTAATGGCATACAATTCAGTCTCCATGATGTTGGGTGCTTTCGGTTTTTTTCTTTGGGGTTGGTTTCTAATTTCAGTCCCTTGTGGTCAGAGAAGATGCTTGGTATAATTTCAATTTTCTTGAATTTTTTGAGGCTCGTTTTGTGTCCTATCATGTGGTCTATCTTTGAAAATGTTCCATGTGCATTTGAAAAGAATGTGTATTTAGCTTCTTTGGGATGAAAGTCTCTTTATATATCAGTTAAGTCCATTTCAACTAGGGTGTTCTTTAATGCCACAATATCTTTGTTGATAATTTGTTTGGAAGATCTGTCTATTTTTTATAGTGGGGTGTTAAAATCCCCTACTATAATTGTGTTGCTGTCTATATCTTTTTTGAATTCCTCTAAGATTTTCTTGATATATTTGGGTGCCCCTATGTTTGGCGCATATATGTTTACAATGTTAATATCTTCTTGGTGGATTCTTCCCTTGAGTATACTGAAGTGCCCTTCTGGGTCTCCCTTTATGGCCTTTTTTTTTTGAAGTCTATTTTGTCCGATATGAGGATTGCTACCCCAGCTTTTTTTTCTTTTCCGTTTTCTTGGAAAACTTGTTTCCAGCCTTTCACTTTTAGTCTGTGATGGTGTTATGCCCTGAGGTGGGTCTCTTGTAGGCAGCATATGTGTGGGTCATGCTTTCTTATCCATTGAGCTATTCTGTGTCTTTTGATTGGAGCATTTAATCCATTTACGTTTAAGGTTATTATTGATAGGTACTTATTCATTGCCATTTTTGTACCTGTGTTCCTCTCTGTTTCCCTCTTAATCTTCCTTCCCTTAAAGCAGTCCTTTTAGTATTTCTTGTAGAGCTGGTTTGGTGGAGGCATATTCTTTTAGACTTCTTTTGTCTTGGAAGCTCTTTATTTGGCCATCTATCTTGACTGAGAGCCTTGCTGGGTAAAGTAGCCTTGGTTGTAGGCCTCTGGTTCTCATTACTTGGAATATTTCTTGCCATTCTCTTCTTGCCTGAAGTGTTTCCTTTGAGAAGTCAGTAGCTAACCTTATTGGGGCTCCCTTGTATGTTATTTCTTTTTTCTCCCTTGCTGCCTTTAAGATCCTCTCTTTGTCTTGGAATTTTGCCATTTTGATGATGATGTGTCTTGAAGTGGGCCTCCTTGGGTTCCTCTTGATTGGGACTCTCTGTGATTCCTGGATTTGTGAGACTTTTTCTCTTCAAGTTAGGGAAATTTTCTCTCATTACTCATTCAAATACGTTTTCTATCCCTTGTCCTTCTTCTTCTCCTTCTGGTATTCCTATTATTCGGATATTATTACGTTTCATATTATCTTGTATTTCTCTTAATCCCTCTTCATTCTTTCTGAGCCTCTTTTCATTTTCTTGCTCTTTCTGTGAGATGCTTTCTACCTTGTCCTCCAACTCACTAATCCTATCCTCCGCTTCATCTATCCTACTTTGGAAACTTTCTACTGTGTACTTCAATTCAGAAATTATATTCTTCATTTCCTCTTGTCTCTTGCTGATAATTTCCATTTCCTTTTTGATGTTGCTGTAGTTTGCAGAGAGATCATTGTAGTTCCCCTGTAGTTTCTGGTAGTTCACTGTGAGCTCTTTGAACTTCGTAATAACTAGTGCTTTGAATTCACTATCTGATAGTTGATCAGCCTCTATTTCATCTAACATTCTTTCTGAAGTTTCTGCTTTTTCTTTCATTTGGGGATTGTTTCTTTGTCTTCCCAGTGTTTGAGAGTTTTCTTGTTAGTCTCTGCTTCTAAAATTGATCTGTTCTGAAACCCTGGTTTTATGGTGTGAACTTCTGTGGTATGATCCTTGTGAAGTTCAGTTATGCAGACTGCTTGAAGTTTCTTGATGTTCTTCGTCTCCACCTACTCTCAGGCTGGTCCTCGCGCTGGTCCCTGCATTGGTTGCCTACCACTGCTGAATGTCCTGTCTCTTGTAGCCCCCTCCTGAAGCACCCAGGCCCGTTACTAAGGCAGCTGCACAGGGGCTGGGAATGTCCTGGCTTTGTTATCTGGCTCCTCTGCTGCTCAGGGCCGTCACAGGGATTTGGAGTGTCCCGGCTTCCATACCCGACTCTCCGGCATTCAGTCCCAATGTGATGGCAGCGGCACAGGAGTTGAGAATGTTTCACTCCTGTAGCTGGGTCCTCTGCCACCCAGGGCCATCTCAGGGGTTTGGAGTGTCCAGCTCCCGTACTTGACTCCCTGGCTCCCAGGCCTGTTGCTCTGGCAGCAGCACAGGGGCCGCCTGAGACCCAGCTCCAGTAGCTGACTCTGCTGCCGTCTGGTGTTTCAGCGTCCGTCACAATCTCGTCTTTTAATTTCATAAATGCTGGGTAACCGATGGTTTATTGTGCTATTTCTCTATAGATCTGCCAGGATTTTTACCCTTGAGTACAGCAGCTAGCATCAGCTCGGTCTTACTCCGTCACCATCTTCCCAGCATCTCTGGTTCTCTTTTTATTTTAATGCTGTTTTCTTTAGCCATGTAGAAGCATTTTATTTTGATGAGATTTCATGTGTTTATTCTTCTCTTTATGTCCCTGCTCTAGGGGATATATAAGTAGAAATGCTGCTGTGTGAAGTATCTGAGATTTTCCTGCCTGTGGTGTCCTCCAGGACTTGAATAGTGTTATGGCTTATATTTAAATCTTTTATCCACCTTAAATTTATTTTTGTGTATGGTGTAATTTGGTGATCAAGTTTCATTTTTTTTTTTTTGCATGTAGCTGTTCAACTGTTCAGTTCTCCCAACACCATTTGTTGAAGAGGCTATTTTTACTCTATTTTATGTTGCTCCCCCTTTGTTAAATATTAATTGATTGTAGAGACAGGTTTATTTCTGAGCTTTCTGTTCTGATTCATTGGTCTATGTGCCTGTTTTTATGCCAGTACTAGGCTGTTTTGATTTCAGTGGCCCTGTAATACAATTTGGTATCAGGTATTGTGATCCCTCCTACTTTGTTCTTCTTTCTCAGAATTGCAGCAGCTATTTGGGGTTGTTTATGGTTCCATATAATTTTTGAAGTGTTTGTTCTATCTCTGTGAAATATGTCATTGGTACTTCAATAGGTATTGCACTGAATCTGTAAATTGCTTTGGGTAGTATGGACATTTTGTTTATGTTAATTCTTTCAATCCATGAACACAGTATATGTTTCCATTTGTTTGTGTCTTCCCTGATTTCTTTCTTCAGTGTTGTGTAATTTTCTTCATACAGGTCTTTTACCTCCTTGGTTAGGTTTATTCCCAGGTATTTTATTTTTCTTGTTGCTATATCAAATGGGATTTTTTTTCTTGATTTGTGCTTCTGCTGCTTTACTGTTGGTATACAAAAATGCCTTTGATTTCTGGATATTGACTTTGTATCCTGCTGTTTTGCCAAATTCATTTATTAAGTCAAGCAGTTTTTTGGTGGAGTTTATAGGATTTTCTATGTACAGTATCATGTCATCTGCAAATAAGGACAGTTTTTTTTTCCTGCTTTTAGATTGGGATGCCTTTTATTTTCTTTTCTTCTCTGATTGCTGTTGCTAAAACTTCCAATACTATATTGAATAGAAGTGGTGAAAGTGGACAATCTTGTCTTGTTCCTGACCTTAATGGAAAAGCTTTTAGTTTTTGCCCATTGAGCATGATGTTGGCTGTAGGTCTCTCACATATGGCCATTATTATTTTGAGGAATGCTCCTTCTATTCCATTTTGCTGGGTGACTTTATTATAAATGGGTGCTGTACCTTATGAAATTATTTTTCCACATCTATTGATACGATCACGTGATTTTTGTCTTTGCTTTTGTTTATGTGATGCATTACATTTACTGATTTGGGAATATTGAACTAAAAAAAAACCCAAAACCTCTTGCTTGTTTTGAACTGGCCAAACCATTTTTTCTGGTATGCTGGCTGCAGAAGGCTGAGGGGTGGTTGGTATGTTTTTTCCTTCTTCCTGATCTACACTCATTGGGTCTTTTCACACTGTCCCCAGAGCTAGTCTGTCGCCTCTCCCAGGTGCCTTGGCTGTGGGATCCAGGTCTTCCTCAAAGGCCTTTTCCCCAGGTTTACTACTGTGGACTGGGGTACAGATGCATGTGCTCAGGCAGGCTGCCTAGGTCCCTTCCTAGTGCTATGGGTGTTCTCAGATCCTTCCCCTCCAACTTCTGTTCAAATTTCTGTGCAACCTTCTGTGCGACTTTGGGGATCGCTGCCTGGCTGGGAGGGGAGTAGGTCAAGCAACTGTTGCAGGAGGATTCCCCAAACAGTTTTACTTTTTGAGAAATTCCTTATACTCAAGTCTGCTGCTCTGTACAGCCCAATTCTCCAGCCAGATCAATGACTATCCGGGTTAGTGCACATCACTGCACAACTCTCAACTCTCTCAAGCTGGTGACCACAAACTCCACAAGTGTTTATGGCCCCAGTGTGTTTGCCTCTTTGTCCTTATTCCCCTCTCTTTGACTTCAAGCAACAAGATCTCTCCTAGTGCAGTTTAAACCTTGTTTGGCTGGGGAGGAAGGGAGCAGTTGATCTGGCTCTCTCCCAAGGACCCCGTGGCAGGCCCTCTGTTCCCAAGCAGTCTGCAGTAGACCCCCAAGCTGACACCAGGCACTGGGCACCAGGCCTAAGGCTACAGCCACCCTGGTCTTCCGACTGTTCCCTGGGACCTTATTGTCTTGAAGCATTCTCCTTACCATCTGGTTTTTCAGTGACTGCTACAGTTTTGGGTCTCTTATATTCATATATGCTGGGGTACAGTTGGCTGTTTGCTCTGTTTCTCCATAGATCAGCTAGGTTTTTCTCCCATGTGTCTGTTTTTGTCTTTTTTAGGTAGACTTGTATCACTATGAACTTCTCTCTCAGGATGGCCTTTGCTGTATCCCATAATTTTGGGAGTGTTTTTATTTTCATTTGTTTCTAGAAACTTTTGATATCTTCCTTGATCTTATTCTGAACCAATCCTATGTTTAATAGCATGTTATTCAAGTTCAATGTGTTTGAATGATTTTGTGTTTTCTCCTTCAAGTTTATGTCTAGTCAGGCCATTGTGGTCCAAGAAAATGTTTGTTAGGATTTAAATTTTCTTGAATTTTTTGAGGCTTGTTTTGTGTCCTATCAAATTTTCTTTCTTTGAAAATTTTCCATGTACAATTGAAAAGAATGTGTATTTTGCCTCTTTGCCTCTATGTTTGTGTGTGTGTATGTATAAACACACACACACACACACATATATATATATATAATCAGTTACACCCCATTTGATATTTTATCTAGGGCATTGTTCAATATCACAACACCCTTGTTAATATTTTCTTTGGAAGATCTATCTATTGTTGAAGTTGGGTGTTAAAATCCCCTAGAGTTAAGTTTGTTGCCTTCTGTATCTTCCTTGAAGGTCTCCAAGATTTTCCTGATATATTTGAGTGGTTCTATTTTGGGTGCATAAACATTTATAATGTTTATATCTTCTTGATTGATTCTTCCCTTGAGTATTATGAAGTGTCCCTCTGTTTCTCTTTTTTTGGACTTTGTTTTGAAGTCTGTTTTGTCTGAGCTAAGTGATTCTACCCCAGCTTTTCTTTCCTGTCCATTTGCTTGAAATATTTTTTTCCAACACTTTACTTTCAGTCTGCCTATGTCTTTATTTCTGAGGTGGGTCTATAGGCAGTATATGTGTGGGTCATGTTTTCTTATCCAATCATCTATACCATGTCTTCTGATGAAGCATTCAATCCATTAATATTTAAAGTTATTATTGATAGTTACCTATTCATTGTTCTCCCTTACTACCTGTGTTCCTCTTTCTCTCTCACCTTTTTCCTTTCCCTTCTTAAAGCAATCCCTCTAGAATTTTTTGCAGTGCTGGATGAGTAGTGGTGTATTCCTACAGCCTACTTTTGTCTGGGAAACTCAGTATTTCACCTTCAATTTAATTGAGAGTCTTGCTCAGTAGAGTAGTTTTGGTTGCAGGCCTTTGATTTGCATTTATTGGACTATTTCTTGCCATTTCCTTTTGGCTTGTAGTGTTTCTGTTAAGAAATCAGCTGCTAAACTTATTGGAGCTCTTATTTGTTACTTCTTTTTTCTCCATTGATGCTTTAAAGATTCTCTGTGTTTAAAACGTGGCATTTTAATTATGATGTGTCTTGAAGTAGGCCTCTTCAGGTTCATCTTAATTGGGACTCTGTGTTTCCTGAACTTTGGTGGATTTCCCCTTCTTCTTGTTCAGGAAGATTTCTTTCATTATCTTTTCAACAATGTTTCTATCCCTTATTCTTTTTCTTCTTCTTCTGATATTCAGATGGTTTGAATGTTGCATTTTATTTTGTCTCGCAGTTCCCTTAAGCTAGCTTCATTTTTTCAGTCTTTTTTTAATGCAGCTTCTCCACCCAGATTATTTCTTTGTACCTTGTCTTCCAGCTCAACAATTCAGTCCTCTTATTCATCCAAACAGCTTCATCCCCCTACCTCATAAGCAGTCTGAACCACTATAGAACTATTATTAATAAATGTGAAGAGGGGTTGCAGATATTATATGATATGACAAAGGAAATATTAGATGACTAGAAATGAAAACATATTGTTATGTGGCAAGAGGAAAGAGAAGTAGTAAGAGTTGTTATGAAACCAAGGCAAAGAAAGGAAGAAAGCAAAATTTACAACATAAGTTTAACACAAAAGGGCAATGGGAACAATGGGGTAAGAAGAGGGAAGAGTATACTATCGGGTTTGAAGTAAAGTTTGAAAGGGAGCAAAATTGCAGATAACTTACAGCAGGGTTGATAATAAAACCAGTTAAATATAATTTAATAAAGGTGAAACAGAAATAAGAATATTGAAGAAAACAACAAGTAAATATGAGATGTCCTCAGTAAAGAAAAATAATTCAGAAAGAATAGGGGAAGCAAACTAATAAGACGAAGAAGTAAAACCCAGTTTGAGGGAGTGAAAAAAGAGAGAGAGAAAAAAGAAGAAACAAAAAAGGGGTAGAGAGAAAACAATGCAATAAAATTCTTTACTCAACTGATCAGGAGCAGGCCAAAGTTGAAATAGAGTAAGACAGTGGGACAGCATTCTATGAGGTTTAGAGTACTAACAACAAATGAACAGATAGGAATTCCTTTGGGTAAGTACAGCAATAACCATAATATTTCACCCTACTAGCCATTATTTATAAAAGGTGAAAAATAGGTATGACTCTAATTAGAAGGGAAAAAGAATGTGAGCTGACTTTAGAAAGCAAAGTGCTTGTGGGAAGTTAGATGGTGAGATATAATGAGATTAAGGGATAGAAACTTGGCATAGTGTGTGAGAGAATAAAGTTAACCACAATAGTAAAAAAGCTCAGGAAGATAACAAAATGGATTTAGACCAGGGAAGGGTGCTGTGTGAGATTTGGAATAACAATTACATGGTAAGAAATATATAATCTGTGTTCTGGCCAAGAAGGAGGCTTAAGTAGAAACCCTTCACTTCCTCGCACAACCAAAAGGAGGATAACAACCAATCTAAAAACAATAAACAACCTGAAGTGCCAAAAATTGAACTGCATGGAATTCCAACAACCAAGGGATTAAAGAAACATTTGCCCAGATTGGTAGGAGGGATGGAGATGGCCAGCCAGGCAGGTAGAGAGGATCCATAGCAAGGAGGTGAACTACATGGGTGAGGTGGGGCTGGCTGAATGGAAAAATTAAAGACTCAAATTAGCTATAACTATGATGCGGGGTTACCATGGTGGGAGAAACTCCCAGTCTCACATGAAAGAATTCATTGGAAAGTGGGGTTAGAGCACAGCAAGTGAGCCACATTGCTCCTTTTCTAGTGCCTCTCCCATAGCCTGTCACAATGCAGCAAAGAGAGTTGCCCCATCCAGGTGAATACCTAAGGCTCCACCATCCTACAACATAACAGGTGTGCCAAGACAAAGAAATATGGCCAAAATGAAAGAAAAGATTAAAACTCCTGAAAAAGAGCGAAGTGATGAGGTTATAGACAACTTATCTGATGCAGAGTTCAAAACACTGGTAATCAGGATGCTCACAGAACTGATGGAATTCAGTTGCAAAATGAAGGAAGAAACAAAAGCTACCTAAAGTGAAAAAAGGTAAAATATACAGGGAACCAATAGTGAAGGGATGGAAACCAGGACTCAAATTAATGATTTGTAACAAAAGGAAGAAATAAACATTCAATAAGAATAGAATGAAGAAACAAGAATTAAAAAAAAAAAAGAGGAGAGGCTTAGGAACATATGGGACAACTTTAAATGATATAGCATCCAAATCATAGGGGTGCCAGAAAGAGAAGAACAAGAGCAAAAAGTTGAAAACTTATTTGAAAAAATAATGAAGGAAAATTTCTCCAATCTGGCAAAGGAAATAGACTTCTAGGAAGTCCAGGAAGCCCAAAGAGTCCCAAAGAAATTGGACCCAGAGAGGAACACATCAAGGCACATCATCATTAAATTACCCAAGATTAAAGATAAAGAAAAAAAACTTAAAAGCAGCAAGAGGAAAGAGAGAATTATCTACAAAGGAGTTCCCATAAGATTCTAAGCCGATTTCTCAAGAGAAACCTTACAAGCAAGAAGGGGCTGAAAAGAACTCAAAGTCATGAAAGACAAGGACCTACATCCAAGATTACTCTACCAAGCAAAGCTATCATTTAGAATGGAAGGGCATATGAAGTGCTTTCCCACAGCATGTGAAGTTAAAGGAGTACATGATTATCAACTATTATTATATGAAATGTTAAAGGGACTTATCTAAGAAATAGAAGATCAAAAACTATGAACAGTAAAATGATAACAAACATACAACTATCAACAACTGACCCTAAAAAAAAGCTAAAGAAACAACTAGAATAGGAAGAGAATAAGTGAAATGAACATCATATGGAGGGTTTTCAGTGGAGAGGGGGAAGGGAAGAATGGGGGGAAGGTACAGGGAATAAGAAACATAATTAGTAGGCATAAAATAGACAGGGAGAGGTTAAGAATGGTATAGGAACAGAGAAGTTGAAGAACTTATATGAACAACCCATGGACATGAAAGAGGGGGAATGCTGGAGGTTTGGGGGATGCAGTGTGGAGAGGGAATAAAGGAGGAAAATTGAAAAAACTGTAATAGAATAATCAATAAAATATACTTAAAAATATATAATCTGAATAAAAAATAAAAGACCAAGAGTAGTGTGCTGTTGGAATATGAGTGAAGTGAAAGAGCAAAAATTTAAATGCAATATGAAAGGAAGAGTAAAGAAAACAAATCATGAAATCAAACAAACTAATGAGGACGGATACTGAAGATGGCGTCGGAGTAAGAGGGAGCGGATTCTAGCTCCCGCACTCGTGGGTGAAAATTCTGGCAGATCTATAGAAAAGCAGCGCACTAATCCATCAGTTATCCAGCATTTGTGAAATTGAAAGAGCAGAGACTCTGTTGGACGCTGAAACACCAGAAAGCGGCAGGTCAGTGGGGCTTTGGGGACCAGAGTAAAGACAAAGCAGTGGCGGGGGCTGGTGCCCCAGGCCAGGTGGCCCGGGTGCTGCATCTACAGCTGGGGTCCAGAACCATTGGTCTGAGACCAACACCAGAGAGGTCTACCACAGGAGCTTGGGCACCCAGCGGCTCCAGTGGCTACCAGCGTGGGCCAGCAGCTCCCCTGCTTCCTGTATAAGCAAAACTGGACAACACCAGTCAGAGACCCATCTGCTTGCCGGCTTGCATTTTTGGGGAGGGGTACAAAGACACAGGGCCCGGTTCAACTGCAGACTCTGTGATTGCAAGCCTGGGAGGAATCCAGAGATGCATTAGCCTCACGGGTTTGGTTGGGGACTGAGCAGGAATGAGAGACAGGATGTCCGGAAAGTTTTGTTTTGTTTTGTTTTATTGAAAGTGGACTGAGGTGTTCTCCTGCCAAGGCAGATTGGCTTGTTTCCTATCCGGCCTTGCAGCAAGCCAGGGGGAAAGTGGAGGCATTTGGGGACTAGCCACACGAATGGGAAGCGCCCTGCCAGTTACTCCGGGTCCCAGAAGGTCTGTTGGAAGCGGAGGCCTCTGAGCCAACACCAGGGGACTGGGAAGCACGCTGCCGGTTACGCCAGTCCCAGAAGGACGAGCTTGCGGGTGCAGAGAGTTCAGAGAGGCGCTGCAGGACAAAGACGCTCCCTGACGGTTTCCTGCTCGCAGGCATAGACGGACTCTGGCGTGCACTGGCGCAGGGATCTTTGAGCCGGGGCTACTGGTCCTAGAAGCGCCGGTTTCCCGCGAGCGGGGGCGCAGAGAACTCTAGGCTGACGCCACTAGGATCGGGAAGTGCTGGGACGGGCGAGGGCCGGGAAGTGCTCGGGGCCTGCGCGGACCAGGAAGCGCTGGTTGCGCAGTCACGGACAGCCCGGGAGTGTGCCCGGCAAGTGCGCAGGCACCCACAGCCCAATCCGGTAGCCTGGCTGGTGCTCCCAGCAAGTGTGCAGGCGCCCACACCCCAAGCTGGTAGCCCGGCTGGTGCGCGCACTTGCGCCGGCATCCCAGCACACAGGGAGATCCTGCTACAAGAGAAAAACCAGTCTGGACAGTTTGAAACCAACAAGGGAAAGGTTTCTCTGTTGTTGTTGTTATTGTTTATTTGTTTTTTTTTTGTTTTTTTGTTTTTTTTGCCAGAGGTTGGCCAGGGGACCCAGACAAACACAGGAGCAGAAGGGATACACACCATGCAGCGTGCCATGACGAGCACACAGAGTTTTTAGGTCTGCGCCCAGTCCTCAGATGGGCTCCCGGCTTCCAGTCTACCCCACTCAGACTATCTGGAAGCCCGGGACTCTGAGGGGTCCTGGGAAAAGAGCTGAGACCCTCAACCCCCTCCCTTTCTGGCCAAGCAAGGTGGGGGGCCAGGAGAGACTTGATTGATAGAGTTTACAGAGAGGGTGTGGAGGACAAAGGGCCCCAACCAAAGACTCTGTGGTTGCCAGCCCAGGAGAACTCAGAGGTGCAGCCTGGGGCTCTGAATCCAGTAGACACGGCAGCCTGGTCTGCTTCACACCCAGCTTGGCAGCGAGCCCAGGATTGGGCAGAGGGTCTGGGGCCTCCCAACTGAACGGAGGCAGGCCTGTGCTCAATCCCGAGGGAACCAGGCAACTAGGCCGGTGCAGGTGCCTGCAAACACAGCAAACCAGACTATGGCAGTAACCCCTGGGAGGGGAGCACTGCGAGAAAGTCCTAGCTCCCCATTGTAGGGAGCTGGGGGAGAGGCGCCAAGTGTCTGGATCCTGAGAGGGGCTGGCTGAAAAAAATCACAACAATCAACCCTCAGTCAACTGCAACCAGAAAAACCGGTTCGGCTAGTTTGAAGCCAACAAGTGACGTTCCTTTTTCTGAGGTTGTTTTTGAGAGATTATTTTGGTGCGTTTTTTGTTTTTTTACTTTATTTTATTTTTATTCTTTCCTTTTTTTATTTACCTTTCTCCCTTCTCCATTCCTTTTCTTTATCTTTTTGCTTTTTTAAAGTAATCTGTTATTTCTTTTAAACTTTATTACTGTTTCATCTTTCCATACTTTTGTCCTCTTTTCCCGGATTTCCTGTTTTATTTCTTTTTCTTTTCTTTCTAAACTTATTGCTCTTTCTTCCATTCCCCTACCATTTTTTTCTTTCTTCCTTTTATTTCTTTCCTTATCATTTCTTTCTTTTACCCACAAGAGTCACAATCAACTTGAAAATATAAAAAGACCAGAACTGGACCCATAGAAGAGGCCTCCCAATAGTAGAATCAGAGAGACAAATTGCACATTGTTGTAGGAGAGAAGCCACAAGTTGCTGCATATTTGAGTAGGTGGAAGCAGAGAACAACAGGATAACCAAAAGAGGCTGCACCATTGAAATTCACAGACATTCCACCACAAAAGTTCATACCATAAACCCAGGGTGTCAAAACAGATTAATCTAAGAAGCTGAGGCTAACAAGAAGAGTCTCACAAACAATGGGAAGACAAAGAAACAATCCCCAAATGAAAGGAAAGGAGGAATCCTCAGAAAGAATGTTAGATGAAACAGAGGCAAGTCAACTATCAGATACTGAATTCAAAGCACTGGTGATCAGGAAGTTCAAAGAGCTCACAATCAGCTACCAGAAACTACAGGGAAGCTACAATGATCTCACTGTGAACTATATCAACATGAAAAAGGAAATGGAAATTATTAGGAAGGGCCAAGAAAAAAGGAAGAATACAATTTCTGAATTAAAAAACACAGTGGAAAGCATTAAAAATAGGGTGGATGAAACAGAAGATCGGATTAGTGAATTGGAGGACAAAGTAGAAAGCATCTCACAGAAAGAACAGGAAAGGGAAAAGAGGCTCAGAAAGAATGAAGAGAGATTAAGAGAAATGCAAGACAATATGAAACGTAATAATATCCGAATAATAGGAATACCAGAAGGAGAAGAAGAAGAACAAGGGATAGAAAACATATTTGAAAGAGTAAAGAGAGAAAATTTCCCTAATTTGACAAAAGAAAAAGTCACACAAATCCAGGAATCTCACAGAGTCCCATTCAAGAGGAACCCAAAGAGGCCCACTTCAAGACACATCATCATCAAAATGGCAAACTTCCAAGACAAAGAGAGAATCTTAAAGGCAGCAAGGGAGAAAAAAGAAATAACATACACGGGAGCCCCAATAAGGTTAGCCACTGACTTCTCAATGGAAACACTCCAAGCAAGAAGAGATTGGCAAGAAATATTCCAAGTAATGAGAAACAGAGGCTTACAACCAAGGCTACTTTACCCAGCAAGGCTCTCAATCAAGATAGAAGGCCAAATAAAGAGCTTCCAAGACAAAAGAAGTCTAAAAGAATTTGCTGCCACCAAGCCAGCTCTACAAGAAATAATAAAAGGTCTGCTTTAAGGAAAGGAAGGAAAAGAGACAGACAGGAACACAGGTACAAAAATGGCAATGAATAAGAACCTATCAATAATAACCTTAAATGTAAATGGATTAAATGCTCCAATCAAAAGACACAGAATAGCGTCATGGATAAGAAAGTATGACCCACACATATGCTGCCTACAAGAGACCCACCTCAGGACAAAAGACCATCACAGACTAAAAGTGAAAGGCTGGAAGCAAATTTTCCAAGCAAATGGACAAGAAAAAAAAGCTGGGGTAGCAACTCTCATATCAGACAAAATAGACTTCAAAAAAAGAGCCAGAAAGAGTGACCCAGAAGGTCACTTCATAATACTCAAGGGAAGAATCCACCAAGAAGACATTAACATCATAAATATATATGCACCCAACATAGGAGCACCAAAATATATAAGGAAAATCTTAGAGGAATTCAAGAAAGATATAGACAGCAACACAATTATAGTAGGGGATTTTAACACCCCACTATCAAAAATGGACAGATCTTCCAAACAAAATATCAACAAAGACATTGCGGCATTAAACAACACCCTTGATGAAATGGACCTAACTGATATATACAGAGCTCTTCACCCCAAAGAAGCTAAATACACATTCTTTTCAAATGCACATGGAACATTCTCAAAGATAGATTACATGATAGGGCACAAAACAAGCCTCACAAAATTCAAGAATATTGAAATCATACCAAGCATTTTCTCTGACCATAAGGGACTGAAACTGGAAACCAACCCCAAAGGAAAAAACCCAAAACACCCAAAATCATGGAGACTGAACAGTATGCTATTAAACAATGAATGGGTCAAGAATGAAATTAGGGAAGAAATCAAAAAGTTTCTGGAAACAAATGAAAATGATCTCACAACAACCCAAAACTTATGGGATACAGCCAAGGCAGTCCTGAGAGGGAAGTTTATAGCAATACAGGCCTACCTAATGAAAACAGAAACATTTCAAACAAATGAACTTACTCTACGCCTGCAAGAACTCGAGTAACAACAACAAAACAGCCCAAAGGAAGTAGAAGGAAGGAAATAACTAAGATCAGAGCAGAACTAAATGACATAGAGACTAAAAGTACAATTCTAAAGATCAATGAATCCAGGAGTTGGTTCTTTGAAAAAATAAACAAAATAGACAAGCCTTTAAGTAGGCTCACCAAGAAAAGAAGGGAACGGACACAAATAAACACAATCAGAAATGAAAGAGGAGAGATTACAACTGATACCACAGAAATAGAGAGGATTGTAAGAAATTACTATGAAGAACTGTATGCCAAGAAATTTGAGAACCTAGGGGAAATGGACACATTTCTAGAAAAATATAATCTCCCAAAACTCAATGAAAAAGAAGTAGAACAGCTGAATAGACCAATAACAGCAAAAGAAATTGAAGCAGTAATAAAAAAACTCCCATCACACAAAAGCCCTGGAGCAGATGGATTCACAGGAGAATTCTACAAAGCATTTAAGGAAGAGCTAACCCCCATTCTTCACAAACTATTCCAAAAAATACAAAAGGATGGAAAACTCCCTAACTCCTTTTATGAAGCCAGCATCATCCTAATTCCAAAACCAGATAGAGATACAACAAAGAAAGAAAACTACAGGCCAATATCACTGATGAACATAGACGCTAAAATCCTCAACAAAATATTGGCAAATCGCATCGAACAATATATCCAAAAGATTATACACCCTGACCAAGTGGGATTCATCCCAGGGATGCAAGGATGGTTCAACATTCACAAAACAGTAAATGTAATTCATCACATAAACAAAAGCAAAGACAAAAACCACATGATCATATCAATAGACGCAGAAAAAGCTTTTGATAAGGTACAACACCCATTTATGATAAAAACACTCAGCAAAATGGGAATAGAGGGAACATTCCTCAATATAATAAAGGCCATTTATGAGAAACCTACAGCCAATATCATACTCAATGGACAAAAACTAAAAGCTTTTCCACTAAGATCAGGAACAAGACAAGGATGTCCACTTTCACCACTCCTATTCAATATAGTATTAGAAGTTTTGGCCACAGCGATCAGGCAGGAAAAGGAAATAAAAGGCATCCAAATAGGAAAGGAGGAAACAAAATTGTCACTGTTTGCAGATGACATGATAGTGTACATGGAAAATCCTATAGACTCTACCCAAAAACTGCTCAAACTAATTAATGAATTTAGCAAAACAGCAGGATACAAAGTCAATATCCAGAAATCAAAGGCATTTTTGTATACAAACAATGAATCAGCAGAAGCAGAAATCAAGGAAAAAATCCCATTCGATATAGCAAAAAGAAAAATAAAATATCTGGGAATAAACCTAACCAAAGAGGTAAAAGACCTGTATGCAGAAAACTACACAGCATTGAAGAAAGAAATCAAGGAAGACACAAACAAATGGAAACATATACCGTGTTCATGGATTGGAAGAATTAACATCATCAAAATGTCCATACTACCCAAAGCAATATACAGATTCAATGCAATACCTATTAAAGTACCAATGGCGTATTTCACAGACATAGAACAAACACTTCAAAAATTTATATGGAATCATAAACGAGCCCGAATAGCAGCTGCTCTTTTGAGAAAGAACAAAGTAGGAGGGATCACAATACCCGATATCAAACTGTATTACAAGGCCACTGTAATCAAAACAGCCTGGTACTGGCATAAAAACAGGCACATAGACCAATGGAACAGAACAGAGAGCCCAGAAATCAACCCAACCCTCTACAGTCAATTAATATTCGACAAAGGGGGCAGTAACATAAAATGGAGTAAAGATAGCCTCTTCAGCAAATGGTGTTGGGAGAACTGGACAGCTACGTGCAAAAAAAATGAAACTTGAGCACCAACTTACACCATACACCAAAATAAATTCAAGGTGGATAAAAGACTTAAATATAAGCCATGACACCATTAAAGTCCTAGAGGAGAACATTGGCAAGAAAATCTCAGATATTCCACGCAGCAACATTTTTACGGATATGTGCCCTAGAGCAAGGAATATAAAGGAAAGAATAAACAAATGGGATCTCATCAAAATAAAAAGCTTCTGCATGGCTAAAGAAAACAGTATTAAATTAGCAAGACAACCAACTGTATGGGAAAACATATTTGCCAATGATACCTCAGACAAAGGTTTAATCTCCAAAATATACAAAGAACTTACACGACTCCACTCTAGGAAGACATCGAACCCAATTAAAAAATGGGAAAAGGGCTTGAACAGACACTTCTGTAAAGAGGACATACAGAATATCCAGAGACACATGAAGAGATGCTCAATATCGTTAGCTATCAGAGAGATGCAAATTAAAACCACAATGAGATACCACTTTACACCAGTCAGGATGGCTATAATAGACAAAGCAACAAACAACAAATGTTGGAGAGGGTGTGGGGAAAAGGGGACCTTAGTTCACTGTTGGTGGGATTGTAGACTGGTACAACCATTATGGAAAACAGTCTGGAATTTTCTCAGAAAAATAAAAATTGACCTGCCTTTTGACCCAGCAATTCCACTGCTAGGATTATACCCCAAGAATCCTAAAACATCAATTTCAAAGAACCTATGCAGCACAATGTTCATAGCAGCACAATTTACAATAGCCAAGAGTTGGAAGCAACCTAGGTGCCCATCAGTAAATGAATGGATCCAAAAATTGTGGTACATATACACCATGGAATTTTATGCAGCAGAGAGAAAGAAGGAGCTACTACCTTTTGCAACAACATGGATGGAACTGGAAAGCATTATGCTGAGTGAAATAGGCCAGGCATTGAAGGACAAATACCATATGATCTCACCTTTGACAGGAAGCTAAAGAATAAAACAAACAAGCAAACAGAATAAAAACAAAGACGTTAAAATAGAGAACAAGTGGGCAGCGACCAGAGGGGAGAGGGAAGGGAACTTAAAGGGAAAAAGGGGGAGGGATTTTGAGGAACAAGTATGAAAGACACAGAGATGAGGACTGGGGGGGGGGGATGGGAGGGAAGAGGGAGACCGGGCGGGGGGGGGGGGGGGGGAGAGAAAAAAATGTACTTGAAAAGTAACTAAATAAAATTTAATATTTAAAAAAAGAGATTAAACAAAAAAACTAATGAAAACTAATTAAATGGAAAGAAGAGAAATTAAAAAAATGTAAGTTCTGAAGAACAGCAAAGTGATATATGTCTCAGCTGCTGGTGCTCATCTGATTTTTTTCTGGATCTTTCTTTGGTCTTTTCACAGCTCCAAGTCTTATTGTCTTACACTTTGAAAAAAAGCCTCCTCCTGAATTTAAACCTGCCTAGAGGATTTTGCTGGTCTTTCTGAATGAAGCAGGCAGAGGAGGGCTTGGCTCCACTTTTTCCCCCTTCCTGTGGTTTTTCTACACAAATGGGTGCTCAGTTTGGGCTACAATATTCTATTCACATGTGTCCAGTTCCCAGCTCACACTCTCAGAGCACTGTGTGGCCAATACTGTCCACTCTGTGCATATGTGCACTCTGTGCACTGGCCAGGCCAGTGCTTATAATCCACCCCATTGTGCAACCAACACTTTGATTAGCCTGTGAGATGCACTGAGTGGGAAACAAATCTCACCCCTCCTCCTCCTTCTTTGTTGACCTGGGTGCTACATGCATGCAAAGTTTCTTCAGGGCAGAACCTTTGGATTAAGTCTCTCTGGGCACTGCTACCTCTCTGCACCCACACTGCCCTCCTTTCATCAAGCTGTGAGCTGCTCTGAGTGGGAGTAAATTGTGTCCCCACTCCTCCCTCTTCACTGGCCCTGCCAGTGTATGTGAGAGGTCCTTGCACAGTGGCTGAGATCCTCTTTTTCAAAAATATCTTTTCATTGTTGTTCAAGTACAGTTGTCTTCATTTTCCTGCAACCACTTTCCCTAGCCCCATCCACCCCACCTCCTACCCTCATTCCTGCCTTCCTTTGAGTTGGTCTATGGGTCCTTTATACATGTTTCTTAATGACCCTTCTGTTTATTTCCCCCATTATCCCTCTCCCCTCTCCCCACTGGTTACTGTCATTTTGTTCTTTATTTGGTCTCTGATTATATTTTGCTTGTTTGTTTTGTTGATTATGTTCCACTTACAGATGAGATCACATAGTATTTATCTTTCACTGCCTGAATTATCCTCTTTTGAGTGAGTTCCCCTTGCATCTGGCCAGCCATTTCTAACAAGTGCCAGACTTTCTACACAGACCAACTCTTTGACCAGTCCAGAGACTATCTGGGTTACTGCCAGTTGCAGCCCATCTCTTCTCCCATCTCTAGGTGTTGCCCATCTCCCAAGTTTCTCTGGTACTGTTTCAGTCAGTGACTGCTGCCCCAGATGGCAACTGCTGTCCTAGCCAGGGTACTCCTCTGGCTGTGTGTCTCTTATTGCATCTTTATTACCCCAGTGACTTTAAGCATCCAGGTCTCTCCTGGTGCAGGTCTGTGATTTCCCTGTTCTGGGAGTGGAGGAGCCTCTAAGTTGCAATTACTGATCTGGCTGTACTTGTGCCACAGCCATGGTCTCTGGGGCAGAGCCCAGGGACCTTCCCATCAGCCTGCAGAATCTCCTTACCATCTGTTTTTGAGACCTCTGCAATCCTTATCTTCCAAATTTAATATCAGCTGGGATTCTGTTGGCTGTTCACTATGTTCTTCAGAAGATTGGCTAGGTGTCCCAGTTGGGTGCACAAGCAAGTGGGTTCAACTCCCACCTACCTGGCCACCATCATCTTCATAAGATTGATCTTTGCTTATTATCAGTTTGAATATTTTATGCCAATTTCTTTGGCCTGAAATATTTCTATTAAGAATCAGATGACAGTTCTCTGTAAGCTCCCTTGTAGGTAACTATCTTTTTCTTGCTGTTTTTAAGATTCTCTCTTCATCTTTAAGTTTTGCCATTTTAATTATTCCCTATCTTGGCATGGGCCTCTTTGGGTTCAGGTTCTTTGGTATTCTCTGTGCTTCTTAGGCCTGTGTCTTTTTTCTTCACTAATTTAGGAAAGTTTTCAGTCATTATTTCTTCAAGTAAATTCTCAATCCCTTGTTCTCTCTTTTATCCTTTGGTACCCCTATTTTGTGGATAGTTGTTACACTTATTTTGTCCCAGTGATTTCTTTAAACTATTTTCTTTTTATTTTAATTCTTTTCCTTTTTGCTCCTCTGATTGAGGGATTTTGCTACCTTGTCTTCTAGGCTGCTGATTCAGTCTCTGATTTTATTTAATCTGCTATTTGTTCTTTCTTTTGGGGGAAAATTAATTTTTTGTTTTGTTTTGTTCCTTGATGTTTGCTGCCTCTCTGTGTGTTGTTTCTATGTATTAGGTAGATCTTCCATGTCTCCTTGTCTTGATAAAGTGTACTTATGTAGTTGGTGATCTGTTGGTTCCAGTAGCAAAGTCTCTTTGTTCACCTGTGCTGGTGTTCTAGGAGTGTCTCTTGTGTGTGTGTGTGTGTTTTTTTTGTGTGTGTGTGTGTGTGCCATTCTGTTGCAGTTAGGCATTTCTTGCTTTTGGCACATCTGTGGGTGGTTTACCCTCAGGACGACTATGTGTGAGAATTGGCCATGATCACAGTGTACCATGATCACAGTGTATCACAGTGGCCATGATAGCTGTGTGTGGGCTGGCCCTACTAAGTATAGTCCACCCTAACAGGGTCTGGTGCCTGCCAAGATCTCCCTTTGGTTGTGTTGCTTTTTGAACTAATTGAGTTGTTCTCTATTGTCTGAAGCCAGCCTCTTGGGATGGACTCTATTGCAGGTCAATATCAGACACTGCCTGTGACTGGCCTTGGGTTACCTGTTAGAAGCTTCAAAATGATCCATTGTCGAAAGCTGTCTGTACTGGTCCTGGGTGCACATGGGAGGAGCTAAGGTATATTGTGGCCAGGTGCCACCAGTACCAGAGTTGGGGCTTGTCAGCAAAAGGCACAAGGCGTTTCAAAACCTGCCACTTCCTGTTGGACTCTGCCACTTAAATACCCTTGAGCAGTACACAAATTGTGTAATGCAGGTTCTCGGTGAGTCAGGAGGTAGAGGCAAATTATATTCACTAGTTTAATAAAGATTCAAACTCAGTAAAAGTCTCAGAGTACACTAAAGTCAGCCGCAATCTTCCTGAGGCCTGCAGAACTTTGTTGTATAGCAGGGTCTCAGGGAATTTTCGGGGTGGAACTACTGGAATCTATCAAGCTAAAAAAGAGTAAGATTTGGCTTTGAGGTGAGAGGGCCCAGTACTGGAACCCTGGCTCTTGCTGAAGCTCAAGTAATTTTTTATATTCTAATACTTGATTAGTCTCCAGAAGTGATTGGAAAGAGAAGAAGAGAGGTTGGAATATTGTTAATCTGAGGGCAAGTAAAATTTTTAGAGAAGCAACAAGTTTTATTACCAAATAAGTTGTGTGTCAGTCTCCCCTTTTTTCTCCTTGATTTCTTCATTTCACCACATTATTTTCTTTTTATTTTTAATTAATTTATTTTTATTGATTATGCCATTACAGTTGTTCTATTCCCCCTTTCATTCCTCTCCATCCTACCCCCCCATCCCCATCATTACCCCCCCTTTCGTTTATGACCATGTGTCTCAAGTTCTTTAGATTCTACATTTCCCCTACTATTCTTGCCCTCCCCCTGTCTATTTTCTACCTACCGTCAATGCTACTTAGTCTCTGTACCTTCTCCCCACTTCTCCTCCCACTCCCCTGTTGCCAACCCTCCATTTGATCTTCATTTCTATGGGTCACTCCTGATCGAGCTGTCCTTTTAATTTGCTTTCGTTTTAGGTGTGGTTGTTAATAACTGTGAGTTTGCTGTCCTTTCACTGTTCATGTTTTTTTAACTTCTTTTCCTTAGGTAAGTCCCTTTAACATTTCATATGATAAAGGCTTGGTGATGATGAACTCCTTGAATTTGATCTTGTCTGAGAAGCACCTTATCTTTCCTTCCATTCTAAATGAAAGTTTTGCTGGATAGAGCAATCTTGGTTGTAGGTCTTTGGATTTCATGACTTGGAATACCTCTTTCCAGCCCCTTCTTGCCTGTAAGGTCTCTTTTGAGAAATCAGCTGACAGTCTGATGGGGACTCCTTTGTAGGTGACTGTCCCCTTATCTCTTGCTGCTTCTAGGATTCTCTCCTTGATTTTAATGTTGGGTAATGTAATGATGATGTGCCTTGGTGTGTTCCTTCTTGGGTCCAACTTCTTTGGGACTCTCTGAGATTCCTGGATTTCCTGGAAGTCTATTTCCTTTGCCAGATTGGGGAAATTCTCCTTTATTATTTGTTCAAATAAGTTTTCCACTGGTGGCTGTGACTTTCCCCCTTCTGGTACCCCTATAATTCGGATGTTGGGGTGTTTAAAGATGTCCTGGAGGTTCCTAAGATTCTCCTCATTTTTTTGAATTCTTGCTTCTTCACTCTTTTCTGTTTGGCCATTATTTGCTTTCTTCTGGTCCACTCCATTGATTTGAGTCCCAGTTTCCTTTTCATCCCTATTGGTTTCCTGTGCAATTCCATTCATTTCAATTAGTTTCACCTTCATATATTTGCCTAATTTGTGGCTATAATCAACCAGTTCTGTGAGGATCCTGATCACCAGTATTTTAAACTGTGCATCTGAGAGTTTTGCTATTTCTTCATTGCTTAGATTTATAGGCTCTGGGGCTTTGAGATCTTCTTGAGCCATTTTTGGTCTGTTTGCACCTGTTAAGTATGAGGAGTGGAGCCTTGAACTCCCAGGTCTCTGAGTTGTGGCTGTATGTGGGTGCGTGGTCAGAGTGGAGAAATGGCGACCCCCTCTGCTGTTTTGTGCCACTGGGTGAGGAGCAGAGCCATAGGTGGTTCCCCAGGGCTGGGCCACTCAGGTCGCTGGGTTATGATGCTGTATGTGGAGGCGGGGTCAGAGAGGGAGAAATGGCAGTGCCCTCCCCCACAGCTCACCACTGGGGCCTGCTGGGACCCGTCCAATCACCCACTCCCTCACTTGTCTATCTGCGCATGAATGCATGACCACAGTCAAATCTCGGCCCTGCTCCCTGGCTGTTTCCCCGCGGTCACTCGTTAGTTCGCTCACTAGGTCCAACCCTGCGCCTGGATTCCACGTGCCTGAGTCTGTCTGACCAAATTTTCCTGTGTAACCCACTCCTCCAGCTGCTGGTTTTGCCCCTCTTACCGGTCAGGCTGAAGAATTTGTTGTTATCAGACTTCCGAAAAGTTCAATGTTCTGTGTTCTGGCTGTGTTTTCTGTTACTAATATTTAGTTGTCTCTAAACTTGGTTGTGTGAGAAAGCACGGCATCTCCACCTATGCCTCCATCTTGGCAGAAGTCTGAAATACCACATTATTTTCTGAGGAGACTAACTTCAGAGTGCTTAGTATAGCACAACATCCAACATACTCCATGGGGATCAGAATTGTATTTAAGCATAAAACATTCACATAGGTGAATTTCAGGGCAACACAATTTTTGGGATGTCTGGGGCAAGGATAGGGTAAGAAAAGGTATTGTACAGTTTTTTCATACACAGATGCTCCACCACCAAGAAGATCAATTTAATTCAGGCACCACGTTGTTTGTTTGGTTTTGGGGGTTTTGTTGTTGTTTATAATTTCTACTGGATAAGTTGTACCATCATTAAAAGAACTATATTTGGTTTTTGAAAACATCATCAAAGTTAAAGATCTAACATTAAATGTCAGATTTCTCAATTTCAGAAACTTATTCCTGTAATTCCTGCCACTCACTATTTATATTCTTTTTAATATGTGGCAATTATAATGCTCCTCCTATAAGTGATGTTTTGCTTCACTTAGCCACAAGTTTGTGCTTAGAGACTTAGTTGAACTCTTTTCTATTTGTGGCTTTTCCAAGAACTAAAAACGACTCTGGATCTGCTCTCCTTTCAGGACTGGTGGAAGGTGGAAGCTGCTGATCACCAGGGTTTTGTGCCAGCTGTCTACGTCAGGAAACTGGCCCATAATGAGCTTCCTATGCTTCCTCAGCGCTGGCAAGAAGAACCAGGGAACATTACCGAGCGTCAGGAACAGATTGAGAACCAGTGAGTTCTAGAGGCTGGAGGGCTGGACAGATGTTTGCCTAAACATTTCTTATTGGTCAAAGACACTTATCAAGACTGCACCTGTTAGATTAGAGGAGCTAAAAGTAAACTTATTGTCCTGTAAATACTTCATTTTTTTACATAAAAACAGGAAACCCTAGCACCATTAAGTAAATTAACTGAGGTTAGACTTAATAGACTACTTGTCCAGCATTCTTTCAAGGTTTCAAAAAGGTTTTCTTACTTCCACATGAATTTTGTTTATTCTACCAGGCTGTTTCATATCCAGTTATCAGCAGGTATGTCAATATCTGACTTCTATAAAATATTGCTGGTCACACTTGAAACGATGACATTTTTATGATTTAAAAATGGAACAATGACCCTGGCTGCTGTGGCTCAGTGGATTGAACCCCAGCCTGCAAACCAAAGAGTTGCCAGTTTGATTCACAGTCAGGGCACATGCCTGGGTTGCAGGCCAGGTCCCCAGTCAGGGCATGTGAGAGAAAACCACACATTGATGTTTCTCTCCTTTTCTCCCTCCCTTTCCCTCTCTCTAAAAATTAATAAATAAAATATTTAAAAAAATGGAACAATGTATGTTTCTCTGATTTCAATGCTATTTTTCTTTTTTTTTTAAGATTTTATTTATCTTTAGAGGGGAAGGGAAGGAGAGAGGAAGAGAAATATCAATGTATGGTTGCCTCTTGTGTGTCCCCTGCTGGGAACTGGCCTGCAACCTAGGCATGTGCCCTGACTGGGAATCGAACCATGGTTGCTTGATTCCCAGGCCCGTGCTCAATCCACTGAGCTACACCAGCCAGGGCTCAATGCTATTTTTCTTCTATGTGTATTTTTCTATTTTACTGTTTCCCTTTTGATTCCCTCTTTTACCCCTTTCATTCTCTCTCTTGTCCTGCTTCTACTCTTCTGTGCTTTTCCTATCTTTTATTTCACCTTTCTAATTCTCTTCACTTATACACCTAGGTACCACTCTCTCCTTGATCGAGCAGAAGAACGCAGACGTCGTCTATTGCAACGTTACAATGAGTTTTTGCTGGCCTATGAGGCAGGAGATATGCTGGACTGGATCCGAGAGAAAAAGGCAGAAAACACAGGCATAGAACTAGATGATGTTTGGGAGCTACAGAAAAAGTTTGATGAATTCCAAATGGTGAGAAGAAAAAACCATCTCCTCCAGATAGTTTTGTGAGGATTATCATTGTTTCCTTTTCTTCCATATCCCCTCCTAAGTAATTCCTTAACTTCAGGATTGATAAATGTCTTCCCAAATCTAACATGAGTTCCACATGTTAAATCTTTCTGTGGCTGTTATAGGTGCAAGGAGAATGCAGAAGAAAGTACTCAGGCTGCATGGAGTAGTGATCAAGTACTACATGGAGTAGTGATCTCCCTGGGTTCTTCAAAACTTGACCTATACTGTGTTGTGTTCCTAATGCCCAGACTGAGATGGAACATTGTTGGACTCTGTATAAAGTCTAATTATGGGGCAGAAGTTAGGTGGGAAGATGGAAAAAACAACTCTACTTTAAAGCTAGGCAATTTCCAATTTTCCACCTACTTAAACTCTTCTTTCCTCCTTTATTCTTTCAGATTCATTTTATTATTTTAACTAGTAGTTAGAATAAATTCCTTTTTTATGATAAATTATAATGAATTTCAGAGTGATAGATGATAGATAGATAAATAGATAAATATAGAGATTATATTTTATTTTTTAGGGATATGTGAAAGAAAAGTGAAAGAATGGAAAAAATGAGTAAAATTATAAAATAACACCAAGAATGAGACTTTCATAGGAAAACTCATTGAAAATTTATTGTATAATGTAAGGAATAATATTATCACTGTAGAAATTATGATAAACTCCCTAGAGCTGTTTCTTACAGCATGCCTTAATATAAGCAGATTGCAACTCAGTAAGTGAAGTTCTGTAGAATGGGTAGGCATTTATGTTGGCAGAAAATATGTCTAGATATAGATTCCCCTGATGGTGTTACTTAATACAGGTAGGGATTTTTAAGAAACCTGGGAAGATTAGATTCACCCTGTCTTCTCCTCACACTTATGTGAGTTTAGTTTACAGTTAGATCTTGATCATTTGGAGGTTATTAGCCAATATGGTATGAGGTATAGCTCAATCTTATCTTTTCCCCAAATCACTAATTTTTGCAGCATCATTTACTAAAATGTCCATTATTGCCTCAATTATTTGAGTTACTACCTTTTTCATATAGTAAAGTTACATATGTACTTGAAATTATTTCTGTAAATTAATTCTGATTTTTCTATGATAGACTTGATAAGCTATGGCAACCTATTTATGTGTTACCACCCTGTTCTAATTACAGAATTTTTGTATTATGCTTTTAGTGTCTTGTAGAAAAAGGCTACGCATGACTTAATTCAGATTCACTGAATGCACTAAGTAAAAAGATGGCTAAATTTCATTAAAATATGCAAGAAAACCTGTGGTTTTATATTGGCAAATATCACCATAAATGAAATCATAATAAAATCTATACTGGGAGAAATGATTATAAGATATATTGTAGATAAAGGGACAGTATGCCAGTATATAAGTACCTTAAAAATTGAGGGAAATGTATTTTGTTCATTACATTTTACATATAAGTGAAATCAAAGTGGAAACAGACTCATGAATACTGAAAACAGACTGACAGCTGTCAGAGAGGAGGGGTTTGGGGGTTGGGTTAGAAGGGTAAAAATGTTAAGCAAGGTAAAAAAAAAAGACTCAAGGACACACACAATGGCATGTTGAATGGTGATTACCAGAGAAAAGGGGAGTGGGAGAAAAGAGAATAGGTAAAAAAGAGTTAAATGGTGATGGAAGGAAACTTGACTAAGAGTATGTATTAATAAATACACAGTACAAGATACAGATGATGTACTATAGAATTGTATACCTAAAATATATAAATTTATTAACCAATGTCATCCCAATAAATTAAATTTTTAAAAAAACTGAGGAAGACAAATAAAATCTGTCAACAGAAAAGAACAGATGATTTAAAAGTATAAAGGGAAATGAAAAAAAACTAAGAAAATGGATGTACTCCATACTTCAATTAAATAACAGTGCCCTTAGGCAGTTTCTGATAGTCACTGAATATCAGAAAGATAAAGATACTCTTCTAAGTGAAAATTTGGAGAATGGCAGCTTTTTATGCATTGAAAGTAAGGGTAATTATAGGGTTTTTTTTTTTTACAAGATCATATGCTTTAATGCATAGACAATTTTTTGCCATGGAATTAGCAGTATATCCCAAATCAATAAATGCAAAAAATTCTTACCTTGTTCCTTTTTTTAAATTTAATTTTAAATTATTGTTAAAATACATACTCCCATCCCAATCCACCCAACCAGCCCTCCCCCCCTAGGTTTTAATATTTACTTTGTCAGGGCAGAGATGAGCAAGCAAGTATTAAAGATTTATAAGAAAGTGATCTACACTACTTTGAATAAATTTTTCCACATAGGATTTGAAGACCAATGAGCCTCGACTGAAGGACATCAACAAGGTGGCTGATGATCTTTTATTTGAAGAACTCCTAACACCAGAAGGAGCTCAAATACAGCAGGTAACTAAGGCTTCTTCCATTTTTCCTCACTACTAAGTTGAGCTTTGGGACTAATTATTTAACTTAAATATATTCAACTTCATCTTCTACAGATCAGCTAGAACATGCAGAATATAATGAAATTATGGAGCTGGCCACAGGAAAATTCAAAGACAATAGTCCAAATAGTTCAGTCATTTGAACTGATCTGAAGTCCTTAAATCACAACATATACTCACCTCTCCCCTATCACCATAGACACAGAAATTCAGTGCTCAAATACATAAATACAAAGAAAATGGATATGAAGGAGTCATGGTAGTGGAAGGGGTAAATCAAGAAAACCTACTGGAAGAGATAGGTCCTGATAAAATCTGATGGAAGAAGAAAAAAAATATGTAGGTCAGTAGAGATGAGGAAAAAGGTATTCTAGAGCTGATTCAAATTCATACCTATGGGACTTCCGCCAAGATGGAGGCATAGGTGAATGTGCCGTACCTTCTCACACAATCAAGTTTAGAGACAACTGAATATTAGCAATAGAAAACATAGCCAGAACACGAAAAATTGAACTTTTCAGAAGTCCGTTAACAACAAATTCTTCAGCCTGACCGGTAAGGGGAGAAACCGGTGGCTGGTGAAGCAGGGTTGCACAGGAGGACTCCATCAGACGGACTCAGGCCCACGGAATCCAGGCGCAGGGTTGGACCTAGTGAGCTACAGAGCGAGCGACCACAGGGGAGACAGCAGGGGGCCGGGGCTGCGTGTTGACTGTGGTAGCGCATTTGTGCGCTGGTGGACAGGCGAGGGAGTGGGCGGTTGGATTGGGGCTCGGCAGGTCCCCGCGGCAAGTGGCAGTGGAGGGCGCCGCCATTTCCCTGCTCTGACCCCACCTTCACATACAGCATCATAACCCAGCGACTCTGAGTGGCCCAGCCCAGGTGAGGTGCTGCTCCTCACCCAGCTGTGAAAAACAGCAGAGGGGGTCGCCATTTCCCTGCTCTGACCACGCCCCCACATACAGCATCACAACCCAGCGACCTGGGAGTCCAAGGCTCTGCTTCTCACACTTAAAGGGCATGAAAAGACCAAAAATGGCTCAAGAAGATCTCAAAGCCCCAGAGCCTATAGATCTAAGTGATGAAGAAATAGCAAAACTCTCAGATGCACAGTTTAAAACACTGGTCATCAGGATCCTCACAGAACTGGTTGATTATAGCCACAAATTAGGCAAATATATGAAGGTGAAACTAATTGAAATGAATGGAATTGCACAGGAAACCAATAGGGATGAAAAGGAAACTGGGACTCAAATCAATGGAGTGGACCAGAAGAAAGCAAATAATGGCCAAACAGAAAAGAGTGAAGAAGCAAGAATTCAAAGAAATGAGGAGAGTCTTAGGAACCTCCAGGACATCTTTAAACGCTCCAACATCCGGATTATAGGGGTACCAGAAGGGGGAAAGGCACAACCACCAGTGGAAAACTTATTTGAACAAATAATAAAGGAGAATTTCCCCAATCTGGCAAAGGAAATAGACTTCCAGGAAATCCAGGAAGCTCAGAGAGTCCCAAAGAAGTTGGACCCAAGAAGGAACACACCAAGGCACATCATCATTACATTAGCCAATATTAAAATGAAGGAGAGAATCCTAGAAGCAGCAAGAGATAAGGGGACAGTCACCTACAAAGGAGTCCCCATCAGACTGTCAGCGGATTTCTCAAAAGAGACCTTACAGGCAAGAAGGGGCTGGAAAGAAATATTCCAAGTCATGAAAACCAAAGACCTACAACCAAGATTGCTCTATCCAGCAAAACTTTCATTTAGAATGGAAGGACAGATAAGGTGCTTCTCAGATAAGATCAAATTCAAGGAGTTCATCATCGCCAAGCCCTTATTATATGAAATGTTAAAGGGACTTATCTAAGAAAAAGAAGTTAAAGAAACATGAACAGTGAAAGGACAACAAACTCACAGTTATTAACAACCATACCTAAAACGAAAGCAAACTAAAAGGACAGCTAGATCAGGAGTGGAAACATAGAAATGAAGATCTCAAGGAGGGTTAGCAACAGGGGAGTGGGAGGAGGAGATGGGGGGAGAAGGTACAGAAAATAAATAGCATAGACAGTAGATAGAAAATAGATGGGGGGGCAAGAATAGCATGGGAAATATAGAATCTAAAGGACTTGAGACACATGGTCATAAACTAAAGGGGGGGGTAATGGTGCGGATGGGGGTAGGGTGGAGGGGAATGAAAGGGGGAATAGAACAACTGTAACAGCATAATCAATAAAAAATTTAAAAAATTCATACCTATGGTTTAATAAACTAATGGATATTAATGAAATTTCTAGTTCAGCTCTTTGGGTTTTAATAAACTAGTGAGGATGAGTTCCCTGTTGCTTTTTGTGGTGGTTGACATGGAGCCAAAATGAAAAAAAATTGTTCATAAGGACAATTTACTTAACCTCTACAAAAAAGTAGGATCTAAGAGACTACTTTGTTTCATCAATTCAGAATACAAAAGGGCACTACATAGCTTCTAGAAAAAAAGTGGGATAGCTTCTAACTACAAATGCAATGCTTTCCACTAATTTTTCAGAGGATGTAATATAGTCTGTCACAGGAAACATCAATTGTCACTCCAGGGTTGATGTTTTCCCCCTTAAACATCAGACTGGGAAAGAATGTAAGCCCTTTTATAACTGCTCTCTAGAGTAAATGAGGCCTGAACTCAAGCTATCTAAAAAATACATGTCCCTATGCAATTTGTGAAGTGGATATCATGAAATCAACCATAATTTAAGGTCTTCAGGAACCGGTAAGCTTCAGGAACCACTAAGCTATCTGAGTCACCTCCTTACCTGAAGTATAATTTGTCTGACTCTTTTAGGAGTTGAACACCCGCTGGGGATCCTTGCAGAGGCTTGCAGAGGAACAGCGCCAACTGCTGGGCAGTGCCCATGCTGTCCAAATGTTTCACAGGTGAGAATTTTAACCCTAAAAAGCTGTGCTCTATAACCTGCTCAAAACCTTCCAAGTCTATTATAGTAGAGCCATAGCTATTAGTATAACCTTTCTTCCTTAAATAGAGATAATAGAAGGACAGGTGTTTCAGTAGTATATTCCTCACTTCAAATTTCTAGTGCCTAGGCTTGGTCCTTGGTACATAATAGCAGTCCATATATGTTGTCATGACAGTGGATAAAACAAAATAGAAATGAGAGGTTTAAGTAACTATATTTCTGAACTAGATGTATATAGTAGAGAATAACAGATATGATAGTAATTTTCATAGTCATAGTCAGTGTTTCAACAATTTATTTGTGATTTCTAACTCTGTTGCTATACCAAGGAACACATACATAAGTAAGTGAACAAATAAAGAAAAAATTAGGAATCCAAACATCTTCACTATGTAAAAATGTAATTTTGAATATCCAGATAAAGCAAAAGTGAATTCCAGATTATTATGATTGTTTAGAATGATTTAAGATGGAATACTGTAAAATATAATAGCTAAACATGTAGCTCAGCAGTCAGGCCACCTAGTTCAAACTTAGGCTCTGTCATTTAGCAGTAGTATAGCTTAAAAAATTATACTTAGTATTTTTAAAGCTCAGTTTTCTCATAAATAGAGTAAGAATGCCCCAAGTAGTTGTAATAATAACTATGCCCTGAGTAGTTGCCGTGAAGATTAAATGAGCATAAGCTCTAGCACATTAAAAAGGATGATGGGTGCTGGCTGGTGTAGCTCAGTGGACTGAGCATGGGCTGAGAAACAAATGGTTACTTGTTCAATTCCCAGTTAAGGCACATGCTTGGATTGCAGGCCAGGTTCCCAGAGGGAGTCATGTGAGAGGCAACCACAGATTGATGTTTCCCTCTCTGTCTTTCTCCCTCCCTCCCCCTCTCTCTAAAAATAAATAAATACAATCTTTAAAATAAATTAATAAAAAAGATGATGGTGGTGATGATGATGATGTGGTGGCAGTGATTACTTCATTGTGAATCCCGGTAGTCTGCCTCTGGTGCACATTCTTATTACTAAAATCTTTACTTTCATTTACTAGGGAAGCAGATGACATGAAGGAGCAGATTGAGAAGAAGTGCCAGACCCTCAGTGCTGCTGATCCTGGCTCAGACCTGTTCAGTGTTCAGGCCCTTCAACGACAGCATGAGGGATTTGAGAGAGACCTTATACCCCTGGGAGAAAAGGTAAGACACAAGCTTCCAAATTTTTCTAACATTTTTCTCTTCATGTTTATTCCTATCAATACCCTATTTTGTGGTTTTGTTTTCCAGTCCTTATACTTGCATTTGTCTTTTTAATACTCAATACTTTTTCTTGTATCCTAGCTATAAAACAACTCCACTAAATGAACATGCCCCAGGTCTATTAGCATAAAAGGAAAATGTGTGGAAAATGAACCCCTGTCCAAGTGCCTATTTAATGGGTTACAAGTGAGCAGAACTTACAGAAGTTAGTTGCAGGGCAGCAGCCTAAGATCAGTAAGAAACAGTCAGAATCAAGGTGGCCAGGCCTATGCCAGAACATGGTTCACAATTTTCTTCAAAAGTAATTGAATGAGCTTAATCCTACTCCAACTGAAAAGTGAACTCTGTAGCTTGCCAGATAAACTCTGGCATAAATCAGAGTCATCATACAGCATGACATTAACATGTAGAACAAAAGGAAGCACAGAAATTCCTATAGTGGAAAGATATTTACAATAAAAATCAGGGTCATTGGGTTCTCTAATGACGCTGCCACTAACCAGTATTTACTTAGGCACTCTCCCGAACAGCCTTCTTTATCTTAAAAAGAATAGTCATGTCAGTGTTGACTACTTTACGGGTTTATCATGTGTATCAATAGAGTTATCATTTTAGTTAAGAAAGTAGCTAGATGTCCTTGTACCTCACTGATGTCTGAGGAATGGGTACCCTCAGGACTCAAGATTTTTCTTATTCTGGAATCTAGGTATGACTCTAGAGTGACGATCAGATCTCTTACATCTCCCCAGGTGACTATATTGGGAGAGACAGCAGAGCGACTGAGTGAGGCCCACCCAGATGCCACTGATGACCTGCACAGGCAGCAAGTGGAGCTGAATGAAGCCTGGAACAGCCTGCAGGAACATACAAAGGATCGTAGAGAGAGTCTAAATGAGGCCCAGAAATTCTACTTGTTCCTCAGCAAGGTCAGGTAAATCTCAAAAGGCTAAGAAACATGGGACAGCCTTCTAGGAGCAGTCTGGGTACAGGTGCTCTTCACTGTTGGGTTTGGAGGGTACCTCAATGCCAGGTAGTACCTCTGGTAAGAAAAAATGTCAAGTTCAGTACTTTAAGCCACAAAATATTGAAGTTTGAAGGAGTGTGAGGCCATATATGAAAATTGGAGAAACTTCAATAGAATGTATAGTATACATATATTGGGTGCTATGTCAGGAGCTGTAAGATATGGGTATTTTCATTATACTGGAAAGGTCGAGAAAAATACTGATAACCTTGGTAGAATGTAATGCAGCCCAAAAAACTCATCTTAAAAGACAAATGAAACTATATAAACAAAGGCACAAAGATAAGAAGGGGGCATCATATTCATGAAATGAGCAGGGATAGTTAGAGCATGGATTTTGTATCTCAGAGAGGTAAAGAGCAGTGGCAAGAAATAAACTGAGAAATGTTCAGATCAAATTACAGATAGTTGTAATTGCCTTGCTGAAGAGTCCACACATTATTACAATGTAGCAAATATATACTTTGTTTGGGAACAATTCCCACATTCTTTCCAATCATATCAGTCTGCCGGAAGACATACTTAGATGAGTACCCAAGAAGTAGTGGCTCACAATGTAATACTGTAGAATAAAAAAATGGGGAGAACTTTGGGCAAATGAATGTAGTTGCTTTTGACAACACTCACCTCAATTCAGCACCTCAGGAGAGCTATATATTTTTTAAATTTATTTAATTATTCAAGTACAGTTTTCTCTCTTTTACTCCCATCCCAGCCCACACCCACAGTGCTCCCCACCTCTCTCCCATTCCCCCCCCCCCGCCTAAGTTTTTGTCCATGTGTCCTTTATACTAGTTCCTGTGAAGCCTTCCCCTTTTCCCCTGAAATTCTCCCCCTCTCCCCTTTGGTCCCTGTCAGCCTGTTCTGTATTTCAGTGTCTTTGGTCATATTTTCCTTGTTTGTTTGTTTGTTTGTTTTGTTGTTCAGGTTCCTGTTAAAGGTGAGATCATATGGCATTTGTCTTTCACTGCCTGGCTTATTTCACTCAGTGTAATGCTTTCCAGTTCAATCCATGCTGTTGCAAAGGGGAGGAGCTCCTTTCTTTCTGCTGCATAGAATTCCATTAGTATATGCACCATAGTTTTTTGATCCATTCAGTTACAGATGGGCATCTAGGTTGCTTCCACCTTTTGGCTGTTGTAAATTGTGCTGCTGTGAACATTGGGGTGCATAATTTCTTTTGGATTGACTTATCAGGGTTCTTAGGATATACTGCTAACAGTAGAATTGCTGGGTCAAAAGGCATATTCATTTTTTAGTTTTCTTAGGAAATTCCATACTGTTTCCATAGTGGTTATACCAGTCTGGAATCGCACCAATAGTGAAGTAGGGTCCCCTTTTCCCCACAACCTCTCCAACATTTATTGTTTGTTGCTTTGTTTATGATGGCCATTCAGACCAGTGTAAAGTGGTATCTCATTGTGGTTTTAATTTGTATCTCTTTGATAGCTAGTGATATTGAGCATTTTTTTTATGTGTCTCTGGATGTCCTCCTTGGAAAAATGTCTGTTCAAGTCTTTTTCCCATTTTTTTAATTGGGTTTCTTGTCTTCTTAGAGTGGAGTCATGTAAATTTTTTGTATATTTTGGAGATTAAACCTTTGTCTGAGGTATCATTGGCAAATATATTTTCCCAAACAGTTGGTTCTCTTTTTATCATAATACTGTTTTCTTTAGCCATGCAGAAGCTTTTAATTTTGATAAGATCCCATTTGTTTATTCTTCCCTTTATGTCCCTTGCTCTAAGGGACATGTAAATAAAAAAGCTGCTGTGTGAAATATCTGAGATTTCCCTGCCAATATTCTCCTCCAGGATTTTAATGATGTAACAGCTTATATTTAAGCCTTTTATCCACCTTGAATTTATTTTGGTGTATGGTGTAAGTTGGTGCTCAAGTTCCATTTTTTTTTTTTTTGCACATAGCTGTCCAGTTCTCCCAATGCCATTTGTTGAAGAGGCTATTTTTACTCCATTTTATATTACTGCCCCCTTTATAAAAAATAATTGACTGTAGAGAGTTGGGTTTACTTCTGGGCTGTCTGTTCTGTTCCATTGGTCTATGTGCCTGTTTTTATGCCAGTACCAGGCTGTTTTGATTACAGTGGCCTTGTAATATAGTTAGGTATTGGGTATTGTGATCCCTCCTACTTTGTTCTTCTTTCTCAAAATTGTAGCTGCTATTCAGGGTTATTTATGGTTCCATACAAATTTTTGAAGTATTTGTTCTATGTCTGTGAAATATGCCATTGGTACTTTAATAGGTATTGCAATGAATCTGTAAATTTCTTTGGGTAATATGGACATTTTGATGATGTTAATTTTTCCAATCTATGAACAAGGTATATATTTCCATTTGTTTATGTCTTCCATGATTTCTTTCTTCAATGTTCGGTAGTTTGCTGTATATAGGTCTTTTCCCTCCTTGGTTAGGTTTATTCCCAGATATTTTATTTTTCTTTTTGCTATATTGAATGACATTTTTTTCTTGATTTCAGCTTCTGCTGTTTCATTGTTAGTATACAAAAATGCCTTTGATTTCTAGATATTGACTTTGTATCCTGCTGTTTGCAAAATTTATTTATTACATCAAGTGTCTTTGGGGTACAGTATATAGAATTTTCTTTGTACACTGCCATGTCATCTGCAAACAGTGACAGTTTTGCTTCCTTCTTTCCTATTTGGATGCCATTTATTTCCTTTTCTTCTCTGAATGCCGTGCCTAAAACTTCCAGTACTATATTGACTAGAAGTGGTGAAGGTGGACAACCTTGTCTTGTTCCTGATCTTAGTGGAAAGGATTGTAGTTTTTGCCCATTGAGTATGATGTTGGCTGTCAGTCTCTCATATATGGCTTTTATTATATTGAGCAATGCTCCCTGTATTCCCACTTTGCTGAGTGTTTTTTATCATAAATGGGTGTTGTACTTATCAAAACCTTTTTCCACCTCTATTGATATGATCAGGTGGTTTTTGTCTTTGCTTTTGTTTATGTGATGTAGTACATTTACTGATTTGCGAATATTGAACCATCCTTGCATCCCTGGGATGAATCCTGCTTGGTCGTGGTGTTTGATCTTTTTAATGTATTGTTGGATGCAATTTGCCAATGTTTTGTTGAGGATTTTAGTGTCTATGCTCATCAGGGATTTTGGCCTGAAGTTTTCTTTGTTTGTTGTGTCTTTATCTGGTTTTGGAATTAGCATGATGCTGGCTTCATAAAAAGAGTTTGGGTGTCTCTTGTCTTCTTGGATTTTTTTTAATAGTCTGTGAAGGATAAGAGTTAGCTCTTCCTTAAATGCTTTGTAGAATTCTCCTGTGAAACCATCTGATCCAGGGCATTTGTGTGACTGGAGTTTTTTTTGTTACTGCTTCAATTTCATCTGCTCTTATTGGTCTGTTCAGACTTTCTGCTTCTTCTTCATTGAATTTTGGAAGATTATATTTTTCTAGAAACTCATCCATTTCACCTAGATTTTCAAATTTCTTGGCATACAGTTCTTCATAGTAATTTCTTACAATTCCTTCTATTTCTCTGGGGTCAGTGTAATCTCTCTTCTTTCATTTCTGATTGTGTTTATTTGGGTTCTCTCTATTCTTTTCTTGATGAATGTACTTAATGGCTTTTGAACTTTGTTTATTTTTTCAAAGAAGCAGCTCCTGGATTCATTGATTTTTAGAATTGTGCTTTTAGTCTCTATGTCATTTAATTCTTCTCTGATCTTGGTAATTTCCTTCCTTCTACTTTCTCTGAGCTGTCTTTGTTGTTCTTCCTCAAGTTCTTGTAGGCGTAGGGTTAGGTTGTTTGTTTGAAATCTTTCTATCTTCTTTAGGTAGGCCTGTATTGCTATGAACTTCCCTCTCAGGACTGCCTTGGCTGTGTCCCATAAGTTTTGGGTTGTTATGAGTTCATTTTCATTTGTTTCTAGAAACTTTTTGATTTTTTCCCTAATTTCATTGTTGACCCATTGGTTGTTTAATAGCATGCCATTCATGTGATTTTGGGTGTTTGGGTTTTTTCCTTTGGGGTTGGTTTCCAATTTTGTTTCTCTTGGTCAGAGAAGATGCTTGGTATGATTTCAAATTTCTTAAATTAGTTGAGGCTTGTTTTGTGTCCTGTCTTGTGGTCTATCTTTGAAAATGTTCCATGTGCATTTGAGAAGAATGTGTATTTAGCTTCTTTGGGATGAAGTGCTCTATATAATCAGTTAAGTGCATTTCATCTAGGGCATTGTCTAATGCCACAATATCTTTGTTGATATTTTGTTTGGAAGATTTGTTCACTTTTGACAATGGGGTGTTAAAATCTCGACCTATAATTGTGTTGCTGTCAATATCTTTCTTGAAGTCCTATAAAATTTTCTTTATATATTTGGGTGCTCTTATGTTGGGTGTATATATATTTATAATGTTAATGTCTTCTAGGTGGATTCTTCCCTTGAGTATTATGAAGTGACCTTCTGGGTCTCTCTCGATGGCCCTTTTTTCGAAGTCTATTTTGTCTGATATGAGAATTGCTACCCCCCTTTTTTATTCTTGTCAATTTGCTTAGAAAATTTGTTTCCAGCCCTTCAATTTTAGTCTGTGATGGTTCTTTGTTCTGAGTTGGGTCTCTTGTAAGCAGCATAAGTGTGGGTCGTGTTTTCTTATCCATTTAGCTATTCTCTGTCTTTCGATTGGAGCATTTAATCCATTTATGTTTAAGGTTATATTGACAGGTACTTATTCATTGCCATTTTTGTCCCTGTATTTCTCTCTGTCCCTGTCTTTTCCATCCTTTCCTTAAAGCAGTTTTTCTAGCATCTCTTGCAGAGATGATTTTCTAGGAGTTGTATTCTTTTTTATTTTTTTGAGATTTTATTTATTTATCTTTAGAGGGGAAGGGAAGGAGAGAGGGAGAGAAACATCAATGTATGGTTGCCTTTGGTGTGTCCCCTGCTGGGAAATGGCCTGCAGGGAATCAGCCTGCAACCCAGGCATGTGCCCTGACTGGGAATAGAATGGCGATTGTCTGGTTCACAGTCCCGTGCTCGATCCATTGAGCTACACCAGCCAGAGCGGTGTTGTATTCTTTTACACTTCTTTTGTCTTGGAAGCTCTTTATTTGCTCTTCTATCTTGATTGAGAGCCTTACTGGGTAAAGTATCATTGGTTGTAGACCCCTGGTTCTCATTACTTGGAATATTTCTTGCCATTCTCTTCTTGCTTGGAGTGTTTCCATTGAGAAGTCAGTAGCTAACCTTATTGGGGCTTCCTTGTATGTCACTTCCTTTTTCTCCCCTGCTGCCTTTAAGATTCTCTCTTTGTCTTGGAATTTTGCCATTCTAGTTGATGATGTGTCTTGAAGTAGGCCTCCTTGGGTTCCTCTTGATTGGCACTCCCTGTGATTCCTGTATTTGTGTGATTTTTTTTCTCTCATCAAATTAGGGAAGTTTTCAATCATTACTTTTTCAAATAGGTTTTCTATCCCTTATTCTTTTTCTTCTCCTTGTATTTCTATTACTTGGATATTATTATGTTTTATATTATCTTTAATTTCTCTTAATCCCTCTTTATTCTTTCTGAGCCTCTTTTCTGTTTCTTGCTCTTTCTGCGAGTTTTTTTCTACTTTATCCTCCAACTCACTGTTCTGATCTTCTGCTTCATTGATCCTGTTTTTGATTCCTTCTACTGTGTTTTTCAGTTCAAAAATTGTATTCTTCATTTCCCCTTGGCCTTTGCTGATAGTTTCTATTTTCTTTTTCATGTTGATATAGTTTGAAGTGAGTTCATTGTAGCTCCCCTATAGTTTCTGGTAGCTCATTATAGGCTCTTTGAATTTCCTAGTAACCAGTGCTTTGAATTCAATATCTGATAGTTGACTTGCCTCTATTTCATCTAACATTTCTTCTGAGGCTTCCTTCTTATATTTCATTTTGGGATTGTTTCTTTGTCTTCCCATTGTTTGTGAGACTCTTCTTGTTAGCTTCAGCTTTTTAAATTGATCTGTTTTGACTCCCTGGGTATATGGTGTGAACTTCTGTGGTAGAATACCTGTGAAATTTAGTTGTGCAGTCTTGTTCAGGTATCTTTATGTTCTCCACTTTCACCTACTCCTTTTTGTGTGTGTGTGATCAGTTGGAGGGAGAGGCAAAATGGTTTATGACAGGAGATGAGTATTTTATGATATTTACAGTCACAGCCAGTAGAGAAGAGATAAAAGTTCTTTAGTTGTATATAGTGTTAACCATAATCTTCAACCCAACTTGTCACTTTTAGGAAAGGATGGACAAAACATAAATCTCTTGTTGGGGATGGAAGTCTTGTGAATTGAATATAGAAAACAGTGAGGTTGGGGGCAGTCCGGTTTTGAGGTAAAGTGAGAGTAAAGAATAGTAAATAGGTTTAGCATGCGAGCAAATGGAGCTAATCACTCCAGTAATAGATTTCAAGAACCTGTAAAGTGGGCTAAGATCCAGGAGATGTGTTGTGAAATGTTTACAGTTGTATAGAACAGCTATTATTTACAATAATATTAGAGCAACACTCATATGACAGACTCTATGTAATCTGTCTGAATAGGGGGTATAGAACTTTGGGTAGTGTGCTAAAGGAAAACAAGTTGTATGAAGTATAGAAAATTAGCAATACACTGTGGAGGAGACAACAGGGGTAAGAAGCCCATACAGAAAGAGGAGGAATACAAAGATATTATTAAAATATAAAAGAAGTTTTTTTTAAATAATGAAAAAATAATACAAATATGCATTATGAAGTGAGTTCTTTTGAATAATGAAAAAAATACAGATATGCAGCAACTTTTGGCTTCTCTGCTATAGCAAAGTAAAATTTGTCTTTCTGTCTCTACTGTTGGGATGCCCCTCTTTGGGTCCCACTTTTGTCTTTTTGCAGTTCTCCATTGTTTGTGTCTTTTGTGGGTAAAAGAAAACAAAGCAATAAACAAAAAAACGAGGAAAAAATGATAAGTTTGGAAAAAAAGGAAGAAGGACTAAAATAGGAAAAAAGAAAGGAGAGAAACAAAGTATTGAAAGACAAAACAATAATAAAATTGAAAAAATAAGATTACTAGAAAAAAGTTACTAAAGGAAAAAAAAATCCCTTGTTGGTGTCAAGCTGTCCAAACCGGTTTTTCTGGTTGCAGCAGGCTTTAGGTTGATTGGTGTATTTTTTCTGAGAGTGCTCTCCTAAGAGCTAGCCTTTCTTCAGTGTTCCATGAAGGGGATCTAGGTTCTTTTCAGAGCACCTTCTCCAGGGGTCTTTGCTGTGGGCTGGGGTGCAGGCATGCATGCACCAGCCAGGCTGCCGAATTGGGGTGTGGGTGCCCCTGCGCCCGCCAGGCTGCCTGGGTCCCGCAGAATCTGGCATGGTTTTTCCCAGTTCTGTGGCAGAATTCAAGTGCTTCTGCCCCTCCTCTGGATCGCTGCCAGGCTCAGTGGGAAGCAAGCCAAGCTGCTGTCACAGGAGAACACCTCAGTCCACTTTCCAAAAAAATTCTCCCAAAAGCCTGCCTCTCAGCCCAGCCCAATCCCCAGCCAGACTGGTGATGACAATGTGCCTCTCAATTCTTCCAGGATGGTGACCACAGAGTCTGCAGTTGAACATGGCCCTTTGTCCTTGTTACCCTCTCTGTAAACTCAAGAAGACAGGTCTCTGCCTGGTGTTGACCAGCCTCGCTTAGACAGGGAGGGAGGAAGCTGATGATTCAGCTCTCTCCCAAGGACCCTGCAGCAGGCTCAAGGCTCCCAAAGAGTCTTCTGTAGACCCACCGGGTGCTGGGCTCCTGAAGAGTCCATGGCAGACGCCCCTGGTGCTGGTCACACACTGATGCCTCTTGACCCCAACCAGGGCGGGTGCACCAAGGCCACTAGGCGCTAGCCAAGGGTGTGGGCCACCGCCCTCACTGCCCTTATCTTTACTTAGGTCCCCGAGACCCCACTGACCTGCAGCTGTCTGGTCCTTCAACGTCCATCACAATCTCTGGTCTCTTATTTTCATAAATGCTGAAGAACTGTTGGTTGATTGCACTGTTCCTCGGTAGATCTGCCAGGATTTTCTCCCATGTGTACAGGAAATTGAATCTGCTCCTTCCTACTCCATCGCCAACTTTGTCCCCATTCCAAGCTATAGTTTTTATACAGTAAAAATAAATAGCTACCATACTCATTATTCCAAATATTTTTTTTGCTCATGGATGATGATTAATGAAAGACAAATGGATGATAGAAAGATGGGAAGATGATAGATAGATGATAGATGATAGATAGATATATAGATAGATAGATGATAGATAGATGATAGATAGACTGATTTTACCTAGATTTCAGATTCCAAATCAAATGTTACCAATTTTTCATTTATGAAATCTTATGAAATCTTACTATTCAGTGTTGTTGGTAGTAACATTCTCAGCCTCAGAGCAAGTCTATATAATACTGTATTTTCTATCTTTATGATACTTTTGCTTTACATGCTGTTTAGGTAAGCTCCTAAATGTACAAATGCATCTTTTTTTAAAATAATATTTGGTACTTAATAAGCACCACAAAATTTTAATTATTTGAATAAATAAATAAATTTACACAATGGAATAATATTTCACACTAGACATGCCTTCCTTGAGATATCATAATAACATAGATTTGAAACCTGAGAATCTACTTTAAAGGAACAAGAATCATAAGAAATAATGGAATATATACTGGTCCTGAACTCCAGTGTCTGGATTCCAATCTAGATGTCTGCTGTTAGTTACATCAATGAGAAAAATGACTTGTTATTCTCAAAACTGACTTCCTCATCTCCAAAATGAAAACAAAATAATCCCCTGAATTCTATAAAAGATAATTGCAGGGTTTGAAAGGAGATGATATATGTAAAGAGACTTTCAATGCAAGGGATTATAAGTCATGTAGTGAAAAGTATAAGCCTAACATTTGTGAATCATAGAAAGCCAGATTAAAAAATATTACCTGGAAACATCTTTTTAGAGAAGAAAAAGCTCAAAGATAGATACTTCTGTAACAAGTTGCAAGGTTTTCTTATAAATCTCCATTTGTTTATTTCTTTAGAGACTTACAGAATTGGATCAGTAGCATTGATGGCATGGTATCATCACATGAGATGGCTGAGGACTTAACTGGTACTGAGATCTTGATGGAGCGACACCAGGTAGGGATACAAAAGCCATAGCCACTGGTCACATAACTTTGGTGAAATGTCATTGTCCTCACCAGTCTCTTCCCTTTTCTCCCATAGGAACATCATGCTGACATGGAGGCTGAGGCTCCTACCTTCCAGGCCTTAGAAGATTTTGGTGTAGAACTTATAGGTAGTGGACACCACAATAGCTCCAAAATTGAAGAAAAGCTTCAAACTGTCAGACTGCAGAGAGATTATTTAGAGAAAGCTTGGAATCAACGCAAGATGATGTTAGATCAGTGTCTGGAGTTTCAGGTACAGCAAATCTACAGTCATTGAGCAGGATTATTCTGGTTCCTCTATGCAAATTTACATGGTTAGTACAGGTATTAGTTTAATTTCATTGGTCTTCCCATGCTATAAACACAAAGGCAACACTTGATTATTTGACATTGTATTCTCTGCTTTATGGACTAATCATAGTCATATTCATTGTTTTTATCTTTGTTAAAAGAGCCAAAGAGGATGAGGGTCATTTCTTGCCATACATTGGGGTGATTATAATTTATGTATTAATTCAGGTGTTTTTTTACTTTTGATTTTTATTGTTGTTCAAGTATAATTTTCTGTCTTTTCCGCCAATCCCCCCACCTCATCTATCCCCAACTCCCTCTCCTATTTCCACACCCGCTTGTTATTGTCCATATGTCCTTTATAGTGGTTCCGGAAAACCCTTCACCCTTTTCCCTGCATTATTCCATCCCTCTCCCTTCTGGTTACTGTCAGCCTGTCCTCAATTTCAATGTCTTTTGGTATACTTTGCTTGATTGTTTGTTTTGTTGATTAGGTTCCAGTAAAAGGTGAGATCATATCGTATTTGTCTTTCACTGCCTGTCTTATTTCACTTAGCATAAAGCTCTCCAGTTCCATTCATGCTGTGGCAAAGGGTAGGAGCTCCTTCTTTATTTCTGCTGTATAAAATTCTATTGTGTAAATGTACCAGAGTTTTTTGATCCATTCATTTACTGATGGGCACTTAGGTTGCTTCCAGCACTTGCCTATTGTAAATTGTGCTGCTATGAACATTGGAGTGCATATATTCTTTTGGATTGGTGTTTCAGAATTCTCAGGATATAATCCAGCAGTGGAATTGCTGGGTCAAAAGGCAGTTTCATTTTTAGTTTTCTGAAAATATTCCATACTGTTTTCCACAGTGGTCACACCAATCTGCATTCCCACCAAGAGTGCACTAGAGTTTCCTTTTCTCCACATCCTCTCCAACACTTGTTGTTTATTGATTTGTTTATGATGGCCATTCTGACTGGTTTGAAGTAGTATCTCATTGAGGTTTTAATTTGCAACTCTCAATGGCTAGTGATATTGAGCATCTTTTCATATGTCTCTGGACCCTCTGTATGTCCTCCTTGGAGAAATGACTGTTGAAGTCCTTTGCCCATTTTTTAATTGGTTTGCTTGTTTTCTTAGAGTGGAGTCATGTGAGTTCTTTATATATTTTGGAGATCAAACCCTTCTCTGATGCATCATTGGTGAAAATGTTTTTCCATGCAGTTGGTTCTGTTTTCATTTTGATGCTATTTTCTTTAGCTGTGAAGAAGAGTTTTATTTTGATGAGATCCCATTTGTTTTTTCTTTCCTTTTTGTTCCTTGCTATAAGGAACATATCAGTGAAAACATTGCCACATGGAATGTCTGAGATGTTCCTGCCTATGTTCTCCTGAAGGACTATTGTGGTCATGAGTTATATGTAAGTCTTTTATCTATCTTGAATTTATTTTTGTGTATAGTGTAAGTTGGTGAACAGTTGCATTTTTCTTTTTTGCATGTAGCTGTTCGGCTCTCCCAACACCATTTGTTAAAGATACTATTTTTCCCTAATTTTATGCTGCTGCCCTTTTTGTCAAATATTCATTGACCACAAAGACTTGGGTTTATTTCTGGGCTCTCTATTCTGTTCCATTGGTCCATGTGTCTGTTCTTATGCCATTACCACAATGTTTTGAACAGCAGCCTTGTAATTCAGTTTAATATTAGGTATTGTGATCTCTCCTACTTTGCTCTTTTTTCTTAAAATTGCTGCAACTATTCAAGATCATTTATGGTTCCATATAATTTTTGAAGTGTTTGTTCTATATCTGTAAAATATGCCATCAGTACTTTAATAAGTATTGCATTGAACCTATAAATTGCTTTGGGTAGTATGGACATTTTGATGATGTTAATTCTTCCAATCCATGAACACAGTATATGTTTCCATTTGTTTATGTCTTCCATGATTTCTTTCTTCAATGTTGTGTAGTTTTCTGTATATAGGTCTTTTCCCTCCTTGGTTAGGTTTATTCCTAGGTATTTTATTTTTCTTGTTGCTATATCAAATGACATTTGTTTTCTGATTTCTAGTTCTGATGTTTCATTGTTTCTATACAAAATGGCTTTGATTTCTGGTTATTAACTTTATATCCCACAGTTTTGCCAAATTCATTTATTAGGTCAAGCAGTTTTTTGGTGGAGCCCATAGGATTCTCTATGTATACTATCATGTCACCAGCAAACAATGACAGCTTTGTTTCCTCTTTTCTAATTTCAATGCCTTTTATTTCCTTTTCTTGTCTGATTACTGTGGCTAGGACTTCCAGGACTATGTTGAATAGAAGTAATAAAGTGGACAGCCTTGTCTTGTTCCTGATCTTAGTGGGAAAGTTTTTCCTTTTTGCTTTTTGAGTATGATGTTGGCTATAGGTCTTCCTATATGGCCTCTATTATGTTGAGGAATGTTCCCTCTATTCCCACATTGCTGACTGTTTTTATACATGGTGCTGTACCTTGTCAAATGCGTTTTCTGCCTCTATTGATATGGTCATGCGATTTTTGTCTTTGCTTTTGTTTATGTAATGTATTATGGTTATTGATTTGTGAATATTGTACCACCCTTGCATATTTGGGATGAATCCATTGCTGGATGTGGTTTGCCAATATTTTGTTGAGGACTTTAATGTCTATGTTCATCAGCAATATTGGCATGAAATTTTCTTTGTTTTTATATCTTTGTCTGGTTTTTGGATTAGAATGATTCTTGCTTCATAAAAAGAATTTGGGAGTCTTCCATCTTGAATTTTTTGGAATAATCTGAAGGATCGGGGTTAACTATTCCTTAAATGCTTTGTAAAATTCTCCCGTTAAACCATCTGGTCCAGGGCTTTTGTGTGTTGGAAGCTTTTTGATAACTGCTTCATTTCATCAACTATTATTGGTCTGTCAGTTTTTCTGCTTCTTCATATATTCTTTGGAAGAATATATGTTTCTAGAAAAATTTTTATTTCAGCTAGATTTTCAAATTTCTTAGCATATAGTTCTTCATAGTAATTTCTTACAATCCTTTGTATGTCTGTGGTATCAGTTCTACTTTCTCCTCTTTCATTTGTGATTGTGTTTGTTTGGATCCTCTCTCTTTTTTCTTGTTGACCCTGCTTAAAGGCTTGTTGATTTTTTTCAAAGAACCATCTCCTGGATTTATCGACCCTTAGAATTATGCTTTTAGTCACTGTTTTTTAATTCTGCTCTGATCTTGTTTCTTTCCTTCCTTCTACTTGCTCTGGGCTGTCTTTGTTGTTGTTCCTTGAGTTCTTTTTGGTGTAGTGTTAGGTTGTTTATTTGAAATGTATCTATCTTTTTTAGGTAGGCCTGTACCACTTTGAACTCCCCTCTCAGGGCTGCCTTTGCTGTGTCCAGTAAGTTTTGGATTGTTGTGAGTTCATTTTTATTTGTTTCCAAAAACTTTTTGATTTCTTCCTTGATCTCATTCTTGACCTGTTCACTGTTTAATAGCATGGTATTCAATCTCCATGAGTTTGAGTGGTTTTTAGTTATTTTCATGAGGTTAGTTTCTAATTGCAGTTCCTTGTGGTCAGAGAAAATATCTAATAGGATTTCAATATTCTTGAATTTGTTGAGGCTCGTTTTGTGTCCTGTCATGTGGTCTATCTTTGACAATGTTCCATGTGCATTTGAAAAGAATATTTATTTTGCTTCTTTGGGATGAAAAGCTCTCTCTCTATATATCACTTAAGTACATTTCATCTAGGGCATTGTTCAACGCCACAATATCTTTGCTGTTATTTTGTTAGAAGAAATATCGATTTCTGACAGTGGAGTATTAAAATCCCCTACTATAATTGTGTTGCTATCTTTCTTAAAGTCCTCCAAGTTCTTTCTTATATATTTGGGTGTTAATATGTTGGGGGCATATATTTTTATAATGTTTATGTGTTCTTGATGTATTTTTCCCTTGAGTATTATGAAGTTTCCTTCTGGGTCTCTCTTTATGGCCCTTGTTTTGAAGCCTGTTTTTTCTGATATGAGTATTGCTACCCAGGCTTTTCTTTCCTCTTCATTTGCTTGGAGTAGTTGTTTCCAGCCCTTCACTTTCAGTCTGTATAGGTCTTTCGTTCTGAGGTGGGTCTGTTGTAGCCAGCATATGTGTGATCCTGATATCTTATACATTCAGCTATTTGATGTCTTTTGGTTGGAGAAATTAATCCATTTATATTTAAAGTTATTATTGATAGGTAGTTATTCATTGCCATTGTTTTATACTTGTGTTCTTTGTCACTCTTTTTCTTCCTTTTCTTAAAGCAGACCATTTAGCATCTCCTGCAGAGCTGATTTGGTGGAGGCATATTTTTTTAGACTTTTTTTGTCTGGGAATATTCTTATTTGGCCTTTCATTTTAATTGAGAGCCTTGCTGGATAAAGTAGGGTTGATTGCAGGCCTCTGGTTTTCATTACTTGAAATCTTTCTTGCCATTCTCTTCTAGCTTGGAGTGTGAGAAGTCAGCTTCTAGCTTTATCTGGGCTCCCTTGTATGTTATTTTTTTTTTCCTTTGCTGCCTTTAAGATTTCTGCTAGTGTTGAAATTTTGACATTTTAATTATGATGTGTCTTGAAGTGGGCCTCTTTGGCTTGTTCCTGACTGGGATTCTCTGTGTTACCTGGATTTTTTTCTCCTCTCATTAGGGAAGTTTTCCATCATTACTTTTTCAAACATTTTTTAATCCCTTGCCCTTCTTTTTCTCCTTCTGGTATCTCTATTATATGTATATTATGAATTCTCATGTTTTATTGCAGCTTCCTTCTCACCTGTTTGTTCTTTCTGAGTCTCTCTTCCTTTTCTTGCTCCTTCTGTTTTTTTCCTACCTTGTCCTACAGATCACTGATTCAATACTCTATTCCATCTAGCATGCTTGTAATTCTTTCTAGTATGTTTTTTACTTCTGAGATTTTATTGTTCAGTTCTTCCTGGGTTTTGTTTATAGTTTCTATTTTCTGTTTCATACTGTTGTAGTTCTTACTCAGTTCCCTGTAGTTGTCTGTGAGCTCCTTGGGCAGCTCTATAACCATTATTTTGAATTCCATATCTGATAGTTTGCTTACCTCCATTCCATTTAGGTCTTTTAGTGAGGAGTCTTCCACTCTTTTTGATTGTATGTCCCTTTTTTGTCTCCCCATTTTAGGTGTGTGTTTTTATTTGTTTCTGCACTTCCTGATGTTTTGCTTTGATTACTGTCTTCATAGGGTGAAATTCTATGGTAGGAATTATATGGGGTTCATTGGTGTGGTCTCTTTGACCTCCTTGTCTGTGATCTTCTTTGATCTGTGGATATTCTGGTTTGCCCTTTCTTCTGTTTGAGTGGGCTCTTTAGGTTTTTGGCTTTTAGTGGTTCTTTTGTTAGTGGTTTCTCTACTCCAGCAGGTGTATTGAGGTCCATAGCTCCCTCCTATTCTTGTGTATGATCAGTGGCAGGGGGCAGGCAAAATGGATTAAGACAGGAAGAGAGTATTCTATGTGATTTAAAGTACCAGCAAGTAGAGAAGAGATAGGAGATTCTTTGGATAAGTACAATGTTAACTGATTTTTCACCCAACTAGCCACTTTTGATAAAAGGTGAAAGAGAGATAAGACTCATGTTAGAGGGGAGAGAGGAGAATAGTGAACTGAATTCAGAAAACAGTGCTTGTTCAAGGTTAGATGATGACATGTATTGAGAGTAAAGGATGGAAAGTAGGCATAGTGTGAGAGAGAATAGAGTTAACCACAACAATAATAATGATCAGGAATAAAGTAAAGTAGGCTAATATCAGGACAGTTTTCTGTGTAGTATGTAGAATTGTATGGATCAACAATTATTTACAATAGTACTGGAACAACAGTAATATCAAGAAATATATAATTTGGATAAGCAGAATAGAAAGTACTTGATCAAGAAGCAAGTATTAAAGATTTTACTTATTTTTTTTAGAGAGAAGGAAAGGGAGGGAGAAAGAGAGGGAGAGAAATATCAGTGTGTGGTTGCCTGTCATGAGCCTGCAATCTAGGCATGTACCCTGACTTGGAATAGTCCAGCAACACTGTGGTTCACAGGCTGGCACTCAATCCACTGAGCCACATCCACCAGGACTAATTCAAGTTTTTATTTATTTATTTATTTATTTATTTATTTTTAGAACCTAATGTGTGCAGAGCTCTGACAATACAAAGATTAGTAACTCTTTTCTTAAGTAGTGACATTAGTCATGTAGACAGATTATTCCAGTATAGTAAAATTATTAATGAAACAAAATGTATTACTGTTTTGAGGTTAATGAAGACGAAATGATTAACACTTTGAGGGAAAAGAGTGAGTGTTACAGGGTACCCTGAAGGGGGAATGTTTACTAGTCTTAAATAACCAGCCAGTATTCACAGTATTAGAATATGGGAAATAGAATCCCAAGAACGTAGCATAGCTTATATGAAAACATAAAATGTATTTACATGGTCCAATACAATTGTCCCCCATTTGTTTATGCAAGATACATACCAAGATCTACAGTGGATGCCTAAACACAGATAGTACCCAATCCTACTTATAAAATATGTTTATCTACATATATACCTATGGTAAAGTCTAACTGATAACTTAGGCATAGTAACAGATTAACAACAATAACTAATAATAATACAGAACAGTTATAGTAATATGTTATAATAAAAGTTATGTGAATGGCTTTGGGACTGTTCTTAAGTAAAATGAAGGCTACTTGAACACAAACACCATTGATACCATGACAGCTGGTGTAATAACCAAGATCTGTAGGTGACTAACAGTTTGAAGGTATACAATAGCATTGGTACACTGGGCAAAGGAATGATTCATTATCCAGGTGTAACAGAGCGAGATGGCAAGAGGTTTCATAACTCTACTCAGAATAGCTCATAATTTGAAACTTATGAATTTTTTTTCCCCTGGAAATTCCATGTAATAGTTTCTGACTGCTGTTGACCTCAGGTAACTAAAACTGCAGAAAATAAAACTGGGTAAGGGATGACTAATTTGTCATATACTTCTAACTTGATTCCCCATAGTTGTTCCAAGGGAACTGTGATCAGGTTGAGAGCTGGATGTTGGCACGCGAGAATTTCCTGAAGTCAGATGATAAGAGTTCCTTACACAATCTGGAGGCCTTGATGAAAAAACGTGATGATTTGGACAAAGTAATCACTGTCCAGGTAATAATAACTAATATAAGAGTTCTAAAACAACTATTAATAACAGAAATTCTACATATGTATGTGGTTTTATAATTTAAAAGTATTCCCATTTGCTTCTTACAGGAAACTAAGGTAGGCAGGGTAGCTTTATACTTTGTTTCAGTCTAATTCAATTTACATATAGCACTGGACTTTCTTTACATCCAACTTTTGAAAACCTGAATTTTAGTTGGAAGAGATTTTTTTAAAAGATGTTATTTATTTATTTATTTTTAGAGAGGGAAAGAGAAGGAGAATGAGAGAGAGAGAAACATCAGTGTATGGCTGCCTCTCACATGCCCTGCACTGGGGACCTGGCCCACAACCCAGGCATGTGCCCTGACTGGGAATCAAGCCAAACACACTTTGGTTCACAGGCTAGCACTCAATCCACTGAGCCACACCAACCAGGGCTGGATGAGATTTTTTATACTATTTCAATATTCCACCCAACGCAGGAATTACTCTCCACAGTGGCCATGGGAAGTGTCAAAGAAACTCACTACCACACAAATAGCCCCTCTCAGTATCATTATTAATGTTTGTTCTCTTGTTGATTTAAAATTTACTTCCCTGTAATGTGTTTACTATGGGAGTCTCCATCCAGCAGAGTCCTCCCAGCTGTCACAGATGAAATCAGTCTTCCAAGATAAGATCTTCTTGGGGAGAAAAGGCTGGCTAATCTCTCAGAAGATAAGAGCCTCCAGTACCCTTTTCCCTGGATGTTTGTTGAGTTTGGCTCACACAGAGATGCATAGTATGCATGAAAAGATCATCAATCAATGTCCAAAAAGCTACAGTCATGAAAAAATGATATCATCTACATATAATAATTGGAGAAACTCAGGGATTGCCTCTGGTCAGGGTTGGTGAGATATGCTGACTCCAGAAAGTTATTTGCAGTGTGTATCATGAAGTAGGGAGTTTCACTCCCTACACTTTGAGCTCAATTGTATGGTTCATACCAACAGGGTTATTACTCAGCAGAGCAAGCCTCAAAGGAAACAATGAGCATTCTTCATCAGGCTCGATTTGCCCCCAGGAGCTATTCATTCTAGTGCATGGCCACAGCTGCCTCTGGCATTGTTTTCAGGCTGAGTTAGGTTGGGGGAGCAAAGCAGCCAAGAGATTAGGAGACTTCTTACAGGGTGAGGGTCTTTCTGCCCCTTCTCTATAGTCCCCTAAGTCCTTCCCTGATGACCCTTTTTGCAGCTGTACCTGGCTCATGTTGTCCCTCCCTTGAGGAATCTTAACTGTCATTGACTAACCAGCCATTTTTTGGGGCCAAGCAGGGTGAAGCGAGGGAGGCAGGGACTGTGCTTCTGCCAGGAGGATAGGTTCTATCCCCTTAGTGGCTCATGGCCCCAAGGCTTTTTCACTCAGCCCTAGCCATGGGACCCTTCTGTCCATTAATGTGGCTATAGTCCCTGAAATCAGGCAGGATGGCTTCCAACAGTTTACCCTTTGGTCTTGGTTTTGTTTCCATTTATGAAGTCAAAAAGAATATTTGTTGTTTTTAGACAGAATCTGAGATTATACCAGGACCTAACCAACAGACATCTGCTCTCTCTCTCTCTCTCTCTCTGTCTATCTCTCAACTAGGAAAAGAAGATCATTGAGCTAGAACATTTTGCTGAACGGCTCATAGCTGATGACCACTATGCCAAGGAAGAGATTGCTACTCGGCTCCAAAGGGTGTTAGACAGGTCAGGCCTGAACAATTGTTTCCTGAGCTATAGTAAGATGCAGCAAAGTGACCTTTCTGTTTTCATTGGATATAGGTAGATGATAGATAGATAGATAGATAGATAGATAGATAGAAAAAATGACAGATTGGCAAATGAGAAGATTCATGTATATGCTATTAGAGCTTGAGGGGAGAATAGAGGGATAGAGGGCAGAGAGTGATCTAGACCCCTCTTTCAGATGGAAGGCTCTCAAAGCTCAGCTGATTGCTGAGTGGACAAAACTTGGATACTATGCTGACCTAAAACAATTCTACCGTGACCTTGAGGACCTGGAAGAATGGATCAGTGAGATGCTGCCCACAGCCTGTGATGAGTCCTACAAAGACCCTACCAACATACAGGTAAGCTCAAAATAGGAATCTTGAAAAACTTCAGCCCAGATTGTTAGATGAGTAGTCATCTCCTTATATTGAACATGTTTTTACTGTTGTGATCACTGCTTCAGGGACTTCTGAGTCTAATGTGGAGCCTTCAAAAGCCATTATCATTTTGGTTATGACAAAAGTACTAACTTCTTTTTAAATAGAAGTTACCTTTTCTTGCTTCCCTAAATGAGAATGTAATTAAGTTTCTTCTTTTCCTTCAGAGGAAATACCTGAAGCATCAGACCTTTGGGAATGAGGTCTATAGTCGTTCTGAGCAAGTAGAAGGAATCATCAACTTGGGGAACTCTCTAATTGAACGGAGGGAGTTCAATGGCAGTGGAGAGACCATGAAGGTAGAAGTTCTTCTCGGCATGGATTTTGGGCTACAGAGGCACATGAAAATATATTTTTACCATTTTATTACTTTCACGTGTAGGGGTACAAAATATGTTCCTTAGTTAATAGTCTTTTCACTGATTGTTGGACAAGGAAAGAGGAAAACAGTGACGCTCAGTCCTTATTGCTCCTATCACACTTAGTACCTATAACTCCAGGAAGGCTTTAGACTTAATATCTAACTAAGCATTATCATACTTGTTTTATATTTCTATCTCTACTGCCAAGAGTCTTTGGCATTTAGACATCAGCCTCTGTAAGCAGCCCAGTACCCCTTCTTCAAATTTCTAATACCTTCTATTATTTTCCTAGATTAAGCATACTGATTTAAAGCATATAATATTCAAGTACTGGAAAATTTTATTAGTCCCTATCTTCACAGCATTCCTATATATTTCAAGTTCTTGTAGGACCCAGGATTCTAAAGATTATAATAAACTCTCAATGTATTTCTGTTAGGGTCAACTGGAAGAGCTGGAGAAACACTGGGACTACCTGCTTGAGAGAACAATTGACAAAGGGCAGAAGCTCAATGAGGCCAGTCGCCAACAGAGGTTTAACACAGGCATTCGGGACTTTGAGTTCTGGCTCTCAGAGGTAATTGCAACTGGAAATGGTGGGAGCATTGGAGTTTAATAAATTCTTATCAGATAATCAGAATTATGCACAAATTATTTTCCTGACTCTTCTTAGAAAAGGCTTGGGGACACAATGGCTAATCTTTATACCTTAAATATAGTTTTAATATGGCAGCTTTATTGCTTATTCTCCTATTCCCAGGCAGAGACACTGCTGGCCATGAAAGATCAGGCCAGGGACTTGGCTTCTGCAGGAAACCTACTCAAAAAGCACCAGCTATTAGAAACAGAGATGTTGGCCCGAAAGGTAAGTGGTTTTGGAATCCCACTCCTCTGGAATGTCCATTAAAAGAACAAAAATGTTTCCTGTCATAGGGGATCATTTGAAAATACAGTCTTACAAAACTGACTTTAGTGTTCTAAGGCAGCATTCATTATAACCATGTCAAATCCATGGGCTACAGAAAGGTTGCAAACAGTCATTTTAATCAATGACCATTAAATAATAGATTCTAAGACTCCAGGAAGTGGATTCTAAAAGCCATCTTGTTTATTTTTTAACTGATCCATTCATATAAACTCACTATCATTCCAAGCTGTATATCTGATCTGGTCTTTGAAAGAAAATAGAAGTTTATTTTATAGAATTAGAAAGAAAACAATAAAATCAGATAAGAACATATACAATAAAGTTAAACTATATACTATAAAATTTAATGGATATTCCAGTAGCAGAGATTTGTCCTTGTAGCAATGATAAACATGCTGGCGGGTCTTAATTTGATATTGGAGAATTTTATATTATCAGTTTTATTTGATAATACAAATAGCTACAGAAAACACAACAAGTAAAAAGCTTTCTTATTGAATTTACTAGAGTGACATGGATTAATAAAATTATATAAGTTTCAGGTATCTAATTCTATAATTATCTGTATACTGTATTGTGTGTTCACCATCCCAAGTAAAGTCTCTTTCTATCACCATTTATCTCCCTTTACACTCTTCTACTTCCCTCTCTTTCTGATAATCACCATACTGCTGTCATTGTCTATGAGTTTGCTTAACCCCTTCACCTTTTCACCCAGCCTCCTAACCTCCTTTCCCTCTGACAGCTGCCCATCTGTTCTCTGTATCTATGAGTCTTTTTTAAATTTTGTTTGTTTTTTATGTTGTTCACTAGATTCTACATATAAGTGAATTTGTGTGGTACTTGTTTTTCTGTAATTGGCTTATTTCACTTAGCATAGTACTCTCCAGGTATGTTCAGGCTGTCAATAAATGTAAGATTTCCTTCTTTTTTTTTTTATTGTTGAGTGGTATTTCATTGTGTAAATGTACCATAGTTTTTTTAATCAAATAATCTCCTGATGGGCACTTGGCTGTTTCCAAATATTGGCTGTTCTTTAACATTTCATATAATAAGGGCTTGGTGATGATGAACTCCTTGAATTTGATCATATTTGAGAAGCACTTTATCTGTCCTTTCATTCTAAGTGAAAGCTTTGCTGGATAGAGCAATCTTGGTTGTAGGTCTTTGGTTTTCATGACCTGGAACACTTCTTTCCAGCCCCTTCTTGCCTATAAGGACTCTTTTGAGAAATCCACTGACAGTCTGATGGGAACTCCTTTGTAGGTGACTGTCCCTTTATCTCTTGTTGCTTCTAGAATTCTCTCCTTCCTTTTAATCTTAGCTAATATAATTATGATGTGCCTCGGTGTGTTCCTTCTTGGGTCCAACATTTTTGGGACTCTCTGAACTTCCTGGATTTCCTGAAAGTCTATTGCCTTTGCCAGATTGGGGAAGTTCTCTTTTATTATTTGTTCAAATGAGGTTTCCACTCGTGACTGTTCCTCTTCCCCTTCTGGTACTCCTATAATTCAGATGTTGGAGCATTTAAAGATGTCCTGGAGGTTCCTAAGCCTCTCCTAATTTTTTTGAATTCTTGTTTCTTCATATTTTTCTGTTTGGTCATTTTTTTCTTCCTTCTGGTCTGCTCCCTTGATTTGAGTCCCAGTTTCCTTTCCATTACTATTGGTTATAAGAAGATAAAAAAGATGAACAGTGAAAGGACAGCAAACTCACAGTTATTAACAGCCACACCTAAAACAAAAGCAAATTAAGAGGACAGCTAGATCAGGAGTGAACTCTATGGTTCACTTTGATTTCTTCCTTGATCCCATTCTTTTTTTAAATTTATTTATTTATTTTTATTGATTATGCCATTACAGTTGTTCTATTCCCCCTTCATTCCCCTCCACCCTACCCCCCCATCCCCACCATTACCCCTCTTTAGTTTATAACCATGTGTCTCAAGTTCTTTAGATTCTATATTTCCCATACTATTCTTGCCCCCCCCCATCTATTTTCTATCTGCTGTCTATGCTACTTTTTTTCTGTACCTTCTCCCCCTTTCTCCTCCTCCCACTCCCCTGTTGCTAACCCTCCTTGAGATCTTCATTTCTATGTTTCCACTCCTTATCTAGCTGTGCTTTTGGTTTTTTTTGTTTGTTTGTTTTAGGTGTGGTTGTTAATAACTGTGAGTTTTCTGTCCTTTCACTGTTCATGTTTCTTTAACTTCTTTTTCTTAGATAAGTCCCTTTAGCATTTCATATAATAAGGGCTTGGTGATGACGAACCCCTTGAATTTGATCTTATCTGAGAAGCACTTTATCTGTCCTTCCATTCTAAATGAAAGTTTTGCTGGATAGAGCAATCTTGGTTGTAGGTCTTTGGTTTTCATGACTTGGAATACCTCTTTCCATTCCCTTCTTGCCTGTAAGGTCTCTTTTGAGAAATCTGCTGACAGTCTGATGGGGATTCCTTTGTAGGTGACTGTTCCCTTATCTCTTGCTGCTTCTAGGATTCTCTCCTTCATTTTAATTTTGGCTAATGTAATGATGATGTGCCTTGGTGTGTTCCTTCTTGGGTCCAACTTCTTTGGTACTCTTTGAGCTTCCTGGATTTCCTGGAAGTCTATTTACTTTGCCAGATTGGGGAAATTCTCCGTTATTATTTGTTCAAATAAGTTTTCCACTGGTGGCTGTTCTTTTCCCCCTTCTGCTACCCCTATAATTCATATGTTGGAACGTTTAAAGATGTCCTGGAGGTTCCTAAGCCTCTCCTCATTTTTTTGAATTCTTGCTTCTTGACTCTTTTCTGTTTGGCCATTATTTGCTTTCTTCTGGTCCACTCCATTGATTTGAGACCCAGTTTCCTTTTCATTGCTATTGATTTCCTGTGTAATTCCATTCATTTCAATTAGTTTCGCCTTCATATATTTGTCTAATTTGTGGCTATAATCAACCAGTTCTGTGAGCATCCTGATCACCAGTGTTTTACACTGTGCATCTGAGAGTTTTGCTATTTCTTCATCACTTAGATTTATAGGCTCTGGGGCTTTGAGATCTTCCGGAGCCATTTTTGTTCTGTTCACGCCCGTTAAGTATGAGAAGGGGAACCTTGGACTCCCAGGTCGCTGGGTTGTGACGCTGTATGTGGGGGCGTTGTCAGAGCGGGGAAATGGCTGCCCCCTCTGCTGTTTAGTGCCACTGGGTGAGGAGCAGATCCTCAGGTGGTTCATCAGGGCAGGGCCACTTAGGTCGCTGGGTTATGACACTGTATGTGGAGGTGGGGTCAGAGTGGGGAAATGGCGGTGCCCTCTGCTGCTGCTCGCCACTGGGGCCTGCTGGGTCCTGTCCAATTGCCCACTCCCTTGCTTGTCTATCCATGCACGGATGCAAGACCACAGTCAACCCACAGCCCTGCTCCCTCGCTGTTTCCCTGTGGTCACTCGCTGAGTTACCCACCAAGTCCAACCCTGCGCCTGGATTCTACGCGCCTGAGTCCGTCGACCGAGTTTTTCTGTGCAACCCCGCTCCGCCAGCTGCTGGTTTTGCCCCTCTTACCAGTTAGGCTGAAGAATTTGTTATCAGACTTCTGAAAAGTTCAATTTTCTGTGTTCTGGCTGTGTTTTCTGTTGCTAATATTTAGTTGTCTCTAAACTTGGTTGTGTGAGGAAGCACGGCGTCTCCACTTATGCCTCCATCTTGGCGGAAGTCCCTTGATCCCATTTTTAACCCATTCATTGTTTGATCTTCATTTCTATGAATGAAGATCACATGGAGGGTTATCAATAGGGGAGTGGGAGAAGGAGAAGGGGGGAGAAGGTACAGAAAATAAGTAGCATAGAAAGTAGATAGAAAATAGGGGAGAGGGTAAGAATACTAGGGGAAATATAGAATCTAAAGAACTTGAGACATGTGTGCATGAACTAAAGGGGGGAATGGTAGGGGAGGGGTGTGCAGGGTGGAGGGGAATGAAGGGGGGGAATAGAACAAATGTAATGGCATAATCAATAAAATAAAAATATGTATTTTAAAAACATATATATTGGCTGTTCTAAATAATGCTGTAATGAACATAGGGGTGTATATACTCTTTTAAATTAGTGTTTTGGATTTCTCCAGATATATTCTGAGAAAGAATAGCTCGGTGATAAGCCAATTTCATTTGAAAAATTTTGAGGTAAGTCCATACATTTTTCCACAGTGGCTGCACCAATCTACATTTCCACCAACAGTGCATAAGGGTTTTCTTTTCTTCACATCTTTGCCAACACTTGTTGATTGTTGATTTATTGATGATAGCCTTTCTGACAGGTGTGAGGTGATGTCCCATTTCTCTGGTGATTAGTGGTATTGAGCATCTTTTCGTATCTCTATTGGACATCTGTATATCCTCTTTAGACAAGGGTCTATTCAGGTCCTTTGCCCATTTTCAATTGGATTGTTTATTTATTGGTGTTGAGTTGTATAAGTTCTTCATAAATTTTGGATATTAAGCCCTTATCAGATACTGTATGAAAAGCCCATAGCCAACATCATACTTAATGAGCAAAAACTAAAAGTGTTTTCCTTAAATCAGGAAGAAGACAGGAATGTCCACTTTCACCACTCTTATTTAACTTAATACTGGAAACCTTAGCCACAGAAATTATATGAGAAGAAGAAATAAAAGTCACCCAAACTGGAAAGGAAGAAGTGAAAGTGTCATTTTCTGCAGATGACATTATATTATATATGGAGAACCCTAAAGATTTCACACAAAAAAATTACTAGAACTGGTAAATTCAGTCAAGTAACAGAACACAAAATAAGTAGCCAGATGTCAGTTTCATTTTTCATGCAGTACTAATGAACTATCAGAAAGGGAAACTTAAAAAAAAATCCCATTTACAATTGTATCAAAAAAGAAGTCAAAATCTTTCTAAGTTTTTTATTTCAGAACTTGATTATATGCCCTGTGGCATCACTGGAGGGGAGCAGATTTTGACTGAAAAGAGACACAGAAGAGGCCATAAGTGTTCTGTGGCCAACTTAAGAGTAGTTCTTATTGACTACTTCAATAAATAAATCTGCATCAAATTCATTACTCTACAGAAGACAGTATTGCTTTTGGACAGAGTGCTGGCTCACCAAGATCTTACTTTCTTGTTGGAAAGAGGAAGAAAATACAAGGTTAAAGATAAGGAAAAAAAAAACGGGACACATGGGGGCAAATGTGCAATTTGAATAATATAGTAATGCTATCTATGTTTCCCCTTGATCTTGCCCTTGTCCAATCAGGGTTAAAAGAACATAATGTCAAGTTTACTAGCTTCAAAAAACAATTTCTTTGACATGTTCTTTTTAGAAACATTTTATTTACTTATTTATTTTTAGACAGAGGGGAAGGAAGGGAGAAAAAGGGGGAGAGAAACATCAATGTGTCATTGCTTCTCGCTCACTCACCACTGGGGCCTGGCCTGTAACCCAGGCATGTACCCTGACTGGGAACCAAACTGGTGACCCTTTGGTTTTCAGGAGGGCACTCAATCAACTGAGTCACACCAGCCAGGGCTCTTTGACACAGTCTTCTTCTTTTTTTTTTTATTCTTTTTTTTTTATTGATAATGCCATTACATTTGCTCTATTCCCCCCTCCCCTCCCCTCCACCCTGCATACCCCTCCCCCACCATTTCCCCCTTTAGTTCATGAACATGTCTCAAATTCTTTAGATTCTGTAATTCCCCTACTATTCTTACCCTCCCCCCTATCTATTTTCTATCTACTGTCTGTACTACTTATTTTCTGTACCTTCTCCCCCCTTCCCCTCCTCCCACTCCCCTGTTGCTAACCCTCCATGTGATCTTCATTTCTATGGTTCTGCTCCTGATCTAGTTATCCTCTTAGTTTGCTTTTGTTTTAGGTGTGGTTCTTAATAACTGTGAGTTTGCTGTCCTTTCACTGTTCATCTTTTTTATCTTCTTTTTCTTAGGTAAGACCCTTTAACATTTCATATAGTAAGGGCTTGGTGATGATGAACTCCTTGAATTTGGTCTTATCTGAGAAGCACTTTATCTGTCCTTCCATTCTAAATGAAAGTTTTGCTGGGTAGAGCAATCTTGGTTGTAGATCTTTGGTTTTCATGACTTGGAATACCTCTGTCCAGCCCCTTCTTGCCTGTAAGGTCTCTTTTGAGAAATCCGCTGACAGTCTGATGGGAACTCCTTTGTAGGTGACTGTCCCCTTATCTCTTGCTGCTTCTAGGATTCTCTCCTTCATTTTAATCTTGGCTAATGTAATTATGATGTGCCTTGGTGTGTTCCTTCTTGGGTCCAACTTCTTTGGTACTCTTTGAGCTTCCTGGATTTCTCGGAAGTCTATTTCCTTTGCCATCTTGGGGAAATTCTCCTTTATTATTTGTTCAAATAATTTTTCAACTGGTGGTTGTGCCTTTCCCCCTTCTGGTACCCCTATAATTCGGATGTTGGAACGTTTAAAGATGTCCTGGAGGTTCCTAATCTTCTCCTCATTTTTCTGAATTCTTATTTCTTCATTCCTTTCTGTTTTATCATTTTTTTCTTCTGTCTGGTCCTCTCCCTTGATTTGAGTCCCAATTTTCTTTCCATTACTATTGGTATCTTTTGTATCAGCATTCATTTCAATTAATTTAGCTTCCATATGTTTCTCTAATTTGTGACTAAAATCCACCAGTTCTGTAAGGATCTTTATAACCAGTGTTTTGAACTGTGCATCTGAAAGACTGGCTATTTCTTCATCACTTAGGTCTATCGGTTCTGGGGCTCTGAGTTGTTCTAGAGCCATTTTTGGTTTATTCGTGCTGTTAAGTGAGCGGAGCGAAGCCTTAGTTGTTTACCAGGACGGGGCGACCCAGGTCGCTGGTTTGTGACGCTGTGTGTGGGGGCGGGGTCAGAGAGGGAGCGATGGCGTTCCTCTCTGCTAGCCCAGAGCATTCAGTCACTCACACAAACGCCTCGGGCTTGCTTATCCGATGGTAATTTTGCGAGCCTGCTGCACCGCGCGCGGGTTTCCCTTCTCACTGGTTTCTCCGCACGTAAATGCGCGCGACCGACCGACCCACTGCGCCTCTTCCCTATGCGCTCCGCAGCCAGCTCGCTGGCGATCAGCCCTCGGTTGCCTGCGCGCACCGCCCCAGGAATTTTTTCTTGCTAACCTGCTCTGCTTCTGGTCTCGCTCCTTGTACCGTTCCAGCCGAGTATCTAGTTGTCCTTTGGACTCCGTATTGTTGATTTTCCATGTGGCTTGGTTGTGACTGCTGTTAAAAATAGTTGTTCTTAGATTTGGTTGTGCACAGAGGCGAGGTGGACCCTCCACCTACTTCTCCATCTTGGCGGAAGTCTTCTTTTTTTTTAAAAAAATATTTTATTTATTTATCTTTAGAGGGGAAGGGAAGGAGAGAGGGAGAGAAACATCAATGTATGGTTGCTTTTCGTGCGTCCCCTGCTGGGAACTGGCCTGCAGGGAACTGGTCTGCAACCCAGGCATGTGCCCTGACTGGGAATCGAACCGCGATTGTCTGGTTCGCAGGCCCACGCTCAATCCACTGAGCTATTGACAGTCTTTTAACTTGAACCATCAGTGGTTAAATTTTGGAGTCTACTTGATATCTGTATTATTCACTGAGTATACTTGGGCTTTCTAGGATGCACTCAGAGACCTAAATGAGTTGGCTACTGATCTGCTCTCAAGCGGGATGTTCAATGCTGACCAGATTGTGAAGAAAAAGGATAATATCAACACGCGCTTCCTAGGTGTCCAGAATTTAGCAGCTCTACACCATGAGAAACTGAAAGAAGCCTATGCCTTGTTCCAGTTCTTCCAGGACCTGGATGATGAGGAATCTTGGATAGAGTATGTACTACCAATTCACATTGCATTAATAACTCAAGAGAGTAGATAATCCACCAAACATGTTTGTATTTGATGCTGAAATGAAATATGTATTTTTTTTTTTGCTGTGGGTATTACTCCTCAATCATGTTTTCCTCAGCTTAAAGTTAACAATGATTTTGTTTTTCCCAAATTTCCTCACTGTATGAAAGCACAGGGAGGTAAGAATTAAGGGAGTGCCGAGCAGTTCAAATACAGTATGGGAATAAAATTAAGAAACCAAGCATCCCTAAATAGATGAGTGGATAAAACAACTACAGGACATTTACACAATGGAACACTACTCAGCTGTAAAAAAGAAAATTTTATCCTTTGGAACAGTATGGATGGACTTAGAGAATATTGTACTAAGTGAAATAAGCCAGTCAAAGAGAAAAATACCATATGATTTCACTCATATGTGGAATCTAGTGAAAAACTGAACTAATAAAGAAAATGGGAACAGACTCATAGATAGAGAACAGAATGACAGCTAGTGGGGAAGGAGGTTAGAGGGTGGAAGGGTTTGGAAAAAAATAAGAATCATGGACATGGAAAACAGTGGGGTGATGCTGGAGGAAATGGGTGTAAGGGGAGTAAATGGTAATGGAAAAAAAAAGACAATAAAATTAAATTAAAGAAAAACCTTAAGTTTTAAAATGTTGAGAGTTTGTTTTCATTTGGTTCCAGAAAATTTTGATTTCTTCCTTGATCCCATTCTTAACCCATTCATTGTTTGATAGCATGCCATTCAATCTCTATGAATTTTAATGTTTTTGAATTTTTTCTTTAAAGTTGGTTTCTAGTTTCAGCCCCTGTAGTCAGAGAAAATGCTAGATATGATATCAAATTTCTAGAATTTGTTGAGTCTTATTTTGTGTCCTAACATGTCATCTATATGCTAAAATGTTCCATGTGCATTTGAAAACAACATGTATTTTGTTTCTTGGGTATGAAAGGTTTTATATACATCAGTAAAGTCCATTTCATCTAGTACATTGTTCAGTGTCACAATATGTTTGTTAGTACACATATTTTTAACATTTATTTATTATATTTTTAAGATGAATCATTTATTTTTTAACTACATTTCTCTGTCTCTCCCCCTACCCCACCTCTCACTCCCATTTCAGGCATCCCCACCTCCATCTTTTGATTCCATCCTGCATTGGTTTTGTTAATGGGTTCTTTATAGTTGTTCCTGAAAATCCTTTATCCTTTTCCCCCATTATGCTTTCCCATCTCCCCTCAAAAATGGTTACTGTGCATTTGTTCTTAATTTCAATGTCTCTGGTTATATTTTACTTGCTTGTTTGTTTTCTTGATTAGCTTCCACTTACAGGTGAGGTCTTATGTCTTTAACCACCTGGCTTATTTTACTTAGCATAATGCTCTCCAGTTCCATTCATGATGTGATAAAGGATAGAAGCTCCTTTTTTCTTTCTGCTGCATAGAATTCCATCTGTAAATGTACCATACTTTTCTGATTAATTCATTTACTGATAGGCACTTAGGTTGCTTCCAGCACTTGGCTATTGTAAATTGTGCTGCTATGAACATTGGAGTGCATAGGTTATTTTGGATTGGTGTTTCAGGGTTCTTAGAATATAATCCTAGCAGTGGAATTGCCAGTTCAAAAGGCAGTTTCCTATGTAGTTTTCTGAGGAAAATTTATACTTTTTTCTATAGTGGTTGCACTAGTGCACAATCCAGCCAACAGTGCACTAGGGTTCACTTTTCTCCACATCCTCTCCAACATTTGTTGTTTTTTGCTTTGTTTATGATGGCCTTTCTGACTAGCGTGCAGCGGTATCTCATTGTGGATTTACTTGGCATGTCTGATGGCTAGCTTGCTGAGCATCTTTTCATATGTCTCTGGACACTTTGTATGTATTACTTGGTGAAGTGTCTGTTGAAGTCCTTTAGTGATTTTGTAATTGGGTTGTCTTCTTGGAGTGGAGTTGTGTGAGTTCTTTACATATTTTGAAGATCAAACCCTTGTCCAAGGTATCTTCAGCAAATATGTTTTCCCATATAGTTAGTTCTCTTTTTATTTTAATACTATTTTCTTTAACCATACAGAACCTTTTAATTATGATGAGATCCCATTTGTTTATTCTTTTCTTTATGTTCCTTGCTCTAGGGAACATATTAGTGACAATATTAGTTCATGGAATATCTGAGATTTTCCTACCTATGTTCTCCTGAGGACTTTTATGGTGTCATGACTTATATTTAAGTCTTTTATCCACCTTGAATTAATTTTTGTATATGGTGTAACTTGGTGATCAAGTTTCAGTTTTTTGCATGTAGATGTCCAGCTCTCCCAACACCATTTGTTGAAGAAGCTATTTTTACTCCATTTTATGCTATTTCCCTTTTGTCAAATATTCACGACCATAAAGACAAATTTATTGCTAGGCTTTCTATTCTGTTCCATTGGTCTATGTGTCTGTTCTTATGCCAGTATCAGACTGTTTTGATTATAGTGGCTTTGTAATACAGTTTGATGTCAGGTGTTGTGATCTCTCTTACTTTGTTCTTCTTTCTCAAAATTGCTTCAGCTATTCAGGGTCATTTATGGCTCCATATAAATTTTTGAAGTGTTTGTTCTATATCTGTGAAATATGCCATTGGTACTTTAATAGGTATTGCACTGAATGTATAAATTGCTTTGGGTAGTATGAACATTTTGATAATGTTAATTCTTCCAACCCATGAACATGGTATATGCTTCTATTTGTTTGTGTCTTCCATAATTTCTTACTTGAGTCTTGTATAGTTTTCTGAGTACAGGTCTTTTACAACCTCAGTTAGGTTTATTCCTAGGTATTTTATTTTTCTTGTTGCTATATCAGATGGGGTATTTTTTCTGATTTCTGTTTTTTATATTTCAATGTTGGTGTACAAACATGCTTTTGATTAATGAATATTGACTTTCTATCCCACTGTTTTGCCAATGTTATTCATTTGGTTGAGATTTTGGTGGAGTCTATAGGATTTTCTGTGCACACTGCCATGTCATCTTCAAACAGTGACTGTTTTGCTTCCTTGTTTCCAGTTTGGTATTCCCACATTGCTGAGTTATTCAATCATAAATGGGTGCTGTACCTTATCAAATTCTTTTCCTACTTCTATTAATATAATCACATGATTTCTGTAATTCCTTTTATTTTTGTGATGTATTAGGTTTATTGATTTGTGAATATTGTACCATCCTTTGTCTCAGTTTCTCAGCCTTGTGTTCCCCTTTGGGTTCGTGTCTGGACCTTTCACAACTCCATGGCTTATTGTCTTACTTGGGGGAAGAAAGAAAAAAAAGAGAGAGCAGAAAGAAAGAAAATAAGCCTCTTTCTGACTTTAAACCTGCTGAGTATGTTCTGCTGGTCTTCCTGGATGCCACAAGAACAGTGGGACTTGGCTTCACTTTACTCCAATTTTATGGTTTTGTGAGAATAGAGGCCAGGTCTGGGCAGCAATATTCATAGTTGCGTAACCTCCAGCCCAGGTCCTCTATGAGATGCTGGGCACCCTCAGGCCTGTACCTTTAATTTACCAGTTGCGGCAAAATCTGTGTGTTGTGCCTCCTCTTTGCTCTTTGTGAGCCCACCATGGCTGGAACACACTGCCAGGCAAGCAGTGCCAGTCAGCCTCCAGGCACTGCACCACTCAGCCTCTAGGCCAGCAGCATGAGTCAAGCCCAGGCACACAGCTCAAATCAGTTTAGGGGCTACAGGTGCCATGAGCAGCCAGAATCAGTCACGGGGCAAGCATCACCAGTCAGCCTCCAGGTAAGTTGCACAACTTAGCTGCCAGGCTATCTTTCCAAGTCTGGTGCAGGCAAGCAGTTCAAATAAGCCTCAGGGTAAGTGGGGCAAATCAGTTGGCTGGCAAGTGCCAGCATGGTTTGAATCCACTGTCAGGCCATCTGACTGAAGGAAGCATGGGCGTGCAACTTAAATCACCTTCTGAGCTGTGAGCCTTTTTTCTTCCCATTAAAAGCTCTTGTTTAAGCCCACTGTTCTTAACAGGCACACAGCTTTTCACACAGCCCAACTTTCTAACAAGTCTGGAGACTATCTGGGTCAGGGTCTGACATGGCCCAACTCTTCCACCTTTTCCAGATGTCACCTGCTCCCCAATTTCTCCAATAATGAAGTAGCTTGTGTCCACAGTCCCAGTGGGCATACAGCATTACTATGTGTATCCCCCTTCATATCTATTCCCTCTAGTGACTTCAAGCATCCAGGTCCCTCTTGATCACAGGCTTCCCTACAAGCTCTGGTAGGGATGGAAGCTAGTCATCTAACTCTCTTCCCAGTATCCTGTAGCAGGTGCCAGATGGGGGGCCACAGCAGCTTATGTCTCTATGCAGATCACAGGGACCTTAGAGTCCCAGTGCAATCTCCAAACCTTCTGTTTTTTCTATGTCCTCTACAATTTTTGGTCTCCAAATTTATATAATCTGGGATTCTGTTGGCTGTTCACACTGTTCCTCAGAAGACTGGCTAAGTGTTCCAGCTGGGCACAGGAGAAACTGGGCTCTGCTCCCACCTACCTTGCCACCACCTTCAGAAGCTCTTAATATCTTGTTTGAAAATCTATCCATCTTAATAGTGGCATTTTAAGATCCCCTACTATAATAGTGTTGCTGTCTGTATCTTGAAGTCCTCCAAGATTTTCCTTATGCATCTGCATGCTCCTATGTTGGGTGCATATATGTTTATGTTTATATCTTCTTCATAAATTCTTCCCTTAAGTATTATGGAATGTCCTTCTGTGTCCCTTTTTTTGGCCCTTGTTCTGAAGTCTATTTTGTCTGATATGAGTATTGCTACAAATTCAAGGTGGATAAAAGACTTAATTCTAAGTTGTGACACCATAAAAGTCCTACAGGGGAACATAAGCAGGAAAATCTCAGATATTCCATGCAGTAATATTTTCATCAACATGTCCCCTAGAGCAAGGGACATAAAAGAAAGAATAAACAAATAAGATCTTATCAAAATAAAAAGCTTCTGCATGGCTAAAGTAAACAACATTAAAATGAAAAGAGAACCAACTATATGGGAAAATATGTTTGCCAGTGATACCTCAGACAAGTGTTTAATCTCCAAAATATATAAAGAACTTACACAACTATACTCCAGGAAGACAAACAACCCAATGACAAAATGGGCAAAAGACTTGGACAGACACTTCTCCAAGAAGGACATACAAAGGGTCCAGAGACCAATGAAAAGATGCTCAGCATCACTAACCATCAGACACATGCCAATTAAATCCAATGAGATACCAATTCACACTGGTCAGAATGGCCATCATAAACAAATAGATAAACAACAAGTGTTGGAGAGGATGTGGAAAAAAGGGAACCTTAGTGCACTGCTGGCTGGATTGTACCCTGGTGCAACCACTATGGAAAAAAGTATAGATTTTCCTCAGAAAACTAAAAATGGAACTGCCTTTTGAAGTGGTAATTCTGCTGCTTCAATTATACCCTAAGAACCCTGAAACTCCAGTTCAAAAGATTCTATGCACCCCAATGTTCATAGCAGCACAATTTACAATAGTCAAGTGCTGAAAGCAACCTAAGTGCCCTTCAATAAATGAATGAATCAGAAAACAATGGTACATTTACACAATGGAATACTATGCAGCAGAAAGAAAGTAGGAGCTTCTACCCTTTGTGAGAATATAGATGGGACTGAAGAGCATTATGCCAAGTAAAATAAGCCAGGTGGTGGGTTGAGTACCTCAGTGGATTGAGTGCAAGCCTGCAAACCAGAGAATCCAAGAGAAAATAAGCCAGGTGGTGAAAGACAAATACTGTATGATCTCACCTATAAGTGAAACCTAATCAAGAAACAAATAAGCAAAATATAATCAGAGACATTGAATTTATGAAAACAAAATGACAGTAACCAGAGTAGAGATGGGAGGGAATAATGGAGGGGGGGTGGAAGTGAGGAGGGTTTTCAGGAACATGTAAAAAGGACATATGGACAAAATAAAGAGGGGTAGGATCAAAGGTAGAAAGTGGGGATGGCTAAGTTGTAGGTGGAGTGCTGGGGGTAAAATGGAGACAACTGTACTTGAGCAACAATTAAATTTAAAAAATGAAACAAAGAAAAAAAGCCATATATGTCTGTTCTAGATAGTTCATAGAATGAGTTATGCTCATTCTTAATGAGACAGCTGGACATTTACAGCTTAATCAACTGATGAGATCATTGTCATTATTCTTTTACTCTGTGTATCTAATATGAACTGGATACTGAACTGGGAATGTTATGCATGACCTACCATGGTTTTATTACTAATTAATTCTTTCTTTTTTGTAAAAAATGAAATTGGCAAGAACCATATGATTTCACTCATGTGGTATAAAATTGTAAGCAACAATGTATCTGGGAAGTGGGGATGGCTGGGTTGGGGATAAAATGGATACAACTATACCTGAACATCTATATAAAATATGAAAAAATCTGAAAGCAATAAATAAAACTCATAGATACAGACAATACTATAGTGGTTACCAGAAGGAAGGGAGTTTATGGTGTAGAATGGTAAAGGGAGCCAAATAAATATATGGCAATCTTCTATATATAGAAGAAGATTGACTTTGGGTGGTGAACACATAATGCAATATACAGATTATATATCATAGTATGTACACTTGAAACACAACTTTATGAAACAATGTCACCCAAATAAATTTAATTAGATTTTAAAATAAAACAAAAATAAAATATTAATTATTTGGAAAAATACATTTAGGAATATATTAGCAAATCAAATATTTTGGTTTGTTTCTTATTAAATCTACCTCATCATGTTTCTCTTCAAAAAACATGCTTATTCTTAATAAGAATGGAAAAGAGCATTGTACATGGAACAATAAGTAGAATATTTTAGAAACTTTAGAAAATTTAAAGATTTTATTTATTTATCTTTAGAGGGGAAAGGAGGGGAGAGGGAGAGAAATATCAAGGTTTCCCCTCATGCGTCCCCTCCTGGGGACTGGCCTGCAACCCAGCCATGTGCCCTGACTGGGAGTTGAACTGTGATCCTTCTATTTGTAGGTCCATGCTCAATCCACTGGGTTACACCAGCCAGGGCTAGAAACTTTTTTTAGAAGCAGTAAGATAGTATAATCTTACCTATGTAGGCTTATATTATACTTAATAGTGAAATTCAAACACTTTACACTCAGAACCAATCCAATTGCTATTATTTCCATTATGTCACCTCTTTATAACTTATTCTACCTAAATTTATTAGTAGATAAAATTAATAAAGGCCATGAAGTTTATATATGTATATATATGAATACGTATATGCATATAATTTTCACTTTTTTTTTAAAGAAAAACATTAGTCTATATTCTTGAGCAAAGAAGAGAATATAAAGTGGAGCAGCTGTGAATATGTACTTAGCTTGTGGACACCTGAGACAAGCCTGGCTCCTGGAGACAACACCTAGAAGCTCTTTCCCCAAAATACAGTGGAGGACTCCTAGATTGCTGCTCTCAGGATGAAATATGTCTGGCTCCCTGTGTTCAGCATGAATATAGTGCAATCATGTACATGAGTACTCTTGGCTTTCTGGTCTTTGGATTTGGACTAACCATCCGCTCCCTTGAATCTCAGAGTTCAGACCCATACTGAATTAATACCACCAGCCTTCCTGGCTTTGATGGATATTCTTTTTCCCATTTTATAAATCCTCTTATTCTCTATCTGCCTTTATCAGTCTTTGCCTGTTTGTTGTAGATATGGTGGTGGTGGTGGCATTTCTTCAATTTTATTTGTAGACCTTTACTATTTTTGTGTTTTAAACCTCAAGTTTTATTGTTTCCCTTCCACTTGCCTTTTTTTAAATTTTAAATTTTCCTTGTATTACCCTGGTTTTATTTCTCCCTCTTAGTATCCCTTCTCCCTCTATCCTCTCAAAATCATTTCTCTTTCCTGTAGACACCATTTAATCTTTTCTTACTGTCTTCTTGCCTTCTTATTCCAACTTCACCTATATTAATCTTTTCTCATGCATTTGTTCATAGTGCTGTGGTGGATTTTTTTTTTCTTCAAATATTGTTCCTATATTTTTCTTTCTCATTATATATGCATAAATTTCTTTTTTTTAAATTTTTTATTGATTATGCTGTTACAGTTGTTCTATTCCCCCTTTCATTCCCCTCCACCCTACCCCCCATCCCCACCATTACCCCCCTTTAGTTTATGACCATGTGTCTCAAGTTCTTTAGATTCTATATTTCCCTTGCTATTCTTGCCCCCAATTTATTTTCTATCTACTGTCTATGCTACTTATTTTCTGTACCTTCTCCCCCCTTCTCCTCCTCCCACTCCCCTGTTGCTAACCCTCCTTGAGATCTTCATTTCTATGTTTCCACTCCTGATCTAGCTGTCCTTTTAGTTTGCTTTCCTTTTAGGTGTGGTTGTTAATAACTGTGAGTTTTCTTTTTTTTTCTTTTTATTTTATTATTTTTTTTAATTTATTTTTTTAAATTGATTATGCTGTTACAGTTGTTCTATTCCCCCTTTCATTCCCCTCCCCCCTGCTCCCCCATCCCCACCATTACCCCCCTTTAGTTTATGTCCATGTGTCTCAAGTCCTTTAGGTTCTATATTTCCCATGCTATTCTTGCCCCCCCCATCTATTTTCTATCTACTGTCGATGCTACTTATTTTCTGTACCTTCTCCCCCAATCTCCTCCTCCCACTCCCCTGTTGCTAACCCTCCTTGAGATCTTCATTTCTATGTTTCCACTCCTGATCTAGCTGTCCTTTTAGTTTGCTTTCCTTTTAGGTGTGGTTGTTAATAACTGTGAGTTTGTTGTCCTTTCACTGTTCATGTTTCTTTAACTTCTTTTTCTTAGATAAGTCCCTTTAACATTTCATATAATAAGGGCTTGGTGATGATGAACTCCTTGAATTTGATCTTATCTGAGAAGCACCTTATCTGTCCTTCCATTCTAAATGAAAGTTTTGCTGGATAGAGCAATCTTGGTTGTAGGTCTTTAGATTTCATGACTTGGAATATTTCTTTCCAGCCCCTTCTTGCCTGTAAGGTCTCTTTTGAGAAATCTGCTGACAGTCTGATGGGGACTCCTTTGTAGGTGGTTGTCCCCTTAGCTCTTGCTGCTTCTAGGATTCTCTCCTTCATTTTAATTTTGGCTAATGTAATTATGATGTGCCTTGGTGTGTTTCTTCTTGAGTCCAACTTTTTTGGTACTCTCTGAGCTTCTTGGATTTCTTGGAAGTCTATTTCCTTTGCCAGATTGGGGAAATTTTCTTTTATTATTTGTTCAAATAAGTTTTCCACAGGTGGCTGTGCCTTTCCCCCTTCTGGTACCCCTATAATTCGGATATTGGAGCATTTAAAGATGTCCTGGAGGTTCCTAAGACTCTCCTCATTTCTTTGAATTCTTGCTCCTTGACTCTTTTCTGTTTGGCCATTATTTGCTTTCTTCTGGTCCACTCCATTGATTTGAGTCCCAGTTTCCTTTTCATCGCTATTGGTTTTCTGTGGAATTCCATTCATTTCCATTAGTTTAGCCTTCATATGTTTCTCTAATTTGTGGCTATAATCAACCAGATCTGTGAGGATCCTGATGACCAGTGTTTTAAACTGTGTGTCTGAGAGTTTTGCTATTTTTTCGTCGCTTAGATTTATCTCTGGGGCTTTGAGGTCTTCTTGCGACATTTTTGGTCTGTTCTGGCCCTTTAAGTGAGAGAAGCGGCACCTTGGAACTCCCAGGTCCCTGGGTTGTGACGCTGTATGTGGAGGCGTGGTCAGAGCGAGGAAATGGCGGAGCCCTCTACCGCCGCTTGCCGCGGGGACGCTGGGGCCCGGTCCAACCGCCCACTCCCTCGCCTGTTCGCTCGCGCACAAATAGGCGACCGCAGTCAACACGCAGCACCGCCTCCCCACTGTCTCCTCTGCAGGTGCTCACCTGGTGGGTTGCTGGGTCACTCACTAGGTCCAATCCTGCGTTTGGAACCCATGCGTCTGGATTCGCGCATCTGGATTCCGCGCCTGGGTCCGTCTGACCAGTCCTCCTGTGCAACCCCTCACCAGATGCCGGTTTGGCCCCTTACCGGTCAGGCTGAAGAATTTGTTGTTTACGGACTTCCGAAAAGTTCAATTTTCCGTGTTCTGGTTGTGTTTTCTGATGCTAATATTTAGTTGTCCCTAAACTTGGTTGTGTGAGAAGGCACGGCACATCCACCTATACCTCCATCTTGGCGGAAGTCCCCTATATAATAACTGTGAGTTTTCTGTCCTTTCACTGTTCATGTTTCTTTAACTTCTTTTTTTAGATAAGTCCCTTTAACATTTCATATAATAAGGGCTTGGTGATGATGAACTCCTTGAATTTGATCTTATCTGAGAAGCACTTTATCTGTCCTTCCATTCTAAATGAAAGTTTTGCTGGATAGAGCAATCTTGGTTGTAGGTCTTTAGATTTCATGACTTGGAATACCTCTTTCCAGCCCCTTCTTGCCTGTAAGGTCTCTTTTGAGAAATCAGCTGACAGTCTGATGGGGACTCCTTTGTAGGTGACTGTCCCCTTAGCTCTTGCTGCTTCTAGGATTCTCTCCTTCATTTTAATTTTGGCTAATATAATTATGATGTGCCTTGGTGTGTTCCTTCTTGGGTCCAACTTCTTTGGGACTCTCTGAGCTTCCTGGATTTCCTGGAAGTCTATTTCCTTTGCCAGATTGGGGAAATTCTCCTTTATTATTTGTTCAAATAAGTTTTCCACTGGTGGCTGTGCCTTTCCCCCTTCTGGTACCCCTATAATTCAGATGTTGGAGCGTTTAGAGATGTCCTGGAGGTCCCTAAGTCTCTCCTCATTTCTTTGAATTCTTGCTTCTTGACTCTTTTCTGTTTGGCCATTATTTGCTTTCTTCTGGTCCACTCCATTGATTTGAGTCCTAGTTTCCTTTTCATTGCTATTGATGTACTGTGCAATTCCATTCATTTCAATTAGTTTTGCCTTCATATATTTGTCTAATTTGTGGCTATAATCAACCAGTTCTGTGAGGATCCTGATCACCAATGTTTTAAACTGTGCGTCTGAGAGTTTAGCTATTTCTTCATCACTTAGATCTATTGGCTCTGGGGCTTTGAAATCTTCTTGAGCCATTTTTGGTCTGTTCGTGCCCTTTAAGTGTGAGAAGCGGCGCCTTGAACTCCCAGGTGGCTGGGTTGTGACGCTGTATGTGGGGCGTGGTCAGAGCAGGGAAATGGTGACCCCTTCTGCTGTTTCTCACAGCTGAGTGAGGAGCAGAGGCTTAGGTGGTTCACCTGGGCCGGGCCACTCAGAGTCGCTGGGTTATGATGCTGTATGTGGAGGTGGGGTCAGAGCAGGGAAATGGCGGTGCCCTCCCTGCCCGCGAGTACCTGCCAGGCCCCAGTCCAACCGCTCACTCCGTCACCTGTCCACCAGCACACAAATGCGTGACCACAGTCAACCCGCAGCCCCGCTGCCCCGCTGTCTCCCCCGCGGCCGCTCACCTGGTCGCTCGCTCGGTAGCTCACTAGGTCCAACCTGCGCCTGGATTCCACGTTTGGATTCTGAGCGTCTGAGTCTGTCTGGCCGAGTCCTCCTGTGTAAGCCTGCTTCACCAGCCACTGGATTCGCCCCTTACTGGTCAGGCTGAAGAATTTGTTGTTAACAGACTTCCGAAGAGTTCAATTTTCCATGTTCTGGCTGTGTTTTCTGTTGCTAATATTTAGTTTTCTCTAAACTTGGTTGTGTGAGAAGGCACGGCACATCCTCCTATGCCTCCATCTTGGCGGAAGTCCATGCATAAATTTGTGTTTAAACCTGATACTCTATGCTTCTCTTCTCTTCTCCCATTCCCCTTCTTCTCTACCTTTTTAATTTATGATGTAAAGTTTACTTTCTCTCTTCACCTTGTCTCTGTTCCCAACTCTTATCATTACTCCTCCCTTTATCCTCTCATAAGCATTTTACTCGCAGTTAGTCATTCCATATTTGTTTTACCCTTCTTATAATAGTCTTAATGTCTCTACACATTTATTAATATTAGCTTCTTTGCCATCAATAGTGTGATTGCAGGTGGGGGATATTTTTGCTGGTATGGATTTGTTTTCTGGATTGTTTTGTTTTAGCAGCACATGTACAACAGCATACAAGATGTGCTGGGCAGAATAACTCTCAGTCAGCAAATCAGAAGAAAAGACCAAACAACGAATGACCCAACAACAACCAAAACCCAGTTATGGCCAGAGATCCAAAATAAATAGCATAAAGGGCATCCCAAGAGATCAGGAGATCAAGGAGACAGCACCACTGAATCCCACAAGTCTATTACCACAGAAGGTCACACATAAATACAGGGAGTCAAAGTAGATCAATCTAAGAAGCAGAAGCAAATAAAAAGAGTCACCTAAAATGGGGAGACAAAGGGGCCTCAACTGAAAGGAAAGAAGACATCCTCAGAAAGATGGTTAAATGAAGTAGAGGCAAGCAAACTATCAGACATTGAATTCAAAATAATGGTTATAAGGATGATCATGAGCTCCATTAAAACTGCAAAGAACTCCAGGGCAGCTACAAGGAACTAACTGTAAACTACAACAGCATGAAAGAGGACATAGAAGCTATCAATAAGAGCCAGGAAGAAAGGAAGAATACAGTACCTGAAATAAAGAATGGTGCAGAAAGAATTAAAAGCAAGTTAGATGAAGCAGAGATAATATCAGCAGGCTATAGAAAAAGGTAGAAAAAAATCCCCAGACAGAGCAACAAAACAAAACAAAAAAGGCTCAAGAAAAAACAAAGGCAATATAAGGGAAATTCAGGACAACATGAAAGATAGTAATATCTGTATCATGGGGATACCAGAAGGAGAAGAGGAGTAAGTTATAGAAAACTTGTTTATGACAGCAAATTTCCCTGACTTGATGAGAGAAAAAGTCACATAAGTCCAGAAGCACAGAGGGTCCCAATGAAGATGAACTCAATGAAACCTACTCCAAGACATATCATCATTAAAATGGCAAAATTTAAAGTCAAAGAGAGTATCTTAAAGGCAGAAAGGAGAGACAGCTAGTAACATACAAAGGAAGTCCAATAAGGCTATAAGCTGATTACTCAACAAAAACCCTACAAACCAGAGGGGAATGGTAAGAAATATTTCACGTAATGAAAAGCAAAAGCCTACAATCAACTACTCTATCCAACAAGGCTTCCATGTAAAATGGGAGGGAAAATAAGGAGTTTCCCAGACAAAAAAAAGGGGGGTTTAAAAGAATACATCTGCACCAAAAGAGCATTGCAAGAGATACTAGAGAGAATGCTTTGAGAAGATGAAGGAGGGGGGATGGGAACAAAGGGAAAAATAAGTTCCTATATATAATAACCTTAAATGAAAATGTATTAAATGCTTCAATTAAAATACTTAAGGTAGCTGAGGAATAAAAATAAAGAAAAGAAAATCTTACCTGTATATATGCTGCCAAGAGGAGACCTACCTGACAACAAAAGATCTACACAGACTGAAAGTGAAGGGAAGGAAGAAAATATTCCAAGCAAATGGACATGGAATAAAAGCTGAGGTAGCAATACTTATAACAGACAAAACAGATGTCAATAAGGGCCAAAAAAAAAAGAAACAAAGCAGGACCTGAACAATACTGAAGAGAATAATCCATCAAGTATATATAACCACTGTAAACATATATGCACCCAAAAGAGAAGCACCTAAATATGTAAGGAAAATCTTGGAGGACTTCAACACAGACATCAACAGCAACACTCTATATATGGGGATTTTAATATTCATTGTCAATGATGGATAGATCTTCCAAGAAAAGATTCAACAAGGATATTGTGGCATTGAAGAACACTCTAGATCAAGTGGATTTAATTGGTACACACAAAAATTTTCACCCTAGATAATCAAAATATATATTCTTTTTAAAAGCACATGGAACATTTTCAAAAATAGATCACATGGTGGAACATAAAAAACCACTCAACATATTCAAGAAAATTGAAATTATGTCAAGCACCTTCTCAGATCACAATGGCTTGAAACTAAAAACCAATCTCAAGGAAAAAACTCAAAAACATTCAAATTCATGGAGACTGAATAACATGATATTAGATAATGAATGGGTTAACAATGCTACTAAATAATGAATGGGTTAACAATGAGATATAGGAAGAAGTCATCCATGGGTTCTTTATAGCCAAAGTATTTCTTAACTCTATGGTAATGGGGGCAGTCTTAAAAATCCTGGGAGAATAAAGAAAGTTGTAGTAAGATTTACCATGCTAGTTCTCTAGAGAACTAGCATGGTAAATCTTACTACAAAAAGTCTCTGGAAACAAAGAAAATGGACACACAACAGTCCAAAACCTATGGGAGACAGTGAAGGCAGTCTTGAGAGGGAAGTTCAAAACAATACAACCTTTCCTCAAAAAAAAATTCAAATAAACAACATAACCTGAATCTACAAGAACTAGAGGAACAACAAAGACTAGACATGACTAGAAACAAAGACTAGAGCATGTAGAAGGAAGGAAGTGATCAAAAACAGAGCAGAATTAAATGATATAGAGACTAAAAGAACAATTCAAAGATAAGATAAATAAAGTTGACAAGACTTTAACCAGACTCATCCAAAAAAAAGAGAGGACTCAAATAATAAAATCAGAAAAGAAAGAGAATAATTTAAAACTGATACCACAAAAATACAAAGGATTGTAAGAAATTACTATGAACAATAAAATGCCAAGAAATTTGACACCCTGGGCCAACTGGATAAATTTCTAGCAGCACATATCTTATAAACCTAAACCAAAATGAAACTTGAGCACCCACTTACACCATACGCCAAAATAAATTCAAGGTGGATAAAAGACTTAAATATAAGCCTTGAAACCATTAAATTCCTAGAGGAGAACACTGGCAAAAAAATCTCAGATATTCCATGCAGCAACATTTTTACTGATATGTCCCTTAGAGCAAGGAATATAAAGGAAAGGATAAACAAATGGGATCTCATCAAAATAAAAAGCTTCTGTGTGGCTAAAGAAAACAGTATTAAATTAGCAAGACAACCAACTGTATGGGAAAACATATTTGCCAATGATACCTCAGATGAAGGTTCAATCTCCAAAATATACAAAGAACTTACACAACTCCACTCTAAGAAGACATCTAACCCAATTAAAAAATGGGAAAAGGACTTGAACAGACACTCCCCCAAGGAGGACATACAGAATATCCAGAGACACATGAAGAGATGCTCAATATCATTAGCTATCAGAGAGATGCAAATTAAAACCACAATGAGATACCACTTTACACCGGTCAGGATGGCTATCATAAACAAAGCAACAAACAACAAATGTTGGAGAGGTTTTGGGGAAAAGGGGTCCTTAGTTCACTGTTGGTGGGATTGCAGACTGGTACAATCATTATGGAAAACAGTATGGAATTTTCTCAGAAAGATAAAAATCGACCTGCCTTTTGACCCAGCAATTCCACTGCTGGGATTATATCCTAAGAATCCTAAAACATCAGTATCAAAGAACCTATGCACCACAATGTTCATAGCAGCACAATTTACAATAGCCAAGAGTTGGAAGCAACCTAGGTGCCCATCAGTAAATGAATGGATCCAAAAATGTGGTACATATACACAATGGAATTCTATGCAGCAGAGAGAAAGAAGGAGCTACTACCCTTTGCAACAACATGGATGGGACTGAAAAGCATTATGCTGAGTGAAACAGGCCAGGTGTTGAAAGACAAATACCATATAATCTCACCTTTGACAGGAAGCTAAATAATAAAACAAACAAGCAAGCAGAAAAAAACAAAGACACTGAAATAGAGAACAAGTGGGCAGTGACCACAGGGGATAGGAAAGGGAATTTAAGGGGAAGAAAGGGGAGGGATTTTGAGGAACAAGTATGAAAGACACAGGGATGAGGACTAGGGGGGCTAGCAATGGGAGGGAGGTGGGGAGCACAGGGTGGGGGGGTTGGGATGGAAGAAATAGACAAAAAACTGTATTTGAAAAATAACTAAATAAAAATTAAAAAAAAAACCCTAAATCAAGAAGAAGCAGAATGCCTGAATAGACTGGTATAGTCAACAAAGCAATAATCAAAAATCTCCTGGCACACAAAAGCCTTGGACCAGATGAATTCAAATGTGAATTTTACCAAACAATTAGGGAATCACTAACTCCTATTCTTCTCAAACTATTCCAAAGAATTCAAGAAGAGAGAAGACTCCCAAACTTTTCTTATGAAGCTGGTATTGTCCTAATTCCCAAACCAGAAGAGAGAGAGAAAACTACAGGCCAATATTGTTGATGAACATGGATGCTAAAGTCATCAACAAAATATTGGCAAAACAGATCCAGCAATATACTGAAAATGTTATACAATAAGATCAAGTGGGATTCATCCCAGAAATGCAAGGATGGTATAATAATACTTTCAAGTCAATAAATGTAATACACTACATAAACAAAATGGAAGATAAATATTACATGGTCACATCAACAAATGCTAAAAAAACATTTGATAAAGTAGAGCATTCATTTATGATTAAAAAATCTCAGCAAAGTGGAGGTAGAAGAAGCATACCTGCAGGTAATAAAAACTGTACAAAATGGGATGCTATGCTGCAGAAAGAAAGAAGGAACTCCTACCTCTCACAACAGTGTGGATGGTACTAGAGAGTATTATTAGAAGTGAAATAATCTAAGCAGCAAAAGACAAATACCATATAATCTCACCTATAAGAGCAGTCCAATTAACAAAATAAATAAATGATCAAAAAAGAACCAGAGGCATTTAGATAAGGAACAGACGTAAAATGACTAGATGATTATATTGGGGAAAGAAACGGGAGTGTCTAGTTAAGGAAGAGGTATAAATGACTCATGGATGTTGACAAAAGGGTGGGGATTGACTGTGGGAATGGGTGGTTGCAGGGCAAGGAGAGCAAGGGGGAAAAGTGAGATAACTAATAGAACTACAATAAAACAAGAAGAGAATGTACATAACTAGACAGGCAAAGGAAATAAGTAGAAGGCTGTTATATCTGTGCATATGGTCAAGGTCAATATATTATTTTAATTGTATTTGTATAAGTCAGAAATTTTGCTGAAAGCCTTTGGTACTAATTATCTTTGTGATTACTGACATCAGAGTGTTACCACCTCCTCAACCCTAGCCACACACATGCTCAGAAAACCATTTTTTAAGAATTTCTCTGAGGTCTAAACACTGTTTTTATCCCTCATTTGTAGAGAGAAGTTGGTACGAGTGAGCTCCCAGGACTATGGGAGGGATCTACAGGGAGTTCAGAACTTACTGAAGAAGCACAAACGTCTAGAAGGGGAGCTAAAGGCACATGAACCTGCCATCCAGGTATGAATATTAAAATGTGAGAACTGGAAGTGCAGAGAAGTCTAATAGGCCTTCATATTATGGACAAACAGGATGATTCTACAAAATGTGAACTTGGCATGTCACACAGAGTTAATCATAAAGTGTTATTCAAGTATTCCTTTCTCATCCACATTTTGTATCCTATAGATAGAAGAATTCTATATAGGAAGCCCTGCTCTTTCCTAAAAGGAGCAATTTTAACACTCCAGGTCACAATTGTTGACAGGATGCACCTTGGAACATTAGCAAAAACTTTACTTAAGCTGAGCCATATTAAAAAAAAGGCAACTTTGGTTCTGACTTGGCAGCAAGGTCACACTATGAGCATGAATAGTCTATAAAGCAGAGCATGCAGAGTATTTTAGTATAAATGCCAATGTATATTTCCAAATACTTGGGTGAGTTTAGCATGGTAAATCTTGCTACAACTTTCTTTATTCTCCCAGGATTTTTAAGACCGCCCCAATTACCATAGAGTTAAGAAATACTTTGGCTATAGAGGACCCATGGATGGAGACAACATGGAGGGGGATTGAATGTGGGAGAGTTGGGGTGGGCAGGGCAGGGGAGAGCATGGGGGAAAATGCTGACAACTATAATATAACAATACAAAAGCTTAGTATAAAACTTAGTAATAAAATTAAGGGATGTTTTAAGTATTTTTTAAAAGAAATAACCTGGCTAGGTACTTTGTCAGGGAACTGTATCTAAATTGGGAGATGTTGTGGAATAACACAACATGGGTGGTGGTGTTCTTCAGAATGTGCTGAATATGGCAGAGGGGCTAGGAGACAAGGCTGCTGTGGAGCAAGAGGAGATCCAGGAGCGGCTGGTTCAGTTTGTTCAACACTGGGAGAAGCTCAAAGAGTTGACTAAGGCTCGGTGAGTTGGGTATTGGGAGCAAATTTCTGTTCCTGTGTTTCAGGTATTGAGCTATTATTGGGGAGCATACTTAAGTGTTTGCTCAGCATTTCTCCCCATCTCTATCTTCCAAGTATTTCCTCAATTGCAGTTTTCCCTGAAGCTTTCTTCCATTTAGACCCAGGCAGAGTGATTGCTGCCTCTGTGTTCTAAATATACCTCTACTCCTGCACTTACTTGCAATGTCTTTTCTTGTTATCACCCTAAATATGTTACCCTTTATACTAGGTTATTTGCCACATGTCTGTTTTTATATTGCCCCCTTTTAAGGATTGTATGCAACACTTAAGAGTAAAAGAAAGTTTTTTTTTCTCCCTTATAGCCATCCATTAAAAAAAAATCATATAGTTATATAACCAAATAAATAATTTCTTCCTACAATTACATGTGTGTTAGTAATAGGGAGACATTTCTTCTTGGAGAATAAAAGTACTTTGCACTTTGTAGAGCCTGTGTTGTGTAAAAAGAAAGACAGTTTTAGAGTAGTAAGAGACTCTGCTTCACTGCTATTATTCTATAACTCCAAAGTCTTGGCCTTATTATTATTTTTTCTTGCTTGGCTTCTTTTTTTTTTTAAGGTTTTATTTATTTACCTTTGGAGGGGAAGGGAGAAAGAGAGGAAGAGAAACATCTAGTGTGGTTGCCTCTTGTGCACCCCCTACTGGGGATCTGGTCTGCAATCCAGGCACATGCCCTGACTGGGAATGGAACCAGCAACCCCTTACTTCTCAGGCCAGCACTCAATCTACTGAGACACACCAGCCAGGGCTGTTTGGACAAGATTTCCTTTACCCCACAAAGAATCCTAGAAAGTAGGTGAGGCCACAAAACTGAACTTGTGGGTCAATGGTCTTTCCCTGTCCAGAGATGATCATTACAGCTGATGAGCAGACTCTTATGTACTCATTTGTTTTGTGGTCCATTTCTACTGTAGCTGCCTTGAGAGACTGTGACCTTTAGCTCCATTTCCACTGCTTGTTAATTTTCTCTTATCTTTATTGGGGCATGCTGCTCTGTTATAGAGGGCTTCGGTTGGAGGAGTCCCTAGAATACTTGCAATTTATGGAGAATGCTGAGGAAGAGGAAGCTTGGATCAATGAAAAGGAAGCAGTGGTTGCCCAAGGGGATTCTGGAGACACATTGGCTGCTACTCAGGTGAGCAATAGGCTGAAGGGATTCATTTTCTTTTCTTTAATATTAATCTCTTCTTAGTGTTTTCACCTTTAAAATTAAAAGCTCCTAGTGGGACAACAAGACTTGAAGGTAAGCTCTTAATATAAGATATTCTTGATACATAATAGTTCTCTGGTAGATGCAGTATTTCATATAATTGTATACATTTCAATCTGGAGAAACTCATATTACCCTGATCAACACTCTTATTTCAAAATCCAGAAAACCATGGGGTCCTATGGTAAGTTAGAAACAATGTCAGCATATTCTTTTGACTCTTTTTCTGGTAAGTTTGTCCTTTTTGAAAAGTGAAGAATTTTGAGCACAGAATATTGTGGGATAGACTGTCCAGATGTTTTGATTCTTACTTATTCATTTATGCAGAGTTTGATGAAGAAGCAGGAAGCTTTGGTTAATGATTTTGCTGTCCACGAGACCCGAGTGCAAAATGTGTGTGCTCAAGGAAGAGATATCTTGAATAAGGTGAGAGACTCCAGGGATTACAGGTCAAAGTTTTATTTTCAAAAGGGATTGGCCCAAGTATAGATTCATGAGCAGTGCTAAAATTATATGTAGAATTTTAATTATCTTGTTTAAGTTGCCCTATTGTTATTATTGTTTTGGTTCTTAGCAAATTTATTTGATTATGTTTTTCTGGAAATTCTGTTTTCAAGGTCTTATAAGAACAACCTTCAGATTTATTTAAAATTAGCTGTTGAGCCCTGGCCAGATAGCTCAGTTGACTGCAGCATTGTCCCAAGACACCAAGGTCAAGGGTTCAATCCCTGGTCAGGGCACATACAAGGGTCAACTGAATGCTGATTGGGTGCAGTAACAAACTGATGTCTGTCTATCTGTCTCTCTTTCTCTTTCCCTCTCTGTCTCTCTCTCAAATCAATAAAATATCAATAAGATAAATATATATGTATTTATATGCATGTATAGATATATAAAAGTAAGCCTGATTGATAAATCAGCTATTGACACACTCTTATCCCATGCACAATATGGCATTTATGAATATTTTATAAATGGCTCACTTTAATCATAGAATATTGTAAGATTGTATAACAAATTCTATGCAAGGCTCTAGGGAGGAGGACTATTTGGAAACTTACTTGTAATCTGAGTATCATTTTGTTTAAATGCTTGTTCTTACAAAGCGTCACTGATCTAGGTGCTATAGGAAAAACCCTAAACAGAGATGACTTCATAACTTCTAGGTGCATTCACCTACTAAGTAGATCCCAGTTACATGAACAATCTTGCAAAGATCATCTAAATGCTGGGTTGGAAATAACCATCTGTGGCATAAAGGGATAACAGAATAAGTTCACTTGATCTAGAGGTAGTAGTTATAGAATTTGAAAGGGAGAGATGACAACTTTTTAATAGTACTAAAGAATTCACATTTTTGGCCTTGACACCTCTTTCTCCTATTAATCTTGGTGCTTCAGGAGGAAAGTGAGTACAAGGAAAAGATTTCTGTCAAGATAGAGACTCTGAATGAAAAGACACCTTCTCTGGCCCAGGGCATAGCTTCTTGGAAGTTGCAGTTGGAAGATGATTATGCCTTTCAGCAGTTCAACTGGAAGGCTGATTTGCTGGAGGCCTGGATAGGTATGATATGCGAAGACCCTAGTTCTGAGGTTTGAGAAATGCTGATAATTTTTTATAGAATGATTTCTGGGGATTTTTCATTTACCATGTAAAGAAACATGCTCCCTTCATTACTGACACCTGTCCTTTCAAGACGCAATTACAATCACACTCACATATATGTAAATACACACACAGAGAAACATACTGAGGGTGTGACTACCAGAGAACATCTTTTTGAGAATTAAGGATTTCATATGTGATATTCAGAAAGATAGGACCATTGCAAAACATTCTAGGAAATAATCTGTTTGATTTAATTGTAATTTATGTCTGATATGTAATTTGTCTTGTTCTATAGAACACTCTGAAATTCTCTTGACCCTAGCTCTGTTTCAGTCAGTTTTATCCTGAACACGTTTATATAAACAATCCATTGATTTCCAATGCTCTCATAGTCTGATGAATCACCAACTTTGAGAGTTTGGAGGTTCTCTTGCGACCTTTAGGATATATTCCTTTTGTCCTTACCAAGACTAATATAAGACCAAATATCTTTCCCACCTTATTAATTATCTTTGCTTTTTAGCTGAGAAGGAAACAAGCCTGAAGATCGATGGCAATGGTACAGACCTCACTTCCTTCTTCACTCTCCTGGCAAAGCAGGTAAGAGCAGTGTTGCATGTTAATTGATGTCAGTGAGGGCCAAGACCCATATTACACAGAAGCTGAACAAATAAAAAATTATCACATTACTAAATTTTTCAGTTTACTGTCTGTTAGTCCTGTAATATTATTTATTATTTATTTTCCTTCCTGATGTTGATAATTTGCTAGTTTTTTGTCACTCTCTGTCTCTCCCTCCCTATTTTCTCTACTTAATCTTGCAATAGGTGCTTATAATTTTTATTAGAAAACCAACTTGTGGTTTTTTAATTTCTCTCTGTCATATTGTAAATTTTATTTGATTAATAAATTTTTAATATCTTTATATATTTATCATCTTCTTTAACTTTCCTAAGGATAGCTTCATGTAATTTTTTAAGATGGATATTGGGATTATCAAATGTTTAGCCATTGTCTTCTTGCAGTAGAGTCATATGAGTTCTTCATATATTTTGGAAATCAAACACTTGTCTGAGGTATCTTTGGCAAATATGTTTTCTCATATAGTGTGGGAGGAGTGGTAGGGAGAAAATTCAGACAACTGTAAACAATTGAACAACAATAAAGTAATTTATTAAAAAAATTAAAATACAGTATAATAAAATTTATCTCAAATATTTAGCCATTTTTATATTCTAATATATTAAGTTAAAGATATAAATGTTTTAGTAAAGCTTAACTGCATCTCACAAATGTTATATATTATTTTTGTTATCATTCAGTTAAATATGTTCTGTCCAACTTAATTTTTTTAACATATATATTTTCTATTGTTCAAGTACAGCTGTCTCCATTTCCCCCCTCTGCTTTTCCCAACCCCACTGACCCCCACGTCTCACCCTTAATCCTAGCCCACTTTTGTTTGTCCTTTGGTCCTCTATATATGTTCCTTGATGACCCTTCCCCTTCCTTCACTTATGATCTCCCTCTCTCCTCCCCTCTGGTTACTGTCAGTTTGTTCTGTACTTCAATGTCTTTGGTTATATTTTGCTTTCTTGTTTGTTTTGTTGATTAAGTTTCACTTATAGATGAGATTATTTGGTATTTTTCTTTCACTTAATTTCTCACATGATCCATTGATAATTCAGTAGTGTGTTATTTAATTTTCAAACATTTGGGAAGTTTTTAATTATCTTTTTGTGATATTTTTATTTTATTTATTTCATTTTATTTTTTAAAAGTTCTAAAATATTTAGTAAATGAGGACCATCATGTAATCTGTTCAGAAAAGCAATAAAAGCTTGCCAAGGCAAGAGCTGAGGCTTTTTCTCCTCTTGAGAGAGAAGCCACACCATCCTTTTTCTTCCACAGGACTCGGTAGTCCACATGAGTTTGTCATGTCCCATCCACAATGTTGTGGAACCCACAGGCCAGGGTCCACAACATAAATAGGCCTGTTTTGGTGAATAGTTTTTGTACAACATTTATACATATTAATATAGCCATGTTTAAATAATGACAATAAATAAAAGTAATTAATTTCCATAAAAGAAATAAGGTATATTTTTCAGTTAATTATATTACTTATTAGATTTTGTTATTTATGTTGTTTAAATACTTATTAATTTTACATATTTTGAGTCTAGGTTAAAAATTGTGTTATTTTTGGATTATGTAAACATCTTGAAAAATTAATGTTTTAATTATAAAATGTTCATCTTTCTTTTTTTACATAAATACTTCAAGATTTATTAGATATATCCAGAACATAGCATACTTTCAGTTTTGAAGTACTTTTTTGATGCGGATCCTGGATCATGGGGTCCGAGACACTGTGGATGAGACACGGCAAATTCACATGGACTACCAAGTCCTGTGGAGGAAAGGGATGGTGCAATAAAAGCTTTGGCCCTTGCCTTGCAAGTTTTTATTGCTCTTCTGGGCACATTACATGACGGTCCTCATTTCCTATGCACAGGTTTGCTTTAAGTTGTTACCTTTTACAGAAAACAAAGGAAAAGATGCTACTAATTACTTCAAAGAGAAGGATGTTTGCAAATGCAAAGAGAAAAGTAGTTGAACCCCTTATACTCCATACTGGGGAAGTTTAGCACAGACTTTAGGAAGTTACAAAAAGCACTTGCTTTCTCAATTCAGGGTGAGGGAGTTTTAGCAAAACCACATCTCATAGCAGTCTAGATACAATGCAGGCCTGATTCCCCACAGCAGAACCTATCCATAAGCACGGGTCCTGTGCATCTCCATGTGGGAGCTGGGCCCACACCATGCAGAATGATCTATACTTTTTCAGTTTACAGAATAGAAAGTAATCATAGAAAATGGAATAAATGTGGAAAAGCACAAAGAAGAAATAATTGTCCATTACTCAGAGATAATCCTTATTAATATTTTTAGAATATCTTTCCAGTCTTATTTTCTTTGTAGGTATGTGTATATACACTCCTTTTTCACATGAAGTATTTAAGATCATACTATAAGTATCTTTTACAGTCTATATTAACATCCCCTATATCATCAAGTATTCTTTCATAGTACAGTCCATGGAACAGAGTAGTTCTTGAGTAAATATTTGAGTATTTAAGAAATACATCATTTTTCAATTTGATAGTTTTTTTTAAATTACTTTATTGTTGTTCAATTACAGTTGTCTGCATTCCCCCCATCACTCCCCGCAACACTAGCCAAACTCACCTCCCTCCCTTGCTTCCACCCTCCCCATTAGTTTGGTCCATGTTTCCTTTATAGTAGTTCCTGAAAACCCTGCTCCCCACTGTCCCCTCCCCGCTCCCTTCTGGCTATTGTTCTACATTGTTCTTAATTTCAATGTCTTTGATTCTTTATTATTTGCTTTTTTGTTGTTGATTATGTTCCAGTTAAAGGTAAGAGCATATGGCTTATTTTGGCTTTGCATGATGCTCTCTAGTTCCATAATACTCTCACAAAGGGTAGGAGCTCCTTTTTTCTCTCCTGTGTAGTATTCCATTTTGTGAATGTACCATGTTTCTTTAATCCATTCATTTACTGATGGGCACTTAGGTTGCTTCTGCACTTGGCTATTGTAAATTGTGCTGCTATAAACATTGAGGTGCATAGGTCCTTTTGAATTGGTGTTTTAGAGCACTTAGGGTATAATCATAGCAGTGAAATTGCTGGGTCAAAAGGCAACTCCACTTTTAGTTTTCTGAGGAAATCTCATACTGTTTTCTATAGTGGCTGGACCAGTCTTCATTTTTGCCAACATGCCCTAGGGGTCGCTTTTCTCTGTATCCTCTCCAACATTTGTTTGTTGATTTGTTTATGATGGCCATTCTGACTAGTGTGAGGTGGTATCTCATTGTGGTTTTAATTTGCATCTCTCTGATGGCTAGTGATGCGGAGCATCTTTTCATATATCTCTGGGCCCTCTGTATGTCCTTTTTGGAGAAGTGTCTGTTGAAGTCTTTTGCCCATTTTTCAATTGGGTTTTTTGTCTTCCTGGAGTGGAGACATGTGAGTTCTTTACTTATTTTGCAGATCAAACCCTTGTCTGAGGTATCATTGGGAAATATATTTTCCCATATAATTGGTTCTCTTTTCATTTTAATGCTGTTTTCTTTAGCCATGAAGAAGGTTTTCAATTTCATTAGGCCTCATTTGTTTATTCTTTCCTTTATTTCCCTTGCTTTAGGGGACATATCAGTGAAGATGTTGCTGTGTGAAATGTCTGGGATTTTTCTGCCAGTGTTTTCTTCTAGGCCTTTTATGGTGTTGTGACTTATATTTAAGACTTTTATCCATCTTGAATTTCTTTTTGTGTATGGTGTATGGTGTAAGCTAGCAATTGTGTTTTCTTTTTTTTCTTTTCTTTCTTTTTTTTTTTTTTTGCTTGTAGCTGTCCAGATCTCCCAACACCATTTGTTGAAGAGGCTATTTTTGCTACATTTTATGCTTCTTCCCCCTTTGTCAAATATTAACTGACCACAGAGACCTGTGTTTATTTCTGGGCTCTTTGTTCTGTTCCATTGGTCTATGTGCCTGTTTTTATGCCAGTACCAGGCTATTTTGATTACAGCGGCCTTATAATACAGTTTGATACCAGGTATTGTGATCCCTCCTGCTTTGTTCTTTTCTCAAAATCGCTACATAGCTGTTTCTCACAACAGCTATATACATTTCTTGATATAAAGTCTTTTTTATATGCTAGACTACATCACCAGTTTTTTTTTGTTTGCAGTATACATTTGTTTCATATTCTTGTTTTTACTCTTTCAATTTCCTTTTTCTTTTAAATATTTAATTTTTATGCTATTACAATCATCCCAATTTTTCCCCTTTGCCTCTTACACCTACCCCACCCCCTCATGCCACAGTTGTCCATGTCCATGGGTCTTGCATATATGTTTTTTGACTAAATATTTCACTTGCTATCAACCAGTCCCCACCTCCTGACTACCCTCTTACAGTGGTCAGTCTGTTTCCTATGTCTATGCCTCTGATTCTGTGTTGCTCATTAGTTTATTTTGTTCATTAAATTCATATGACATTTGGCCCTGGCTGCTGCAGCTCAGTGGATTGAGTGTGGGCCTGTGATGCAAAGGGTTACCAGTTTGATTCCCAGTGAGGGCACATGCCTGGGTTGCAGGTCAGGTCCCCAGTAAAAGACACATGAGAGGCAACCACACATTGATGTTTCTCTCCCACTCTTTCTTCTTCCCTTCCCCTCTGTCTAAAAATAAACAAATAAAATACTTTTAAAAATTCATATGACATTTGTCTTTCATTGACTGACTTATTTCACTTAGCATAATAGTCTCCAGTTCTATTCATGCTGTTGCAAAAGGTAAGAATTCCCTTTTCTATTTGTTTTACTGCTGCATAGTATTTCACTGTGTAAATGTACCACAGCTTTTTAAATCCACTCATATACTTATGGGCACTAAGGCTGATTTGAAATTTTCAGTGTCTTTATAGTTATTTTATCTTTGTTGTTGATTTGATACATTTAAAAATTGCAAAATGATAACCATCATAGAATTACATAATACTTTAATTTTGTCACATAATTATAATTTATTTTTAGTAAAAAAAGTTAAGATTTACTCTCTTAACTTTTAAGTATATAATAGAGTATTATTAGGTAAATTACCTTGTCGTTCATTAGACCCCAGAACTTGATTGAAGAAAGTTTCTACCCCTCCCTGGCCCCCAGTTCTGGGTAACGATTATTTTAGATTCCACAAGTAAGTGACATAATACAGTATTTGTCTTTCTCTGTTGTACTTATTTCACTTAGCACAATGCCCTCAAATTTTATCCAAGTTGTTGCAAATGGAAGGATTCCCTTTTTTCTCATGACTAATATTCCATTACATATGTATGTGTGTATATGCATATATCTGTCTCCCTATATGGCATATTCTTTATCTGTTTATCTTTTCATTAACTCTTAGGTTGTTTTTATATCTTAGCTATGTGAATAATGTGGCAATGAACACAGAAATGCAGAGTGCCTTTATATTTTAGATGTGCCTTTTATAAATATCATATAGTGAGTTTTGTTGTGTTTGATTGTTTTATTGGAACAGTGAGTTCATTTACATTAAAGTAATTCATTTATAAGTTTTTACTTAAGGTTATAAGTTAACACTCCCATCCCACATCCAACCCCTACATTTTAGCCAGGGGTTGAACTGTTTCAAAGCATACTTTCAGGGTTTATTTGTTTGTCTGTTTTTGAAAACTAGTCTTCTTTCAGTTTGCTTTTACACTTGGGGTCTTTTCACTTACATCTTTTCTTAGACCTGCTCATATACAGTGTGTCCTGATCTCAGTATTGTCTAACTACAGAAAACTGTACTTAGCATTTTAGATTCATAACTACTGTTTTCTGCTGAGTTTCTAGAATTTGTGTCCTAACAGTAACCAGAAGGGAAGGAGAAGGAATAACAGGGCAAAGAAGGGGACGGATCTTCAAGGACCCATGTATAAAGGACCCAAGGACAAAGACAAGAAGGAGAGAGGATTGAATGTGGGCAGTGAGGGTGGGTAGAATGGGGAAGAGTAATGGTGGAAAATGGAGACAACTGGAACTGAACAACAGCAACAAAAAATGAATCTATAAATGCCTTGAGAGGAAAATGCAGGAAGAATATTACACCTATTTTATGCAGTTTTCTTTCCTGGCTCTTCAAATCCTGGCTGCCCCAGTTTCCTAGAATTCCAGTTTTAGTCATTTTAGCTCCATCAGGTCATCTAAAGCTCTAATCAGCTGCTTTCTCCTCCTACCCTGTATAATTTATATTTTGAAAATAATGGAGACTATTACTCTTCCTGCATTCCCATTTGATCCTCTCTAAAATTTTAAACCCTGAGTTATAGCTACCTGAGTTACATTCTAATCCCTTTCAAACAGCTGCTTTTTGTATTTTTACCCAGTGGTTAAAATTATCCTCAAAGAGACAATGGTCCATTTACAAGCTACCTTTTTAGATTTGGAAGTGGATCATCCTCATTCTGATGAATAATCCTTTTGATTCTGATATCATCATCTCCACAAAAATATCATTTGTGGAATATAGTATCTGTAGGAGGTCTTTTGTTAGTTTGCATACTTCCAAGCTCTATAGTAGTGCACTGCTAGTAATTAGAACACAAACTCTAATAAGTGATACAAAGACTCTTACAAAGGATGTGGACTATGGGAAGGATTTAGTTTTCATTTAGAATAGTTAGAATATGTAACTTTTTAGTGTTTCCTTAATCTTTATAGTTCATATAAACTAAAATCTAATTATAAAACATAAATCCACTGGAACTTGACCATAATCCCAATCCCAAATGTTCACTTAAGTCTCTGAATCACATGTATTTCTTTATCCTTGGTCATCATTCTAAATCTTTTCTAGTTCTTATCTTGTTCATGAAAAAAATATGCTGGAACCCAGGTACAAATGACCCTTTGGAATCTGTATTATTTCTCTGTTCAGTGCTTATCTATGGATCTTTCTCAGGACACACTGGATGTCAGCATGCAGAGCTTTCAACAAGACAGACTGTCTAAGATAACTGATCTAAGAGATCAACTGGTGGCTGCTCAACACAGTCAGGCCAAAGCCATTGAGGAGCGTCATGCTGCACTGCTGAGGCTCTGGGAACAGCTGCTGGAAGTCTCTGCAGCCCACAGACAGAAATTGCTAGAGAAACAGTTACCCATCCAGAAGGTAAATTTTAGAAATGATAAGGCATGGTAAGGCCTTAATTATATATTAACCATGGAATCTAGAAACAAATAGTAGAAACTCTATTGAATAATCTACAGATATTTGAGTCAGTATTTTGAAAATGATCAGAAAGACATTCTTATTGAGCAAAAATATTTTAATTCACAGAAGATTTTTTTTTGTACTGATCTATCAGTTATCCAGCTGACTTGAGATGAAAGCTAGGCTGCAGGTAATGGAAAAGGTAGGTGGGACAAACAAGTGAAAGATCTTACTGTAAGGAAGACCTAAAACTGACAGGCAGGATAAAAGGTCATCCTTCTCCTTTGTTTAGTTCAAATAAAAGGAGAACTAGACAACTAAAGCTTTTGTCCTCTTCTTTCTAGCTGGGAAAATTTACACTTGACACTTAACATCTGAACTTCGATTCCTGTACTTATGAAGTAGGATAAAGTTATTACCATGTTTTGCTCTTCTCTTTCAATACTATTAAAAGAAAAAAATGGATCTGAAAATTTCAGTATAAACCATTAAGTTCCATATGGATATAAGTGATTAATATGTTCTTTCTAATGGTGGTTGTTAGAGTATTAGATGTTAGTAATTAAAAAAATCACTATTAAAGAGAAGTTGGATAGTCAGTGAAATTACAGAACACCCCTATACCATAGCAGGTATTGCATCATAACAACTTAAGGTAGTTAGAAAACAAACACACAAATAAAAATCAGTCTATCTGGACCCTCAATTAATTTTTACTCTGTCAAAAGATATGAAACCTATTTTAGGTGAAAAAAATTAATCAAGTAATGAAAAACTTATATACATACATATATATGTATGTATATTAGAGCTTACATATATGCACATATGTATATATTCCAACGTGTGTGTGTGTATATATGGAAGAGAAAAAAGAAAGCTATTTCAATATCTGATTCTATTATTTTACTTTCTGATTATAAAATATGTGTAAAGTATCCAGTTGATCCATAGTATTATGAAAATAACAAAGGTGCTTTTTACATTTTTATATTCTGCATGTTAGTTTTTTCTATGTTGGTCTATTTTAGCATATAGATTGTAGGAATGAGTACAAGGAAGATAAACAGGATAAACAGAGTACAAGTTTATAATCTCTCTTGTACTTGGGTCATTTTTTTTCTCTTTAATATTTATGTTTGAGGATGAAAACTAATTTTCATAACATAAATCTCCTTGGAACTACAGTCTGCTGGCCCAAAATCTGTGATATATTTTTAAATCTAAAACATTCTTGATTACATACTCTTTGGAACAATCCATGTACTTCTTTCTTCCAGAAATTTAGTCACTCAGAACATACAGATAACTCCAGATAGTAATTCCCATACAGGTTAGAGAGTAGGAGCTTCATGTCTGAGAAGAACCCTGAACACATGTTAGAAGAATGGTATGATAAGAACTCAGTACAGACAGAGACATTAGAGAGGTTTGGTCTGCAGGAGATCAGGAGAAAGAGAGAAAGTGGACAGGATATAAGATAGGTTTGCCTATACCATGAATGACTTGTTCATTTAATCATTAATTTAGCCTCTACTCTTGCATGTTTACTATGTGCCAAGTAGAATTGAAAAACAGACTTCAGAATAAGAAATCATGGAATCTTATCATTAAAAGTGACCTTTGCCACTTTTGGAATCTTAGAGCTAAAATGACTATAGAAATTATTCGACTTTCTCATTTGTAGATGATGGAGAATCTGACCAGTGTCACATAGCAAATTGCCAAAATCAGACCTTATGTCTGTAACTCACACAACCATCCATCTTATTCTATGGTACCTATTGCTTTTAGTTCTGTTCTCTAGAGTGTTGGCCATGAAAATATTTGAAGAAAGTTATTTTTACCCTCTGTCTTTTCTTTTCTTCTACTCTTCTGTTTCTACTGGTAAAGATGAAGGTGTCTTTTTTTCTCTATAGGCTGAGGAGCTATTCATGGAATTTGCACACAAGGCTTCAGCTTTCAACCACTGGTGTGAGAATGTTGAGGAGGACTTGTCAGAACCTGTGCACTGTGTCTCCCTAAATGAGATTCACCAGCTTCAGAAGGATCACAAGGTGTTCTTGGCCTCCTTGGACAGGGCTCAAGAAGACTTCAACTATTTGTTAGAGCTAGACCATCAGATTAAGACCTTAAATGTGCCCTCCAGCCCTTATACCTGGCTAACAATGGAGGTACTAGAGAGAATGTGGAAGCAAATACATGACACCATCAAGGTAATTTGAGGCATAGCAGAGACATGTTTTGGCTATAGTGATCATGGCCAACTTATTATCCAAGTTGGGGGACTTTTGAAAAAGAAAAGAACATGATTAATTGGGACAACAGTTATAAACTGGATAGTCTAAGAAAAATTTGGAAATGTGTCCATAATAAATATAGACCCATGCAACATAGTTTGGACAGCTTTATACTTGTGGATGTTAAATAGTGATTTAAGAAAGCAAACACAAGCTCCAGGAGGCAACTCTGAATATAGGTTATTAAAAGTTTACAAGGCTGGTATATTTATTTGAAGTCTATTTATTACCCCATCCAAAGTATTTTCTATTATATACACACTTCCAAAAGTGCCATTTAAATGTGGTTTTATTTAATTTTTGTCTGTCTATAATGATGTTCATTATAGAAGTGATGGAAAATATTTTAAAAGTTTATTATTAATTTCAGTGTCTCTGGTTATTTTGTGCTCACTTATTTGTTTTGTTGATTAGGTTCCACTTAGAAGTGAGATCCTATTTTATTTGTGTTTCATTGCCTGCCTTATTTAACTTAACATAATGCTCTCCAGTTCCATTTGAAGATGAGAAGAGGTGGAATGGAAGATATATGAATACTTAGGCACATGCCTCTGGGATATAGGTTAGATTTGGGAGAATTAAGATGTACAGCCCAGCTTGGAACCAGTTATTTTACTTCAAAGAATGGTCTTTAATGTGCAATCTACTATCTGTGATTTTGGTTTCTAGGAACGAGAGCAGGAGCTGCAAAATGAGGAGGCAAGACAGATCAAGAACTTTGAGATGTGCCAAGAGTTTGAACAGAATGCCAGTGCCTTCCTTCAGTGGGTCTTGGAGACCAGGTGTGCTGTGATACCTCAAAACCTATGATCCTTATGATATGTTCTCTATTCCCATGAGGATGGAGTACAAAAAGGTGGTGGGAGGAGGGATTCCTACAGCATTTATTCTGTCCTAAAATTACCAAATCTTATTTGTGCTTTATATTTATAATTGATTACTTTCTGTATCAATCTTTGCAAAATCGAGAAATGAGAATTTCAGCCTTATACCCACTGTGTACCTTTAAATCTTTTTTTCTTGATACTTTCACTTTTTCCTTGTTGGCTGTAGTTACAGTCCAAAAATAATAATTGTTCCTTATGTTTGCATACCACTTGGTACCTTATAAAGTACTTTTATGTCCATTATGTGATTTAACTTTTAGAGCACCCTTGAAAAGTATACAAAGAAGATCTTATTACCTGTGTCCAAATGTGTAAAGAAGTTCAGTAGATAAATAGACTTGGTCAAGGTTACATATATATTTATTAACACAAGCATAAGCAGAGCATATCATAAACTAATATGACATTCTTATGTTGCTTGACTACTAAAGCTGTGATGAGAATCAAGTGATATAATATATGCTAATAAGTTTTATTGAATGCAAATTTTTCTGTATGTAAAAATAACATTGGTCACATCTACTAGAGCAAATAAGCTGAAAAAAAGGAGACTTGGAAGGCGTAATACATTAGAATAAAGATAAGTTGGTAGACTGTATCCAATAAATGGGACAGAATTGTATAAAAACATGGATACTGTTTCTATATACCAGTGACTAAAATAGATCACACAATTAACAAAAAGAAAATCTGTATCATGGCTAAAAACATCCTAGAGAAAACAAAGAAAATATAGTTCATCCTTCTCTCTCTTTGGTTTTGGTTCCCAGTCTTCTGGCATCATTTGCTAAACACTGAGTATATCACCTCACACCTATGCTCTTCATCCAACAGCAAGTAGCAGAATGGGAGGCTGTTAGTTCTTCAGTGTGAAAGAGACTTTGGTAACAGTGGGTGGAACATGTCTATATGTTTTTGGCTACTAAAGATTTAGAATGTTTCATAAATCCAAAGAAAATATTATTAAAGTAAAGTAATCAATGTTAACATATGATTTCCCTTTTTCTTTTCTGATTCCTGTTCCTGAACCCCATGACCAGGGCCTATTTTCTGGATGGGTCAGTATTTTGTTATCATGTTTGTTTTGTTATACCATTCTGGAATAATTAATTAAGGAGTCCTTATTACTGGGTCATCATTGTGCCATCTCAATCTGATGATGCCTAAATAAAAATGTGGAGTGAGAAAGAGAAACACAATAAATGTCATTCTGCCTCCATACCGCATTAGGTGGAGTCTTGCTTTCACATTAGGTTGATGATATGTTTGAGAATAAGAACTGGGGTGGAGTCCTGGAAGCCTTTTCATAGGCAGAAAAGAACTAGAAATACACCTAAATTATCTTCTCATATATCTGTCAGGGTTGCCAATAAACAGGTTTGGTTCCATGAATATTTGGTGTTCTGAAACTTTATTTCAGAGAAGCCAAATAACTTGGAATAAGTACCAGCACAGAAATGTAGAAGCTTTGAATTTGTCTGTATTAAATATCAACCTCTGATATTATGAGTAACTTTTTCTCTGGTTTTTAACTAGATCTTTGCTCAAAGAGACAGGAACTCTGGAATCCCAGTTGGAAGCAAATAAAGTAAGTAATATTTATTAATTAGCTCGGGATATTTTCAGAATTACAATGAATGAAAAAAAATAAAAACCACTTAAAGGGAACTCCTAAATAAACACTTTTTCATAAATTCTTTGGCATGAAAGTCAAGAACCTAAGGCTCTGGTGCCAACTTTGCCAGAATTTCATTCTAACCATTGGCCATCATTTAATGGACATTATTTTTCCTTAAATCTTTAAACTTCAATTTCTGTATTTATACAATAAACTTAATAATAATTATATCATAGAGTTACTGTTATTAAGTAGGGAGCAAATGCAAAGCTCCTATTCTACAATGTGAAACATTGACAAATTTCTTTTACTATTTGATAATGACAACTATTTGATAATACATTTGAATCTAGATGATCTTTTAACAGTTGAGGTAATTAATAGGCTACAGTTCTGTTTCTTAACATATCTTTTTGTTATTGACTTCTCCAGAAGAAAATCTTATTCACCAAATTTTATTTCTTCCTAAAGAGTATTTAAAAACTAAAGAATAAGACTGTCAGATAGGGAGTTCCAGTCAAGAAAGTGGAGTAAGTAAATGCTGTGCTAGCATCCTCCTATGACCACAGGTAAATTATGGAATAACCCACGTAGACAACCATCTGAATACCAACTGGACAGAAGTTCTATAACTAAGTATACAAAGAAGGCACATTGAGATTGTTAGGAAGCAGGAAGAGACTCAAGTCAGGCTGGACCCACACCCATGTGTGACAATTGAATATTCTGAGTGATATTTCAGATGCAGAAGTCCCCCATGAGGAGCAAAAGAGATCCTACACCAACACTATTCTCCCCAGCCATACTACCATGCTGGTAAAAGGAGCCTCCAAGACATCTCCTTCTGAAATTCAGCTGGCACTTTGTTCATCTGAATGAGATAAAGCTGCTGGAAACCCACAGGGTTATCTTAAATGGCCCATGGACTGACTCACTAACTCACAGGACCTCTCCCCAAGCTCTGGAACAGAGAGAACAGTGGCTTGGGGAAAGCCAAAAATGTATAGAGAGAAGCTTAGCTATGTGGCTTTAGAGTAAGCACTGGAAGGACAGCCCCTACTGCTTCTGCGTTGAGCCATCCTACAACACAGCTAGTGAGCAGTTGCCATCTTTCATTTGTTGAGCCCTCCCACCACATGGTCAAATCTGAATCTACATTAACTTGCTAAACACTACTCAGCCCAACATGGTGTCTCCCCAAGAACCTGACTCACTCAAATCACATACTGCTTGGGACTTTTACATAGCCACAGGCCTTGGAGTGCCTTGTGCCATTTTCTAAATGACCCCTGGCCTAGTACTGGTGGCAGCCTGCATCAGTTTGCAGCATGTCCTCTCCCATACACCTGCAGGCCCATGACAGGCAGTTACCAATAATTAGTCACATTGTATTTTCTACCAAGTAACATTGGGTCAGTCATAGGCAGCAGCTAATCTGGGCCTGCACCTGACTCTTCCCAAGTGGCCCCCAAACCAAGAAACCTGTGGCAAGATTCAAACCACAGCACAGCACCACGTGATTAGCCCAATAAGTGACACACTCAAAAAGAGTAATCTCCTCAGGGAAAATCCCATTCCATGGGGTCAGTTCCTTCACAGTAGTTAATACACTGTGATTGCTGTCAATACTCACAGTCAACCTTAAGGCTAACCCCACTCATGGACATGCCAACTGCAATCAAAGTTCAAATACAACAGCCGGTATACACAATACAAACAAGGGTCACTCCTAGACACCTTGCTCAGGTGATCAGGAAGACTCTACAACTGAGCCGCACAGGACACCTACTATATAAGGCCACTCTGTCAAGGCTAGGAAACATGAAAGATGTACCTAATAAATAGAAACACAGAGGCAGAAAGTGAGGAGACAGAGAAGTATGTGCCAATTAAAAGAACAATGAAATCTCCAGAAAAAAAAGTAAACACAATGGAGGTAAGCAATCTCTCAGATACAGAGTTCAAAACACTGGTTATAAAGAAAGGTTGATGAAGTTAAGGAGAAATTCAACAAAGAGATAAGATTAAAAAGGATATTGAAATCATAAAAAATAACCAGTGTGAAATTAAGAATTCAGTAACTGAAATGAAGGATACACTAGAAAGAATCAATAGTATATTACATGAAACAGAAGATTGAATCAATGATTTGGAGTCAAAGTCACAGAAAAGGCCCAATCAAAACAACAAAGAGAAAAAATATATTTTTTTAATTTTATTATTTTATTTTATTTTAATTGTTCAAGTACAGTTTTCTGTCTTTTACTCTCATCCCAGCTGACCCCCCAGTACTCCCCACCTCCCTCCCATTTTCACCACTCTTAGTTTTTGTCCATGTATCCTTTATACTTGTTCCTGTAAACCCTTCCTCTTTCCCCCTAAAATTTCCTCCCTGTACCCCTCTGGTAACTGTGAGAATAATAATTTTTAAAAGATGGATACACCTAAAACATCAATATCAAAGAACCTATGCACCACAATGTTCATAGCAGCACAATTTACAATAGCCAAGAGTTGGAAGCAACCTAGGTGCCCATCAGTAAATGAATGGATCCAAAAATTGTGGTACATATACACAATGGAATTCTATGCTGCAGAGAGAAAGAAGGAGCTACTACCCTTTGCAACAACATGGATGGAACTGGAAAGCATTATGCTGAGTGAAAGAGGCCAGGTGTTGAAAGATAAATACCATATGATCTCACCATTAACAGGAAGCTAAACAACAAAACAAACAAGCAAGCAGAATAAAAACAAAGACACTGAAATAGAGAACAAGTGGGCAGTGACCAGAGGGGAGAGAGAAGGGAGTTTAAGGGGAAAAAAGGGGAGGGATTTGGAGGAACAAGTATGAAAGACACAGGGATGAGGACTAGGAGGGGAGGAAATGGGAGGGAGGTGAGGAGCATGGGGGGGCTGGGATGGGAGAAATAGACAAAAAACGGTACTTGAAAAATAACTAAATAAAAATTTTTTAAAAAGATGGATACAGGTTAAGCAGCAATATCTAGCATAGCAACATTCACATTCTAAGAGTAACAAGAGAAAAAGAAATAGAGGAAGAGATTGAGAGCCTATTTAAACAAATAGTGACTGAAAACATTCATAACCTGTCAAAGAAAATACACATATGAATCCAGGAATTGCAGAGCCCCAAGTAAGATGCACCCAAAGAGATCCACACCAAGACACAGCATAAATAAAATGGAAAAGTTAAAAACAAAGGGAAAATCCTAAAAGCAATAAAAGAAAAACAATTACCTAAAAGGAAAATCGCATAAGACTGTCAGCTATTTCTCAACAGAAATTTTTAAGGTAAGGCAGCATTAGCACCTAATATTCAGGGTGATGTAAACAAAAGACCTACAACCACGACCACTCCATCCTTCAAAGCTATCATTTAGACTCAAAAAAGAGAAAAATAGTTTCTAAGCCAAGAAAAAATTAAAGGGGTTAATTACTACCAAACCAGTGTTACAAAAATGCTTAAAAAAAGGAACTCTGTGAGAAGAAGATAATGGAAGATAAGTATTTATGATAAAATAACAATAACTACACATCAATCAATAATAAATTTAAATGTCAATGGATCAAATGTTCCAATAAATAGACATAAGGTGGATAAATGCATAAGAAAACAATACCCAAATGTAAGAGGTCTGTTGAGAAATTATCCAGTCATGCCATATGAAAAACAGGGACATTTATTAAAGAAAATACAAGAGACATTGAAATAAAGAACAGACAGTAATCAGAGGGGAGGTGAGAGGGGATAATGGGGGGGAGAGGGAAGGGTCATCAAGTAACGTGTATAAAGGACACATGGACAAAGCCAAAGAGGGGGAAGATTGAGAGTGGGAGGTGGGAATGATTGGGGTGTAGGGGAGTGGTGAGGGGGAAGTGGAGACAATTGTACTTGAACAATAATAAAAAGGGGGAAAGAAAAGAAGATACAAGAAATGTTGTACACTGGACAATGTTGCCTCAGTCCCCTTCAAAGAAGACACCATGGGACCTCACACAGTTCTCCCAATCATCATCAGCTGCTCCATTATATTTTTCTGAATAGTCTGAAATCTCTTCCTTTTAAAAGGTGATTGTAGTTTTGAGAAAGGCCAGAAGTTGCAGGTTACAAATCTGGGCTCTAAGGGTGGCTGAGCCACATAGGTGATTTGACGTTTCACCAAAAACTCTGCAAGATGTGATGCATGAGCAAGCATGTAGTTGTGATGAAACTGCCAATAACTTGTTGCCCATGGCTGTGGCTTTGTGAATCATCTGAATAGTTTCCATGGGAGAACATTCAAGCTTAATGCAAAATTTGTTGCAGATTCATTGTTCTACTTGATCAGTCATTTTTAATGTAATGGCCACACAGTACATGTGCTCAATCCAAGGCATCTAGTGCCACAACTGACTAGAAAAATGAAGTTGTCATTGTTCATGCTTGTGCATTCCAGTCCACTCTCCTTCAGTGCTGGGTTACATTGATGTCACACAAACCATTCTCACTATATAACAATAGTTGGATGTTTTCTACAAAGACTTCACAGAGTGTCTGAGAGAAACCTACTTCTGATTAAAAGAATACAGACAGACTGAAAATAGCAAAATAGAAAAAAGATATTATATAAAAATAAAAAGGAAAAAATGGAGTAGTGATACTTCTATAGAAAGTAGACTTTAAAACAAAGGCTATAATAAGAAACAAAGAACATTTCACAATAATAAGGGATCAATCCATTAAGAGGATATAACCCTTGTAAACATTTATGCACTCTACAAAGAAACACTGAAATATATACAGCAAATAATGTCAGACATAAAAGGAGAAATTGACAATAATACAGTCCTAGTAGGGACTTTAGCAGCCCATTGACATCAATGGATCTACCTTTCAGACAGAAAATCAGCAAGGAAAGAGTGACCTTAAGTAATACATTAAACCAGATGGAAGTTTTTGGGGTTTTTTAAAGAGATTTTAAAGATTTTATTTTGTTTATATTTAGGGGGGAAGGGAAGGAGAGAGGGAGAAAAACATCAATGTATGGTTGCCTTCATGTGTCCCCTGCTGGGAACTGGCCTACATGGAACCGGCCTGCAACACAGACCTGTGCCCTGACTGGGATCGAACCGCAGTTGTAGGCCTGCGCTCAATCCACTGAGCTACACCAGCCAGGGCTTTAAAGTTTTTTAATCCTCACCCAAAGGTACCTCTCCATTAATTTCAGAAAGAGATATTGGTTTACTCCCATACATGCTACAGCCAGAGGTCTAACTTGCAACCAGGTATGTGTCCTGAACTGAAATCAAATGGGCACTCACTTGGTGCAAGGAATAATGCTCCAACCAACTGAGCCACACAGCCAGGGCTAGTCCAGATGGATTTAATTGATAGTTTTAGAACATTTCACCCCAAAAAAGCAGAATATACATTCTTTTTTTTAAAATTTTACTTAGTTATTTTTCAAGTACAGTTTTTTGTCTATTTTTCCCATCTCAGGCTCCCCCGCCCCTTGCTCCCCACCTCCCTCCCATTTCCACCCCCCCTTAGTTCTCGTCCCTGTGTCCTTCCTATTTGTTCCTCCAAATCCCTCCCCCTTTTTCCCCTTAACTTCCCTTCCTTCTCCCCTCTGGTCACTATCCTCTTGTTCTCTATTTCAGTATCTTTGTTTTTTTTTTTTTTTCTGCTTGCTTGTTTGTTTTGTTCTTTAGCTTCCTGTTAAAGGTGAGATCATATGGTATTTGTCTTTCAGCACCTGGCCTCTTTCACTCAGCATAATGCTTTCCAATTCCATCCATGTTGTTGCAAAAGGTAGTAGCTCCTTCTTTCTCTCTGCAGCATAGAATTCCATTGTGTATATGTACCACAATTTTTGGATCCATTCATTTACTGATGGGCACCTAGGTTGCTTCCAACTCTTGGCTATTGTAAATTGTGCTGCTATGAACATTGTGGTGCATAGGTTCTTTGATATTGATGTTTTAGGAGTCTTAGGATATAATCCTAGCAGTGGAATTGCTGGGTCAAAAGGCAGGTAGATTTTTATTTTTCTAAGAAAATTTCATACTGTTTTTCATAATGGTTGTACCAGTCTGCAATCCCACCAACAGTGAATTAAGGATCCCTTTTCCCCACAACCTCTCCAACATTTGTTGTTTGTTGCTTTGTTTATGATAGCCATTCTGACTGGTGTAAAGTGGTATCTCATTGTGGTTTTAATTTGCATCTCTCTGATAGCTAATGATATTGAGCATCTCTTCATGTGTCTCTGAATGTTCTGTATGTCCTCCTTGGAGAAGTGTTTGTTCAAGTCCTTTTCCCGTTTTTTAATTGGGTTGGGTGTCTTCTTAGAGTGGAGTCGTGTAAGTTCTTTGTATATTTTGTATAAACCTTTGTCTGAGGTATCATTGGCAAATATGTTTTCCCATACAGTTGGTTGTCTTGCTAATTTAATACTGTTTTCTTTAGGCATGCAGAAGGTTTTTATTTTGATGAGATCCCATTTGTTTATTCTTTCCTTTACATTCCTTGCTCTAGGGGACATATCAGTAAAGAAGTTGCTGCGTGAAATATCTGAGATTTTCTTGCCAATGTTCTCCTCTAGGACTTTAATGGTGTCATGACTTGCATTTAAGTCTTTTATCCACCTTGAATTTATTTTGGTATATGGTGTAAGTCTGTGCTCAAGTTTCATTTTTTTGCACGTAGCTGTCCAGTTCTCCCAACACCATTTGCTGAAGAGGCTATCTTTACTCCATTTTATGTTACTGCCCCCTTTGTCGAATATTAATTGACTGTAGAGGGTTGGGTTGATTTCTGGGCTCTCTGTTCTGTTCCATTGGTCTATGTGCCTGTTTTTATGCCAGTACCAGGCTGTTTTGATTACAGTGGCCTTGTAATACAGTTTGATATCAGGTATTGTGATCCCCCCTACTTTGTTCTTCTTTCTCAAAAGAGCAGCTGCTATTCGGGCTCGTTTATGATTCCATATAAATTTTCAAAGTGTTTGTTCTATGTCTGTGAAATATGCCATTGGTACTCTAATAGGTATTGCATTGAATCTGTATATTGCTTTGGGTAGTATGGACATTTTGATGATGTTAATTCTTCCAATCCATGAACAAGGTATATGTTTCTATTTGTTTGTGTCTTCCTTGATTTCTTTCTTCAGGGCTGTGTAGTTTTCTGCATACAGGTTTTTACCTCCTTAGTTAGGTTTATTCCCAGATATTTTATTTTTCTTTTTGCTATATCAAATGGGATTTTTTTTCTTTATTTCTACTTCTGATGTTTCATTGTTGGTATGCAAAAAAGCCTTTGATTTCTGGATATTGACTTTGTAACCAGATGTTTTGCCAAACTCATTAATTAGTTTGAGCAGTTTTTGGGTAGAGTCTATAGGATTTTCCATGTACACTATCATGTCATCTGCAAACAGTGACAGTTTTGTTTCCTCCTTTTCTATTTGGATGCCTTTTATTTCCTTTTCTTGCCTGATCGCTGTGGCTAAAACTTCCAATACTATATTGAATAGAAGTGGTGAAAGTGGACAACCTTGTCTTGTTCCTGATCTTAGTGGAAAAGCTTTTAGTTTTTTCCCACTGAGTATGATATTGGCTATAGGTCTCTCATATATAGCCTTTATTATTTTGAGAAATGCTCCCTGTATTCCCACTTTGCTGAGTGTTTTTATCATAAATGGGTGTTGTACCTTATTGAAAGCTTTTCCCGCATCTATTGATATGATCATGTGATTTTTGTCTTTGCTTTTGTTTATGTGATATATTATATTTACTGATTTGCGAATATTGAACCATCCTTGCATCCCTGGGATGAATCCCACTTGATCATGGTGTATGATCTTTTTGATATATTGTTGGATGCGATTTGCCAATATTTTGTTGAGGATTTTAGCATCTATGTTCATCAGCGATATTGGCCTGCAGCTTTCTTTCTTTGTTGTGTCTCTATCTGGTTTTGAAATTAAGATGGTGCTGGCTTCATAAAAAGAATTTGGGAGTTTTCCATCCTTCTGGATTTTTTGGAATAGTCTGTGGAGAATGGGGGTTAGCTCTTCCTTAAATGCTTTGTAGAATTCTCCTGTGAAACCATATGGTCTGGGGCTTTTGTGCGATGGGAGTTTTTTATTACTGCTTCAATTTCTTTTGCTGTTATTGGTGTATTTAGATTTTCTGCTTCTTTTTCACTGAGTTTTGGAAGATTGTATTTTTCTAAAAATGTGTCCATTTCCCCTAGGTTTTCAAATTTCTTGGCATACAGTTCTTCATAGTAATTTCTTACAATCCCTTCTATTTCTGTGGTATCAGTTGTAATCTCTCCTTTTTCATTTCTGATTGTGTTTATTTGTGTCCTCTCTCTTCTTGATGAGCCTACTTAAAGGCTTGTCTATTTTGTTTATCTTCTCAAAGAACCAACTCCTGGATTCATTGATCCTTAAAATTGTGCTTTTAGTTTCTATGTCATTTAATTCTGCTCTAATCTTGGTTATTTCCTTCCTTCTGCTTGCTCTGGGCTGTCTTTGTTGTTGTTCCTCGAGTTCTTGCAGGCGTAGGGTTAGGTTGTTCGTTTGCAATGTTTCTATTTTCTTTAGGTAGGCCTGTATTGCTATAAACTTTCCTCTCAGGACTTCCTTCGCCGTGTCCCATAAATTTTTGCTTGTTGTGAGATCATTTTCATTTGTTTCCAGAAATGTTTTGATTTCTTCCCTAATTTCATTCTTGACCCATTCATTGTTTAATAGCATACCATTCAGTCTCCATGATTTTGGGTGCTTTGTGTTTTTTTCTTTGGGGTAGGTTTCTAATTTCAATCCCTTGTGGTCAGAGAAGATGCTTGGTATGATTTCAATTTTCTTGAATTATTTGAGGCTCATTTTGTGTCCTATCCTGTGGTCTATCTTTGAAAATATTCCAATTGCATTTGAGAAGAATGTGTATTTAGCTTCTTTGGGATGAAGGGCTCTATATATATCAGTTAAGTCCATTTCATCTAGGGTGTTGTTTAATGCCACAATATCTTTGTTGATAATTTGTTTGGAAAATCTGTCCATTTTTGATATTGGGGTGTTCAAATCCCCTACTATAATTGTATTGCTGTCAATATCTTTCTTGAAGTCCTCTAAGATATTCTTGATATATTTGGGTGCCCCTATGTTTGGTGCATATATGTTTACAATGTTAATGTCTTCTTGGTGGATTCTTCCCTTGAGTATAATGAAGTGACCTTCTGGGTCTCTCTTTACAACCTTTTTTTTGAAGTCTATTTTGTCTGATATGAGAATTGCTACCCCAGCTTTTTTTTCTTGTCCGTTTGCTTGGAAAACATGTTTCCAGCCTTTCACTTTTAGTCTGTGATGGTGTTTTGCCCTGAGGTGGGTCTCTTGTAGGCAGCATATGTGTGGGTCATACTTTCTTATCCATTGAGCTATTCTGTGTCTTTTGATTGGAGCATTTAATCCATTTACGTTTAAGGTTATTATTGATAGGTACTTATTCATTGCCATTTTGTACCTGTGTTCCTCTCTGTCTCCCTCTTATCCTTTCTTCCCTTAAAGCAGTCCTTTTAGTATTTCTTGTAGAGCTGGTTTGGTGGAGGCATATTCTTTTAGACTTCCTTTGTCTTGGATGCTCTTTATTTGGCCATCTATCTTGATTGATAGCCTTGCTGGGTAAAGTAGCCTTGGTTGTAGGCCTCTGGTTCTCATTACTTGAAATATTTCTTGCCATTCTCTTCTTGGTTGAAGTGTTTCCACTGAGAAGTCAGTAGCTAACCTTATTGGGGCTCCCTTGTATGTTATTTCTTTTTTCTCCCTTGCTGCCTTTAAGATTCTCTCTTTGTCTTGGAATTTTCCCATTTTGATGATGATGTGTCTTGAAGTGGGTCTCCTTGGGTTCCTCTTGATTGAGACTCTCTGTGATTCCTGGATTTGTGAGACTTTTTCTCTTATCAAATTAGGAAAATTTTCTCTCATTACTCGTTCAAATACGTTTTCTATCCCTTGTTCTTCTTCTTCTTCTTCTGGTATTCCTATTATTCGGATATTATTACATTTCATATTGTCTTGCATTTCTCTTAATCCCTCTTCATTCTTTCTGAGCCTCTTTTCATTTTCTTGCTCTTTCTGTGAGATGCTTTCTCCCTTTTCCTCCAGCTCACTAATCCTATCCTCCGCTTCATCTATCCTACTTTGGAAACTTTCTACTGTGTACTTCAATTTGGAAATTTTGTTCTTCATTTCCTCTTGTCTCTTGCTGATAATTTCCATTTCCTTTTTCATGTTTCTGTAGTTTGCAGAGAGATCATTGTAGTTCCCCTGTAGTTTCTGGTAGTTCACTGTGAGCTCTTTGAACTTTGTAATAACCAGTGCTTTGAATTCACTGTCTGATAGTTGATCAGCCTCTATTTCATCTAACATTCTTTCTGAAGTTTCTGCTTTTTCTTTCATTTGGGGATTGTTTCTTTGTCTTCCCATTGTTTGAGACTCTTCTTGTTAGTCTCTGCTTCTAAAATTGATCTGTTCTGAAACCCTGGTTTTATGGTGTAAACTTGTGTGGTATGATCCTTGTGAAGTTCAGTGGTGCAGACTCCTTGAAGTTTCTTGATGTTATTCATCTCCACCTACACTCACGCTGTTCCTCGCGCTGGTCCCTGTGTTGGTCGCCTACCACTGCTGAATGTTCCGGCTCTAGTAGCCGCCTCCTCATGCACCCAGGCCCGTTACTAAGGCAGCTGTACAGAGGCTGGGAATGTCCTGGCTCCGGTATCTGGCTCTCTCTGCCGCCCAGGGCCGTCACAGGGGTTTGGAGTGTCCCGGTTTCCGTACCTGACTCCCCAGAGTCTAGTCCTGTCTCTATGGCAGTGGCACAGAGGCTTAGAATGTCCCAACTCCCATACCTGATTCCCCAGTGTCCAGTCCCATTGCAATGGCAGCATCTCAGGGGCTGAGAACGTCCCAGTTCCCGTAGAGGGCTCCTGTGCCACCCAGGGCTGTCTCAGGGTTTTGGAGTGTCCTGGCTTCTGTACCTGACTCCCCGGGCTCCAGTCCTGTCACTATGGCAGTGGCACAGGATCTGAGAACTTCCCGGCTCACGTAGCTGGCTCCTCAGGGCCCAGGCCTGTCTCTATGGCGGCATCACAGGGGCCTTTGGTGTCCCAGCTCCTGCAACCGACCCTTCTGTTGCCTAGGCCAGTAGCTGTGGCATCAGCACAAGGGCCGAGAATGTCCCCGCTCTGGTTCCTGACTCCTCTGTCTCCCAGGACCGTCACAGGGGCTTGGAGTGTCCAGCTTCCATACCTGACTCTGCACCACCCAGGCCTGTTGCTCTGGCGGTAGCACAGGGGCCACGTGAGACCCAGCTCCAGTAGCTGACTCTGCCACCATCTGGTGTTTCAGCGTCGGTCACAATCTCTGGTCTTTTACTTTCTTAAATGCTGGGTAACCAATGGTTTATTGTGCTGTTTCTCTATAGATCTGCCAGGATTTTCACCCATGAGTACAGGAGCTAGCATCAGCTCCATCTTACTTTGTCGCCATCTTCCCTCAAGTTACTATATACATTCTTTTTAAGTGACAAGGAACACTTTCCAGAATAGAACACATGTAATGCCACAAAACAAGTCTGAATAAATGTAAGAAGATTGAAATCATACCAAGCTTCTTCAGACCCACTGTTATAAAATTAAATGTTAACTAAGAGAAAAAAACTGGAAAACATACAAAGAAATGTATGATAAATAATATCTATGAAACAATAAATGGATTAACAATGAGATTAAGGGAGAAATCAAAAAATACCTTGACGCAAATTAAAATGAAAACACAATACAAAATCCGTAGGAGATAGCAAAAACAGTACCAACAGGGAAATTCAGAGCAATATGGGCCTACCTCAATCAAAACAATCTCCAATAAACAATCTCCAATAAACAATCTAACTTTATACTTAAAGGAACTAGAAAAAGAACAAGCAAAGCCTAAAGTAAGAAGGAAAGAACAAAATCAGAGTAGAAATACATGAAATAGATTCTAAAGAAATAATAAAAAAGATCAATAAAACCAAGAGCTGTTTCTTTAACAAGATAAACAAAATTAATAATCTTTTAACCAGACTCATCAACAACAACAAAAAAGGACCTAAATTAATTAAATCAGAAATGGAAAAAGAGGGGTAACAACTGGCACTACAAAAATACAAAGGAGTATAAGAAAATATTATTAACAACTATATACCAAATATTTGGATAATCTAAAAGAAATGCAAAAATCTCTAGAAACGCATTCTTCTGAAAATGAACCTAGAAGAAATAGGAAATGAAACAGACCAATTAGCACTAACAAAATTGATTCAGTAATCAAAAAAATTTTAACAAACCAAAGTCCTAGACAAGATGTTTTCATAGGTGAATTTTACCAAGCATTCAAGGAAAAATTAACACTTATTCTTTACATCCAACAATTTCAAAAGAAAGAACAGCTCCTAAGCTGTTTTCCAAGGCAACCAAGACCCTGATCCCAAAACCTGACTTAGAAACTAAAAAAAAAAATATATATATATATTGACCAATAGCCTTGATGAACATATATACAATAATCCTCAACAAAATATTAGCAAACCAAATTCAGAAATAAAATAAAAAGATAACACACCATGACCAAGGGGATTTATTTTTGAGATGTAAGTTTGTTTTAATACAAATCATTTCATGTGATATGCCACATTAAAATGAAGGGTAAAAAATCATATGATCATATCAATAGATGCAGAAAAGGCATTTGACAAAATTCAGCATCCATTTATGACATGAATGCTCAGCAAAATGGGGATATAGGGAACATTTCAATATAATAAAGGCCATATATGACAAATGCACAGGTAACTTAATAATCAACGGGGAAAGGCTAAAACTATTTTCCTTAAGATCAGGAAAAGAACAAGGATGTCCATTTGTACCACATTTTTTTCCACATAGTCTTGGAAGTTTTAGCTACAGAAATCAAAGGTAAGAAAAACATAAAAAGTATCTGAATTGGAAAGGACAAATTAAAATTCTCATTATTTACAGGTGACATGTTACTATATATAAGGAACCCTAAATATTCCACTATACACAACTAATACTATTTGGGGTCATTTATGGTTCTATATAAATTTTTGAAATATTTGTTCTATATCTGTGAAACATGCCACTGGTATTTTGTTTCTTGGTAAATTTGTTTCTTTATTTTTATTGTTGTTCATGTACACTTGTCTGCCTTTTCCCTTCACAACTCCCCCACCAACCCAGCCATCCCCACCTGCCTCCCCTTATTCCAACCCATTTGGTTTTGTCCATCTGTCCCTTATAGTTGTTCCTGAAAAGGAACAATACAGGGGAAGCCCCATGAACCCCGCCCATTATCCCCTCATACCTCACCTCTAGTAACTATCCATTTGTTTTTAATTTCAGTATCTCTAGTAATTTGCTTGCTTGTTTGTTTTGTTGACTAGGTTCCACTTAAAGGTGAGACCATACGCTATTTGTCTTTCACCACCTGCCTTATTTCACTTACTATAATTCTCTCCAGATCCATACATGTTGTCACAAAGGTTAGGAGCTCCATCTTTCTTTCTGCTGCATAGTATTCCATCATGTAATTGTACCATAGTTTTTTGATCCAGTCATTTACTGATGGGCACTTAGGATGCTTCCAGCACTTGGCTATTATAAATTGTGTTGCTATAAATATCAAGGTGCAAAAGTTCTTTTAAATTGGTGTTTCGGGATTCTTAGGATATGATCCCACAGTGGAATTGCTGGGTCAAAAGGCAGTTCCATTTGTAGCTTTTTGAGGAAATTCCATATTGTTTTCCACAGTGGCTGCAACAGTCTGCATTCCCAGCAACAGTGCACAAGGGTTCTCTTTTCTCCACATCCTCTCCAACACTTGTTGTTTGTTGATTTGTTTATGATGGCCATTCTGACTGGTGTGAAGTGGTATTTCATTGCAGTTTTAATTTGTGTCTCTCTGATGGTTGGTGATGCTGAGAATCTTTTCATATGTCTCTGGGCCCTCTGTATGTCCTCCTTGAGAAAGTCTGCTCAGGTCCTTTGCCCATTTTTTACTTCGATTGTTTTCTTCCTGAAGTTGATTCATGTAAGTTCTTTATGTATTTGGAGATTAAACCCTTGTCCAAGGTATCATTGGCAAATATGTTTTCCCATACAGTTGGTTCCCTTTTCCTTTTAATGCGGTTTTAACCATGCTGAGGCTTTTTATTTTGATGAAACCCCATTTGTTTATTCTTTCCTTTATGTCCCCTACTCAAGAGGACAGATTGTGAAAATACTGCTGCACAGAGTGTCTGAGATTTTCCCGCTTGTGTTCTCTAGTACTTTTATGGTGTCATGACTTATATTTAAGTCTTTTATCTATTTTGAATTTATTTTTGTGTATGGTGCATGTTGGCGATTGAGTTTCTTTCTTTCTTTTTTTTTATATATAACTGTGTATATCTCTCAACACTTTTTGTTGGAAGAGGCTATTTTTACCCCATTTTATGCTTCTGCCTCCTTTGTCAAATATTAATTGACCATAGAGAGTTTTATTTCTGGGCTCTATATTCTGTTCCATTGGTCTGTGTGTTTTTTTAATGCCAGTAACAGGCTGTTTTGATTGCTAATATAATTTGAAGATGGGCATGGTGATCAATCCCATTTCATTCTTCTTAATCAAAATTGCTGTGGCTATTTGGGGTCATTTAGGGCACCATATAAATTTTTGAAATGTTTGATCTATATCTGTGAAATGTGTCATTGGTACTTTAATAGGGATTGTATTGAATCTATAAATTGCTTTAGAGAGTATGTACATTTTGATAATGTTAGTGGTTCCAATCCATGAATATAGTACATGCTTCCATTTATTTGTGTCTTCCTTAATTTCTTTCTTCAGTGTTGTGTAGTTTTCTGAGTATAGGCCTTTTACATCCTTGGTTAGGTTTAATACTAGGTGCTTTATGTACTTATTGCTGTATAATATGGAATGTTATTCCTGACTTCTGTTTCCAGTATTTTATTGTTGATATACAAAAATGCCTTTGATTTCAGAATATTGACTGCGTATACCACTATTTTTCCAAATTAACTTATTAGGTTGAATAGTTTTTTTGGTGGAATCTATAGAATTTTCTGTGTACACAATCATGTTATCTGCAAGAATGACAGTTTTGTTTCCTTTTTTCAAATTCGGATGCTTTTTTTTTTTTTGTCTGATTGCTGTGGCTAGGACTTTCAATACTATGTGGAATAGGAGTGGTGAAAGCAGACATCCTTGTGTTGTTCTGTTTTTAGTGGGAAAGGTTTTTATTTTTATCCATTGGGTATGATGTTGGCTTTAGGTCCTCCATATATGGCTTTCCTTATGTTTAAGAGTGCTCCATCTATTCCCACATTGCTATTTGGGTAGCATCATAAATGGGTGCTGTACCTTATCTACTTCTTTTTGCCCTTCTTTTTCAGATATGATCATGTCATTTTTGTCTTTTCTTTTGTTTATATGATGTATTGTGTTTATTGACTTGCAAATATTGCACCATCCTTGCATCCCTGGGATAAATTCCACTTGATCATGGTGTATGATGTTTTAAATGTATTGCTGGATGCTGTTTGCCAATATTTTATTGAGGATTTTAGATCTGTTCATTGATATTGGCCCATAGTTTTCCTTTGTTTCCACACAAAGGAAAATGGTTTTGAAATTAGGATGATGCTGGCTTCATAAAAAGAGTTTAGGCCCTGGCTGGTGTAGCTCAGTGGATTGAGCGTGGGCCTGCGAACCAGACAATCACGGTTCGATTCCCAGTCAGGGCACATGCCAGGGTTGCAGGCAGGTTCCCTGCAGGCCAGTTCCCAGCAGGGGATGCATGAAAGGCAACCATACATTGATGTTTCTCTCCCTCTCTCCTTCCCTTCCCCTCTAAAGATAAATAAATAAAATCTGAAAAAAAAAAGAGTTTGGGTGTCTTCCATCTTCTTGGATTTTTTCTAATAGTCTGTGTTTGATAGGTATTAGCTCTTCCTTAAATGCTTTTTAAAATTACCCTGTGAAACTATCTGGTCCAGGGATTTTGTGTACCATGTTTTTTTTTTTTTTTTTAACCACTGCTTTGATTTTGTTAGTTGTTATTGGTCTGCTCAGGCTTTCTGATTCTTCGTCATTAAGTTTTGGAACACTATATTTTCTAGAAATTTGTCTATTTCACCTAGGCTTCAAATTTCTTGGTATACAGTTCTTCGTAGTAATTTCTTACAATCCTTTGTATTTCTGTGGTATGAGTTGTAATCTTTCATTTCTGATTGTGTTTATTTGGGTCCTCTCTCTTTTTCTTGATGAGTCTTCTTAAAAGCTTGCCAATTTTGTTTATTTTTTCAAAGAACCAGTTCCAGGATTTATTGATCCTTAAAATTGCGCTTTTAGTCTCTGTCATTTAATTCTGCTCTTGATTATTTCCTTCCTTCTACTTGCTCTGGGCTGTCTTTATTGTTATTCTTCTAGTTCTTATAGATGTATAGATAGGTTGTTTATTTGAAATGTTTCTATCTTCTTTAGGTAGGTTTGTGTCACTGTGAACTTCCCTTTCTGGACTACCTTTGCTGAGTCCCACAAGTTTTGGGTTGTTGTGAGTTCATTTTCATTTGTTTCCAGAAAATTTTTGTTTTCTTTCTTGATTGCATTCTGAATTCATTCTTTGTTTAATATCATGCTATTTAATCTCCATGAGATTGAACATTTTTTTAAAATTTTCCCTTGGGGTTGGTTTCTAGTTTCAGTCCCTTATGGTCAGAGAATATGCTCAATATGATTTCTATTTTCTTGAGTTTGTTGAGGTTTGTTTTGTGTCCTGTCATATGGTCTGTCTTTGAAAATGTTCCATATGCTTTTGAAAAGAATCTCTATTTTGCTCCTTTGGGATGAAAGTTTCTGTATATATCATTTAATTCCATTTGATCTAGGTTATTGTTCAATGCCACTATATCTTTGTTAATATTTTGTTTGGAAGATCTATCCATTTTGACAATAAGGTGTTAAAATTACCTACTGGAATTGTGTTATTGTCAATATCTGTGTTGAAGTCCTCCAAGATTTTTCTTGTATATCTGGGTGCTCCTTTGTTGGGTGCATATATATTTATATAGTTTATGTGTCCTTCCTTCCTTCCTTCCTTCCTTCCTTCCTTCCTTCCTTCCTTCCTTCCTTCCTTCCTTCCTTCCTTCCTTTCTTTTCTCCTTTCTTCATTTCTTTAACTGTTGTTTAAGTACAGTCTTCTTTTACTCCCATCACAGCCTGACAGTAACCAGAGGGGAGAGGGAAAGGAATTTCAGGGGAAGAGGGGGAGGGTTTACAGGAACAAGTATAAGGGACACATGTCTATGTGTTTGTGATGGATATACTTCCTTTGAGTACTACGAAGTGATCTTCTGGGTCTCTTTTTATAATTCTTTTCTTGAAATCTATTTTGTGTCATATGAGTATTGTATTCCAGCTTTTTTCCTGTTCATTTGCTTGGTATATTTGTTTCCAACCTTTCACTTTCAGTCCATGTAGGTCTTTTGTCCTGAGGTGGGTCTCTGGTAAGCAGCATATGTGTGGGTCTTGATTTCTTATCCATTCAACTATTCTATGTCTTTCAATTGGAGCATTTAATCCATTTATGTTTAAAGTTATTATTAACAGGTACTTTTTAAATTGCCATTTACTTCCTTTGTACCTGTGTCCCTCTCTCTTTCACTGTTTTTCTTCCTTTTCTTAAAGCAGTCTTCTTATCATGTCTTGCAGTGCTGGTTTGATGGAGATGTATTCTATGAGCCTTCTTTTGTCTGGGAAATGCCTTATTTTATTTTCCATTTTAATTGAGAGCCATGCTGGATATAGTAGTCTTGCTGGCAGGCCTTTGTCTTTCACTACTTAGAATGTATTTTGCTAATTCCTGTGACTTGGAGCATTTCTATTGAAAAGTCAGCTGCTAGTCTTATTGGAGCTCCCTTGTATGTTACTTCCTGTTTCTCCCCTGCTGCCTTTAAGATTCTTTCTTTGTCTTGTAATTTGCCATTTTAATTAGGATGTGTCTTGAAGTGGGCCTCTTTGAGTACCTCATGATTGGGCCTCTGTTTTTCCTAGATTTATGTGCCTTTTCCTCTCATTAAATTAGGAAAGTTTCCCATAATTACTTTTTCAAACAAATTTTTTATCTCTTGCTCTTCTTCTTCTCCTTCTTGTATCCCCATTATATGGATATTATTATGTTTCTTGTTGTCCTACATTTCCCCTAAAACCTCTTTTTTCTTTATGAATTTAAAAAAAAATTTTCTTGCTCTTCCCGGGAGTGTTTTTCTACCTTGTCCTCCAGCTCGTTGATTTAATCTTCTGCTTTATCTAGCCTGCTTTTGATTACTTCCTTTTGTGTTCTTTAATTCCAAAATTGTATTCTTCACTTCTCCTTGGCTCTTGTTGATAGTTTGTACTTCCTTTTTCATATTGATATAATTTGCAGTGAGTTCATTGTTCCCTGTAGTTTTTGGTAATTCTCTGCGAGCTCATTGAGTATCCTTACAACCATTGCTTTGAACTTAATATCTCATAGTTGACTTGTCTCTATTTCATTTAGCATTCTGTCTGAGGCTTCCTCCTTTCTTTTTATTTGGAGATTGTTTCTTTTTCTCTTCAATGTTTGTGAGACTCTTCTTGTTAGGCTCTGCTTCTTAAATTTATCTGTTCTGACTCCCTGCATTTGTGGTGCGAACTTCTATCATAGGATACCTGTGAGATTCAGTGGTGCTATCTCCTTGATCTCCTGAAATTGTTGCTGGTGGGAGGTTGTTTATGTTGACTTTCTGGATGTATTTGCATTTTGATTGTTGTTGAGTCTTTCTTTGGTGGGTCCTTCCCTCTAGATGGTTGACTGAGGGTCACTCTGCCCACTACATCTTGTATGTTGTTGTAGTTGTGTGGACAGGTTGTGTCAAAGCTGGTTCTTCTGTCTGTCCAAGGTTATGAGGCTTCTCTCTTGCTGTTGTTTATTTGTTTGTTTTTAGGTATAGGTTACCATTTATTTGTTTCTTCCTTAATTTCTCTTCAGTGTTCTATACTTTTCATAGTACAGGTTTTTTACCTCTTTCATTAAGTTTATTCCTAGGTATTTTACTTTTTTGTTGCTATAGCAACTGGATTTTTTTCTAGTTTCTGTTTCTGATATTTCATTGTTGGTGTACAAAATTGACTTCGATTTCTGAATATTGACTTTGTATCCTACTGCTTTTGCCAAATTCATTTATTAGGTTGACTACATTTTTGGTGGTCTATGGTGTTTTCTATGTACAGTGTCAGGTCATCTACAAACAATAATGGGTTTACTTCCTTCTTTGTGATTTGGGTGCTTTTATTTATTTTTCTTATCTGATCATTATGACTAGAATTTCTAATACTATGTTGACTAGAAGTGGAAGCAGACACCCTTGTCTTGTTCCTGATCTTAGAGGGAAAGCTTTTAGTTTTTGACCATTGAATGTGGTGTTGGCTGTATGTTTCTCATATACAGCTTTTAAATGTTGAGGTATGCTTCCTCTATTCTCAGTTTCCTGAGTGTTTTTTATTATAAATTGGTACTTTAGTTTATTCAGTGCTTTTTCAGTATATATTGATGTGATTGTGTGTTTTTTTCCTTTCACTTTTTTATGTGATGTTTTATATTTCAAACTGACAGTGACCAGAGGTGAGTGGGAAGAGAGAAAAAAGGGGGAAAGAAGGAGAAGTATTTAGTCAAGGAACATGTATAAAATACCCACAGTAATGGACAACAGGGTGAACTGACTGAGGGAGTAGGGGGTGTGTTGATAAGGTTAGGGGAAAGCAATGAGGGGAAATTAGGACAACTGTAATTGAAAAATAATGGAAATTTTATTATGAATACTACTAGTGCTGATAGATGAATTCAGTAAAGTAACAGAATACAAAATTAATATTCAGAAATCAGTTGCATTTTTACACCAAAAATGAACTAGTTGAAAAAAAATAGAACAATATTCCATTTACAGTGCATCAGAACAACGCAATGCCTGGAAGAAATTTAATCAGGGAGGTAAAGGTCCTGTACTTGGATAAGTTATAAGACATTGAAGAAAGTCCAAATAAATGATGACATACTCATGGATAGGAAGAATTAGCATCATTAAAATGCCCATTATACCAAAAGCAATCTATGTATTCAATTCAATTCCTATCAAAAGACCACTGGCACTTTTCACAGAAAAAAAATCAAATATAAGGAATGGCAAAGACCTGAATAACTACAAAACTCTTGAAAAAGAAGAACAAAGTTGGCAATATCACACACCTGATATCGAATGATAATAGGAAGATATAGTGATCAAAATAGCATGAAACTGGCATAAAAACTGACATGCAGGGGTGGGTATAAGTAGGTTTACAATTGTTAGCATGAAAAAGACATGCAGGTTATGATTATTATGATAGCTTTATTAACTCAAAATAATATCACAATGACATGATATTTTATCTAAATGTACTGTGTCACACCTGTATAGATCAATAGAAGAATAGAGAGCCCAGAAATAAACCCACACCTATGTATTCAATTAATATATGACAAATAATGAAAGAACATTCAATGGGGTAAAGACTGTCTATTCAACAGCATTGACATAATTGGACAAATAAATGCAAAAACTAAAACTAGATCATTTTCTTGCACTATATACAAGAAACCCAAAATAGATTAAAGGCCCAAATGTAAGACCTGAAACCATAAGATAAACAATCTGGCATTGCTCTTAGTAATTTCTGATAAATCTCCTCAAGCAAGGGAAACAAAAGAAAAAATATATTGCTGGGAATACATCAAACTTAAAATATTTTACACAACAAAGAAAGCCATCAGCAAAACAAAATGATAATCTACTGACTAGCAAAAATATTCATCAATGATAGATCTTATAAGTGCTTAATATCCAAAATCTATAAAGAAATCATACAACTTAACATTAAAAATAATCCAATTAAAATAACATGAATAGATACTTCTACAAATAGGACATACACGTGGACAACAGATCTATGAAAAGATGTTCAATGTCATTATTATCAGAGAAATGCAACTTAAAATTACAATGAGATTTTTACCTCATACTTTTCAGAATGGCTATCATCAATAAATCAACAAACAACAAGCATTGACAAGGATGTGGAGAAAGGTAACACTTGTGCATTTTTAGTGTGACTTCAAGTTTGTGCAGCCAAGTGGAAAACAGTATGAAGGTTCCTCAAATAATTTAAAATACAGCTATTATATGACCAACAATTTCACTCTGGGTATTTATTCCAAATAAATCCAATATACTGATTTGAAAAGATATATGTACCTCTATATTCACTGCAGCATTATTTACAACAGTTAAGATATGGAAATATCTCAAGTGTCCATTAACAGATGACTGGATAGGGAAGGTGTGGTGCATATACTGATCTAATATTACTTGGCCACATAAAGGAATAAAATCTTACTATTGTCACAACATAGATGGATCTAGGGGATATTATGCTATCTGAAAAATTTAGACAGAGAAAGACAAATACCATTTGATTTCACTTATATGTGCACTCTAAAGGACAAAACAACAACGATAAAAATAGGGTTCTTGAGGACATAATTCCAGCAGTTGAATTGTCAGGTCAAAAGGAAATTTCATTTTTAGTTTTCTGAGGAAATTCTATATTGTTTTCCATGGTGGCTGTGTCAGTCCACATTTCCAGCAACAGTGCACTAGGGTTCTCTTTTCTCCACATCCTCTCCAACACTTGTTGTTTGTTGATTTGTTTATTATGGCCATTCTGACTGGTGTGAAGTGGTATTTCATTATAGTTTTAATTTGCATCTTTCTGATGGCTAGTGATGCTGCTTTTCATATGTCTCCGGGCCCCCCTGTATGTCCTTGGAGAAGTGTCTGTTCGAGTGTTTTGCCCATTTTTCATTAGGTTTTTATCTTCCTGAAACACCAATTTATAAGAACCGATGGAACCCAATGTTCATAGCAGGAGAATTTACAGTACCCAAGAACTAGAAGCAACCTAACTGTTTATTAGTAAATGAATAGATAAAAAAAAAACTATGGCACATCTGCATGATGAAATACCATGCAGTGGAACAAAAGAAGGAAATCCTACCCTTTGTGACAGCATGGATGGAACTGGAGAGCATCATGTTAAGTGAAATAAGGCAGGCAATGAAAGAAAAATAACATATGATCTCACCTTTTAGTGGAACCTAGTCAACAAAACAAACAAGCAAGCAAAATATAACCAGAGATGGGGGGGGCAACTTTGCCCACAAGTCCCCGTGTCTGCTGCAGATGAAAATAAAACTACCAAGACATGATCTGCTTGGGGAGGAGAGGTGGTTGATCTCTCACAGAAGAAGGGCCAAGAACCTTTTTGATGGCTTTTATTAGGTTTGGAACACACGGGAATACAGGTAAAGCTTCAATCAATTTCAGGCGGCAAGGATCAAACAGTAGATAACATTTCAAAAAATCTGAGGGCTTAGTCTGGCTCAGTGTCAGATAAGGGGGTGGCAAAAACTTTGGGAGACATACTCATTTCCTGCTTGGACCCTTATCATATAAATGAAAACACTCTTAGCAAAGCAGGCTTCAGAGGACTTTAGGAACTTTTTCTTATGCCTTATCACCCTGGAATTCACTCTAGCTGGCAAAGGGATGTACCGCCTTCCCAGTCATAGGTTTTTAGGCTTAAGTGAATTAGAGCCAGAAAGTTCTTCTCCCAGAGGAAATGGGGACTCTAGCTATGTCAAAATAGCCAGGGGTTGAGGGTCCATCACTCCCTCTTTGCTGCAGCACCCCAAGTCCTTCCTTGAGGGTCTCCCAAGTGATCATGTCTGGCTTAGGTTGCCCCTCCTTTGAGGGGTCATACCCATCATTGACAAACTGACCAAGCACTGGGGGCAAAGATGGATGAGGCAGAAGCAGAGCTCCTACCAGGGAGATAAGCTTTGTCTCCTTGTAGAAGCCCACAGTCCGGAGGTTGCTCACTTAGCCTTAGCCATAGCCATGGGGGGCAGTTACAACTCCTGAATCTAGTTAGATTGGTTCCCAACACAGAGACATTGAAAGTAAGAACAATCTCATGGTAACCAGAGGGGAAATGGGAAGAGATAATGTGGGGGAAGTGGGGAAGGGATTTAAGGAACAACTATAAAGGACACATGAAAAAAACTGACAAAACCAAGGGGATGTGGAATCAGAATAGGGAGGTGGGGATGGCCGGGTTTGGGGGAGGGGGAGAAATTCAGACAACTGTACTTGAAATACAATATAATAATAATAAGTAGACATAGATACAGAGTATAAAATGATGATTTCCAGCTTTAAGAGAAGGTGGAAACCTGGGTAAAAAAATAATGGAGTTAAGAAGTACAAATTTGTAGTCACAAAATAGTCCTGGGGATTAAGAGTGTAGCATAGGAACTATTATCAATAATATTTTAATAACTATATATGATGCCAGGTGGTTACTAGACATATTGAGGAAATCGCTTTGTAAATTATGTAACTGTCTAATCACTATGTTGTATACCTGAAACTAATATAAAATGGTATTGAAGGGCAACTATAACTGAAAAATTAATAAAAAAGGAAAATGGAAAAAAACTGATGTTAGTTAGAATTGATCTTTGTAGGGCTGCCAGCCTTTGTAATATCTAATGTTGTTTTACCAAGCTCCACTATTATAACCAATTCAGGTCTCCCTTCTTTAGGAGAAATTATCTCCCAGTTGAAAAACCTTGACCTTGATACCAAAATTGGTATATAATGTGTCTGAATGACAAGAACTTTTTTTAACTCTTCTCAAGCTAATGAAAGAGGTCCAAGAGTTAAACTACTGAGCTTAAATAGGCCTTATAGCTAAAACCCAATCAGTAGTGCAGATAATTCATGGTGCAAATTTTCTATTTACAGTATATAAATACTATGTGATTTATATGTTACAGAGTACTAGAATGACTGAGATCATATCATTTAACCTTTTCACCATTTTTTAAAGATTGTATTTATTCATTCTTAGAGGGAAAGGGGGGAGAAAGAGAGGGAGAGAAACATCAGTGTGTGACTTCCCACCAAGTGCCCCAACTAGGGACTTGGCCCACAACCCAGGCATGTGCCTTGACTAGAAATCAAACCAGTGATCCCTTGCTTTGCAGGCCAGCACTCAGTGCACTGAGCCACACCAGCCAGGAAATTTCCACCATTTTTATAAGTGAGGAATCCAGAAATAAAATAATTATTCTGAGTAATTTATGTCTCATTGAGGATAGGAATATCCCTAAAAATAATAGAAAAGAAGCAAGTAGAGGAAACTTCAACTCATCTGTTTCTTTTTTGTTTCTTTACATTTTTATTGTAGTTCAAGTACAGTTGTCTCCAATTTCCCCCCCCCCACTACCCCCACCCAAGCCATTCTTGCTTCCCACTCTTGATCCTCTTGCCCCTTTGGTTTTGTCCATGTATCCTTTATAGATGTTCTTGAAAACACTTTTCCCTTCTCCCCCTGTTATCCCCTCCCACCTCTCCTCTGATTACTGTCCTTTTTTTTCTTAATATTTCACTCCTATACATAGGTTTGGAATTGGTGACCTGGGTGACTGTCTGTCTTCTCTTTTTCCAGAGGAAGCAAAAGGAGATCCAGGTGATGAATCGTCAGCTGACCAAGATTCAGGATCTGGGAGAAAACTTAGAAGAGGCTCTGATTCTGGACATCAAATACAGTACCATTGGGTTGACACAGCAGTGGGACCAGCTCTACCAACTTGGGATGCGAATGCAACACAACTTGGAGCAACAGATCCAAGCCAAGTATTGAGACCCTATGGAAAGAGCTGGGAAGGGTGTGGGTGTTATCAAGTTTTAGGAGCTTAACTCTAAGGGCTATAGTTTGGGGTACAGGTTAAAAGTACTGCTTCAGAGACAGTACCCTCACAATGTTCAGAACCAATATCCACTCCCTTTACTAACCCAGAAATGATTGTTCCTTTTTATTTTATTATGCAGAGACACTGTTCCCCTTGCTCTCAATCTATTCACCATCTAGTTCTAAAAGTTTCTTCACCATCTTATGTAATCTCTGCAGAAAGCATTCCTGTTTGTAAAATTTTCTTCAGAATGTGTAGAATGCATGAAATAGTCAAGATATAGAGCAGAAGAATATAATTTATTTTTTTAAATAAATTAATTGTCTTAAACATTTTATTTTTTCATAAATTTTTGGCAGTGTTATTATTAACATCAGAGATAGGCAAACTTTTTTTGTAAAGAGTTTGATAATAAACATATTAAACTTTGTGAGCCAGATAGTCTCTGTTGTAACTATTTGATTCTTTTGTGAAGAGAAATGAGCTACTGATAATTCATAAATGAATGAGCATGGACCTGTTCCAAAAATTTTATTTATAGACATTAATATTAAATCTTATATAATTTTCTGTTTAATAAAGCATTCTCCTTTTTTATTATTTTCAACCATGTAGAAATGTAAAAACCATGAATAATGCTGCAACAAACACAGTTTCATACAATGCAATACACAGATGATGTATTATAATTGTACAATTAAACCCTGATGTTTTAAACAAATGTCACTCTAATACATTCTATTCAAAAAATATAAAAACCATTCTTAACTCATTGACTGTACAAAAAGCAAGTGACAGACTGGATTTGCCCTATAGACCATAGTTTGCCAATCCCTGAAGTTGATGACTCAAGTAGCATGTTTACTGAAATTTCTATTTTGTGTGGCATACCTTTGCTTTTCTTTGTTTTATTTCATTAGTTAATTAATGTTTTGCCTTTCAGAGACACCATAGGTGTGAGTGAGGAAACGCTGAAGGAATTTAGCACAACCTATAAGTGAGTATAATTTCATAGTTGATTGGTTCTTTTGACTTTCAGACCATTGAAAATAAATTTCCAAATAATATTTTCCCTGCAGTGTGTCTTGGTAGGATATTATGTGAAGATCCACATATGTTATTTAGCTTTGATTTGTGGCTTATAATGTGTCTGTGAGATTCCTGAACTTTAGAAAATACATTCTTTTATATTCGACATTTTATGCTTTTTCCTACCCTCTGTGACAGCATGGGTGGACCTGGAGAACATTATGCTAAGTGTGATAAGCCAGTCAGAAAAAGACAAATGCCATGTTATTTTACTCATATGTGTAATCTAACTGAACAAACTAAATGAACAAGTGAATGAGAGATAGAATCATAAAGAGCTAGCTGATAGCTCTTGGGTGGAGTAAGCTGCTAGGAAGGAATAGAGCAAAAAAGAGAAATAACTAATGAACATGGAAAACAGTGTGGTGATTGAAAAGGAGAGGAGTTGGAAGAGGGTATAAGGGTAGTAAATGGTAATAGGAAAAATAAATAAACAAACAAACAAATAAATAAATAAGAAACGCAGGCAAGCTCTCCACTCAATTCTCTGATAAGGTTATGGCACACTAATAATCCCCAGTGTACACAACAAAATTTGTTATTTTGTGTTGTAATCTGGTTCTTTGTCAAATTTGATAAAATGTTTTTATTCTTTAGACACTTTGATGAGAATTTGACAGGGCACTTGAGTCACAAAGATTTCCGGTCCTGCCTGAGAGGACTCAATTACTACTTGCCCATGGTGGAAGAGGGTGAATCTGAACCAAAGTTTGAGAAGTTCCTGGATGTCGTTGATCCAGGGAGGTAAGAAGAAGACCAATGACCAGACCATAGCAGAGAATGGAGCTTGAGGGGACAAGCACAGAGAGTAAAATGGTGCATAAGACATGAGATTAACTCATCTTGAGAACAGGAAGATACAGACTATAAGAAATGAATTGGAAGCTTTTGCTTTTTTAGGATTAACTGAGAAGTTCATGACACTAACTCCAGCTCAGGCACCAGTTCTTCAATTTGATCAACTCCTCATTATGTTTGACATTAACTTCTGTTGGTTTTGAAAATTGAACTTGAGAGAAGAATCTTTTTATGTGAATAAGGTCTTATAAAAAGGATGACTAACTTTTGTAGGGGAGAGGTTGTTATATGCTTATGAGAGTGGAGTAGAATCATAGGGGGATCACATTATTTTTAGGGACTAATTCTTTCTAATACCAAGACTAAATAAGACTAGATACAGAGGTCTTCAACTCAAAGAGTTTGAGGTACCTAGATACTGGTGCTTATGGGAAATTTCCAATTTATATATAGTGTGTCATGCTAAAATGCCCATGAGGAAACAGAAGCTGAAACTTAGGAAACTGTTTATTTGATTGTAAGGGTGTAAGGAAGAGGGTTAAATAAATCATAGTCTTAGAGAGCTGAGTGGAAAGAGGAACTTGAAAGATTTAGCTCTCTTCTGTCTCTGAGACATTGAGTAGCATGAGAAAGGAACCTGTTTTTTTCCCTTATGTTGAAAGAGCAGAGTTTCTAATCTATTTATCCCACAGGAAGGGCTATGTCTCACTGGAGGACTATACCTCATTCCTGATTGATAAGGAATCAGAGAACATCAAGTCCAGTGGTGAAATAGAGAATGCTTTCCAAGCCTTGGCAGAAGGCAAGGCCTATATTACCAAAGAAGACATGAAGCAGGTCAGATTCCAATTTTATTCATTCTCATTATGCTCTTATCATAATGATTTTAATCATCTCAGAGGCACTACATTATCCCCAACCACCTTTTTTTCCAGACATTATCTTTCTCTCTATATTATTTGCTTTGATGACTATTTTATGTCATGATCAAAATCTAAAGTTAATCTCTAGTGACTACCAGGGTCAATCCCAAAACTGAAACTCAGTTTTCAAGAATATCTCTTATCTCATTTATTTAATAAGCCAAATAAAGGAATGGGTTAAATAGTGTAGTCAAAGTGACATGAAACTCTTAAGAGCTGAGCTGAAGAGATTGTTAGTCTTATTAGAAATTGTGTGTTTTTGTGAAAGGAATGTGATATAAACATTACTAGCTTTTTCTTTTTTAATCATTAAATAATATTTTGACTTTTTATGAATTTTTAATTTTTATTCAAGTACAGTCATCTCCTTTTACTCTCCACCACTCTCTTCTTCCCCATTAACCCCCACCTTCCACCCTCAATCCTACCCCCTTTGCCTTTTCCATTCCCTGAGTTTAGGGACTATTAGAATCCCCCCAAAATCAGCTATTTTGAATTCCTATTACTATATATTTTTTTATGTTTTAGGCCTTAACGCCAGAACAAGTGTCATTCTGTGCCTCACATATGCAGCAATATGTGGACCCACGGGGCCGAAGCCACCCTGCTGGCTATGACTATGTTGGATTCACCAGTTCCTACTTTGGCAACTGATAAGCAGCTATTACTGGATTGTATAAAATCTTGGTATGGTGGGAAGTATTGGTGAATAAAAGAGACAGGTGAATACAGAGGGTGGGAATATAGTAGTGTGTATGTGTGTGTGTGTATTACATTTATTGCAGGACCTGAAAAAAAAGCAAGCTTGGGGTGATATAATGCATTAATAAAATTGGAGAAGAGAAGATGAGGGGTTTATATGGTATGAAACTAAGCCCTACTGAGGGGTGTCATGTTCTTCATTTTATTCTTTTTAATTAAATGTATTGGGGTTGACAGTGGTTAGTGAAATTATATAAATTTTACATATACAATTCTGGGTTACATCATCCATATATTGCATTGTATGCCCCTACCCAAAGTAAAATATTTTTTCATCATCATATATTGACCCTCTCTACCTTTTACAAACCTGCCACCCTCCATACTGTTGTCTGCAACAATGAGTTTTTTTCATGTTTGTTCATTTGCTAATTTTAGTATTATATCTCATATATGAGTGAATTACATGGTTCTTGACATTTTCTGTCTGACTTATTTCACTTAGATTGATATTCTCAAAATCCATCCATGTTGCCCCAAATGGCAACATTTTATTTTTCTTATAGAAGATGTGAGACATAAATAAAATAGAATAATACTCAGTTAAGTTTCCTATTTTTATTTGCTGAGTTCTACATGGATCCTTTTTAAAAAAAGATTTTATTATTTATTTTTAGACAGAGAGGAAGGAAGGGAGAAAGAGAGGGAGAGAAACATCAATGTGTGGTTGCCTCTCATGGGCCCCCAACTGGGGGCCTGGCCTGCAACCCAGACATGTGCCCTGATTCCCAAATCAAACCGACAACCCTTTGGTTGACAGGCTGGTGCACAATCCACTGAGCTACACCCCTACGTGGATCTTTTGTAAATTTTTATCGAATTTATTGGGATGACAATGATTAATAAAATCATGTAGGTTTCAAATGCACAATCGTATAACATATCATTGGTATATTGTATTGTGTGTTCACCACCCAAATTCAAGTCTCCTTCCATCACCATTTATCCCCAGTCACCCTTTCTGCCTGTCCCCACACCTTTTTCTTTCTAGTAATCACCATACAGTTAGTTATCTGTGCCCACGAGTTTTTGTATTTTGGTTTATATTTTTTGCTTAATCTCTTCAGCTTTTCACCCACCACTTAAATGTCCCTCACCTCTAAAAGCTGACAGTCTGTTCTGTGTATCTATGTTTGTTTTCTAGTTTGTTTTTGTTTATTATAGTCCACATGTAAATAATATCATATAGTGTTTCTTTTTGTCTGACTGGCTTATTCCATGTAGCATAATATTTTCCAGGTCAATTAATGCTGTCACAAAGGTAAGATTTTCTTTTTAATTTTTTAGCTTAGCAGTACACCATCGTGTAAATGTACCATAACTTTTTTTTATCCACTTATCTGCTGATGGGCCCCTGAGCTGCTTCTAAATTTTGGCTATTATGAATAATGCCGCAATGAAGATAGGGATACTTATTCTCTTAAATAAGTGTTTTGGGATTCTTTTTGTTTGTTTAATGCTCGAAGAAATAAGAGAATTTCACTTTTAATTTTTCAAGGAAACTTCATACTGTTTTTAACAATGGCTGTGCCAATCTGCATTTCCAACAACAGTGCATCAGGATTCCTTTCCTCTACATCCTGGCCAACACTTGTTTGTTGATTTATAGATAATAGCTACTCTGATAGGTGTGAGAAAATAACTCATGGTGGGGTTTTCTTTCTGGTTGGTTAAGGGCATGAGAAGTTTTTTTTTAAGATTTTATTTATTTACTTTTTAGATTGTGGAAGGGGGAGAGAAAGAAAGGGAGAGAAACATCAATGTGTGATTACCTCCATGTGCCCCCTCCTAGGATCTGGCCCACAACCCAGGCATGTGCCCTAGACCAGGAGTTGAACTGGAGACCCTTTGATTTGCAGTCCAGCCCTCAGCCACATGAGCCAGAGCATGGACATGAGAAGTTTTATTAATGAACACAAATAGTTTCTGTCTCAGCAATAAGATTAAGTCTGGACCTAAACTAACTAAGGTCCTTCAGTTTTTCCATGCTATTGCTTGTTATAAAATTAGAATTTCCATTATACCTAGCTGTCCTATTTCTTTTGAATTGAAGTTATTATTTTTTAAAACTTTCTTTTGCTGTTGGTCAAGTACAATTGTCTCCATTTTCCCCCTACCACTCCCCTCACCCCAGCCATCTCCAACTCCCACCCTAGATCTTACTCAACTTTGGTTTTGTCCATGTGTCCTTTATATATATATATATATATATATATATATATATATATATATATATATATTCCTGAAAACCCTTCCTCCCCCCCATTATCCCCTCCAAACTCACTGCCACTCTGTTTGCTGTCAGTTGCCTTTCACATGTCCTCCCTGCCACACCGGGGACCTGGCCTGCAACTCAGGCATGTGCCCTGACTGGGAATTGAACCAGTGATCTTTTGGTTCACAGGCCAGCACTCAGTCCACTGAACCACAACAGGCAGGTAACATAATTTCTTTCTTAAACTCCTAATTTATATTCTCTAAACTCTATTGTATGCTTTCTTGAAGGAATGATAAAAAAATAGGGTGTATTGGGAATTGCACCAATGCAAAGATGTGTGAAACTCACAGTTCTTACCTAATGTGATAAAATACCAATAATTTGTCATCCCAAATTGTTTCTTAAATTTATAATTGACTTTAGTCACTTTCTAGTGAATTCAAGTAATTATTTTAAATATTTTGCCAATGTTTAATAGTTTTATTTGTAAAAGGAATCAATGGATATTCTCACACCATTATTATTTTTTTCCATTTTATTCCAGGCTAAATATCCTCATTCACCCTAGTTCTAGTTAAATATTTTAAACATTCTACCTATGATTTAATTAAAGAGGGATGGCTTATACAAACTGTACCAGTAAAAGTGTATACCTTCTGGCTCCAGCATTTGTAAATGTGATGTTAGTTGAATGAAACCAGGTTAACAAATGTTTTGTTTTTATTTACATAGCATAGTAAAACTAGAAAACACAAATGTAATAAATTACTTCTAGCTTAGTAAAAACAAGATCTCTTTACAATTGTGAAATACAACTAAAGATTGATGAAAGACAAATTTATAAATGTAAGTATTTTTATTTTTTAATGTTATTCAGGCACAGTTGTTTCCATTTTCATCCCACCATGCTCCCACATCCCACACATCCCCACCTCCCACCTTCAAAACTACCCCCTTTGGCTTTGTGCAAGTGTCCTTTATACATGATCCTTGATGGCCCTTCCCCTGTTATCCTTCTCTTCCCACATCTCTGGTAACTGTCAGTTTGTTCTTTATTTTAATGTCTCTGGTAGTACTCTGCTTGCTTTGTTGTTGTTGTTGTTGTTATTGTTGTTGATTAGGTTCCACTTATAAGTGAGATTGTATGGTATTTCTCTTTCACCACTTGGCTTATTTCACTTAGCATAATGCTCTCCATCCATGCTGTAGGGAAGTATAGGACCTCCTTCTTTCTTCCTGCTGCATAGTATTCCATTGTGTAAATGTACCAGTTTTTTGATCCACTCATTTACTAATGGGCACTTAGGTTACTTCCAGCACTGGCTATTGCAGAGTGTGCTGCTATGAACATTGAGGTAGGTGTTTGGTTTCTTTTAGATTGGTGTTTCAGGGTTCTTAGGATATAATCCCAACAGTGCAATTGATGGCTCAAAAGGCAATTCCATTTTAAGTTTTCTGAGGGAATTCCATACTGTTTTCCACAGTGTCTGCACAAGTCTGCATTCCCACCAACAATGCACTAGGGTTCCCTTTTCTCCACATCCTCTCCAACACATATTTGTTGATTTGTTTATGATGGCCATTCTGACTGGTGTGAACTTGTGTCTCACTGTGGTTTAATTTGCATCTCTCTGATGGCTAGTGATGCTGTGCATCTTTTCATATGTCTCTGGACCCTCTGTATATCTTCCTTGGAGAAGTATCTGTTCAAGTCCTTTGCCCATTTTTTAATTGGTTAGTTTGTCTTCCTAGAGTGGAATTATCTGTGTTCCTTATATATTTTGAAGATCAAACCCTTGTCTAAGGTATCATTACCAATATTTTTTCACAAATAATTTTTTTTATTTTAATGTTTTCTTTAGCTGTGAAGATGCTTTTTATTTTGATAAAATCCCATTTATTTATTCTTTTCTTTATAGCCCTCGCTCTAGGAAACATATTGGTGAAAATATTGCTGTGTGATTTTCCTGTCTATGTTCTCCTCTAGGACTCTTATGTCTAGGACTATCGTGAAATATCACAACTTATATTTAAGTATTTTATGCACCATTAATTAATTTTTGAGTATAGTGTAATTTGGTGATCGAGTTTCTATTTTTGCATGTAGCTGTCCAGGTCTCCCAACACCATTTGTTGAAGAGGGTGTTTTTACTGCATTTTATGCTGCTTCCCCCTTGTCAGTTATTGACCATAGAGACTTGGGTATATTTCTGGGCTCTTTAATCTGTTCCACTGATCTATGTATATATATGGCCTTTATGATCTTGAGGGATGCTCCCTTTACTCCCACTTTCCTGAGGGTGTTTTATCATAAGTGGGTGCTATACCTTATCAAATTCTTTTCCCACATGTATCAATATGATTATGTGATTTTTGGTTTTTGTTTTATATGAAGTATTACATTTATTAATTTGTGAATATTGTACCATCCTTGAATCCCTGGGATGAATCTCAGTTGATCATGGTTTATGATCTTTTTAATGTGTTGCTGGATGTATTTTGCCAATATTTTGTTGAGGATTTTAGTGTTTATGTTCATCTGTGATATTGGCCTATAGTTTTCTTTCCGTGTGTCTCTACCTGGTTTTGAAATTAGGATGATGCTGGTTTCATAAAAAGAGGTTGGATGTCTTTTATCTTCTAGGATTTTTTGGAATAGTCTGCAAAGGATAGCCATTAGCTCTTCCTTTAAAACATTGTAGAATTCTCCTGTGAAACTGTCCAGTCCAGGGCTTTTGTGTGCCCAGAAATTTGTGATTATTGCTTTGATTTCATTAGGTGTTATTAGTCTGTTCAGGTTTTCTGCTTTTTCTTCATTCTGTTTTGGAAGGTACTATTTTAATAGAAAATTGTGCATTTCATTCTGATTTTCAAATTTCTTGGCATATAGTTGTTCATAGTAATTTTTTACAGCCCTTCAAATTTCTGTGATATCAGTTGTAATCTCTCCTCTTAATTGTTTTTTTTATTTATTTATATTAAAAAAAATTTTTATTTAATTGTTTTTCAAGTATAGTTTTCTATCTATTACTCCCATCCCAGCCTACCCAACCCCATGCTCCCCACCTCCCTCCCATATTCACCCCTCTTAATTTTTGTCTCTGTGTCCTTCATACTCCTTCCTCTAAATCCCTCCCCCATTTCCTCTGAAATTCCCTCCCTTGTCTCCTCTGGTTGCTTTGTTGATTTTGTTTATTTGGGTACTCTCTCTTTTTTTCTTCACGAGTCTGTTTAAAAGCTTATGGATTTTGTTTATCTTTTCAAAGAATTGGCTCCTGGGTTTATTAATCTTTTGAATTGTTCTTTAGTCCCTATGTTATTTAATCCTGCTCTGATCTTGGTTATTTCCTTCCTTCTACTCACCCTGTGCTTTTTTGTTGTTGTTCTTCAAGTTCTTGTAAATATAGGGTTAGGTTGTTTATTTAAAGTGTTTCTAATTTTTTTAGGTAGGTTTATATCACTGTGAACTTTCCTCTCAGGGCTCCTTTTGCTGTGTAGCATAAGTTTTGGATTGTTGTATGGTCATTTTCATTTTTTTTCTAGAACCCTTTTGACTTCTTCATTTACCTCACTATTAACCCATTCATTTTTTAATATCATGCTATTCAGTCTCCATGAATTTGAGTGTTTTGGGTTTTTTTTTTCCTTGAGGTTAGTTTCTCTTTTCAGACCCTTGTGGCCTGAGAAAAATGCTTCATATGGTTTCAATTTTCTTGAATTTGTTGAGGCTTGTTCTGTGTCCTATTATGTGGTCTCTCTTTAAAATGTTCCATGTGCATTTAAAATAATTTGTGTTTTGATTTGGGGAGGTGAAATGTTCTATATATATCAGTAAAGTCCATTTGATCTAGGGCATTGTTTAATGCCACAATTTCCTTGTTGACATTTTTTGGAAAATCTGTATTTTTGACAGTGGGATATTAAAACCCCCTACTATAATTGTGTTTCTGTCTGTGTATTTCTTGAAGTCCTCCAAGATTTTCCTTATATATTTTGATGCGCCTGTATTGTGTGCATATGTGTTTATAATGTTTATGTCTTCTTGATGAATTCTTTCCTTGAGTATTAATCAGTATCCTTCTGGGTCTCTTTTTATGGTCTTTGTTTTGAAGTCTATTTTGTCTTATGTAGGTATTGCTGCCTGGCTCTTGATTTCTTTCCATTTGCTTGAAATATTTTTTATCCAACCCTTGAGTTTCACTCTGTAGTTCTTTTTTTCCTGAGGTGGGTCTCTCACGGGAAGCATATGAGTGGGCCATTTAGCTACTCTATGTCTTTTGATTGGAGCATTTAATCTATTAACATTTAAGGTTATTATTGATAGGTACTTTCTCATTTTTTCACTTTGTACTTTTGTTACTCTCTTTCCTTTTTTTTCTTTCTCTTCTTAAAGCAGCCCCTTTAGTATATCTTGCACTGCTGGTTTGGTAGAGGTGTATTCTTTCAGCCTTCTTTTTTCTGGGAAAATTCTTACTTTACTTTCCACTTTTGGTTTATACCTTGGTGCTTTTAAGGTTCTTTCTTTGTCTTTAAAACTTGGTATTTTAATTATGATGTGGCTTGGAGTAGGTCTGTTTGCACTCGTCTTGATTCCTAATCTTCCTTCTCTTTTTCCCTCTCCAGGTTTGGGAAGTATTCTGTCATTATTTTTTTTCAAAATGGACTTCTTTCCCGTGCTTCTCTTCTTCTCCTTCTTGTATTCCTATAATTTGAATGTCATTATGTTTCGTGTTATCTTGTTGTTTCCTTAAGCTGTCTTCATATTTTTTATCTTTTCTAGTGAAACTTCTCTACCTGTGTGTTTCTTTCTACCATGTCTTATACCTCACTAATTCAGTCCTATGCTTCATCCAGCCTGCTTTAATTCCTTCTAGTGCATTTTTATTTCAGAAATTGTATTCTTCATGTCTTCCTGCTTCTCGTTTATAGTTTCTATTTTATTTTTCATACTGTTGTAGTTCTCACTCAGTTCCTTGGAGTTGTCTGTGAGTTCCTTGAGCATCCTTATACCATTATTTTAAATACTATTTCTGATAGTTTCCTTGCCTCCATTTCATTTATCTCTTGTAGTGGGAGCTCTTACATTGCTTTCTATTGCAGGTTTTTTCTTTGTGTCCTCATTCTAGGTGACTCTTTTTGTTTCAGGAATTCCCAGTTCTGTGCTTCGCTAGCTGTCTTTGTAGGGTGAACTTCTATGATAGGAGTTCTGTGGGATTCAGTGGTATGGTCTCTTTGATCTTTTTGTCTGGGTGTTCTAGGGTTGCTCTTTCATCTCTTTCTTTGGGCTCTTTTGTTGTACTTGAGTTTTACCTCTTAGTGGTTCCTATGTTGATGGGTTCTGTCCACCAGCAGGTTTACTGGTGTTAAAAACTACCACTTTATCATGTGATCAATGACAGGGGTAGGCAAAATGGATTAAGATAGCAGGAGAGTATTCCATGGGATTTGAAGTACCAGGAAGTAGAGAACAAATAGGTGATTCTTTGGAGAAGCACAGTGATAACTGATATCTCACCCAACTGGTAACTTTTATAAAGGGGAAAAAGAAGTAAGACTCTTATTAGAGGGGAGAAGGAATGTGAGCTGAATCCAGAAAATAGAGCTGTAGTACGAAGTAGAGCTCTTGTGAGAGGTCACATGGTGAGATATAGTGGAAGTAAAGGATAGAAGGTAGGTGTGGTATGTGAGAGAATAGAGTTAATGACAACAGTAATAAAGCTCAGAAAGATAGTGAATTGTCCAAGAGCATAGAGAGGTGCTGTGTAGTATTTGAAATAATATGGAACAACAATTACTTACAATAGTACAGGAAAAACAATAATATGACAAGAAATATACAATCTGAATAAAACAAATAGAATGTAAAAAACCAAGAATAGTGTGCTATTGAAATATGAGTGAAGTGAAAAAATTAAAATGCAATGTGAAAAAGAAAATAAGGAAAACCAGTCAAACAGTGCAATTAAATTAAACAAACAAAATTAAAAATTTTAAACAGAAGGGAAATAAAAAAATTACAATCAAATAAAAGAAATACAAATATCTCCACAGCTGTTGTGTCTCAGTAGATTGAGCAACAGCCCATTAATCATGGGGTTATAGGTTTGATTTCTAGTCTGGGGCGCATGCGTAGGTTGCAGGTCTGGTTACCAGTTGGGGGTGTACAGAAGGCAACCACACACCAATGTTTCACTCCCTCTCTCCTTTCCCTTCTCTAAAAACGAATAAATAAAATCTTTGAACAAAGAAATAAAGATATTTTAAAAAAATGCTGGTTCTATTACATAGCAAAGTAAAATTTGTCTCAGTTTCTCAGCTGTTGGTGTTAGACTTGTGATCCTTCTCTGGCTATGTCTTGGTTCTTTCACAGCTCCAGTTCTTGTTTTCTCACTCTTGCAGAAAAAGAAAATGCCTCCTGCTGACTTTTAACCCAATAAGCTAGCTCTGCTTGTCTTCCTGGATGCCATAGGCAGGTGGGGGCTGAGCTTCACTTTTTTTTCCTTTCCAGTGGTTTTGCAAGGATGGTTTTGCTAGGTCTGAGCTGCAATATTCACAGTTGCCCAGCATCCAGCCTAGGCCTTCAGAGTGCTGCAGTGCCCCCATTGTCCATCTGCACCAGGACAGCACCTTTACTTCAACACACTGTGCTATCAAGGAGGTGCACTGATTAGGAATAACTTCTACCTCACTTTCTCCCTCTTTGCTGGCCTGAATACTGGGTACTCTCAAAGTCCCTTCAGGGAGGCTTGGTTCCCCCATTAAGTCTCTCTGGGAACTTCTACCCATCTGAACCGCTGCTGCCCCATTTCGGTCAGTCCATGAGGTGCTCTGTTTAGGAGCAAATCCTGCCCCCCTCCTCCCTCTTCCCTGGCCCCACTGCTGTGTGAGGGTTCCTTAAACAGTGGTTGAGAGCCTTTTTTTTTTTTTAGTAAGTTCCTCTTGTTTGTACCTGCCATTTTTAAGCTCCTGGTTTTTCACGCAGTCCAACTCTCTGACCAGTCTGGAGGCTATCCAGACTGTGAATCCATCACGGCCTAACTCTTCTGCCTTCTCCATGTGTCACCCAGCTCCCCAATTTCTCTGGTAATGTCCTATCCAAAGACCACAGTCCCAGCATGGGAACACTGCCTGCGTGCATCTCCCACTGTGTCTTTATTTCCCCCAGTGACTTCAAGCATCCAGGTCTCTCTTAGTGCAGGGATGCCTTCCCTACTCTGGTATAGGAGGGAGCTGTGGAGGTACAGTTGCTGATCTGGCTCTCCTCTGCCATAACCACCTGCATTGACTAGTGCCTGGTGCCAGTTTGGGGGCTGCAGCAGCCTCAGACCCCACATCAGTCCCAGGGTCCTTACCATCCCAATGTAATCTCTTTACCGTCTGTTTTCCAATATCCTCTACAATTTTGGCTTCCAAACTTCATATAAACTAGAATTTCATTGGCTTTTCACTCTGTTCTTCAGAAGATTGGCTAGATATTCCACTTGCGTGTACTGGCAGTGGGTTCAGCTCCCACCTACCTTGCTTCCATCTTCTCTGGACTTAAGGGGTTTTTAAAAAATTTTTTGGACTTAAGTTTTTATACTAGAAAATAAGTAAGTAGTCAAACCATAATCTGTGTTTTTAATTACATTTATTGGGTGTGACTTAGGTTAAATTATATAGGTTAAAGTGTACAATTCTGTGATACATCTGTATATCGAATTATGTGTTTTTTAAACATAAACTTTTTTGGTAATAGCTAAAATTAACCAAAAAGTAAAAAGCATAAAGACCATCATACAGATGTTAATGGTAAACATAAATAATATGAAATTTTTTAAAGCTAGCAGTATAGAATTTGGGTATTTAAATTCTTAAAGAAATGAATAAATCCTTAAAAGAACTGATTAGAAATAAAGAGAAAACAGTTTTAAAAATAAAAAGGAGAATATTAGTTAAGATCTTACAGATGATTAAAATATGATAATATAATGTGAATAGGTATGTTAATGCCAATAAAGTTTAAAAACATATTGAAAGAGAAAATGTTTTTAAAAAACAGTGTATCAGGGACTTCTGGTCAAGATAGTACAGTAGTAAAAAGCTGGGATTGCCTACTCATACAACTATATAAAATTACAAATAAGTTGTAGAATAATGACTTGAGGACCACCTGAAAACTAGCTGAACAGAACTCCTGTAACTAAGGACATAAAGAAGAACCCAGATTGAAATGTTAGGACAGGAAAAGAAGTAAAATGGTCTGGTCACACACACATGCGTGTCAGTTATAAAACAGGAGGGATAGCTTGGCTGTGGAGGTACCCATTGAGGACCAAGAGGTTCCAGCCCAACACCAATCTCCCCAGCCCAAAGAACCAGTACTTGGAAGAGAAGTCTTCACAATATCTGGCTGCTAAAACCAGCAGAAATTTCATCCAGGACTAAAAAAAAAAGCATTTGCAGACTGGTGTGTGTATATAGACACTAAGTTCTATCGATGACACTGCAGCTCAAAAGTATCAGGAACATACAGGGGATAAATGAATTGCCTGGTTTCAGTGAAAGGGCTAGAGGGGCAACTCTGGGACAGAATTGTTGACAGGTACCATTGTTACTTGTTGAGCCCTCCCCCTACCTAGAATGCAAGTTCAGGCAGGTGCCATATATGAACCTTTATTACCCAGGCTAATACCATTCAACCTACCCTGATGAATTCACTGAGACCTCACTCCATCCAGAACACACACAGTCGTGAAATTCTTTCAGCAGCTATTTCACAGAAGTGGTAAGCCTTGGCCTAGGTTATAGACCTTCCTAAAATCTCTTAAAAAGTATAAAACCCTAAACAAGCATTGGCTAAGCTTTGTGTACCCTATACCTTTTTCTAAGCAGCCCTTGGCCCTGAACAAGGGGCAGCTAACCTAGGTTCACATCATAGATTAACCTAAGTACCTCCAAGCCCAGCATGAGCAGTTATCAACTTTAAATCATTCGTAACTCCTACCAAGTGGCCCAGGACCACACAAAGGCAGCAGCTGATCTTGGACTGCTGTAGCCCCTCCCAAGAAACTCCAAAACTAAAATCCCTGGTGGCTGGCTTCAAATCAACCCCAAATGCCATGCTGTAAGCTACAAAAATAACACACTCAAAGGGTGGACTTGGTAGGCACAAGAGGTCCACTAAAGCAAATCCAACTCTATGCGATCAGCCTCTGTACAACAGCTTGTCTGCTATGGATAAGTCTCACAGCCAGTAAGTCTGAGGGTCAATCCTACCCACTTATGTGCCAATAACAATCAAGGATCAACTACAAGAGAAAGACACACAAAACCAACACAAAAGACACCCATGATGCACCATGATCAGATGATACAAAATACTCTGCCATTAAGTTCCCTGGGATACTGACTACATAAAATGACTATGTCAGATTGAGAGATACAGTAGATCTATCAAACACAAGTGAACAAACACAAAAATGCAGCCGAATCAAGAAACAAAGAAACATGTTCCAAATGAAGGAAGAGAACAAAACTACACAAAAATATATAAATAAAATGGAGGTAGGAAAAATGGGGACAGACTCATAGATGGAGAGCAGGATGACAGCTAAAGGATGTCAGGGTGTACAAAAAGGATGGAATGATTGAACAAAAAAGAAACCGCACCCATGAACGTGGATAATAGTGCAGTGATTGCTGGGGGAGGGAGGAAAGAGAACTAAATTGTAATGGAAAAATACAATAAAGATTAAATATTAAACAAAGAGAGGCAAGCAATCTACCAGCTACAGATTTCAAGCCACTTGTTATAAGAATATTTAATTAACTTAGAGAAAAAAATAAATAAACTCTGTGATGACTTTCTACGCAAAGGGATAGAAACTATTTTAAAAAATCGTAAATGGAGGACACAATGAGTGAAACCCAGAATACATTATACTGAATCAACAGCAAATTTGATAAAGCAGAGGACTGAGTAACTGATTTAGAAAAGCAAGAAGAAGAAGAAGGAGGAGGAGGAGATTAGGATACTTTAAGGGACTACTGGAACAACATCAGGCATAACAGTACTCACAATATATGATTACCAGAAGAAAAAAGAGAGAGAGAACAAAGAACTAAAAACTATTAAAAATAATGAGTGAGAACAGGGGGACAGCGACCAGAGGAAAGAGGAAAGGGAATTTCAGGGGGGAAAGTGGAGGGATTTAGAGGAACTAGTATAAAGGACACATGGACAACAGCTAAGAGGGGTGGAAATGAGGGGGCTGGGATGGGAGTAAAAGACAGAAAACTGCACTTAAAAAATAATTAAATAAAAAAATAACGACTGAAAACTTCCCAAACATAAAAACAAAAGCAGAGGTACAAATTCAAGAAGGGCAAAAAGTCAAAAACAAGAATAACACAAAGATGCCCATTCCAAGAAACAACATAATCAAAATACTAAAGTTAAACACAGAGGGAGAATATTAAAAAGCAACAAGGGAAAAGCAATTTATAATCTACAAGGAGCTCCCATGAGACTTCCCACTAATTTCTGAACAGAAATATGCAGGTCAGAAGGGATTGGCATAAAAAATCAGAATGATAAAAGTAAGGACCTACAACCAAGATTACACTACCCAGCAAGGCTATTATGTAGATTTGAAAGTTTAAAAAAATATTCTCAGACAAGAAAAATCTGATGGAGTTCATCATCACCAAACCAGTATTATAAGCAAGTCTCTACAGTCAATTGATATTTGACAAAGGGAACATGAGCATACAGTGGAGTAAAGATAGCCTCTTCAATAAGTGATATTGAGAAAAATGGACTGGGAGACGTGAAAAAATGAAACTTGACCACCAACTTACACAGACCAGAATAAACTCAAAATGGATAAAAGACTTAAATATACATTCTGACACAATAAAAGTTCTAGAGGAGAATATAGGCAGGGAAATTTCAGATATCTTCTGTAGCAATATTTTTGCTAAAATACCTCCTAGGGCAAGGGAAATAAAGGAAGAATAAATGGGACTACATCAAACCAAAAAGCTTCTGTATAGCTAAAGAAACCATCATTACAATGAAAAGGGAACCAACTATATGGGACGACATATTTCCCAATGATACATCAGACAACGGTTTGATCATCAAAATATATAAAGAACTGACACAACTCCACTCCAGAAAGACAGACAATCCAGTTTTAAAAAATGAGAAAAGGACCTGAACAGACACGTCTAAGGAGGACATACAGAGGGCCCATAGACATATGTAAATAACTTCAGCATCACTAGCCATCAGACGCCAATTAAAACCATAATGCCATATCACCTCACACCAGTCAGAATCCCCATCATTAATAAATCAACAAACAACAAGTGCTGGGGAAGATGTGAAGAAAAGTAAACCCTAGTGCACTATAGGTGGCAATGTGGACTGGTGAAGCCACTGTGGAAAACAGTATGGAATTTCCTTAAAAAAACTAAAAATGAAACTACCTTTAACCCAGCAATTTTGCTGCTGGGAATATACCCTAAGAATCCCAAATAACCAATACAAAAGAACTTACTTACTCCTATGTTCATAGTGATGGTATTTACAATAGCCAAGTGCCCATCAGTAAATAAGAAGATAAAAAAAAAAACTGTGGTATGTTTACACAATGGAATATTATGTGACAGAAAGAAAGAAGGAACTCCTACCCTTCTCAACAGCATGGATGGGACTGGGGAGTTCATTAAATGAAATAAGCCAGGTGGTGAAAGACAAATGCTATGTGATTTCACCTATAATTGGAACTTAATCAACCAAACAAGCAACCAAGTAAAATAGAACCAGAGAAATGAAAATAAAGAACAAACTGACAGTAACTAGAGGAGAGGGGGATAACAGGGAAAAGAAGAGGAAGGGTCAAGTCAATGAACATATGTAAAGTACCCAAGGATAAAGGCTGAAAGTTGGGGCGGAGATAGAATGTTAGAGGTGTGAGGCAAGTAGGGCAAGTGAAAGTAATGGGGAAAATGGTGACAAGTATAATTGAACAATAAAAACATTTTTTTGAAAAGTAAATCCTGCAAAAAAAGTGATACATTACATAAACAAAATACAAAAATCACATGATCATATATAGATGCACAAAAAGCATTTGATAAAATCCAGCACCCATTTATGATTAAAAACACAGCAAAGTGAGAATAAAGGACGTGTACATCAACTTAATAAAGACCAAATATGACAAACCTACTGCCAATAAAATACTCAATGGGCAAACATTAAAAGCATTTCCCTTAAGATCAGGAATGAGACAGAGCTGTCTACTATCACCACTCTTATTCAGCTAACTGTAAGCCCTAGATACAGCAATCAGACAAAAAAAAGAAATTAAAGGCATTCAAATAAGAAAAGAGGAATAATGTTGTCATTATTCACATATGACATGATATTGTACATAAAAAACCCTATAGGCACTATGAAAAAACTACCAGACCTAATAAATGAATTTAGCTCAGTAGCAAGATACAAAGTTAATATTCAGAAATCTATGGTATTTTTATACATCAACATTGAACTACCAGAAAGAAAACAATCTCATTTAATATTAAAAAAAAACAACTAGAAATTTACATCAAGCTCCTGCTCTTTGATCAGCTAGATGCTGCCAGCCTGGGCCCCCATCACAGCCTTTCTTGAAAGTTTTTTGAGGATGTCTAGGCAAACTCAAGAAATGTCAGAAGGTGCACAGGGAGAGAATGAGTAGAGTGACTTTGAGGCAAGAGCTGACTTTCCCATGTGAGTGACAAGTGAAGATGCCCTACACTATCAGCCTGAGGAGATGCACTAACTCCACCCTTTCATTTCATTGTGGCCCTGCTCTGCCAAGTTTACATTATACAGAAAATCTGATGACTGTGGCCAGACTGATCCTGCATTGCAGCCTTCTTAAAAAGTTCTCACGGAGGTCTGGGCATACCCAGAGAGTGTAGAAATATATAAAAAAGAGACTGAGTCATGTAGTTTTAGGGAAAATTGCATTTTTACTTACATGCTGTGAAAGGCACCAGTATTCCTGTGAAGAATGTTCCCTCCACAGGGCCACAGCTTAATTTGTTTAAGCCTGACAATCTCTACTAGCCCAACCATAATGACTCTGAGAGCCCGCTCTACCACAAAGGTCCTCAGGACCCAGGCAAGTGGTGGCTGTCTTTTGTATACCATGAAATATTTGTTGAGTGACCTCAGAACCAGCACTGGTGCCAAGTTTGAATCTGTAATCAACCTTATAAACACCACAAACCCCCTACCTGGTGACTCATAATCTGTCTCAAGTAACTTTTGTAGTACCAGAGGCTCTTCAGTAACTGAGCATAACTAGAAGCCAGCAGGCAGGGATGGGAGAGGCAAATCTTCAGTTGTCTATACCTTTTTCTACCATCACCCAGGATTGGTGCTGGTGAAAGCCAGACTTTCTACACAACTTGTTCCCTCCCACATCCATTCAGGACCAGAAGAGGCAGCTACCAACTGTGGATAGCTTTGTGGCTCTCAATGAGTAGCCCAAAGCTGGTCACAAGCAGCATCAAACATTGACATTTACCAAAGTCTCTCCCAAGATAGTCCAGAACCAGCAGCACACCTGTAGCTTCAGATCACATCAGAGCATGACACAATTAGATTCACAAGCAGCATATCCAAACAAGATCTTGGCCAGAACCAGGCACTTCTTGAGTGAATTTCATTTTGTGGTATCAGTACACTCATAGTAGCTTGTACACTGATGTAGGGGTCTATACTCACATTCAGATAGTCGTAGAGCCAACCCTACCCATGGATAGGCCAAGAGAAAACAAGACTAAACTACAACAGAAGCGGTCTTATAACCCACATGAGAGGCATTCCTGGAGCACCTAGTTAAGGTGATCAGTGAGGCTAAACCACAGAGATCCACAAGACACCTATTACATAAAATCAGCCTACCAATACTGGGATGTAGCAGATACACCTAACACACACAAACAATACAGAAAAGTAGCCGAAATAGGTAGAAAAAGAAATATGCCCCCAAGTGAATATAATATAGAAAAACCTCCCTTTTTATATCATGTGATGCTACTGCCTGTCTATTTTTCTTCTAGAATAAGATGTTACAAATGGTTTCATCTGGTAAATACTAAATTCAGAAAGTTATTTTCTTTTAAAAAGTGTCAGATAGTTGGTTTGACCAGTGTTATGGCAATGTCTGATCACCTTTATCATCCTGGCCACATATTGAAACAGATATTTATTTGGGGATCCATTTAAAGCTATATATTCAATACATGAAATTATCCTTATGCCCTTATTGGAGGAACTTTCTTATAATTTTAGGAGTTTTCAGAGTAATTAAATCTCCTTGTGGAACCAAATATTGATGATTATTATTTTTTCATTTTATTTATTTTTAGAGAGGGGGAGAGAGAGAGGGACAGAAACATCAATGTATGGATGCCTCTCACAGTCCCCTAAAGACCTTGCCCAAAACCCAGGCATGTGCCCTGACTGGGAACAGAACCAGTGATGTTTTGGTTCACAGGCCAGCATTCAATCCACTGAGCCACACCAGCCAAAGCCAATTATGGATTATTCTTTTTCTAATCTTTACCTGAAGATATGTTTATTAGCTATAAACAGAGAGGAAAGTAGACACAGAAAGAGAAATGTTGATGTGAGAGAGAAACATTGATTGATTGCCTCATCCTGACCAATGATTGAAACCACAGCCTAGATATGTGTCCTATCAGGAATTTAGCCCTTGGTCTACTAGTATATGGGACATTGCTTTGCCCAACTGAGCGCCTGGCCAGGGCAATTGTTGGTGACTCCTGATTTTGGCCAAACTTATCTGAACCACTTAACTCTATTTTTATTGTTTTATATTTATATATTTAAATATTTTTATATTTTAATAAAAGTTGATTTACAATATTATATTCATTTTAGATGTAAAACCTAGTAATTAGTCATTTATGTAACTTAGGTAGTGATCACCCATATAAATCTAGTAGTACCCCTCTTGAAAAATATATAGTGATTAAATTATTACTGAATATATTCCCTATGCTATACTTTTTATACCAGTGACTATTTTGTAAGTATTAGTTTGTGCTTTCTAATCTTTGCCCCCTTTTCACTCATCCTCTCAGCCACTTTTTTACCCTTTTTATATATTAAGCTATCAAAATTCCCTCTGTCTGTAAGTCTGTTTCTGTATTGTTTTCAAGTAAGAGAAAAAGAAAATAAAGCCGAGTAAAGAAAATGTGCCAACTATGGTAAAAAAATTAAAATGTCCATATAGAAATAAATAAAAATAGATTCTTTTGAGGAAACTATTAGAGTTTTTAATATTTTATATCCCCTAAAATTGGAGTGTTGCTTCAAGCTTTGATATATGTCATTTGAGACAAAGGAATAGAGTTGACTGATATTAAATCCCAAATATAAATGTAGGAGTTTGTGGCTATTGGCATGAAGTAACACAACGGAGAAAAAAGATGTCTGCACTTTAATTGCCTATTGTGGCAAAACTGTACAGAATTTTATTTTATATCAGGTAGAGGCCATACGAAAAAAGCCATTTTGGAATCACTTGAAACTGATTTCCCCAATAAGACCTTCAGAAGAAATATGACCCAGAAAAGCAACTGATTCTCAGAAATCAAAGGAGCAAGTTTATAAGCTGTCACCTAGACACAGTTGCAATCATGTCAAAACTAATATAGTAAAACTACTTGTAGGGCATTATTTCCAAACCTCAGGAAATCTCCACAAATAAGAAAGGCTCAGTATACATCTCCAAAGCCCTGAGAATATATCAGAGCATGACAACAGTAAAATACAAATGTTCTTTCATTCATTTACTTTTCATCAATGCAATCCTTGATGTGCCAGAAATTGAAGTTAGTAGAGAAAGATGTGATTGCTGTCAGAGCTATTATACAAGTCAACCTCCAATGGTCTCAATGTAGGCTTCATAACCAACACCAGGAGAATAGAACATTTTAAACTCTAAATATAATTTAGACATTCAATTATTGAATGAATTACACAGAGCATTTAAATTTGAGGAGCTTCCTGAGGTTTCTTCTGAAAAACTAAAAAATATCCTGCAGATTAGAACTAAAGGAATAGTGAGAAGAAAAACATATTTTATGATATGAATCTTACTGAGTTTTCTTTCAATGGCTCATTTACAGAAATAATGTATATATGATAAAGAAGTCATTAATTTTCACAATCTAAAATATAATAATATTTAATTATATAATTTTAGAGATTCTTTCTTGCCCAACATTTATATCTTTTATTTTATTTTAAAATTATTAATTGTTGTTCAAATACAGTTTTATTTTACTCCATCCCAGCCAAACCCCCAGTGCTCCCCACCTCCCTCCCATTTCCACCCCCCTTAGTTTTGTCCATGTCTCCTTTATACTAGTTCCTGTAAATCCTTCCCCTTTTCTCCTGAAATTCCCTTTCCTCTCCCCTCTGGTCACTGTCCATCTGTTCTGTATTTCAGTGTCTTTGGTTACATTTTGCTTGCTTGTTTGTTCTGTTGTTTAGCTTCCTGTTAAAGGTAATATCATATGGTATTTATCTTTCATTGCCTGGCTTATTTCACTCTGCATGATGCTATCCAGTTCCATCCATACTGTCCCAAAGGGTAGTAGCTCCTTCTTTCTTTCTGCTGCATAGAATTTCATTGTGTATATGTACCATAGTTTTTTGATCCATTCATTTACTGATGGGCACCTAGGTTGCTTACAACTCTTGGCTATTGTAAATTGTGCTGCTCTAAACATTGGGGTGCATAGGTTCTTTTGGATTGGTGTTTCAGGGTTCTTAGGATATAATCCTAGCAGTGGAATTGCTGGCTCACAAGGCAAGTCAGTTTTAGTTTTCTGAGAAAATTCCATACTGTTTTCCATAATGGTTGTATCAGTCTGCAATCCCACCAACAATGAAATAAGCACCCCTTTTCTCTACAGCCTCTCCAAAATTTGTCATTTGTTGCTTTGTTTATGATAGCCATTCTAAGTAGTGTAAAGTGGTATCTCATTGTAGTTTTAATTTGAATCTCTCTGATAGCTAGCGATGTTGAGCATCTTTTCATGTGTCTCTGCAACTTCTGTATGTCCTCCTTGGAGAAATGTCTGTTCAAGTTCTTTGCCCACTTTTTAATTGGGTTGCTTGTCTTCCTAGAAAGGAGTTGTGTAAGTTCTTTGTATATTTTTGAGATTAAATCCTTGTCTGAGGTATCATTGACAAATATGTTTTCCCATATAGTTGGTTCTCTTTTTATTTTAATACTGTTTTCTTTAGACATGCAAAAGCTTTTAATTTTAGTGAGATCCCATTTGTTTATTTTTTCCTTAATGTCCCTTGCTCTAGGGGACATATCAGTAAAAATGCTGCATGAAATATCTGAGATTTTCTTGCCAATGTTCTCCTCTAGGACTTTAATGGTGTCACGGCTTATATTTAAGTCTTTCATCCACCTTGAATTTATTTTGGTGTATGGTGTAAGTTGGTGCTCAAGTTTCATTTTTTTGCACATAGCTGTCCAGTTCTCCCAACACCATTAGTTGAAGAGGCTATCTTGTCCAACGTTTTAAAATAAAAACATGAACCTTCTTGTTTCTAAGACTATACACCATTAAGTTTATTAATGAAGTGACAATAGTGTGCATCACCATTACAATCTTGTTCTTGTTGGACACAGAACTTGCCATTGGTTTCAGGTAGATGCAGAAAGCACAGCTGTAAATAACAGTGAGTAATAACAGTGAGGTGAGAGGCATAGGTGGAAAAAGGTTCCTTCACCCCTGAAGAGGATATCTTCAGAATAGTCATGTGAATACTGATACAGGAAACACAAATAAACAAAAATGGGACCACAAATACAAGAACCCCAAGATAAACATGACAAATTCATGAATAAGTCCTTTCGTTGTTTCCATGCTCTAAGGGACCTGTTGATGAAAATATTTGTATTGACACAAGCCAGACAAATTATCGGTGAGATGTCATGAAAGTAATAGTTGACCTTGAAAGCAGACTCTAAATTTATTGTGAAAACAAAAATATTCAATTTCCATAGGAGCTTCAAATTTTCTACACAACTTTTATTTATAAGGATGGGATAATGCAGATGGTGAAAGCTGCAATATAAAAATTATAACCCATAACTCCCACAAGCAATTAGTAAAATGAAATCACAAAAGAAAAATATTTGAATAGCACAACAGGTGAAGAACATTATTCTGATCACAGAAAGAAGACTTGTGAGCATACTGGTAGAATGACAAAGACCTAAAAAGTCTGTGATATTGAGAGACTGTCAAAGAAGATGTATATTAGTGTACAGAGGCTTTGATCCAGGCAGATAACACAGAAAATAATGGCAATGCTACTGAGATTGACTAAGCACAGAAAGAGAAAAACTGAAAAGAGGATAAGATGAATTCACCAAGGTTAAAAAAATAAACAACAACACATGAATGAATACAGAAACAATATGGCAGTTGATTTAGGGAGGAAGGAAGGTGAGACAAGGTGGTAGCTGAGAAAGGGAGAATAGGTGGGAACAACTGTAATATATAAATAATAAAAATAAATAAATATGTTAAAATCCAGCAACAGAAACTCAGTGACAAGGCAGAGGTACTCCATCATACCTGTGGAGAGAAGAGAAATAAAACATATTTATGTACATGGATAAAAGACTCTGGTATATTCAAGCTTGTGTTCATTTCTGCTGGTGTTAGGAAAGACTCTTGCTTTTTACTTGCCTTTTTAAATTTCTAGCAGCCATCTACATTTATTGGTTCATAATTTTTCTCCATATTTTTATTACATCTTTTTTATTGCTGTTCAAGTACAGTTGTCTTCATTTCCTTCCACCATTCTGGCCCGCCCCACTGTATGTACTTTGGCTTTGTCCGTGTGTCCTTCATAGATATTTGTTGACAACTCTTTCTTATTTTCCCCTAGTTATCCCCAACACTCTAGTTATTGTCAGCTGGTTTTTTATTTCAATGCCTCTAGGTATATTTTGCTTGCACCTTTTATTTATTAGGTTCTGTTTAAAGGTATTTGTCTTTCACCACCTGGGCTTATTTCACTCAACATAATTCTCTCCGGATCCATCCATGATGTCCTGAAGGATAAGGGCTCCTTTTTTCTTTCTGCTGTGTAGTGTTTTATAGGGTAAATGTACCATGGGTTTTGATCCACTCATTTACTGATGGACGCTTAGGTTGCTTCCAAAACTCGGTTATTGTAAATTATGCTTCTATGAACATTAGGGTGCATAGGTTCTTTCGAAATGGTACTTCAGGATTCATAGTATACCCACCAGTAAAATTGCTAGATCAAAAGGGAATTCCATTTTTAGTTATTGAGGAAATTCCATACTGTTTTTCACAGTGGCTGCAACATTCTGCATTCCCAGCAACAGTGTACTAGGGTTCTCATTTCTCCACAACCTCTCTAAAACTTGTTTGTTGATATGTTTACAATGGCCATGCTGGCTGGAGTGAAGTGGTCTCTCACTGTGGTTTTAATTTGCATCTATATGATGGCTAATGATGTCAAGCATCCTTTCATATGTCTCTGAGCCCTCTGTATGTCCTCCTTGAAGAAGTGTCTGTTTAGCTACTTGGCCCATTTATTAATTGGGGTTTGTTTTCTGGGAGTGGAGCCATGTGAGTTCTTCATACATTTTACAGATCAAATGTTGTCCAAGGTATCATCGGCAAATATATTTTCCCATACACTCAGTTCCTGCTGTGGACCACTCTGCCTGGTTCTAGAAATTCTAACTCTACCCCTTGTGGCTAATGATGAATGAGTGACCTCTGGAATATGAATCACAGGAGACAAAGCTTGTCTCTGGTAGCAAATGCTGCCTCATATTTCTCCCTGCCCCCAAAGCATAGTTGGAAGTCCTTGATGAGTAAGACCCCTCAGAGGAGATGCAACCTAGGCCAGACACGACTACTTGGGAGGCCATTATGGAAGGCCTCAGGGGGCTGCAACAAAGAGCAATAGACTCTTGCCCCATGACTTTGACATAGCCCAAGTCCCCATGTACTCTGGGAGAAGCACTTCCTGGCTCTAATCCTCTTAAGCCTGAATACCTGATGGGGAGGGATGCAACTCCTTGCCTTGCTACAGCGTATCCTGAGGAAACATCTGGCATCACAAAGACTTCCTGATAAGCCTGTGAAATCTGCTCTGCTAAGAGTGCTTTCATTTATATGTTAAGGGTTCAAGCAGGACACCCTAAAACTCTGTTTCTGACAGACTCTGACTCAGACTAAGCCTTCAGCTTTCTTTGAAATGTTATCTACAATTTGATCCTTGCTGCCATGTATTCCTGTGTATTACAACCCAATAAACGCCCTTGGAGAAAGGGGCTCAACGCCTTTTCCCCCCTGAGAAACTGGCCACTGCTCAAGGCCTTTTTCCTCTGGGAAACAGGCCACTTCTCTTCCCCAAGCAGACCACATCATGTGTCAGTCATGTTTACTCTCATCTGTGGCATACCGGGAAACAGGTTTCCTTTTCATTTTACTTATGTTTTCTTTAGCCATGCAGAAGCTTTTTATTTTGATGAAGTCCCATTTGTTATTTGCATTGTTTCCGTGTTCAAAGGAACCTATTGGTGAAAATATTGTTGGGTGGAATATCTGACATCTTCCTGCCTATGTTCTTCTCTAGGCATTTTATGGTGTGTCAACTTATATTTAAGTCTTTTATCCAACTTGAATTTATTTTTGTGGATGGTATAAGTTGGTGGTCGAGTTTCCTTCTTTCTTTCTTTCCTTTTTTTTTGGCATGCACCTATCCAGATTGCCAAACACCATTTGTTGACGAGTCTATATTTACTACATTTTATACTTCTGTCCCTGGTTGTCAAGTATTAATTGACCAGAGATGGATTTATTTCTGTGCTCTCTATTCAGTTCACTTGGTCCATGTGTCTGTTCTTATGCCAGTACCAGGCTGTTTTGATTACAGTGGACTTGTAGTATAATTTTATATTGTGTATCATGATCCCTCCTACTTTGTTTTTCTTTCTCAAAATTACTGCAGCTATACAAGATCATTTATAATTCAATATCATTAAAAAAATATTTGTTCCATATCTATGAAATATGTCAGTGATATTTTATTTTTATTATTTTTTTATTTTTTTATTGATTATGCTGTTACAGTTGTTCTATTCCCCCTTTCATTCCCCTCCACCCTACCCTCCATCCCCACCATTACCCCCCTTTAGTTTATGACCATGTGTCTCAAGTGCTTTAGATTCTATATTTCCCATGCTATTCTTGCCCCCCCATCTATTTTCTATCTACTGTCTATGCTACTTATTTTCTGTACCTTCTCCCCCCTTCTCCTCCTCCCACTCCCCTGTTGCTAACCCTCCTTGAGATCTTCATTTCTATGTTTCCACTCCTGATCTAGCTGTCCTTTTAGTTTGCTTTCCTTTTAGGTGTGGTTGTTAATAACTGTGAGTTTGTTGTCCTTTCACTGTTCATGTTTCTTTAACTTCTTTTCCTTAGATAAGTCCCTTTAACATTTCATATAATAAGGGCTTGGTGATGATGAACTCCTTGAATTTGATCTTATCTGAGAAGCACTTTATCTGTCCTTCCATTTTAAATGAAAGTTTTGCTGGATAGAGCAATCTTGGCTGTAGGTCTCTAGATTTCATGACTTGGAATACCTCTTTCCAGCCCCTTCTTGCCTGTAAGGTCTCTTTTGAGAAATCCGCTGACAGTCTGATGGGGACTCCTTTGTAGGTGGTTGTCCCCTTAGCTCTTGCTGCTTCTAGGATTCTCTCCTTCATTTTAATTTTAGCTAATGTAATGATGATGTGCCTTGGTGTGTTCCTTTTTGGGTCCAACTTCTTTGGGACTCTCTGAGCTTCCTGGATTTCCTGGAAGTCTATTTCCTTTGCCAGATTGGGGAAATTCTCCTTTATTATTTGTTCAAATAAGTTTTCCACTGGTGGCTGTGCCTTTCCCCCTTCTGGTACCCCTATAATTCGGATGTTGGAGTGTTTAAAGATGTCCTGGAGGTTCCTAAGACTCTCCTCATTTCTTTGAATTCTTGCTTCTTGACTCTTTTCTGTTTGGCCATTATTTGCTTTCTTCTGGTCCACTCCATTGATTTGAGTCCCAGTTTCCTTTTCATTGCTATTGGTGTCGTGTGCAATTCCATTCATTTCAATTAGTTTTGCCTTCATATATTTGTCTAATTTGTGGCTATAATCAACCAGTTCTATGAGGATCCTGATCACCAATGTTTTAAACTGTGCGTCTGTGAGTTTTGCTATTTCTTCATCACTTAGATCTATTGGCTCTGGGGCTCTGAGATCCTCCTGCGCCATTCTTGGTCTGTTTGGGCCCTTTAAGTGTGAGAAGCGACGCCTTGGATTCCCAGGTCGCTGGGTTGTGACTCTGTATGTGGGGGCGTGGCCAGAGCGGGGAAATGGCGACCCCCTCTGCAGCTTCTCACAGCTGGGTGCGGAGGAGCAGTGCCTTAGGTGGTTCACCTGGGCCGGGCCACTCAGAATTGCTGGGTTTTGAGGCTGTATATAGAGGTGGGGTCAGAGCAGGGAAATGGCGGCGCCCTCCACTGCTGCTTTATGTGGGGACCTGCCGGGCCCTTTCCAACCACCCACTCCCTCGCCTGTCCACCTGCGCACAAATGCGCGACCTCAGTCAACACGTAGCCCTGCTGCTCCGCTGTCTCCCCCGCAGAAGCTTGCCTGGTCGCTTGATCGGTCGCTCGCTCAGTCGCTCACTAGGTCTGACTGTGCGTGCGCCTGGATTCCGCGTGCGTATGGGTTCCTCGCCATCTGGATTCTGCTCCTGAGTCCGTTTGGCCGAGTCCTCCTGTGCAACCCTGCTCTACCAGCTGCTGGTTTCACCCCTTACCGGTCAGGCTGAAGAATTTGTTGTTAACGGACTTCCGAAAAGTTCAATTTTCCATGTTCTGGCTGTGTTTTCTGTTGCTAATATTCAGTTTTCTCTAATCTTGGTTGTGTGAGAAGTCACGGCACATCCACCTATGCCTCCATCTTGGCGGAAGTCATGTCAGTGATATTTTAAAAAGGATTGCATTGAATCTATAAATTGATTTTGGTAGTATGAATGTTTCAGTTGTGTTATTTCCTCCAATCCATGAACATGGTACATGCTTCCATTTCTTTATGTCTTCCTCAGTTACTTTCTTCAGTGTTGTATAGTTTTCTCAGTACAGGTCTTACCTCCTTAAATGGGTCTGTTCTTAAGTACTTTATTCTTGTTGCTGTAGCAAATGGGATTTTTTCCTTATTTCTGTTTATGATATTTCATTGTTGGAATACAGAAGCCTTTGATTTCTTAATAATGACTTTGTACCCCACTGTTTTGTGAAATTCAAATATTTGGTCAAATAGATTTTGGGTGGGGTCTATAGGGTTTTCTATGTACACTATCATGTCATCTGCAAACAATGACAGTTTTACTTCCTCAGTCAGTTTTACAATGACAGTTTTTACTTTCCTGTTTGTATGCCTTTTATTTCCTTTCCTTTTCTACTTGCTGTGGCCAGGACTTCCAATACTATTTTTAATAGTAGTGGTGAAAGTGGACAGTATTGTTTTGTTCCTGATCTTAGTGGGAATGCTTTTAGTTTTTGTCCACTGAGTATGATGTTGCCTGTAAGGTTTTCATATATGGCCTTTATTATGTTGAGGTATGCTCCCTCTACTCTCACTTTGCTGAATGTTTTTATCATAAATGTGTGTTGTACCTTATCAAAAGCTTTTTCCTCTTCTATGGATATGATTATTTGATTTTTGTCTTTCCTTTTGTTTATGTGATATATTACATTTATTGTTATGTAAATATTGTAATATCTTTGCATCTCTGTGATAAATATCAGTTGAACATGGTGTATGATTTTTTGACATATTGCTGGATGATGTTTGCCAGTGCTTTGTTGAGTATTTTAGCATCTATGTTGGTCAGTGATGTTAGCCTGTAGTTTTCTATGTTGCGTCTTTTTCTGTTTGGGGATTAGAATGATGGTAGCCTAATAAAAAGAATTTGGGAGTCGTCCCCCTTCTTGAATTTTTTTTTTTGAATAGTCTGAGAAGGATAAGGGTTAGCTTCTCATTAAATGTTGTGTAAAATTCTCCTGTGAAACTGTCCAGTGCAGGGCTTTTGTGTGCTGAGTTTTTTTGGATTACTTATTGAATTTTACCAGCTGTTATCCATCTGTTTAGGCTTTCTGCTTCTTCTTGGTTCAGTTTTGGGAGACTATGTGTTTCTAGAAATTTGTCCACTTCACTCAGGTTTTCAAATTTTTTGTCATATAATTGTTCATAGAAATTTCTTACAATCCTGTGAATTTCTGTGGTACTAACTATAAATTCTCTTTCACATCTGATTTTATTTATTTGGGTATTATCTCTTTTTTTCTTGATGAGTCTGCTTAAAGGTTTGTCAATTTTGTTTATCTTTTCAAAGAACCAGCTCCTAGATTTACTGATTCTTTGAATTGTTTTTGAGTCTCTGTATCATTTAATTCTTCTCTGATCTTGATTATTTCCTTTCTTCTACTCTCTCTGAGCCTTCCTTGTTGTTGTTCATCCAATTCTTGTAGTTGTAGGGTTAGGTAGTTTACTTGAAATGTTTCTATCTTTTTTAGGCCCTTATTGCTATGAACTTTCCTCTCAAGACTAACTTTGCTGTGTCTCATAAGTTTTAAGCTTCCATGTGTTTATTTTCATTTGCTTCCATAACCATTTGATTTATTCCTTGATCTCACTATTTACCTATTCATTGTTTATTCAATAGTATGCTATTCAGTCTCCATGAGTTTGAATATTTTTTAATTTTTTTCCTTCAAGTTGGCTTCTCATTTTAATCCCTTGTAGTCCCAGAAAATACTTCAGATCATATCACAGAAGATTCATATGATTTCAATCTTCTTGAGTTTGTTGCTTCTGTTTTGTGTCCTCTCATTTGTCTATCTATGAAAATGTTCCACGTGCATTTGAAAATAATGTATATTTTGTTTCTTAGGGATTAAAGGATATATATATTTATGTGTATATATATATAATTAAAATATCCTTTAAAGGGTATATATATATCAATCATATATATTTATTAGGGATTAAAGGATATATATATATCCTTTAAAGTATATAATATATATATATACTTTATATATATAATTGATATATATATATATAGCCCCTACTATAATTGTGTTCATATATACCTTTCTTGAAGCCCTCCAAGAACTTCCTTAGAAAGTTGGATGTGCCTATTTTGAGTGCATATACATTTTTAATTTTTATTCTTCTTGATGGATTCTTTCTTTGTGTATTATGAAGTGTCATTCTGTGTCTGATTTTATGCACTTTATCTTGAAGTCTATTTTGTCAGATATAAGCATTACTATGTTGGCTTTTGTTTCCTGTTCATTTGCTTAGAATATTTTTTCCCAACCCTTCAAGTTCAGTCTGTGTAGGTCTTTTGTTTTGAGGTGGGTCTCTTTTAGGCATTATATGTGTGGGTCACATGTTCTTTTACTTTCAGCTACAATGTGTCTTTTGATTGGAGAATTTAATCCATTTAAATTAAGGTTATTATGTAGATAGGTATTTATTCATTGCTGTTTTACTACCTTCGTACCTTTGTTCCTTTCTCTCTTACTTTTTTTCTTCCTCTTCTTAAGGCAGTCCCTTTAACATATCTTGCAATGCTGATTTGGTGGGGGTGTATTTCTTTAGCCTTCTTTTGTCTGGAAAGCTCCTTATTTCACCCTCCATTTTACTTGAGAACATTGCTGGATAGAATGTTCTTGGTTGCTGGCCTTTGCTTCTCATTACTTAGAATATTTCTTGCTATTGCCTTCTGGCTTATAAATTTTCTGTTGAGAAGTCAGCTGCTGGACTTACTGAGGCTCCCTTATATGTTACTTCATGTTTGTCCCTTTCTGCCTTTAAGATTCTCTCTTTGTCTTGGAATTTTGCCATTTTATTTTATTTTATTAAATTATTTTATTTTAATTGTTGTTCAAGTACAGTTTTATGTCTTTTACTCCCATCCCAGCCCTCCTCACCACCCTCCCATTTCCACCCCCCTTAGTTTTTGTCCATGTGTCTTTTATACTTGTTCCTATAAACCTTTTCCCCTGAAATTCCCTCTCCTCTCCCCTCTGGTCCCTGTCAGCCTGTTCTCTATTTCAGTGACTTTGATTATATTTTGCTTGTTTGTGTTTTTTTTGTTGTTTAGGAATTTTGCCATTTTAATTATGATATGTCTTGAAGTGGGCCTCTTTGGGTTCCTCTTGATTGAAACTCTTTGTGTTTCCTGGAATTGTGCAACTTTTTTCTCTCATCAAATTAGGGAAGTTTTCTATCATTACTTTTTCAAACAAGTTTTCTATTCTTTGCTCCTCTTCTCTTTCTGGGGTATTGTAACATTTCATGTTATCCTGCATTTTCCTTAACTCTTCTTTGTTCTTTTTTTAGTCTTCTTTCCTGCTCTTTCTGAGAGTTCATTTTCTGCCTTGTCTTCCAGCTCACTTATTCTGTCCTCTGCTTCATCTAGCCTGCTTTTGATTTATCCTACTATGATCCTCAATTCAGAAATTGTACTCTTCATTTCCTCTTGACCCTTGTTGGTTATTTCTATGACCTATTTGATGCTGATATAGTCTGTAAAAGTTCCTTGTAGTTTCCCCGTAGTTCTCAGTGAACTCACTGGGCTTTTTTATAGCCATTACTTTGAACTCAATATCTGATAGTTGACTTGCCTGTATTTCATTTAGCATTCTCTCTAAGGATTTTTCCTTTTCTTTCATTTGGGGGTGTTTCTTTGTATTCCCATTATTTGTGAGATTCTTCTTGTATACTTCTTCTTCTTAAATTGATCCATTTTGACTTCCTGAGTTTGTGGTGTGAATTTTTATGATAGTAGGTTTGTAAGATTTAGTGGTGCAGTCTCCTTGATCTCCTGAACTTGATGCTCTTTTGGTGCCCTTCATGTCATTTATGTTGGCTCTTTTGATGTAACTGTGTTTTTATTGTTGTTGGGTCTTTTTTTGGTGTTTCCTTCTCTCCTGTTGGTTGACTGAGGGTCACTCCACCTACCATGTCCTGTGTGCTGTTATGTAGGTGCTGCCAGAGCAAAACCAAAAAGCCCAGGCAAAAAACCTACATCTGCAAAAGGAACTCCTTTCCACAATCCTGCTATCAATAGCAAATTAACCAGTATTAATAAGGTGCAAAAAAATTAAGACTATTATAATAAAGAACAGCAGTTATTACATGACCTTCTGTAAGAAAAATGACTTTGAGAGGGTAGAAGGAGGGGCACTAAAAGGAGTTGGAGATGGAGCATTGGAAAGAGGGAAGGTAAAATTTACATCATGAATAAAAAAGGGAATTAACAATGTGGAATGAAGTATAAAAAGGTAAGCATATGCTATTACATTTAAACAGAAATTAAAATAGTATAAAATTAAATAAAGTGAAATAGAGAAAGAAAAAGGAAGTAAAATAGTAAATAATTAATATAAATATAGGAGCCAAATTGGAAAGAAAGATTCACCACAGTACTATCAAAAACATATGATCTGTAATTAATATAGTTGGTATTGAAATAAGAGGGAAAAAAAGAAACAAAGAAAAGTCTGTGGGTTGTTTATAGGAATGAGAAGTGATTTTGAAATGATAGAAGGAGAGAAAATACTAAGAGTGAGGGACAACAACCAGACTAAGAGAGTTGAAAATTAAAACGTGGGATATAAGGAAGAAGAAAAAAAGAGATTAAAGAAAAAGAAAAGGGCAGGACGAGACAGAAATAGAAGAAAGCAAGTAGAAAAAGAAAAAAACAGGCTAAGAGATGGAAAAATTAAAATTTGTGATATAAGTAAAAAGAAAAAAGAATAAAGCAGAATAAAAAAGCAGAATGAAAGAGAAATAGAAGGAAAAAAAGCTAAGATGGCAAAATTAAAATTTGACACTAAAAGGAGAGTAGGAAAAGGCACCAGTAAAATTTGAACTTGAAATACAGAATTAGTGAAGCTCTAGAAATAAAATTGAAAAAATAATGCAACAGCAAGTTGCATTAAGTGGCCAGTTGCATTAAGTGGCCACTAACCACAACAAACTAGCAAAGATTCTTAAAGGTAGTTAGAGAACATGGGTATTTTATTTTATTTTTTTAAATATATTTTATTGTTTATGCTATTAAAGTTGTCCTATTTCCTTCCTTCACTCTCCTCCACCCTGCATACCCTCTCCCACCCACATTCCCCCACTTTATTATTTTTTAAATTTTATTTAGTTATTTTTCAAGTACAGTTTTTTGTCTATTTTTTCCCATCTCAGCCTCCCCCGCCCCTTGCTCCCCACCTCTCTCCCATTTCCACCCCCCTTAGTTCTCGTCCCTGTGTCCTTCCTATTTGTTCCTCCAAATCCCTCCCCCCTTTTCCCCTTAACTTCCCTTCCTTCTCCCCTCTGGTCACTATCCCCTTGTTCTCTATTTCAGTGTCTTTTTTTTTTCCTGCTTCCTTGTTTGTTTTGTTGTTTAGCTTCCTGTTAAAGGTGAGATCATATGGTATTTGTCTTTCAGCACCTGGCCTATTTCACTCAGCATAATGCTTTCCAGTTCCATCCGTGTTGTTGCAAAAGGTAGTAGCTCCTTCTTTCTCTCTGCTGCATAGAATTCCATTGTGTATATGTACCACATTTTTGGATCCATTCATTTACTGATGGGCACCTAGGTTGCTTCCAACTCTTGGCTATTGTAAATTGTGCTGCTATGAACATTGTGGTGCATAGGTTCTTTGATACTGATGTTTTAGGATTCTTAGGATATAATCCCAGCAGTGGAATTGCTGGGTCAAAAGGCAGGTCAATTTTTATTTTTCTGAGAAAATTCCATACTGTTTTCCATAATGGTTGTACCAGTCTGCAATCCCACCAACAGTGAACTAAGGACCCCTTTTCTCCACAACCTCTCCAACATTTGTTGTTTGTGGCTTTGTGTATGATAGCCATTCTGACTGGTGTAACGTGGTATCTCATTGTGGTTTTAATTTGCATCTCTCTGATAGCTAACGATATTGAGCATCTCTTCATGTGTCTCTGAATGTTCTGTATGTCCTCCTTGGAGAAGTGTCAGAGAACATGGGTATTTTAAGAGCCAGGCAAAAGGATGTAAAAGGACCATTGAGAGGAAAATTTGGTGTATCTGAACAGGGGAGAAATAGTAAGAATATGGAATGGAAACAAGTTGTAGTAAGAAAGAAAACAAAATTCGAAATGCAAATAATGTCAGGAAAGAGGATGGTAAAATAGGCTAAGAGGAGGGAAGGGCTAAATATAGCGAATTGAAATACACTATAGTATAAAATAAAGTGACTTGATATGTACAAACTTGGTGGACAATAAATGAATGTTTAAAAGTTATGCAGGAAAGAAAATGCTACAAATAATAGAGAAAACCACAGTGGCTTTCATCTCAGTAGCCTCATGTATTTATCACTATTTTTTTCTTCTTGTATTTGCCTCTGGTGATGTCAGATACTGACCCTGTCTGACCTTAGGCAGTCTGTTTGACACTTCCAGGGAATTGCTGTCCCCTGCTGTCTCCTTTGGTTGTTAATCTAGTCACCCTGCACTCAGCAGTCAGGTTTAAGCACTTTAGGGCAGGGACCAAACCTACTTGGGATTGGGGCTATTGTTTTTCTTCAGGCTGCTGCTTCTCAGAGGGGAGTGGTCTGCTTGAGCAGGATGGTTGCTGCCATATTGCTCAGCACTGGAATTCCAGCTGCTACTCTCTCAGTTCTCTCCCCAAGGCCTCCATCCCCAGTCTCTCCTCAAGTCTCTCTAGTCTGCTATGCCCTTCCCCTTTCCCAGGGATCTACTGTTTCTGGCTATTTCCTTTAGTTGTTAATCTAGTCACTATTCACTGAGCAGTCAGGCTTAAACACCACAAGGCCAGATCAGAGACCCTTCTGTGGTTGGAGCTATAGTTTCCCATCAGGCTGTTTCTGCTCACAGGGGAGTGGTCTTCCTGAGAATGACTGTGGCTGCTGCATGGGAAATGACTCAGCACCAGGATCCTGGTATCTACTCTCTCAGTTCTCTCGCCAAAGCTTCAGTCCTTAGTCTCTCCTCAGGTGTCACCTGCCCACTCCCCTCCTTTTGCCAGAGCCCAGGGTAAGTGGCTGCAAACAAAAATTTTTGTGTTGGCCTTTTAAATGACTCTTGCATTTCCAGTCATCCATCTCTGGATGAGAGCAACCCTACAACTTTCCCTGTTGGTTGTTATGTGTACTTTTTGGTCTCTGGTACTCTAGGCTGCGAATCCTAGCTTAGGATTTATACCCCATTCGTTTCAAGGGAATCTAACTGGTCACTTAATTATCCATTCAGCCCTGATGCCTGTGGATGCCCAGCCAGTGCTCTCAATAGGTTGTGCCAAAGCTGATTCTTCTGTCTGTTCAAAGTTATATGGCTTTTCTCTCACTATTGCTCAATTGTTTGTTCCTGGTCATTTCTCTACAATTGACTTGTAATTCCAGATTGTCCCTGGGAGGAGGTTAGTGTGATCTTCATTTACTCCTCCTCAATATTCTCCAGATTAAATGTACTTTAAAAAATAATAAAAAGGAACATAAATGTGTATAATAAAACAACAAATACATACCTATTAATCATAACTGTAAATGGAAATAAAATAACTCCTTCAGCCAAAAGACAAAGAGTAACTGAATGAATAACAAAACAAGAACCATAAATATTCTGTCTCCAAGAAACCCAATTTAGATGGAAAGACCCACAGCCAAACTAAAGGAATAAAAAAAGATATTTTATTAAAATGGAAACAAAGAATGCTATGAAAGAAATATTTGTATTAGACAAAATAGATTTTGAAAGAAAGTATATAATATGAGTCAAAAAAGCATTACATAATAAGAGACTAATTAAACTAGGGGATATACTATTGTAAACATTAATATACTTAACACGGAAGCACAAAAATATATAAAGCAAATATTGAGGGAACAAAAGGAGACATCAACAGTAGTAGTCATAGTAGACAAATTTAACACCTCATTGACATGAATGGACAAATCTTTGAGACAGAAAATTTACAAAGAAACTGTAGCCTTAAATGAAACAGAAGATCAGATTGAGTTAAGTGATATTTTTAAGTATGTAAGCCCAAGCCAGCAGAATATATATAATTTTTAAGTGCACATGGAAAACTCACTAATTTATACAATATGTTAAGATACAAAACAAGTCCTTATTTTATTTATTTATCTTTAGAAGGGAAGGGAAGGAAAGATAGAGAGAAGCATCGATGTATGGTTGCACCTCATGTGTCCCCTCCTGGGAACTGGCCTGCAACCCAGGCATGTACCCTGACTGGGAATCAAACCATGATTCTCTGGTTCACAGGCCTGCACTCAATCCACTGAGCTACACCAGCCAGGGCTAAAACAGGTCTTAATAATTTCAGGAAGACTGATATTAAGCATTTTCTCTAACCACAGTGATACGAAACTTGAAATCACTTACAAGAAAAATAAAACTGGAAGACACACAAACACATAGAAGCTAAATACATGTTACTAAACAACAAATGGCTTAACAATGACATCAAAAGAGAATTAAAATAGCCTGCGAACTAAGGGATCACAGTTCAATTCCCAGTCAGGGCACATGCCTGGGTTTCAGGCTAGTTCCCAGCAGGGAAATCATGAGAGGCAACCATACATTGATATTTCTCTCCCTCTCTCCTTCCCTTCCCCTCTAAAAATAAATGAATAAAATCTTTTAAATAATTATTTAAAAAAAAAAGAATTAAAATATACCTTGAGACAAATAAAAATAAAAACAAAACAAAACTCTCTATGGAACACAGCAAAAGCAGTACTAAGAGAATAATTTAAAACAATATATGTCTACCACAAAAAACATAAAAAACTAATTTAACTTACAATTAAATGAACTAGAATAAAACAAAAAATAATAAAAATCAAATAAAAAATAAACAGGTCTAAAAATACAAAAAAATAATAAAACCAATAGCTGTTCTTTTTTAAAAAGATAAACAAGATTGATAAACCTTTTGACTGGCTTCTAGGATGACTACCAAGTAGGCAGAAGCTATACTTCCTTCCTCCAGCACCAAATAAAATTTATAGCTAAATTATACAACAATAAAACTTAATAATCAACTGAAAATTAGCTAACAGAAGTATTATAACAAAAGATTTACAGAAGAAGAAGCCACAGTGAGACTGGAAAGAAGGGGCCAGTTGCAGAAAGGGCTTCCTCCTGCATCCATGTGTGGTGGTTGAAAATGCAGAAAAATAGTTCAGCTTCAAGTGTTGCTCCTGAAAAGTGTGGTATCTCAATCCCACACCAAGTTCCCTAAACCAGAACACCAGAGCCAGGAAGAGGAGCCTGAATAGCAAATGGTAAAACTCAGCAGGGATAAAATCTTCCTCAAAGAGGGCAGTCTTCTAGAAATCCAGTTGCCATCTTCTCAGAGTCAAGCACTATTCTTACAGAATCTGCCTGGAAAGTGCATTAGTCTGGTCCTCCAACTATTGGCAACACCATCCTCCAACTACTGCTAAACTTAAGTCCTGAAGAAAGATCTGTTGGACACCCCCAATAGGAACCTCTGCTACAATTTTTATGGAGAAGCTCTTGACAGACTCAGTAATTGAGCTGTGTAACTTTGGAACAGGGGCCATTCTTCTTCACTTTACCCAATCAGCAGGTATTTATCCACTTCCTGTTAATTTACTTGGCCTGTTATTTGACTCCAAGTGGCCTCGCCCTGCTGAGCTCAGTCCTCTGGAGGCATTGAAGAGTTGTGCAGAGCTGGGAACTTCACAGCTAGTCTTCCTGAGAAGCTCTAGTCAAGAACTCAAACTAGTGCTGGGCTCCAAAGCTCCAGCTGTTGGGGGGAACAGTCTTACCCCAGTGCAAGCTGAACCCATGCTGTTCTACCAGTGTGAAGCTAATTTGACTTTTGATATCCAAATGTTCTGTCTTTCAGGGGGATCAAAGTGGTGGACAGACCTGGAGCCTCGGCTCTGGAATCTCAGCACTTTTCCATGGGAGGATCTTGTCAGGGATTTAGACAGGCACTGAGTTGTGCAACCACATGTGCATGGGATGTATTCTTATCCACTCTACAGGCTCAGCTCCTGCAACTCCCTCAGGGTGAGACTCATTTGACTTTTTTTTTCCAACACCCAGAGGCCCTACCCTGCTCAGCTGGCTCCTGGAGATGTGCTGGCTGGCTGCATCCAACCCGAACCTGTGGTGAACTACTTCTATAGAAGGTAGAATCAAAGATTCAGGTAAAGAGTGAGTAGTATGTCTCTGGAGTAGAAGCCATTTCTCCCCTTTTAGTGCCTAGCTACTGCCTTCAAGCAGGAAACCTATTAACCTTGTCCTCCTGAAACAAGTCACCCAATATTATTAAGCTGTGTCTTTTGAAAGGGTCTGTGCATTGTGGCCAGCTTTTTCCCACTCTAAGCCTTTTCATAGGCTTGCCAGGCAACACCATCGAATGGTGGAATGGCCAACAGGAGAAGGAAGACATCAGGGTACCTTGGTCCTTTAAGTAATCTGCCCCAGCTCCAAGCTGAATACGACTGATCCTTGTACACAGATTGGCCCCTCCTACACGTACCCTGGCTTTGCGGACACTGCTGCAAAAAGCAAACTGCATGGTAGTTCCACACAGGTAGTCCAAATCTGTTTACAAACAGCATCTTTCATCAACCTGCACTGAACATAACCAAAGTGGACCCAGAATCAACAAAACCAGTGGTGAACTTGAAACCCTACCAGAGCTCAGCTCAACTAAACACATAAGCAGCTCACATAAAAGGAGATCCTGGCAGGCCACAGACCCTCATGAAAACAACTCTTCCTTGAGGAGCAGCCCCCACTCCATGGCTCAGACATTGTGATCAAGGTCTATTCTTTGAGTCAGTAAGCTTGAAGGTTAACTCAATATGTGAACGAGTGACAGCATTCAAAATCCACTAAGAGTAAGAGGAAGCACACAAAACACACAAGAGACATCCTGAAGCACCTAGCACAGATGATCAGGAATATTAAGCTACAGAACCCCACGAAACACCTGCAACATAAAACCACCATAACTGAAAAAAAACTGTTTGGTGGTCATAGAAAATATACCTAACACACAGAGAAAAACATAAAAAGGCAGTCAAATGAGGAGACAAAAATGCCTCAAATAAAAGATAGAAAAATCTACAAAAAAAGATTAAAGTTAAATATAAGCAAGCAAGATACTAGATGAGGAGTTAATAACAATACTTACAGCCTTGCTCACTACATTATCCTGATAGCTCTGCATCCTCAGTCACAGCACAGTGCTGCCAAGAGGAAACCTGCTAGGGTCACAGTGGTTCCTGGCCATGGCAGGAGTGGTGGTGGTGATGCTTTTTGTCCTCTAATTACTAGTTTTCTTAGTCCTCAAACAGCTGTGGGAAGTAGTGAGTGTTAGAGTCACCTTTGCAGGTAAACAAATGATGCAAGATAGTGGCAGAGTAGATGGAAGCTACAATTACATTCTTCTCAGACAAAACTGGAATCACATCTAAATTATAGAACAATATTCCTGACTAACTGACTGAAGGTTAGCCGAAGGGAAATATAACCAAATGTTTACAGAGGAAGCTGCATAGAGAATGCTCTAAGCAGGTTGCTGAGGGTAAGTCGCAGGCAGCATCTTACCTTGTCCTTCATCAAAGTTCCTCCCAAAGGGTCCAGAACTGACAAACACAGTGGACAACTTCATCAACATCAAAGCAGAATTCAATAAGCTTCATAAGCAGAAAATCAAAAGGCAGATCTCAACAGACAACAATACCTGCTAAGGCAAATTTTGCTTTGTGTGGTCAACACCTTCACAGCACCCCATAGTTGGGATTGAGTCTCACAGTCAGCCAGCCTAAGGGTCAATCCCATGCACAGAAACACCAATAGACATCAAGGCTCAATTACAACATAAGATTCCATACAACCCATACAAGGAACATTCCTAGAATACCTAGCTCAGGTGATAAACAAGACTGAACCACTAGAACCCACAGAATACCAACTAAATAAGGCAACCCCAAGAAGACTGGGAGTCATAGCACATATATCTAATACATAGAAAAAATGCAAAAAGGCAGCCAAAGTGGGGAGACAAAGAAGCAGGCTCTAACTGAAACAAACAAACAAACAAACAAACAAACAAACAAACAACCCCTGAAGAAAGCTCTAGAAAAAGAACAAAATAAAATAGAAGCAAGCAATTTAACTAGTATAGAGTTCAAAGTAATGGTTATAACAATGTTCAACAGCATTAGAAACGACACAACTTTAAAAATAACCAGTCAGAAATTTTAAAAAATACAATATATAAAATTAACAATACACTAGAAAAAATAGACAATAGGTTGGATGAGGTAGAGGACTGAATCAAAGATTTGGAACACAATTCAGGGAAAAAACACACAATCAGAGCTTCAAAAAAAAAAACCACAAACAAACAAAAAAGAGATATAAAAGAGTAGGCCAGTTTAGCCCTGGCTGATATAGCTCAGTAGATCGAGTATAGGTCTGTGAACCAAAGGATCACTGGTTAAATTTCCAGTCAGGGCAAATGCCTAATGGGGGATGTACCAGGTCCCCATTAAGAGGTACATGAGAGGCCACCACAAAATAATGTTTCTCTCCTTCTATTTCTCCCTCCCTTCATATAAATAAATAAATAAATAAATAAATAAATAAATAAATAAATAAAATATTAAAAAATTAAGATAGTTGATAAAAAAGCTTTGAGACAACACGAAGTGTAACAACATCTACATCATATGGGTACCTAAACAACAAAAGAGAGAGAAAAAGTGAAAAATTTATTTTAAAAAATTAAGGGAGGTGTGGGGGCAACTTTGCCAGCAAGTCCCCTGTCTGCCACGGATGAAAATGAAACTACCAAGACATGATCTGCTTGGGGAGGAGAGGTGGTCAATCTCTCACAGGAGAAGGGCCAAGAACCTCTTCTGTGGCTTTTATTAGGTTTGGAATACACAGGAATACAGGTAAAGCTTCAATCAATGTCAGGCAGCAAGGATCAAACAGTAGATAACATTTCAAAGAAATCTGAGGGCTTAGTCTGAGTCAGTGTCAGGTAAGGGGGTGGCAAAAACTTTGGGAGACATACTCATTTCCTGCTTGGACCCTTATCATATAAATGAAAACACTCTTAGCAAAGCAGGCTTCACAGGTCTTTAGTAACTTTTTCTTATGCCTGATCACCCCAGAATTTGCTCCAGCTGGGAAAGGGATGTACCGCCTTCCCAGTCATAGGTTTTTAGGCTTAAGTGAATTAGAGCCAGGAAGTTCTTCTCCCAGAAGTAATGGGGACTCTGGCTATGTCAAAATAGCCAGGGGGTGAGGGTCCATCACTCCCTCTTTGCTGCAACACCCCAAGTCCTTCCTTCAGGGTCTCCCAAGCGATCATGTCTGGCTTAGGTTGCCCCTCCTTTGAGGGGTCATACCCATCGTTGACTAACTGACCAAGTGTCAGGGGCAGAGCATAAAGCAGAAGCAGAGCTCCTACCAGGGAGATAAGCTCTGTCTCCTTAGTGGCTCACAGCCCGGAGGTTGTTCACTTAGCCTTAACTAAGGGGGGCAGTTACAACTCCTGAAACCAGGCATAGTAGTTTTCAACAGGGAAGGGTTTATGGGAACAAGTATAAAAAACACATAGACAAAAACTAGGGGGAGGGGTGGAAATAGGAAGGAGGTGGGGAGGGCTGGGGGGTAGGCTGAAATGGAAGTAAAAGACAGAAAACTGTATTCCAACAAAAATGTAAATAAAATAAATATTAAAAAATAATAATAACCGAATATTTCCTGAACCTGGTGAATTAAAAGGACACACAAGTCCAGGAAGAAATATGGACTCAAAGAAACTTATACAAAGCCATATCATAATTAAAAGGACAAAAGTTAAAAAACAAAAAGAGAATGTTAAAAACTACAGGAGAAAAAAGTTACCTAAAACATAGCTCTCATTAAACTATCAGTTAATTTCTCAATAGAAATATTTCCAGCCAGAAGGGATTCAAAGTGATGAATAGCAAGGGCCTAAAACTAAAACTACGCTATCTAGCAAGACTATCATTTAAAATTAAAGTTGAAATAAAGAGCTTTCCTGACAAGAAAAATAATATGCTGAAGGAGTTCTTATGTTCAAACCAGTATTACAAGAAATGTTAAAAGGTTTTCTTTAATAGTAATGATGAGAGAGAGATACATAGATATAAACAATAAAATAGCAATAAAAATACCTACCAATAATTGATTTAAATGTAAAAAGATAAAATACACCAATCAAAGCATAAGGTAGTTGAATTGCTAAGAAAACAAGATATATATATATATATATATATATATATATATATATATATATATAATTTCTACAAGAGACCCAACTTAGAAAATACATGGACTAAAAGTAAAAGGATTGAAAAATATTCAATGAAAATTAAAATGAAAAAAGCAATAATTAGACAAAATAAACTTCAACATAAAAACAATAATGGGAAACAAAGAAGGACATTACATAATGTTAATGGGATCAATTTAACAAGAGAATCTGACCCAGGTACACATTATAAACTCAGTGTAGAAGCACTTAAATATATAAAGAAAATCTTGGTGGATATAAAGGGACAGATTGATAGTAATACTGCTATGATAGGGAATTTTATCACCCCATTGATATAAATAAATGGTAGTGGGGGGGAATCAACAAGGAAACAGTGGCATTAAACAAAATACTAAGATAGATTTAATTGATATTTATGGATTTCACCCCAAAGTAGCAGAATCTACATTATTTTAAACTGCACATGACAATGGTTTGATTTCCAAAATATTTAAAGAACTCACAGGACTCCAATCCAGGAAGACAAACAACCCAATTTGTAGTAGACCACTCTGCCTGATTTTAGGAATTATATCTCTATCCCTTGTGACTAAGAGAGACCACCTTTGGAATTCCAGCTACAGGAGACAAAGCCTGTCTCTGGTAGCAAACACTGCCTCAGTTCCTCTCCCTGTCCCCAGAGCTTGGTTGGAAGTCAAAGACGGGTAAGACCCCTCACAGCGGGGGGCAACCTAAGCCAGACTTGATCACCTGGGAGGCCTTCATGGAAGGACTCTGGGGGCTGCAACAGAGAGCAATGGACTCTCGCCCCCCAGCTTTGTCAAAGCCTGAGTCCCCATGTAGTCTGGGAGAAGTGCTTCCTGGCTCTAATTCCCTTAAGCACGAATACCTGGTGGGGAGAGGTGTAGCTTCTAGCCTGGCCAGAGCGTGTCCTGGGGAAAAATCTGGCACCACAAAGACTTGCTGATAAACCTGTGAAATCTGATCTGCTAAGAGTGCTTTCATTCATATGATAAGGGAGGGTTCCAGAGCAAATGAGTATGTCTCCCAAAGTTTCTGCAACTCCCTTCCTGACAGACACTGACTCATAGTAAGCACTCAGATTTCTTTGTAATGTTAGCTACTGTTTGATCCTTGCCACCCTGTATTCCTGTGTATTACAACCCAATAAAAGGCTATGAAGAAAGGTGCTTGAGGCCTTTTTTCCTCAGAGAAACTGGCTGCTGCTGGCCTCTTTCTCCCCAGAGAAACTGGACACAGCCCATGACTCCATCCCCAAACAGATCTCATTTTGTCTCGGCCATATTTATTCACTCATGCGTGTCCATGGCACCAGGGGACCTCGCGAAAGTGGTCATCCCCACACCAATTAAAAATGGGCAAAGGACTTGACAGACACTTTTTCAAGGAGGACATACAAAGAGCCCAGAGACATATGAAAGGATGCTCAACATCAATAGCCATCAGAGAGCTGCAAATTAAAACCATAATGAGATATCATTTTATACTGGTGAGAATGATCATCATAACCAAATCAATAAACAAGTGTTGGAGAGGATGTGGAGAAAAGGGAATCCTAGTACACTCTTGATGGGAATGCAGAGTGGTGCATCCACTGTGGAAAGCAATATGGAATTTCCTAGAAAGATGAAAATCAAACTGCCTTTTGACCTGGCAATTCCACTGCTGGGACTATACCCTAAGAATACTGAAACACCAATTCTAAAGAACCTATGCAACCCAATGTTCAAAGCAGCATGATTTGCAATAGCCAAGTAATGGAAGCAACCTAAGCACCCACCAGTAAATGAATGGATGAAAAAATTATGGTACATATACATGATGAAATACCACACAGTAGAAAAAAAAAAGAAGAAGCTCCTACCCTTTGTGACAGCATGGATGGAACTGGAGAGCATTATGCCAAGTGAAATAAGCCAGGGGGTGAAAGACAAACGTCACGTGATCTCACCTGTAAGTGGAACCTAATCAACAAAACAAACAAGCAAGCAAAATATAACCAGAGACATTGAGATTGAGAACAAACTCACAGTAACCAGCAGGGAATTTGGAGGGAATAATGGGGGAAAAAAGAGAAGGGTTTTCAGGAACATGTATAAAGGACACATGGACAAAACCAAAGAGGGGTAGGATCGAGGGTGGGAAGTGGGGATGGCTGGGGTGGGTGGGGAGTGGTGGTGGGGGAAAATGGAGACAATAGCACTGGAATAACAATAAAAAGTGTGAAACAAAAATAAAATAAACAAACAAACAAACAAATAAATACTTTTTAAAAGCCCTAGTTTCCACCAAAAGGCTACTTGACCTAATAAGCCTGTAGTCTCCACGAAAAAATTACTTGATTACAAGTGAATGTGGTGAAATAACAGCATACACACTCAATATCCAGAAATTGAGGTATTTTTGTAAACCAATCATGAAATATAAGAAACTGAAACTAGAAAAAAGCTTATTTATTATAGCAACAAAAATAAATAAATTTCCTAGGAATAAATTTAAACAGGGAGGCAAAAGACCTGTACTCAGAAAAGTATAGAACACTGAAGAAAAAAATCAAGAAATATACAAATAAATGGAAGCATATACTGTGTTCATGGATTGGAGAACGAGCATCGTTAAAATGTCCATACCACCCAAAGCAATCTATAGATTCAATGCAATCTCTATTGAAATACCATTGGCATATATTACACAACTAAAACAAAAATTCAAAAATATTCTATGAAACTAAAGAAGACCCTGAATATCTTCAGCAATCTTGAGAAAGAGCAACAAAGTAGAAGGCTGATATAGTTTGATATCAGTAACTGATATCAAACTATGCTACAAGGCTGGAACACTCTGGTAGTGGCATAAGAACAGACACATAGATTAATGCATGAGAATAGAGAACCCAGAAATAAAACTGTATCTCTATAGTCAATTAATATTTGACAAAGGGGGTCTGAGCATACAATGGAGTAAAAGTAACCACTTCAATAAATGGTGCTGGAAGATCTTCAGTGGTACATACAAAAGAATGAAACTAGACTATAAAATACACCAGAATAAACTCAAAATGGATAAAGGATTTAAATATAAGCCAGGACATCATAAAAGTCCTAGAGGAAAATATAGGCAGTTAAAGTTTTGATATCTTATGTAGTGATATTTTTGCCAATATATCTCCAACGGCAAAGGAAAAATAAACAACTCAGACTACATCAAATTAAGACCTTCTGATGGCTAAAGAAATCATCATTAAAATAAAATGGAAACTAACAGTATGGGCAAACAAATTTGCTAATTATACATCAGCCAAGAGTTTGATCTCCAAAATGATAAAGAATCCATAAAGCTCAAAACAGGGAGGCAAATAATCCAATTAAGTGTTGGGTAGGTAGGGAAGGGGAAAGTAATGTGGGGTAAATGGGGACATTGGTAATTGAACAACAATAAAAAATAAAAATAAAAAATCAGTGAAAGAGCTGAATAAATACTGAAGGAGGACATACAGATGGCCTGTAGACATATGAAAAATGCTTAGCATCACTAGTCATCAGAGAAATGCAAATTAAAACCACAATAAGATATCACCTCACAACTGTCTGAATGGCCATCATTAATAAATCAACAAACAACAAGTGCTTGTGAGGATGTGGAGAAAAATGAATTGTGGTACACTGTTATGGAAATGAAGACTAGAGAGGCCACTGTGGACAACAGTACAGAATTTCCCCAGAAAACTAAAAATGGACCTGTCTTTTGACCCAGAGATTTCACTGCTAGGAATATATCATAACAATCCTGAATCACCAACTCAAATGAACTTATGCACCCCTATGTTCATAGCAGCACTATTTACAACAGCCAAGTGCTATAAACAGCTTAAGTGCCCATCAGTAAATTAGTGGATCAAAAAAAAAGAAAACTGGTACATTTATGCAATGGAATATTGCACAGCAGAAAGAAAGAAGGAACTCTTACCTTTGGTGATGTAATGGATGAAACAGGAGAATATTATGGTAAGTGAAATAAGCCAGTCAGTGAAAGACAAATACCATATGACCTCACCTACAGGAGGAAACTAATAGATAAAATAAACTAATGAACAAAATAGAACTGGAAGCATGGAAACTGGAACAAACTGACAGCGACCGGCGGGAGAGTAGAGAGGAATAATGGTAGAAAGAAGGTGAAGGGACTAGTCAAATAACATGTACAAATGACTCAGGGATATGGACAATAGTGTGGGGATTGCTTGTGGGGGCAGGGTTTGGGCTGGGTAGAGGAAGTAAAGGGGGAAAATTGGGGTAACTGTAAGAGAATAAAAATAAAAATAAAAAAGAGCAGAAGTAGATGACTTAAACTAAAGAAGGATACAAAAGATCACTGAAGACTTCCACCAAGATGGAGGCATAGGTGGATGTGCCGTGCCTTCTCACACAACCAAGTTTAGAGACAATTAAATATTAGCAACAGAAAACACGGCCAGAACACGGAAAATTGAACTTTTCGGAAGTCCGTTAACAACAAATTTTTCAGCCTGACCGGTAAGGGGCGAATCCAGTGGCTGGTGAAGCGGGGTTGCACAGGAAAACTCCGTCAGACAGACACAGGCGCGCAGAATCCAGGCGCAGGGTTGCACCTAGTGAGCGACCCAGCGAGCGACCAGGAGAGCAACTGCCGGGGAGACAGCGGGGCAGTGGGGCTGCGTGTTGACTGTGGTCCCGCATTTGTGCGCGGGTGGACAGGCAAGGGAGTGGGAAGTTGGACCGGGCCTGGCGGGTCCCCACGGCAAGCGGCAGTGGAGGGCGCCACCATTTCCCTGATCTGACCCCACCTCCACATGCAGCATCACAACCCAGCAATTCTGAGTGGCCCGGCCCAGGTGAACCACCTAAGGCACTGCTCCTCACCCAGCTGTGAGAAACAGCAGAGGGGGTCACCATTTCCCCACTCTGACCACGCCCCCACATACAGAGTCACAACCCAGCAACCTGGGAATCCAAGGCGCCGCTTCTCACACTTAAAGGGTGCGAACATACCAAAAATGGCTCAAGAAGATCTCAAAGCCCCAGAGCCTATAGATCTAAGTGATGAAGAAATAGCAAAACTCTCAGACGCACAGTTTAAAACATTGGTGATCAGGATCCTCACAGAACTGGTTGATTATAGCCACAAATTAGACAAATATATGAAGGCAAAACTAATTGAAATGAATGGAATTGCACACGACACCAATAGCAAAGAAAAGGAAACTGGGATTCAAATCAATGGAGTGGACCAGAAGAAAGCAAATAATGGCCAAGCAGAAAAGAGTGAAGAAGCAAGAATTCAAAAAAATGAGAAGAGTCTTAGGAACCTCCAGGACATCTTTAAATGCTCCAACATCCAAATTATAGGGGTACCAGAAGGGGGAAAGTCACAGCCACCAGTAGAAAACTTATTTGAACAAATAATAAAGGAGAATTTCCCCAATCTGGCAAAGGAAATAGACTTCCAGGAAATCCAGGAAGCTCAGAGAGTCCCAAAGAAGTTGGACCCAAAAAGGAACACACCAAGGCACATCATAATTATATTAGCCAAAATTAAAATGAAGGAGAGAATCCTAAAAGCAGCAAGAGCTAAGGGGACAGTCACCTACAAAGGAGTCCCCATCAGACTGTCAGCTGATTTCTCAAAAGAGACCTTACAGGCAAGAAGGGGCTGGAAAGAGGTATTCCAAGTCATGAAATACAAAGACCTACAACCAAGATTCCTCTATCCAGCAAAACTTTCATTTAGAATGGAAGGACAGATAAGGTGCTTCTCAGATAAGATCAAATTCAAGGAGTTCATCATCACCAAGCCCTTATTATATGAAATGTTAAAGGGACTTATCTAAGGAAAAGAAGTTAAAGAAACATGAAAAGTGAAAGGACAACAAACTCACAGTTATTAACAACCACACCTAAAAGGAAAGCAAACTAAAAGGACAGCTAGATCAGGAGTGGAAACATAGAAATGAAGATCTCAAGGAGGGTTAGCAACAGGGGAGTGGGAGGAGGAGAAGGGGGGAGAAGGTGCAGAAAATAAGTAGCATAGACAGTAGATAGAAAATAGATGGGGGGGCAAGAATAGCATGGGAAATATAGAATCTAAAGGACTTGAGACACATGGTCATAAACTAAAGGGGGGGTAATGATGGGGATGGGGGGTAGGGTGCGGGGAATGAAAGGGGGAATAGAACAACTGTAACAGCATAATCAATAAAAATATTTTAATAAATTAAAAAAATAAACCGGAGACCCATCAGACCAATAAATTCATGATTTCTTTTTGAAAAAAAAAAAGATTACTGAAACCAGGTGCTGGTTCTTTGGAAAGATAAAAAAATGATTGACAAATTGTTAACAAAACTTACTAAGGAACAAAGAGAGAGGACTTAGATAAATAAAATCAGAAATGAAAAGTAGCAACTGACACCACAAAATTTAAAAGAGCTAAGAAAATATTATGAACAATAATATGCCAATAAATGGGACAAACTGGACAAATTCCTGGAAACATACTATCTTCCAAAACTAAATCAGAAAGAACCAGAAAACCTGAATAGACCAATTACAACTAATAAAATTAAAGCAGTTATCTAAATACTCCCAGCAAAGAAAAGTCTAGAAACAGATGGCTTCACAAGAGAAATTTAAAAAACACTCAGGGAAAAACTAACACCTAGTCTTCTCAAAATAATTCAAAATTTATATAAAAGGAAAACCCTCTATCTCATTTCATATGACCCGCCTTATCTTAATTTTGAAACCAGAAATTGATACTAAGCAGAGAGAGTATTATAGGCTAGCATATCTGATGAACACAGATGCTGAAACATTCAATAAAATATTAGCAGAATTAACCCAGCAATACATTAAAAAGAATATACAACATGACCAAGGGGGATTTATCCCAGGAATGCAAAGTAGATATAATATTTGCAAATCATTATATGATACGCCATATAAACAAAATGAAAAAAATCACATCTTTATATCAATAGATACAGAAAAAGTACCATATTTTCAGACTATAAAACACATCCCCCCCAAATTTGGGAGGAATAATGGTTGTTACTGCTGCTACAAATGTCCCTATTTTCCCTCCTTTTTCCCACCTCCACTCATCCTTTACCCCATAGCTTTGTTTTAATGCCTGCAAGTGTCCATTACCAGAGTTCTGTTTACATTTACATTGATGAAATATTATGTTTTTATGTTATTAAATATTTTACTACATTTTTGGCTTCAAAAAATTGTTTTCTATTTTCCTTCTCTAAAACCTAGGTGTGTCTTATGGTCTGAAAAATACAGCCATGTGATTATATCCAGCACTTACTTATCATAAAAATTATCAGCTAAGTGGGGATAGAGGGATCAAGCCTCAATATAATAAAAGGCCATATATAAAAAACCAACAACCAAAATCAAACTCAATAAGTAAAAATTAAAAGAATTTCCCTTAGTATGAGGACTGGGACAAGGTTATCATCTTTTCCTACTCTTTTTTATTGTTCAGTTACAGTTGTCCCCACTTTTCCCCACCACTCACCTCCACTCTATGCACTACCGTCACCTATCCTTAGTCCTCTCCCTGTGTTCGCCCTTTCAGTGGGTGCTTTATACATATTCTTTGATCACTCTTCCCCTTCTTTCCCTACTTATGTCCCTCTCTTATTGGCTCTGGTCCTGTCAGTTTGTTCTTTATTAACATGTCTCTGGTTCTATTTTCCAAAAGTATTGTGATTCCTCCTACTTTGTTCTTTCTCAAAATTGCTGCAGCTCTTCAGGGTCATTTATTGTTCCATATAAATTTTTGAAATGTTTCTTCTATATCTGTGAAATATGCCATTGGTATTTTGATAGAGATTGTGTTGAATATATAAATGGCTTTGGGTACTATGAACATTTTGATGGCATTAATACTTCCAATCCATGGACACAGTATATGCTTCCATGTCATTGTGTCTTCCTTAATTACTTTCTTCAGTGTTCTTTTTTTAAACTTTTTTTTATAGTGCAAGCACAGCACAGTTTTCTCCATTTTTCCCATTCACTACTGCTGCCCCACCCATCCCTACCTCCCACCCTCAATCCTACCACCTTTGGCTTTGTGCATCCATCCTTTATACATGTTCTTTGACCACCCTTTCTCTTCTTTCCCCTGTTATTTCTCTCCTGCCTTCTCTCTGGTTACTGTCAGTTTGCTTTTTATTTCAATGTCTCTGGTTGTATTTTGCTTTTTTTCTTTGTTTTGTTGATTAGGTTCCACTTATAGGTGAGATAATGTGATATTTGTTTTTCACCACTTGGCTTATTTCACTTAGGAAATGCTCTCCAGTTCTATCCATGCTGTTATGAAGGGTAGGAGCTCCTACTTTCTTTCTGCTATGTAATATTCCATTGTGTAAGTGCACCACAGTTTTTTGATTCATTCATTTACTGATGGGCTTTTAGGTTGCTTCCAACTCTTGGCTATTGTAAATTGTGATATGAATATTGGGTTGCATAGGTTCTTTTGAATTGATGTTTCAGTATTCTTAGGGTATAGTCCCAGCAGTGGAATTGTTGGTATAGTGTGGCATTGAACATTGTCCTGAATCAAATGGATTTAATTGATGTATATAGAACCTTTCATCCCAAAGAAGCAAAATACATAAAATACACATTCTTTTCAAATGCATATGTAACATTTGCTTTTTTTCCTTAAAGTGGCACTTCTTTATTAAGTTGATTTTAAAAAGTCTTTTTTTTTTTTTTTTGCTTTCCAGCAGATGGTGCTAAAGTGCAAGGGTTTTAGTTTCTCTTGCACTGCTCAGCCTTCTTGGATTCCAGTGGGTCAGTGGAGAATGCTTTGTATTTCTGCCTTGGAAAAAAATGTGTTGGGCAATGTGGTTTTGATTCCATGAAGTCTCAGCACTGTCTCATGTAACCAACCACTGCCACCAGTGTTTCACCGTCACAGGTGTCACAGGTGCTTCTGCTAGTCTCAACTGTTATGGGTGCGGTTATGGTGAGCTGTGAAAATTCAGCTGGTGTGTTTGTGGCTTTGTTCTTCCAGAGATGACAATTGACAGACTTCAAATGCCTCACTTCTGTATTTCCACACCTGTCTTTGGGATTAGCTGCAGCATTCATTTACTACTCATGAGAAAAAATATGCTTCTACCTCTATAGTTCTTAAGGTTGTAGATAATGTACTCTGTAGCCTAGCACTTACTACTATGACTTTTTCTGAGGCCCATTTCTAGCTCTGGGAGGGTGAGGAGAGGCAAGCTCTGGGAGGATTAGGAAAGGAAGCTGGGCTTCCTGGATTTTTGTTTTTATATTTTTACTTTTGATGCGGTTACAAATGTCCCTGTTTTCCCTCCTTTTTCCCCACCTCCACTCATCCTCCACCCCATATCTTTGTTTTAATGCCTGCAAGTGTCCTTTACCAGACAACTGTGACTGCACCTCTGTGCTCATTCTCTGTTCCACTCACTGAGTTCAGAAGCAGCAGTTATCAACCACTCAATGTATCTCTCAGCTTTTCAAGGCTCTGGGGAGTGCAGGTGGCAATTCAATTCCTCCCCTCTTCTGAGACCCACAGTAAGCTTTGGACTGAATCTGTGGCACCAAATTTGACTTCTTCCCCTTTTTCTATGATTGTTTGCTTCAATTTGCTTACCTGCAGGTGTTTCGATGTGTGAATCTCTTAGTTGTATTTGTGCATTGAGCAGGAAAATATTAGTTAAATTACAGCTGTTCAGCTTGTAATAACTTTAAGAGGAGAGATCAAGGGAATCTCTCACGCTTCTGACATACTAATTTAAATAAAATGAAAAATATAGACAAGCAATTAAAATATATCTATAACCTATATATAGTAATTTAGATAAATGAATAATTGTGTAAGCAATTAAATTAATGCAATTTAAAATAAAGAATTTTCACTCTGAATTATTCAGATTTTTTAAATGAATGATTTTGATGTTCTGAAGACAAAAAAAGGTTTTCTATTACACATCTCTCAATGTTGATATTGTAAAAGCTTGCTAAATGTCAATTTATAATATATATCGAAAAGTTTAAAACCATGTCGAAAGTTTCCCTAGAATAATAATGAGCAAACACTAAGAGCTACAACAAGGGATTTTTTTAAGTCATAGTGCAATAAAAAACATGAAAAATCAGAAGTCCAATAATTTTAAGATTGTGAAGTAATTTATGACATTATTATAAATCTATATTGATATGGATATACACTCATATATATTCTAAATAAAAAGATTATAAGTGATGCATATAATATGACATCATTTTTTAAAAACACTATATGTGTCTGTTGGGAGGTCCTCACAATCACCCTCATCTTAGATGTCTTACTAAAATAACTCACAAAATTCAGCATATATTTGTGCTCACAATGATAACTGATTACAGAAGTTTAATAAGAATATACATATAGCATAAGACACAAATGGCAACTGGAAAAATTTTAATGCTAAGTCTCTAATACTGTCTGCTTCCCATGAGGCTTACACAGAGTGCACTTTTTCCCCAGCAATACAAGTACAGCAACATCTTTCATATGTTTATGCCCAGGCAAACCCATTAGAAATTCAATGTCCAAGGATTTTATTGGGCATGATTCATGTCAGCAACCCATGCTTAGTATGTACCAAAAATTCCACATTCTTTGTACCAATAAATTAAGTACAGTGAGTTGACTTTATCAGTTAGGGATTTTTTTTCTAATTTTTATTGAATTTATTGGGGTGACATTGGTTAATAAAATTATATAAAATTCAAGTGCACGATTCTAAAATATGTCAACAGTATATTGTGTTGTTTACTTTTCAAAGTCAGGTCTCTTTCTATCACCATTTATTTCCTTTTTACCATCTTTTACCTCATCCCAACCCATAGCCCCCTCTTGTATTCACCACACAGTTGTCAGTGTCTGAGCTTTTTCTCTTAATTTTGTCACCTTTCAACCAAGCCCCAAGCCACCCTCTCCTCTGACAGCCATCAGTCCACTATTTTTGTGAGTCTGTTTCCATTTCATTTATTTGTTTATTTTGTTCATCAAATTCCACAAGTAAGTGAAATCACCAGATATCTGCCTTTTTCTGAATGGTGTATTTCACTTAGCATAATACTATTTATATCAATCCATGCTGTTGCAAAAGGTAAAATTTCCTTCTATTTTATAGTCAAAAATATATATCACAGGTTTTTTATCCACTCATCTATTGATGGGCATTTGGGCTGCTTCTAAATCTTGGTTATTATAAATAAAGCTGTAGTGAACAGAGGGTACATATATTCTTTGAATTATTGTTCCAGGTTTCTTTGGATATATTCCCAGAATTGGAATTGCTAGGTTACAAAGCAGTTCTATTTTTAAAAATTTTTTGGAGAAAATCCATACTGTTTGACACAGCAGCTGCACTAATCTGCATTGCCACCAACAGTGCATGGGGGTTCCCCTTTTTTAAAGATTTTATTTTTATTTATATTTAGAGAAAGAGGAAGGGAAGGAGAGAAACATCAATGTTTGATTGCCTTTTGTGTGCCCCCAAGTGGGGACTTGGCCTGCAACTCAGGCATGTGCCCTAACTGGGAATTGAACCAGTGACACTCTGAGGGTTCCCTTTACTCCACACTCTTGCCATCACTTGTTTGTTATGCTATAGATGATATCTATTCTGAAACCCGTGCATTGTGGTTTTAATTTGCATTTCTCTGATGATTAGTAATATTGTGCATCATATATATATTATTGGTCATCTGTATATCCTCTTTTGAGAAATGTTGAATCAGGTCTTATTAAATTTTAATAGGAATTTCTGGAATGGGGGCGTGTGTTTGGTCCTGAGTTGTGTAAGTTCTTTATAAAATTTTGGGTATTTACCCCTTGTCATATGTATCATTGCTGAATTGTATTATCAGTGACATGTATTTTCATTTTATTAATGGTTTCCTTTACTGTGCAAATAAATTTTTAGTTTAATGTAGTCCATTTGCTTAGTTTTTGTTTTGTTTCCTTTTCCCAAGGATACATATATATTAGAAGAAACATTGATTTGAAAAATATCTGAGATTGTACTAACATAGACCAAAAAAAAGTCAAATACTAAATGTGACAAGCTCAGCATGGTCTGCATGGTGGCCTTACAAACTCAGAGAAAGAAAGTAATCATGTAGGGTAGTCTGAGATTAAAATATTCTAACTCAAACAGTTCATGTATGGTAGTCATGTTTTAGGGTAGTATTTTTACCTAATGAAGGTCAATCTTTACCTTAACTGAGACTGTCTGTTGTCTTTTTGCATCAAGAATAATATACCTGATAAGCAAGCTTTTGGAATTGTTACAGAAAACAACTCAGCCACTTTCAGGTGTATGGAGTGGAAATTTATTTATGTGTGAGGACCCAGAGGAGGCAATCTCCAAATTCTGGGCCCCTGATCTTGGGCAGGGGCTTGTTTATATAGTGTGGCATGCAGAAGCAATTTACTAAGTCTATGTGGCAGAAGCAGATTTACAGAAGCAAAACAGCAGGGCTGCTGATAAGGTCATACATGTTCTTTTTTTCTTACTTCTTAGTTACTTAGTTGCTCACCCTTTCTTATCTTAGTGGCTCATCAAAGGGACTGTGTCCTTCGGACTTGCCTGGGCTTGTATAGGGAGGTTTCCTTCTACATCTGCCCCCCTTTGATGCTTCACAGTACCATTAACTGATCTAGCATCACTACAAGTCTGGCCTATATATTTTCAGGTATCTTCTGATAATGATCCTGCTGGAAGGACAGGATCTTGGCAGTTGTCCTGCAAGTTACTGTAGCTTCTAGAAGATTCTGGACTATATATAGTCCATAGTATACAGGGGCCAAAGCTTAAACCTAAGAAAAGTGTGATTAGTGGCCCAAGGAAGGGTAGTATCTACTGGAGGCAGGCCTGGGGATTTAGTCCCTAATTTCTCTAATTCTAACTTTCTGTTTCTTTGGTCTGGTGGTTTATATTCTCTCTGACTTCTTTAACTTTCTTAGCTATGATCTCTGATTGATTTACATAGTAGCAACATTTCTCTCCTAGGAATGTACAGGTCCCCCTTTTCCCTAGATTCAGAGCATTAATAAGGTTTCTTTCCTCATCATTTTTCTCCTCCTGTGATTTGCTATTAGGGAGGGGTTCTGAGATTCCTTTCTCCTTCTGGAATCATATAAAGGACAATGGATGAAGGTGTCATCTTTTTGTAACTACTTCTGGCTGGACATGGACATTATCCTACCTACCCTTGGGTCAGGGGTACCCTGAAATAGGAGGGGGTTGCTGCATGGAGGGAGTTCTTCCTGCTAGAAAAAGGACCTTACAGGGTCCTGGTCAGTTGTCTGTCACCAGGAAGTTGCGGGCTTGGTGTCCAAAGGCTGGCATTACTGGACCATTGGCCTTCTGGTCAGGTCATATTCTGGAGGTGACAGATTAGGCAAGAAATTCGAAGCACAATTGAATCATTCTATTAAATGACAAAGGCAGGGGCTTCAGTGAAGAATGGCTTATCTGGAGGAAGGTGTACAAGGAATGCCACACTTATCCAAGACTCTTGTGGCCCACTATACTTCACTCAGGCTGAGGGGAATACATTAGGATTTCCCTCCTTTCAGGTTTCTGAGCCCTTTCTGTCCAATCTATCAAGACAGAAAAGGGAAGATCAGTTCTAAAGTGAAACCCACAGACTGCCCCAACCCTTTATCAACCTAACTACTTAGTTTAACCAAATTGTTGAGTCTTGGGGGGGGAGGCGATGATGAAGATGGGCTCCTTAAGTGAGGCCTATATTGTAACTAATCATCCACAGGCATAGGCAGGTCATACGCCCTATGAAAACAAAAGAACACACAGGTTAATTCACACAACAATACCCAAAACAGTCTGCACCTGTGAGACTGTCTTTTGGGAAGACGTTCCATTGCAAGGTCCTTCCTGCAATGACATTTAACAATGGCAATTTGACAGGTCCTTTGTACCTGTAAATTGTACATCTTCGGTGACATCACAAACCTGGTTTCAACTCTTAAATGAAAATAAACTTTCAAGACAGTTAGCTGGGCCATTCTGATGTCCAATACTGAGCATAGTGATTTTCCTTGAACCACAGTTTTTCTCCTTAAGATCACTCTTACCATTATTACAGGGACTACTTTGGGTCCCGCTTTTGATTTTGACTGTTCATTTGCATAAACACACCAAGAGCAACCTGGATCACTTATGATCCCTAAGTCTGCTTTGCTGGAATTCACACAGGGAACCCTTAGATTGACTTCCCAGTCCACTCCTTGGGGCACAGAAGCAGAGCCACACATTTGCCATCTGGCTTCACCTGTGCCAGTCATTTCACTAAAATCCTTGAGCTTTCATTGTGCCTACACGTTCCTTTTTAGCCATCTTTCATGAAAGCAACCTTCGTTCCTTCCATGGAAAGACTGGCTTGAACCACAAAACCAACCAAAGTACCAGGCTTTTCTCATGGGCTTTTGCTAGCTTCACAGATAAATCCCAGTTCTTCTGAGCTTTCTGGTAATGACCAGAACCCATACATGCCTCCTTCAGGAATGATATTCCAGTCAAAGTCCTGGTTAACAAAACCACTATTAATGACTGGTCTTATTGGTTTCATGCAAAGAAACCTTACATCATCATTCATTCCTTTAGAATACCAAATCCTGGAGGGATCAGGTAGGGAGAAAAGCACAAAGCTTGAATGAAAATCTTTTTCCTTCTAATACCCATCAAGATGCATCTCCATGCTTTATACCTTCTATTACTAACACCACATAATTTCTTTCCAAAACTTTCACATTTTCATTTATTTTTATAGCTTCCCACAGACTTTCTGCAATATTCACAAACCTTCTATAGCCTTTTTACCTATCCGGATTTATCCATAATTCACTTCTAATCCCTGTTCCTTTCCCACAATGGGAAGGACTGCCCTTAAACTCCATATCTGGCAGCTAAAAGTCCCTAGCACTATAGGCATCTTCTACTAAAAGTCTCTAGATTTGCAGGGACATTTTGTACCTTTCTGAAGCTTAGACCTTGCAAACACCCTATAAATCAGATGGTTAGCCTTGGACCTCAGTTCATGACCTTCAAAACCAGAGCCATTCCTATCAGAACCAGTTACATAGAGAACCTGACTGCTGCAGTGTCCACACAGCAGCAGCACGCAGCCCATAATCTAAAGAGAAGCCTTATCCAGTTCCAAGATGGCAGCACCCATGCACATGGGGTTTTCCAAGATGGTGACACCATGAATGCTCTGTCCCCCATGGTGGAGCACTCACATGGCTCATCCATTTTACCCAAAATGGCAGCACCATGACTCTGGTTCCGCCCACCTGTGTTGGCAGCCCTGAGGCTCTGGCTCCAGTCTCCAGAGCTAAGGAGGCCCCAGAGGCCCCCAAGGCTCCTTTCACCTGTGGGCATGGGGGCACCTCCACCCATTGGGGGTGGTGTGCTGAGGCTGCAGTCACCAATGCAGGTGGGAGCCCTGTGGTTCTGTTTTGGGGAGCCAAAAAGGCCCCTGCCAACTCCTTGTGCAGCAGGTGAGCAGAGCCCACTAGCAGAGGCTGCGAACCAGTGGCGGAGACTTCTCCCACTTGCAGGGCAGGAGAAGCCATAGTGGGCCTCACCTCCTCAGAAGGCAACACCACCACAGGAGGTCTGGGGTCTCCCTTTATCTATTCTGAGGATGGGAGGAGGTCTCCCAAAGAGTAACTCATACGGGGTGTAGCCTGAAGGGTTAGGGGCATTCCTAACCCTAAGTAGTGCCAGCGGCAGCAAATCAGTCCAAGGTAGTACAGTCTCTTGGTGGAACTTAGCTAGAGTTTCCTCGAGAGTCTGGTTCATGTGCTCTACTTTTCCCAAGTTCTGGGGTCAGTATGCAGTGCGCAATTTCCATGTGATATGGAGAAGCCTTGTTACCTCCTGTATTATGTTTGAGATGAAAGCCGGACCATTGTCACTCCCAATAGTCAGGGGCAATCCATACCTTGGGATGATTTCTCTCATCAGGGCCTGGGCGACTTCTTGGCTTTTCTCAGTTCTGGTGGGAAAGGCTTCTACCCACCCAGAAAAGGTGCAGATGAAGACTAAGAGATACTTTTACTCCCGGCTGGGTCTGACTTCAGTAAAGTCCACTTGCAAGTCCTCAAATGGCTGCCTCCCTGAGTTCTGTATTCCTGGCTTTATCCTTCGGGTGCCCTGCCGCATTGTTCCAGGTACATGTAACACGCTGCATCACTGCAGAGGCTCAGAGAGCATCCAAGTTAGGGAAGTAAAGTACCTTTTTAACAGGTTTTCTAGGGATGTCTTGCCCATATGAGTGAGGCTGTGGCACTGCCTTACTAGATTGCTGGCTTGTTCCTGGGGGACATACATTTTCCTGTTTGGCAACTTTCAATTCCCCTTAGCAGTTTCCTGTCCTCCAGCTTGCTGTGCCCACTCTGTTTTGATTTGTGCCCCTTCTTTAATGACACCTGGTATCCTGTCTTGGTTAGCAGTTTGAACAGCTGGCAAGGGCCCTCCCAGCACCAGTCTCAGGTTGGTGCAGCTGAAAGGAGGTCATCTACACACCGCAGTGACACTGGGTCAGTTTCCTTCTCAGTGAATGATTTTAGATCTCTGGCCAGGGCCTCTCTGAGGGGAGTGGGAGAGTTTCTGAAGCCCTGTGGCAGTCCGGTCTGGGTCTAACCCAGCTAGGCTGAGGACTGTAGGTGCCTGTAACCCTGGTCTTTGTCACCTGCCAGTGGGCTTTTTCTTTTTTCCTTTTGGGGCACTCTCTTTTCTAGTACCCCTTCTCTCTGCAGTAGGTGCACTGGTCTCATTTCATGCTCCCGTGTGCCGGTCTATTTCCTTTTTTAGGCAATCTGGTGGCTCCCTGCTCCCAGGAGGTATCTGGTTTCCCAAAGGACCCAATGCTGGGGTTGCCAGCGCAGGCCCAGGAGGTCTTCACAGCTTGCTCCTGGCTCAATCATGGGGGCTCGGCTGGGGTAGCGCTGCTCGTCCCCTTGGCGACCCATTTAGCTGGACCTGGTCCAGGTGCAGGGGGCCATGCGGGCCTCTGCCACCTCCCATCCCTCCAGCGGGGGTGGGGGGGTCACTGCCTGCTGCCTACTGGGCGACTGCTCTGTTATACTGGGGCATATTTTAGAGAGGCCGACCCCTTTGAACAGGGTCTCTACTCTGCCACCAGAGACCAGCAGGAGCTGGAATCTAGGTCGCAGACAAGGGTCTTCACTTCCCCGGGTCTGGCCAAGAGTTTCCAGAACATATAGGGGAGGCAGACCGATAGGTGGCTCTTCCTCTGGCTCTCCTTTGAAAATGGGGGGGGGGGTGTTTCTCTTGAGCAGGTGACTAAAACACTGGATTGCGCCACTTTTTGCCTACCGCCAGGCTTTCCTACTGTCTTAGGCTTCTAACCTGCACACTGACAGAGCCATGATGGCATGTCCTGAGCTAATTCCTGCCAGCAGTCTATAAAACTATACTGATCAGGGTGTCCTGGCTTGCCTGTTACTATGAGGTGGACTGCCCTAATTATACCTAAGTTCAGTGGTCCTTCAGGGGGCCAGCCTACTCCAAATGTTGGCCACTCAGAGGCACAAAAGACCTCTAACTGACCAGCATCCATGCATGGTTCCTGACCCTGGAATTGGTCAGAGTTTTGCAGCATGCAGTCTAACAGAGTGAAAGGTCCTCCACCAATGGTGATCCTCCCAAAACAGCATAGACAAACAAAGGGATGGGGTTTTCAGTTTCACCTACCTAGCCTCTCCTCTCATGAGGTACTTGGGTCTGTCTTAGCTAAGGCTGCTTGCATAGCCTAAGGCTGCCCAAAATCACCAGGGCATGTGCTTCCCTTCAGTGGCTGGGCTCCCTCTCTGTCACTCCCCTGCTGCCTCCACCAGTAGCAAAAGAAGTCTTGCTCACATGAGTCGTTTCCTGGTCAGGGAAGCAAAATGTTACAGAAAACAACTCAGCTGCTTTTGGGTGTATGGAGTGGAACTTTATTTACATGCACGGACCTAGAGGAGACAGTTTCCAAATTCTGGGCCCCCAATCTCGGGCAGGGGCTTGTTTATATAGTGTGGCATGCGGAAGCAATTTACTAAGCCTATGTGGCAGAAACAGGTTTATGGAAGCAAGAAAGCAGGGCTGCTGATAGGGTCATACAATGTTCTTTTTTTCTTACTTCTTAGTTACTTAGTTGCTCACCCTTTCTTATCTTAGTGGCTCAGCAAAGGGAACGTGTCCCAGGATTGGGACTTAGTCCCTTTTCTAAGGTCCCTTAATTTGACTTGCCCAGGATTGTCTAGGCAGGTTTCCTGCTACAGAATAACAAAGAAATTTCCTTTCTTCTGGAACCCTCAAAGCACAACCTAGGAGCCAAAGTAGAGATCAGACATCTCTTCATTGTTATAGTTACATTAATTGTTGACTATTATTGCTCCTGTTCCAACCTATGTAAAAGAAGTATGTTTCTATTCATTTTACTTTTTATCCAGTTCCAGAGGTTTTTGCACTTTGCTTTCTCCAATCTCCTTAATTTATCACCAGATTTTGATGTATAAAATAAGTGATAAAACTGCCATTTTCCAGAGCAGTTTGTCAATATCTGGAGATTTTCCTTGCCAGCAATTGTCATCAGTTTAGCTCAAGTTAATTTATACAAATTCTTACAGGTTTAGATGTTTCCAATATTGACATTTACTTGGTGTTGTGCAACAGCAATCAAAGAAGTCAACCCAGGACCACTTTGCAGAACCAAACCTCTGCTAGTTATCATTGGGGGTCCATTATACCCTAAAAGCACCTTGTTTTGCATAGAGTGAACTTGGGTGAGTTTCACTTGGAATTACAAACATTCTTGTTTTAAGGTAAAAGACTATTTAATTTGAGCTTTTTTTAAAAAAAATTCTTGAGTAGATTTACAGGGTAAGGGTTGAGAGAAGCCAGGTAAAGGCAGGATCAGAGAAAAAAAAAGAATGGTTGGTTTTTAAATTTAGTTTTTCAATTAGAATTGCTTTCAGAGAGTCTGAGAAAAATAAAAAAATAAACATTTTGCTGAGTAAATAAGAGCCTGAACTCATTTTGCTCAGAAGATAAGGGGCACTTCCTCCCTCAAGCCATAATCTCCAGTATTCTTAAGCAACTACTAATCACTGTGGAGGTATCAGAGGGCATCCCCACAATGTGCAAGAGCCCCATAGAAAATTCCAATTTAACCATAATTAAATTACTCACTCATCCAAGGACACAAACATAAAGATTGGTTACCTAGTGCTCTGAGTCCACACCACTGTATTAGGCAATCAAGGAGAGAAACCAAGACATAGAAAAGGGGTTGAGATGACTTGGGAGGTAACAGCCCCTTCAAACTCAACCCCAAAACAGCACAGTTTAACCCATTACACTATATTTCTATAAATTTGTTCAGAATCTGCAGATATAAAAAAACCCTAAAATTAATTTGGAAAATTGTGTCTCCAAGGTCAAAAATTTCCAGCCCCAACCCTCACTAATATTTCTGCAGATACACAATAAGTGGGAAGCCTTTACTTACAAGTACTTTACAGAAATGAAAATATTTAACTAGAAATATTATCAACTTAATATGGCCAAAACGTAGTTTCTCTGTGCATCTAAATTATTTTTTTACATGCAAAATCAGAATATGCTGGCTTTAAAATTAACCTAAATGAATGGAAAACATATCTTTATTTGGAAATTAAAAGCTTCTAGGAAAAGCACAGGTAAGTTCTATTTTTAAAAATGTTAAGAAATTTTGAAGATTAGCCCAGGCTGGTGTGGCTCAGTAGATTGAGTGCTGGCCTGTGAACTGAAGGGTGGCCAATTTGATTCCTTGTCAGGTCACATGCCTGGGTTGTGGGCCAGGTCCCCATTGAGGGGCACATGAGAGCCAACCACACAATGATGTGTCTCTTCCTCTCTTTCTTCCTCCTTTCTCCTCTCTAAAAATAAATAAACTCTTCTTTCAAAAAAGAAGTTTTAGAGATTATTTCCAAACTAAATAAGAGTTGGGAAGCTAATAAATGTCAGCACAACATTCTTTCACACTCTACAGGTCCTGCACTACATTCTTTGGTTTCTAAGCTTCTTGTCTAGACTTGTCTTACCCTTGTCTTCTTTCTTCCCCTTCTATTTTCTGTTTATCTTCTCCACTACCACTTCCTACTGAGCTAGAAGAAAATGAAAATAGAGATTCAGACAAGGATAAACAGGAATTCTAGCAGTTCCCTTTGAAGAAAAGCTGATCTCTGGCAGAGGAGAATAAGCAATTACGTACATTCATTGGGCTACATAAGAATTTTTAAAATCTGCCAAAAAATTTCCACAATTTTCTTCAGGACTATGATGGGTTCAAAAGGAATCTAACTTAATTATTAGAACATATAACACTAGCTATTCTGACCTATTCTAATTAATATACCTACTGGTTTCTGGGAGAAAAGGCAACAGAATTACTAGTAGATTCACAAGAAAACTCTAGTAAAGGAGTATGTTCACCTTAAAAAAGGTTATGAGAAAGTGAAGTGGGATTGAAAGGAAAAAAAAAAAAGAAGCAGGCATAAGACAGCTCCAAGTGTAACAGTGGGGAATTTAGCCCACCCCACAATTCTCTTCACATTGTTTCTGTAAATGCTGATTCCTATTTATATGTAGCTTGTAGATAAACAGCATGCATATATAAGAATCCTAGGAATTAACTTCAAAAGATATAGACTCTAACCTCCAGTCTGCTCATCTCTGGAAGTTTTGATGACTTTCTGATAGGGGATTCAAGAGTTAGAAAATTTTAGTTTAAGGTAAATTGTTATAAAAAAGTCTAGTGGGTAATGTATATGTTAAAGCTATTGTTTCAGAAACTGCAGATAAGGCCCACCGCTCCCAGGAGACTGCCGACCTCCTGGGGCACCACTAGAGATTACTCTCTGGGGAACAAGTGAAGGTATCCCGACCATTGTGTTCCAAGGAGAGATGGATAACAACTGCCCCTGGGAACAGCTAACTTCCCAGGATGAGAATGCTTCAGTTTCTTTCACCTAACTTTCCCTGAATTTCAAAACCCCTTAGCACACCTTGCTTATTCCCTGTTATAAAAGGCTGGCTTGGAAAGAAAATGTTAAGACAGTTTTGCTAGGGTGCAGATCCACCATGTTCTCACACTGTTGGCCTTCTGAATAAAGTGACCATAAAAATTCAATCCCTGTCCCTGTTTATTGGATTTGGTACATGACACGCAGCATGAACACCAGTGTCTTTTCTAGTTTCTTTTCAACCATAAAACCAGAGTAAAGAAAACCAGGATGATACAGATTGTCCTGATTGACATGTAGAGAACTTTTCAATGACTTCTCCTTCATCTCATTATTATGCTTTCCCTCTCTCTTTTTATGAAAATCCCTACCTGCACAGAGATATTAAAATAGGTTTTGAGATGAGTCTCTTATCTTTTCATATTGCTTGCATCTGAAGAAACCACTTTTCACCAGCACCTGTCTCATGAGATTTTCTTTTCTGTGGCAGATAGATAGACCTGCATAGGATTACAGTTTTTGGCAACACTGTCAGAACAATGTAAACATTAGTAAAGCTTAAAGAACCCAGACTGGGGGCCCCAGTGGCTATGGTACACTGTCTCAATAGAAGGGATTGCAGGAATTTTTCTGCAGCTGTTGAGAGTAGTGTCTGTTGTTTGTTTGCTTGTGTTTTTTTTTTTTTTATCTTGGGGAACTCTCTGCTATCTCTCTCTAAGCATCAGCCACCTGAAGTGGTTAGCTGTGAAAGGAAATGGGTCTCTGTGTTGTTGACAAACTTCACAATTGGGTAAGCCCCTGATGTGCATGACCAAACCCCCTTCTCTCAGTTGTTTGGGTTCTTTGAATCACTCTTGAATTCTGTGGGAATCATTTGGTAGGAACCACTCAGTGAGAGGCAAGTCTTTGTGATGAGAAAAATATTAGTTCTCCAGCATAAAATTTGGTCAGAGTACTCTCTTTTTGTGTGGGGACAGGTATTCCTGGGTACTAAATACTTTCTTAATTGCTGATGTGTTGTGGGGGTGTTCTTATCATTCTCTTTTTGCTACAATGCTGCTCTTTAACTGTTAGTTTTGTTTCTGTGTTCCTACATGGGAAGAAGTTAGTTTCTCTTTGAGAGTTTCCATTTGCTTGACATAAAAATTTGGTTATGGTTGTTATTTGTTTTCTTATCTTTTGAGAACTCTGATAGTTGCTGTTTTACACATTGGGTACCCTCTCTCTCCACCATTTTAACTTCATATCATTTGTATATTGTCAGGGTTGTAGCAGTACTGGTTTGCGTGAGATACTGTTCTAAGTTTTTTCATTCACAAATTAAGTTTCAGAGTACTTCTCTGTTTAAAGTTTGTCTTTGCTTTAGATTTTGTATTTGTTTATGTTTTGAAAAGAGTGCATCATTTTTTATATCATCTGAGATTCCATTAGGTTACATTTTATGCTTATTAGAATTATTTGGTCAAAGGTCTAGTAAATAAGGTAAAATTTCCTACATGCAAGCTTTCAGAATGTTACATCACATGGGTTCTACTCAGAGAAAATTAAAATTGATATTCAAAGAGGGAGAAAAAATATCTCCCCTCTCCCAGAATGTAAAACTCAGAAAAAATAGATAGATATGAAAAAACTGGTTTTTTTTAACCTAAATTTTTCTTTTGGAGGTCCAGAAGTTACTGCAGTACCAGAAATAATGGGGAAATTATCACCACCCTCAAACCTAGTGCAGATTGTAGGAGCAGCAGGGTCAACTATCCCACTTCAATGTAAAAAAACAAAAACAAAAATTAGCATTTAAAAAATAAAACTCAAAAGCCCTGGCCGGTGTAGCTCAGTGGATTGAGCGCAGGCCTGCGAACCAGACAATTGCGGTTCGATTCCCAGTCAGGGCACATACCAGGGTTGCAGGCCGGTTCCCTGCAGGCCAGTTCCCAGCGGGGGATGCATGAAAGGCAACCATACATTGATGTTTCTCTCCTTCCCTTCCCCTCTAAAGATAAATAAATAAAATCTTAAAAAAAAAAGAAAACTCAAGCAGCAAAAATATGATACCTCCTATGCTTCTTCTCCAGGCTCTCTAAAATTGTAAAGGAAACTAGATGATGAAACAGCTCACTTTTGAGCACACTAAGGGAATGCAGTAATCATCAATAATCTAATGAATAGTTTAAATTTGTTTTATATTTTTAAAATTATTATCATAAAATGTTTGCTTTTGCTTGAGTTTACAAAAAATCATTGTTATCTCTGTTGTGCCTCTTAGAAATGTAATACTTGTCAATTAAAAAAATTACTCAAAGGTATAAATAGTATTCACAAATTTAAAAATAAAAAATAATACTTTTAGTTATCACTAGCAACTAAGACTTCTCAGAATAAAATATTAAATTGAATAAATATGATTTTAATTATGTAGAATTAAAACTAAATTATTCTACAGATCCAAGATGGTGAATGAGTAGCATGAGCTACACCAATCCCCCCTCAGGACTACTCTGGAATTATAAATAAATTATAGAGAAATCATGCAGAATAAACAACTGAACAAGAATGGGAGAGAAAACTTATAACCAGAGAAAGAGAGAAGACCTGTATGGAGCGCAGAGGAGATATGAGAGGGCTGGGTGAGCTCCCATGAATGGCAGCTAAGTGCCCAGGAAACATTTTAGGAGCCATGGGATTCTGCTGAAAAGCGCAGAGTCTAAACAACAAGCTGGACTCCACACCTATAGCACCAGAACCCAAAAAGAATCCATGCAACATCCAGCTGTGAAAAGCAGCAGTGTTTTTGTCTGCCACATACAGATGGCTTCAATTACAGAGAGCATTTTGAAGGGCAACACATACAATTTAATTTGTATCCACTTACCCTGAGTACCAGCAAAGGTAGGGGAAGAATGGAATAGAGATGCTTAAAGAGAGACTGGAGACAGTGGCTTTGGGGAGAGAACTGAGAAAGCAGCTACCTGGATCCTGATGCTAAGTCATCCTCCATACAACAGGAGCCATCTTACTCAGGCAGACCAATCCCCCCAAGTGGCATCATCCTGAGGGGAAGAAATAGTGCCATCCATAGGAATTACTCGGCCCCACCCTGTGGTGCTTAAGCCTGACTGCTGATTACAGAGGAACAGCAGAATAACAACTAAAATAACTAGAATAACAACTAAAAGAGTCAGCCATAGACTGTTTATGTCTCATGTCTTGAACAAGAAATCTAAGGCCAGACTAGGACACCATCTGACATCTCCAGAGGCAGACAGAAAAAGAAAAGTACACCTGCACAATAGCATAGAAGACAGGGTGGGTGGAATGACTCTCAGTCAGCCAGCTAGAGGAAAGGACTCACCAAAGAATGACACAACAACAATCAAAACCCAATTACAACTAGAAAGCTAATGTACACAACATAAAGTTCATCCCAAGAGCATCAAGTTCAGGTAATCAAGAAGACTGCACCACTGAATTCCACAAGTCTCCTACCATAAAAAGTCACACCACAAATACAGGCAATAAAAGAAGATTAATCTAAGTAGCAGAAACACACAAGAAGAATACCTAAAATGAGGAGACAAACAACCCCAAATGAAAGAAAAGGAGGAATCCCCAGGAACAGTGTTAAATGAAAAGGAGGCAAGTAAATAATCAGACACTGAGTTCAAAATAATGGTTATAATGAAGCTCAATAAGCTCAGTGAGAACTACAAAGAACTACGGGAAAGCTACAAACAAATTACCGCAAGCAACATCAACATGGAAAAGGACAGAAAAACACTTAATAAGACCAGGAGAAAATAAAGAATACAATTTCTGAATTGAAAAACAGAACAGAAAGAATTAAACACGGGCTAGATAAAGCAGAGGGTTAAATCAGTGATATGGAAGACAAGGGAGAAAACATTACCAGACAAAGCAAAAAAAAAAAAAAAAAAAAAGAAGAAGAAAGACTAAAACAGAATGAAGAGGGTTTAAGGGAGCTGCAAGAAAATGTGAAACATAATATTATCTATATAATAGAAATACCATAAGTAGAAGAAGAGGAGCAAGGCATACAAAAGCTGTTTGAAAAAGTAATAACAGAAAACTTCTCTAAGTTGATAAGAGGAAAAGTCACACAAATTCAGGAAGCACAGAGTCCCAAACAAGATGAATCCAAAGAGGCCTACCCAAAAACACATCATAATAAAAAAATGGCAAAATTTAAGGACAAAGAGATAATGTTAAGGCCAGCAATGAAGAAATGGCTAGTAACATACAAGGGTGACACAGTAGGGCTATAAGATGACTATCCAGCAGAAACACTAAAAGACAGAAGGAAAAGGCAAGAAATATTCAAGTGAAAAGGCCTGCAACAAAGACTATTCTATCCAGCAAGATTCTCATTTTAAATGGAAGGATATTTGTATATATATATATATATATATATATATATATATATATATATATATATATTGAGTGAAATAAGCCAGGCAGTGAAAAACAAACACCATATGATCTTACCTATAAGTGGAACCTAATCAACAAAACAAAGCAAGCAAAATACAAACAGAAGCCTTGGATTAATGAACAAATTGACAGTAACCAGAGGGGAGGGAAGAGAGGGGTAATGGGAGAAAATACGGAATGATTTATCGAAGAATGTGTATAAAGGATACATGGACAAAACTAAAGAGGGTAGGTTTGAGGGTAACAGGTGGGGATGGGTGGGGCTGGGAGCCAAGGTGGGGTGAAAATGGACACAACTGTACTTGAAAAACAATTTTTAAAAAAACTGAAAGAACACATTTCTACCTTATTAGCATGGCAAGAGATGCTAATGGGACCACAAGAACAAAGGGAGAAAATGGCAAAGGATAAGTACCTATCAATGACATCCTTAAATATAAGTTAATTAAATACTCCAATCAAAAGACATAGGGTCACTGAATAAATAAGAAAACATGACACACATATATGCTGTGTATAAGAGACCCACTACAGAACAAAAGAACTACACAGACTGAAAGGGAAATGATGGAAAACACATTCCAAGAAAACTGACAGGAAAAAAGAAGTTTGGGATAGCAATACTTATATCAGACAAAGTAGATTTCAAAACAAAGCTCATACAAAAAGACAAAGACACTATATGACACTTAAGGATACAATCTATCAAGATATAACCCTTGTAAACATATAAACACCCAACATAGGAGTACCCAAATACATAAGGAAAATCTTGGAGGACTTTAAGAAAGGTACAAAAACCCACTTGTATTAGGGGGTTTTAACACCCTATTGTCAACAATGGATTGATCTTCCAAGAAGAGAATAAACAAAGGTATTGTGACATTGAACAGCACTCTAGATCAAATGTTTTTGACTGATATTTATAGAACCATTTATCCCCAAAAGCAAAATATACATTCTTTTTAAATGCACACAGAACATTTTCAAAGATAGATAACATGGTAGGTCAAAAACATGCCTCAACAAATTCAAGAAAATGAAGATGCTGGGAAGATGGCGACGGAGTAAGATGGAGCTGATGCTAGCTCCTGTACTCATGGGTGAAAATCCTGGCAGATCTATAGAGAAACAGCACAATAAACCATCGGTTACCCAGCATTTATGAAATTAAAAGACCAGAGATTGTGACCGACGCTGAAACACCAGACGGCAGCAGAGTCAGCTACTGGAGTTGGGTCTCACGCGGCCCCTGTGCTGCCGCCAGAGCAACAGGCCTGGGCGCAGGGGAGTCAGGTACGGAAGCCGGACACTCCAAGCCCCTGTGACGGTCCTGGGAGACAGAGGAGTCAGGAACCGGAGTGGGGACATTCTCGGCCATTGTGCTGATGCCACAGCTACTGGCCTAGGCAACGGAAGGGTCGGTTGCAGGAGCTGGGACACCAAAGGCCCCTGTGATGCTGCCATAGAGACAGGCCTGGGCCCTGAGGAGCCAGCTACAGGAGCCGGGATGTTCACAGATCCTGTGCCACTGCCATAGCTATGGGACTGGACACCGGGGAGTCAGGTACAGAAGCCAGGACTCTCCAAACGACTGTGACACAGCAAAGGAGCCAGCTACCGGAGCTGGGAAGTTCTCAGATCCAGTGCTGCTGCCATAGTGACGGGACTGGATGCCTAGGAGTTGGGTATGGAAGCCGGGACACTCCAAACCCCTGAGACAGCCCTGGGTGGCAGAAGAGCCCTCTACGGGAACTGGAATGTTCTCAGCCCATGAGCTGCTGCCATACAGACGGGACTGGACAAAGGGGAATCAGGTACAGGGGTTGGGACATTCTAAGCCTCTGTGCCACTGCCATAGAGACAGGACTAGACTCCAGGGAGTCAGGTATGGAAACCGGGACACTCCAAACCGCTGTGATGGCCCTGGGTGGCAGAGAGAGCCAGATACGGGAGCCGGGATATTCCCAGCCTCTGTGCCGCTGCCATAGTAACGGGCCTGGGTGCTTCAGGAGGTAGCTACTAGAGCCGGGACATTCAGCAGTAGTAGGTGACCAACGCAGGGACCAGCGCGAGGACCAGCGTGAGTGTAGGTGGAGACGAATAACATCAAGAAACTTCAAGGATTCTGAACCACTGAACTTCACAAGGATCATACCACAGAAGTTTACACCATAAAACCAGGGTTGAAGAACAGATTAATTTTAGAAGCAGAGACTAACAAGAAGAGTCTCAAACAATGGGAAGACAAAGAAACAATCCCCAAATGAAAGAAAAAGCAGAAACTTCAGAAAGAATGTTAGATGAAATAGAGGCTGATCAACTATCAGACAGTGAATTCAAAGCACTGGTTATTACAAAGTTCAAAGAGCTCACAGTGAACTACCAGAAACTACAGGGGAACTATAATGATCTCTCTGCAAACTACAGCAACATCAAAAAGGAAATGGAAACTAACACCAAGAGACAAGAGGAAATGAAGAATAAAATTTCTGAATTGAAGTACACAGTACAAAGTTTCCAAAGTAGGACAGATGAAGCGGAGGATAGGATTAGTGAGTTGGAGGACAAGGTAGAAAGCATCTCACAAAAAAAGCAAGAAAATGAAAACAGGCTCAGAAAAAATGAAGAGGGATTAAGAGAAATGCAAGACAATATGAAATGTAATAATATCCAAATAATAGGAATACCAGAAGGAGAAGAAGAATAACAAGGGATAGAAAACGTATTTGAACGAGTAATGAGAGAAAATTTTCCTAATTTGATAAGAGAAAAAGTAACACAAATCCAGGAATCACAGAGAGTCCCAATGAAGAGGAACACAAGGAGGCCCACTTCAAGACACATCATCATCAAAATGGCAAAATTCCAAGACAAAGAGAGAATCTTAAAAGCAGCAAGGGAGAAAAAAGAAATAACATACAAGGGAGCCCCAATAAGGTTAGCTACTGACTTCTCAATGGAAACACTTCAAGCAAGAAGAGAATGACAAGAAATATTTCAAGTAATGAGAACCAGAGGCCTACAACCAACGCTACTTCACCGAGGAAGGCTCTCAGTATAGATAGAAGGCCAAATAAAGAGCTTCCAAGACAAAGGAAGTCTAAAAGAATATGCCTCCACCAAACCAGCTCTACAAGAAATACTAAAAGGACTGCTTAAAGGGAAGAAAGGATAAGAGGGAGACAGAGAGGAACACAGGTACAAAAATGGCAATGAATAAGTACCTATCAATAATAACCTTAAACGTAAATGGATTAAATGCTCCAATCAAAAGACACAGAATATCTCGATGGATAAGAAAGCATGACCCACACGTATACTGACTACAAGAGACCCACCTTAGGACAAAACACCATCACAGACTAAAAGTGAAAGGCTTGAAACAAGTTTTCCAAGCAAACTAACAAGAAAAAAAAGCTGGGGTAGCAATTCTCATATCAGACAAAATAGACTTCAAAAAAAGGCCATAAAGAGAGACCCAGAAGGTCACTTCATTGTACTCAAGGGATGAATCCACCAAGAAGACATTAACATTGTAAACATATATGCACCAAACATAGGGGCACCCAAGTATATCAAGAAAATCTTAGAGGACTTTTGACAGCAACAAAATTATAGTAGGGGATTTTAACACCCCACTATCAAAAATGGACAGATCTTCCAAACAAATTATCAACAAAGATATTGTGGCATTAAACAACACCCTAGATGAAATGGACTTAACTGATATATATAGAGCCCTTCATCCCAAAGAAGCTAAATACACATTCTTCTCAAATGCACATGGAACATTTTCAAAGATAGACCACATGATAGGACACAAAACGAGCCTCAAAAAATTCAAGAAAATTGAAATCATACCAAGCATCTTCTCTGACCACAAGGGACTGAAATTAGAAACGGAACTCAAAGAAAAAAACCCAAAGCACCCAAAATCATGGAGACTGAATGGTATGCTATTAAACAACGAATGGGTCAAGAATGAAATTATAAAAAAAAATCAAAACATTTCTGGAAACAAATGAAAATGATCTCACAACAACCCCAAAATTATGAGACACAGCAAGAAAGTCCTGAGAGGGAAGATTATAGCAATACAGGCCTACCTAAAAAAAATAGAAACATTTCAAACAAACAACCTAACCCTATGCCTGCAAGAACTCGAGGAACAACAACAAAGACAGCCCAGAGCAAGCAGAAGGAAGGAAATGACCAAGATTAGAGCAGAATTAAATGACGTAGAAACTAAAAGCACAATTTTAAGGATGAATGAATCCAGGAGTTGGTTCTTTGAGAAGATAAACAAAATAGACAAGCCTTTAGGTAGGCTCATCAAGAGAAGAAGAGAGAGGACACAAATAAACACAACCGGAAATAAAAAAGGAGAGATTACAACTGATATCACTGAAATAGAGGGGATTGTAAGAAATTACTATGAAGAACTGTATGCCAAGAAATTTGAAAACCTCGGGGAAATGGACACATTTCTAGAAAAATACAATCTTCCAAAACTCAGTGAAAAAGAAGCAGAAAATCTAAATACACCAATAACAGCAAAAGAAATTGAAGCAGTAATGAAAAAACTCCCATCTCACAAAAGCCCTGGACCAGATGGTTTCACAGGAGAATTCTATAAAGCATTTAAGGAAGAGCTAACCCCTATTCTCCACAGACTATTTCAAAAAATCCAGAAGGATGGAAAACTTCCAAATTCTTTTTATGAAGCCAGCATCATCTTAATTCCAAAACCAGATAGAGACACAACAAAGAAAGAAAACTTCAGGCCAATATCGCTGATGAACATAGATGCTACAATCCTTAACAAAATATTGGCAAATCGCATCGAACAATATATCAAAAAGATCATATACCATGATCAAGTAGGATTCATCCCAGGGATGCAAGGATGGTTCAATATTCCCAAATCAGTAAATGTAATACATCACATAAACAAAAGCAAAGACAAAAATCACATGATCATATCAATAGATGCGGAAAAAGCTTTCAATAAGGTACAACACCCATTTATGATAAAAACACTCAGCAAAGTGGGAATACAGGGAGCATTCCTCAAAATAATAAAGGCCACATACAAGAGACCCACAGCCAACATCATACTCAATGGGCAAAAACTAAAAGCTTTTCCACTAAGATCAGGAACAAGACAAGGTTGTCCACTTTCACCACTTCTATTCAATATAGTATTGGAAGTTTTAGCCACAGCGATCAGGCAAGAAAAGGAAATAAAAGTCATCCAAATAGGAAAGGAGGAAGCAAAACTGTCACTGTTTGCAGATGACATGAGAGTGTACATGGAAAATCCTATAGACTCTACCCAAAATATGCTCAAACTAATTAATGAGTTTGGCAAAACAGCTGGTTACAAAGTCAATATCCAGAAATCAAAGGCATTTTTGTATACCAACAGTGAATCAGCAGAAGCAGAAATAAAGAGAAAAAATCCCATTTGATATAGCAAAAAGAAAAATAAAATATCTGGGAATAAACCTAACTAAGGAGGTAAAAAACCTGTATGCAGAAAACTACACAGCCCTGAAGAACGAAATCAAGGAAGACACAAACAAATGGAAACATATACCTTGTTCATGGATTGGAAGAATTAACATCATCAAAATGTCCATACTACCTAAAGCAATATACAGATTCAATGCAATACCTATTAAAGTACCAATGGCATATTTCACAGACATAGAACAAACACTTCAAAAATTTATATGGAACCATAAACGAGCTCGAATAGCAGCTGCTATTTTGAGAAAGAAGAACAAAGTAGGGGGGATCACAATACCTGATATCAAACTGTATTACAAGGCCACTGTAATCAAAACAGCCTGGTACTGGCATAAAAACAGGCACATAGACCAATGGAACAGAACAGAGAGCCCAGAAATCAACCCAACTCTCTACAGTCAATTAATATTCGACAAAGGGGGCAGTAAGATAAAATGGAGTAAAGATAGCCTCTTCAGCAAATGGTATTGGGAGAACTGGACAGTTACGTGCAAAAAAATGAAACTTGAGCACAGACTTACACCATACACCAAAATAAATTCTAGGTGGATAAAAGACTTAAATGTAAGTCATAACACCATTAAAGTCCTAGAGGAGAACATTGGCAAGAAAATCTCAGATATTCCACGCAGCAACTTCTTTACTGATATGTCCCCTAGAGCAAGGAATGTAAAGGAAAGAATAAACAAATGGGATCTCATCAAAATAAAAAGCTTCTGCATGGCTAAAGAAAACAGTATTAAATTAGCAAGACAACCAACTGTATGGGAAAACATATTTGCCAATGATACCTCAGACAAAGGTTTAATGTCTAAAATATACAAAGAACTTACACGACTCCACTCTAAGAAGACACCCAACCCAATTAAAAAATGGGAAAAGGACTTGAGCAAACACTTCTCCAAGGAGGACATACAGAACATTCAGAGACACATGAAGAGATGCTCAATATCATTAGCTATCAGAGAGATGCAAATTAAAACCACAATGAGATACCACTTTACACCAGTCAGGATGGCTATCATAAACAAAGCAACAAACAACAAATGTTGGAGGGGTTGTGGGGAAAAGGGGTCCTTAGTTCACTGTTGGTGGGATTGCAGACTGGTACAACATTTATGGAAAACAGTATGGAATTTTCTCAGAAAAATAAAAATCGACCTGCCTTTTGACCCAGCAATTCCGCTGCTGAGATTATATCCTAAGAATCCTAAAACATCAATTTCAAAGAACCTATGCACCACAATGTTCATAGCAGCACAATTTACAATAGCCAAGAGTTGGAAGCAACCTAGGTGCCCATCAGTAAATGAATGGATCAAAAAATTGTGGTATATATACACAATGGAATTCTATGCAGCAGAGAGAAAGAAGGAGCTACTACCCTTTGCAACAACATGGATGGAACTGGAAAGCATTATGCTGAGTGAAATAAGCCAGGGGCTGAAAGACAAATACCATATGATCTCACCTTTAATAGGAAGTTAAACAACAAAACAGACAAGCAAGCAGAAAACAAACAAAAGACACTGAAATAGAGAACAAGGGGATAGTGACCAGAGGGGAGAAGGAAGGGAAGTTAAGGGGAAAATGGGGGAGGGATTTGGAGGAACAAATAGGAAGGACACAGGGTCGAGAACTAAGGGGGGTGGAAATGGGAGGGAGGTGGGGAGCAAGGGGCAGGGGAGGCTGGGATGGGAAAAGTAGACAAAAAACTGTACTTGAAAAATAACTAAATAAAATTAAAAACAAAGAACAGAAAACTAAACACACCAATAACAAAGAAATCAAACAATCAAGAAAATTAACATCATCGCAAACATCTCCTGGACCAGATGGTTTCACAGGAGAATTCTACAAACCATTCAAGGAAGAGCTAACCCCTATTCTCCACAGACTATTCCAAAAAAATCCAGAAGGATGGAAAACTCCCAAATTTTTTTAATGAAGCCAGCATCATCTTAATTCCAAAACCAGATAGAGACACAACAAAGAAAGAAAACTTCAGGCCAATATCGCTGATGAACATAGATGCTAAAATCCTCAACAAAATATTGGCAAATCGCATCCAACAATATATCAAAAAGATGATACACCATGATCAAGTGGGATTCATCCCAGGGATGCAAGGATGGTTCAATATTCGCAAATCAGTAAATGTAATACATCACATAAACAAAAGCAAAGACAAAAATCACATGATCATATCAATAGATGCGGAAAAAGCTTTCAATAAGGTACAACACCCATTTATGATAAAAAAACACTCAGCAAAGTGGGAATACAGGGAGCATTTCTCAAAATAATAAAGGCCATATATGAGCGACCTCCAGCCAATATCATACTCAATGGGAAGAAACTAAAAGCTTTTCCACTAAGATCAGGAACAAGACAAGGTTGTCCACTTTCACCACTTCTATTCAATATAGTATTGGAAGTTTTAGCCACAGCGATCAGGCAAGAAAAGGAAATAAAAGTCATCCAAATAGGAAAGGAGGAAGCAAAACTGTCACTGTTTGCAGATGACATGAGAGTGTACATGGAAAATCCTATAGACTCTACCCAAAATATGCTCAAACTAATTAATGAGTTTGGCAAAACAGCTGGTTACAAAGTCAATATCCAGAAATCAAAGGCATTTTTGTATACCAACAGTGAATCAGCAGAAGCAGAAATAAAGAGAAAAATCCCATTTGATATAGCAAAAAGAAAAATAAAATATCTGGGAATAAACCTAACTAAGGAGGTAAAAAACTTGTATGCAGAAAACTACACAGCCCTGAAGAACGAAATCAAGGAAGACACAAACAAATGGAAACATATACCTTGTTCATGGATTGGAAGAATTAACATCATCAAAATGTCCATACTACCTAAAGCAATATACAGATTCAATGCAATACCTATTAAAGTACCAATGGCATATTTCACAGACATAGAACAAACACTTCAAAAATTTATATGGAACCATAAACGAGCTCGAATAGCAGCTGCTATTTTGAGAAAGAAGAACAAAGTAGGGGGGATCACAATACCTGATATCAAACTGTATTACAAGGCCACTGTAATCAAAACAGCCTGGTACTGGCATAAAAACAGGCACATAGACCAATGGAACAGTACAGAGAGCCCAGAAATCAACCCAACTCTCTACAGTCAATTAATATTTGACAAAGGGGGCAGTAACATAAAATGGAGTAAAGATAGCCTCTTCAGCAAATGGTGTTGGGAGAACTGGACAGTTACGTGCAAAAAAATGAAACTTGAGCACAGACTTACACCATACACCAAAATAAATTCAAGGTGGATAAAAGACTTAAATGTAAGTCATAACACCATTAAAGTCCTAGAGGAGAACATTGGCAAGAAAATCTCAGATATTCCACGCAGCAACTTCTTTACTGATATGTCCCCTAGAGCAAGGAATGTAAAGGAAAGAATAAACAAATGGGATCTCATCAAAATAAAAACCTTCTGCATGCCTAAAGAAAACAGTATTAAATTAGCAAGACACCAACTGTATGGGAAAACATATTTGCCAATGATACCTCAGACAAAGGTTTAATCTCTAAAATATACAAAGAACTTACACGACTCCACTCTAAGAAGACACCCAACCCAATTAGAAAATGGGAAAAGGACTTGAGCAAACACATCTCCAAGGAGGACATACAGAACATTCAGAGACACATGAAGAGATGCTCAATATTATTAGCTATCAGAGAGATGCAAATTAAAACCACAATGAGATACCACTTTACACCAGTCAGGATGGCTATCATAAACAAAGCAACAAACAACAAATGTTGGAGGGGTTGTGGGGAAAAGGGGTCCTTAGTTCACTGTTGGTGGGAGTGCAGACTGGTACAACATTTATGAAAAACAGTATGGAATTTTCTCAGAAAAATAAAAATCGACATGCCTTTTGACCCAGCAATTCCGCTGCTGGGATTATATCCTAAGAATCCTAAAACATCAATATCAAAGAACCTATGCACCACAATGTTCATAGCAGCACAATTTACAATAGCCAAGAGTTGGAAGCAACCTAGGTACCCATCAGTAAATGAATGGATCCAAAAATTGTGGTATATATACACAATGGAATTCTATGCAGCAGAGAGAAAGAAGGAGCTACTACCCTTTGCAACAACATGGATGGAACTGGAAAGCATTATGCTGAGTGAAATAAGCCAGGGGTTGAAAGACAAATACCATATGATCTCACCTTTAACAGGAAGCTAAACAACAAAACAAACAAACAAGCAGAAAAACAAACAAACAAAAAACAAAGACACTGAAATAGAGAACAAGGGATAGTGACCAGAGGGGAGAAGGAAGGGAAGTTAAGGGGGAAAAGGGGGAGGGATTTGGAGGAACAAATAGGAAGGACACAGGGACGAGAACTAAGGGGGGTGGAAATGGGAGGGAGGTGGGGAGCAAGGGGCAGGGGAGGCTGGGATGGGAAAAGTAGACAAAAAACTGTACTTGAAAAATAACTAAATAAAATTAAAAACAAAGAAGCAGAAAATCTAAACACACCAATAACAGCAAAGGAAATCAAAGCAGTAATCAAAAAACTCCCATCTCACAAAAGCCCTGGACCAGATGGTTTCACAGGAGAATTCTACAAAGCATTTAAGGAAGAGCTAACCCCTATTCTCCACAGACTATTCCAAAAAAATCCAGAAGGATGGAAAACTCCCAAATTCTTTTAATGAAGCCAGCATCATCTTAATTCCAAAACCAGATAGAGACACAACAAAGAAAGAAAACTTCAGGCCAATATCGCTGATGAACATAGATGCTAAAATCCTCAACAAAATATTGGCAAATCGCATCCAACAATATATCAAAAAGATCATACACCATGATCAAGTGGGATTCATCCCAGGGATGCAAGGATGGTTCAATATTCGCAAATCAGTAAATGTAATACATCACATAAACAAAAGCAAAGACAAAAATCACATGATCATATCAATAGATGCGGAAAAAGCTTTCAATAAGGTACAACACCCATTTATGATAAAAAAACACTCAGCAAAGTGGGAATACAGGGAGCATTTCTCAAAATAATAAAGGCCATATATGAGCGACCTCCAGCCAATATCATACTCAATGGGAAGAAACTAAAAGCTTTTCCACTAAGATCAGGAACAAGACAAGGTTGTCCACTTTCACCACTTCTATTCAATATAGTATTGGAAGTTTTAGCCACAGCGATCAGGCAAGAAAAGGAAATAAAAGTCATCCAAATAGGAAAGGAGGAAGCAAAACTGTCACTGTTTGCAGATGACATGAGAGTGTACATGGAAAATCCTATAGACTCTACCCAAAATATGCTCAAACTAATTAATGAGTTTGGCAAAACAGCTGGTTACAAAGTCAATATCCAGAAATCAAAGGCATTTTTGTATACCAACAGTGAATCAGCAGAAGCAGAAATAAAGAGAAAAATCCCATTTGATATAGCAAAAAGAAAAATAAAATATCTGGGAATAAACCTAACTAAGGAGGTAAAAAACTTGTATGCAGAAAACTACACAGCCCTGAAGAACGAAATCAAGGAAGACACAAACAAATGGAAACATATACCTTGTTCATGGATTGGAAGAATTAACATCATCAAAATGTCCATACTACCTAAAGCAATATACAGATTCAATGCAATACCTATTAAAGTACCAATGGCATATTTCACAGACATAGAACAAACACTTCAAAAATTTATATGGAACCATAAACGAGCTCGAATAGCAGCTGCTATTTTGAGAAAGAAGAACAAAGTAGGGGGGATCACAATACCTGATATCAAACTGTATTACAAGGCCACTGTAATCAAAACAGCCTGGTACTGGCATAAAAACAGGCACATAGATCAATGGAACAGAACAGAGAGCCCAGAAATCAACCCAACTCTCTACAGTCAATTAATATTCGACAAAGGGGGCAGTAAGATAAAATGGAGTAAAGATAGTCTCTTCAACAAATGGTATTGGGAGAACTGGACAGTTACGTGCAAAAAAATGAAACTTGAGCACAGACTTACACCATACACCAAAATAAATTCTAGGTGGATAAAAGACTTAAATGTAAGTCATAACACCATTAAAGTCCTAGAGGAGAACATTGGCAAGAAAATCTCAGATATTCCACGCAGCAACTTCTTTACTGATATGTCCCCTAGAGCAAGGAATGTAAAGGAAAGAATAAACAAATGGGATCTCATCAAAATAAAAAGCTTCTGCATGGCTAAAGAAAACAGTATTAAATTAGCAAGACACCAACTGTATGGGAAAACATATTTGCCAATGATACCTCAGACAAAGGTTTAATGTCCAAAATATACAAAGAACTTACACGACTCCACTCTAAGAAGACACCAAACCCAATTAAAAAATGGGAAAAAAACTTGAACAAACACTTCTCCAAGGAGGACATACAGAACATTCAGAGACACATGAAGAGATGCTCAATATCGTTAGCTATCAGAGAGATGCAAATTAAAACCACAATGAGATACCACTTTACACCAGTCAGAATGGCTATAATAAACAAAGCAACAAACAACAAATGTTGAAGAAGTTGTGGGGAAAAGGGGTCCTTAGTTCACTGTTGGTGGGATTGCAGACTGGTACAACCATTATGGAAAACAGTATGGAATTTTCTCAGAAAACTAAAAATCGACCTGCCTTTTGACCCAGCAATTCCGCTGCTGGGATTATATCCTAAGAATCCTAAAACATCAATTTCAAAGAACCTATGCACCACAATGTTCATAACAGCACAATTTACAATAGCCAAGAGTTGGAAGCAACCTAGGTGCCCATCAGTAAATGAATGGATCAAAAAATTATGGTACATATACACAATGGAATTCTATGCAGCAGAGAGAAAGAAGGAGCTACTACCCTTTGCAACAACATGGATGGAACTGGAAAGCATTATGCTGAGTGAAATAAGCCAGGTGCTGAAAGACAAATACCATATGATCTCACCTTTAACAGGAAGCTAAACAACAAAACAAACAAGCAAGCCGAAAAAAAAAAGACACTGAAGTAGAGAATAAGGGGATAGTGACCAGAGGGGAGAAGGAAGGGAAGTTAAGGGGAAAATGGGGGAGGGATTTGGAGGAACAAATAGGAAGAACACAGGGTCGAGAACTAAGGGGGGTGGAAATAAGAGGGAGGTGGGGAGCAAGGGGCGGGGGAGGCTGAGATGGGAAAAATAGACAAAAAACTGTACTTGAAAAATAACTAAATAAAATTAAAAAATAAATAAATAAAAATAAAAATAAATAAAAATTTTTAAAAATCAAGAAAATTAACATCATAGCAAACATCTTCTGGGAACAAAATGGCTTGAAAGTAGAAACCAACCTCAAGGAAAAAACTAAAAAAATCTCAAATTCGTGGAGACTGAATAACACACTATTGATAATGAATGTGTTAAAAGTGAGATCAAGGAAGAAATGAAAACCTTTCTGGAAAAAATTAACACACAACAACCCAAAACTTATGGGACACAATGAAGGCAGTCCTGAGAGGGAAGTTAATAGTGATATAAACCTACCTAAAAAAGACAGAAACATTTCAAATAAACAACCTAATCTTAAATGAACATGAACTAGAGGAACAACAGCAAATGAAGCCCAGATCTAGTAGAAGAGAAAAAATAATCAAAATGAGAGTAGAATTAAGATACTTAGAGGCTAAATGAACAATTCAAAGGATCAAGAAGTCTGGCTCTGAAAAATAAACAAAATCTACAAACTTTTAATAAGAATTATCAAGAAAAAATATGTGAAATGACCCAAATACATAAAATCAAAAAAGAGAGAAGAAATTACAACTGATAGCACAGACATGCAAAGGATTGCAAGAAATTACTCTGAAAAGCCTTGGCAGGTGTGGCTCAGCGCATTGACTGCTGACCTGTGAACCAAGGAGTGGCTAGCTCAATAGTCATTTGAAGGCAAATCCCTGGGTTGCAGGCCAGGTCCTCAGTAGGGGGCACATGGGAGGCAACCACATCTTGATATTTCTCTCCCTTCCTCCCTCCCTTACCCTCTCTAAAAATAAATAAATATGAACTTAAAAAAAGAAAAAGAAATAACTGTGAAAAACTATATGCCAAGAAATTTCAAGATCTGAAAAAACAAAAAAAAATTCTAGAAACATATAATCTTTCAAAACTGAATTGAGAAGGAAAAGCTTGAATGGGCTGAAAAGAATTATTAAAATTCAAGTAGCAATCAAAAAACTCCTAGCTCACAAAAGCGCTGAAACAGACAGTGTCACGGGTGAATTTTATTAAACATTCAAGGAGAACTAACTCTTATCCTTCTAAAACTATTCCAAAAAATTCAAAAAGTTTTGGGGTGGAAACTCCCAAACTATTTATGAGGCCTGGAGTACCCTAATTCTAAATCTATACAAAGACACACACACACACAAAAAAAAAAAAAAAGAAAGAAAGAAAGAAAAAGAAAGAAAACAACCAGTGGTGCTGGGATATCTGGAATGCTATGTGGAAAATAATGAAACTAGACCACCAATTTACAATATAAACCAAAATAAACAAAAAACAGGCGGAGAACTTAAATTTAAGCAATGACACCATAAAAGTCCTGGAGAAAAACTTAGTAAAGTTTCAGATAACCCATATAGCAAATATTCATTATTTGCTCTTGTGCGAGGGAAATAAAGAAAAAATAAACATATGGGAGTACATCATATTAAAAAGCTTCTACACAGCTAAAGAACACATCAGCAATGAAAAGTGATCCACTTGTATGGAAAAACATATTGCCAATGATACCTCAGACAAGGTTTTATCTCCAAAACATATAAAGAAATTATAGGACTCAATGCCAGGAAGATAAACAATGTAATGAAAAAAATGAACAAATAATCTGAACAGACACTTCTCCAAGGAGGACATGCACAGAGCCTGGCAACCTATGAAAGGATGCTTGATGTCACTAGCCATCATGGAAACACAAATTAAAACCACAATGAAATACCACTTCACAATGGTTGTAACAGTCCTCATTAATAAATCAAGACAAGAATGCTGGCAAAGTCTTGGGGAAAGGGAACCGAAGGAGACTTTTGGTGGAAATGCAGACTAGTGGGAATGCAGCCAATGTGGAAAACAGTGTGGAATTTCCTCAGAAAATTAAAAATGAAACTGCCTTTTGACCCAGAGATTCTACTGCTGGGATTATACCTCATGAATAGTGAAACATCAATATAAAAGAACTATGCACTCCTGTGTTCATAGCTACATTATTTATAATAGCTAAGTGTTGGAAACAGCCTAAGTGCCCATCAGTAGATGAATGGATCAATAAACTGTGGTACATTTAGATAATGGAAAACTGCACAGTAGATAGAAGGAATTCCTACTCTTTATGATAATATGGATGGAACTGGAATGCTGTTAAGTGGCATAACCCAGGGAGTGAAAGACAAATACCATATGATCTCATATATAACATAAAACAAATTTTTTTAAATGTGCAAAATAGAACCAGAGGCATGGCAACAACAAACTGACAGGGACCAGAGGGGAGGATTGAGTGTGACAAGGGAGGAAAAAAGGGAAAGGGCCTTGTTAAAGCACAAGGATAAAAGACCAATTGACAGGGACAACGGGGGGGGGGGACTCACTGTGGGAACAGTGGTTTGTCAGGTAGGGGAGAACAATGGGGAAAGTTTGAAACAACTGTAATGAAAAACAACAAAAAATGAAATACGTTTATTTTTAAAAAGTAAATTATTCTATAATTGATCATTGAAGAATGCATGAAGAAAAATAAAGTAAAATGGACTATGTACGTAGTGGAACATCTGTATAAGTTTCAGAAGCATTAGCACAGAGGGTCTTTCTAAATCAGAGTTTCAGAAAAAAACGTGTAAAAAAAGTAGCAAAATGAAAAATAATTCATGAAATGAAAAGGGTGAGAAATAATTTTTTAAGAAGGCATACATAGTACAGGACATAAATAGAAACCATGGAGGGGGAATTCTCATAAAAGTAAATGGAAACAGAAAAAAAGATACAAAAACAGATGCCGCAGCCCGCTGCGGCAAGGGTGGTCGTGAGGCTGAGCGAGGGACTGAAATAAAGGAGAGGACCAAATGCTCTGCTGGCATAAGGCAAGTTTATTGCGCAGTCTTCTGGCTTATATACAATCTTGGATACAAAGGAGAGCAAAGGAGAAGCCTTCTGGCACGTAGCTTACTTCCTTGACCTACAAAGTTTATCTCTTCCCTTAGAGTCCGGACTTTCCCAAGCTAACATACTTTCTGGGTACATGATGCACAGGCCAAAGATATGAGTTGATGGGAGAAGCGGCTAGTTTCTCAAGGGGTCAGAGAACTGTTACAACCCAAGACAGCCCCGAGGCCGGAAACCAGGCCCAGTCACCACACCCGCAGTGCTAGACCCTATCCTCGGCCCCTCACAGGCCTCTTGGGCTCCAACAAACAGATGGTAATAGAGAGTAAAATTTTTGATGACAATTTAAAAGGTTCGAGAGCTTTCTTCGATTTTTCAAAACCAATTTTGATATTTCCACAGGAACCCCAGGTGTTATTGATGGTGGGGGGAAGGTAATTGACTTTCTTCTTCTTCTTTTTTTACTTTATTTTTATTGTTGTTCCAGTACAGTTGTCTCCATTATTACCCCACTATGCCCCCCCACACACATCCCAGCCTCCTGCCCTCCAGACTATCCCCTTTTGCTTTTTCCAAATGTCCTTTATATGTTCATTGCTAGCTCTTCTATTATCCTCTATTATCTTTCTTCCCACTCCTCTCTGGTTACTGACAGTTTGTTCTTTATTTCAATGTCTCTGGTTGTATTTTGCTTGATTGATTATTTTGTTGACAGGTTCCAGTCATAGGTGACATCATATGGTATTTCTCTTTCACTGGCTGGCTTATTTCACTTAGCATAATGTTCTCAACTACCATCTATGCTGTTGCAAAGGGTTAAAGTTCCTTCCTTCTTTCTCTTACGTAGTATTCCATTTAGTAGATGTATCACAATGTTTTGATCCACTAATTTACTGGTGGGCAATTTGCTTCCAACACTTGGCTATTATAAATTGTGCTGCTATGAACATTAGGGTGCATAAGTTCTTTTGGATTGGTGTTTCAGATTCTTAGAAAAGAACCCCAACAGGGGAATTACTGGGTCAAAAAGAGTTCCATTTTTTTAAAAAATTTTATTTATTTTTCAAATACAGTTTTTTGTCTATTTCTCCCATCACAGTCCCCCCGTGCCCCCCGCCCTGTGCTCCCCATATCCCTCCCATTTCCACCCCCCTTAGTTCTCATCCCTGTGTCCTTTCTATTTGTTCCTCCCAGTCCCTCCCCCTTTTTCCCCTTAAATTCTCTTCCCTCCCCCTCTGGTCACTGTCCCCTTGTTCTCTATTTCAGTGTCTTTGTTTTTTTTCTACTTGCTTCTTTGTTTTGTTGTTTAGGTTCCTGTTAAAAGTGAGATCTTATGGTATTTGTCTTTCAACACCTGGCCTATTTCACTCAGCATAATGCTTTCCAGTTCCATCCATGTTGTTGCAAAGGGTAGTAGCTCCTTCTTTCTCTCTGCTGCATAGAATCCCATTGTGTATATGTACCACAATTTTTGATCCAATCATTTACTGATGGGCACTTAGGTTGCTCCCAACTCTTGGCTACTGTAAATTGTGCTGTTATGAACATTGTGGTGCATAGGTTCTTTGAAATTGATGTTTTAGGATTCTTAGGATATAATCCCAGCAGCGGAATTGCTGGGTCAAAAGGCAGGTCGATTTTTAGTTTTCTGAGAAAATTCCATACTGTTTTCCATAATAGTTGTACCAGTCTGCAATCCCACCAACAGTGAACTAAGGACCCCTTTTCCCCACAACCTCTCCAACATTTGTTGTTTGTTGCTTTGTATCTGATAGCCATCCTGACCAGTGTAAAGTAGTATTTCACTGTGGTTTTCATTTGCATCTCTCTGATAGCTAACAATATTGAGCATCTCTTCATGTGTCTCTGGATATTCTGTATGTCCTCCTTGGAGAAATGTATGTTCAAGTCCTTTTCCCATTTTCTAATTGGGTTGGGTGTCTTCTTAGAGTGGAGTCATGTAAGTTCCTTGTATATTTTGGAGATTAAACCTTTGTCTGAGGTATCATTCACAAATATTTTCCCACAGAGTCGGTTGTCTTTTTAATTTAATACTGTTTTCTTTAGCCACGCAGAAGCTTTTTATTTTGATGAGATCTCACTTGTTTATTCTCTCCTTTATATTCTTTGCTCTAGGGGACATATCAGTAAAGATGTGGCTGTGTGAAATATCTGAGATTTTCTTGCCAATGTTCTCCTCTAGGACTTTAATGGTTTCAAGGCTTATATTTAAGTCTCTTATCCACCTTGAATTTATTTTGGTGTATGGTGTAAGTGTGAGCTCAAGTTTCACTTTTTTGCACATAGCTGTCCAGTTCTCCCAACACCATTTGTTGAAGAGGCTATATTTACTCCATTTCATGTTACTGCCCCCTTTGTCAAATATTAATTGACTGTAGAGAGTTGGGTTGATTTCTGGGCTCTCTGTCCTGTTCCATTGGTCTATGTGCCTGTTTTTATGCCAGTACCAGGCTGTTTTGATTACAGTGGCCTTGTAATACAGTTTGATATCAGGTATTGTGATCCCTACTACTTTGTTCTTGCTCAAAATAGCAGCTGCTATTTAGGGTCGTTCATGGTTCCATATAAATTTTTGAAGTGTTTGTTCTATGTCTGTGAAATATGCCATTGGTACTTTAATAGGTATTGCATTGAATCTGTATATTGCTTTGGGTAGTGTGAACATTTTGATGATGTTAATTCTTCCAATCTACGAACAAGGTATATATTTCCATTTATTTGTGTCTTCCTTGATTTCTTTCTTTGGGGCAGTGTAGTTTTCTACATACAGGTCTTTTACCTCCTTAGTTAGGTTTTTCCCAAATATTTTATTTTTCTTTTTACTATATAAAATGGGATTTTTCCTTGATTCCTGCTTCTGCTGATTCATTGATGGTATACAAAAATGCCTTTGATTTCCGGATATCGACTTTGTAACCTGCTTTTTGCCAAATTCATTAATTAGTTTGAGCTTATTTTGGGTAGAGTCTATAGGATTTTCCATGTACACTATCATGTCATCTGCAAACAGTGACAATTTTGTTTCCTCCTTTCCTATTTGAATGCCTTTTATTTCCTTTTCTTGCCTGATCACTGTGGCTAAAACTTCCAATACTATATTAAATAAAAGTGGTAAAACTGGATATCCTTGTCTTGTTCCTGATCATAGTGGAAAACCTTATAGTTTTTGCCCATTGAGTATGATGTTGGCTGTAGGTTTCTCATATATGGCCTTTATTATATTGAGGAATGCTCCCTCTGTACCCACTTTGCTGAGTGTTTTTATCATAGCTTTGTGTTGTACCTTATCAAAAGCTTTTTCTGCCTTTATTGATATGATCATGTGGTTTTTGTCTTTGCTTTTGTTTATGTGATGTATTACATTCACTGATTTGTGAATATTGAACCGTCCTTGCATCCGTGGGATGAATCCCACTTGGTCATGGTGTATGATCTTTTTAATGTATTGCTGGATGTGAGTTGCCAATATTTTGTTGAGGATTTTGTTGTCTTTGTTTATCAGTAATATTGGCCTGAAGTTTTCTTTCTTTGTAGTGTCTCTATCTGGTTTTGAAATTAGGATGATGCTGGCTTCATAAAAAGATTTTGGGAATTTCCATCCTTTTGGATTTTTTGGAATAGTCTGTGGAGAATATGGGTTAGCTCTTGCTTAAATGCTTTGTAGAATTCTCCTGTGAAACCATCTGGTCCAGGGCTTTTGTGTGATGGGAGTTTTTTGATTACTGCTTTGATTTCCTTTGCTGTTATTGGTGTGTTTAGATTTTCTGCTTCTTTTTCACTGAGTTTTGGAAGATTGTATTTTTCTAGAAATGTGTCCATTTCCCCGAGGTTTTCAAATTTCTTGGCATACAGTTCTTCATAGTAATTTCTTATAATCTCTTCTATTTCTGTGGTATCAGTTGTAATCTCTCCTCTTTCATTTCTGATTGTGTTTATTTGTGTCCTCTCTCTTCTTTTCTTGATGAGCCTACTTAAAGGCTTGTCTATTTTGTTTATCTTCTCAAAGAACCAACTCCTGGATTCATTGATCCTTAAAATTGTGCTTTTAGTTTCTATGTCATTTAATTCTGCTCTAATCTTGGTTATTTCCTTCCTTCTGCTTGCTCTGGGCTGTCTTTGTTGTTGTTCCTCGAGTTCTTGCAGGCATAGGGTTGGATTGTTTGTTTGAAATGTTTCTATCTTCTTTAGGTAGGCCTGTATTGCTCTAAACTTCCCTCTCAGGACTGCCTTGGCTGTGTCTCATAAGTTTGGGGTTGTTGTGAGATCATTTTCATTTCTTTCCAGAAATGTTTTGATTTTTTTAAATTTCATTCTTGACCCATTCGGTGTTTAATAGCATACCATTTTGTGTCCATGATTGTGGGTGCTTTGGGTTTTTTCCTTTGGAGTTGGTTTCCAATTTCAGTCCCTTGTGGTCAGAGAAGACGCTTGGTATGATTTCAATTTTCTTGAATTTGTTGAGGCTCATTTTGTGTCTTATCATGTGGTCTATCTTTGAAAATGTTTCATGTGCATTTGAAAAGAATGTGTATTTAGCTTCTTTGGGATGAAGGGCTCTGTATATATCAGTTAGGTCCATTTCATCAAGGGTGTTGTTTAATGCCACAATGTCTTTGTTGATATTTTGTTTGGAAGATCTGTCCATTTTTGATAGTGGGGTGTTAAAATCCCCTACTATAATTGTGTTGCTGTCAATATCTTTCTTGAAGTTCTCTAAGATTTTCTTGATATATTTGGGTGCCCCTATGTTTGGTGCATATATGTTTACAATGTTAATGTCTTCTTGGTTGATTCATCCCTTGAGTACAATGAAGTGACCTTCTGGGTCTCTCTTTACAACCTTTTTTTGAAGTCTATTTTGTTTGATATGAGAATTGATACCCCAGCTTTTTTTTTTCTTTTCCGTTTGCTTGGAAAACTTGTTTCCAGCCTTTCACTTTTAGTCTCTGATGGTCTTTTGTCCTGAGGTGGGTCTCCTGTAGGCAGCATATGTGAGGGTCATGCTTTCTTATCCATTCAGCTATTCTGTGTCTTTTGATTGAAGCATTTAATCCATTTACGTTTAAGGTTATTATTGATAGGTACTTATTCATTGCCATTTTTGTACCTGTGTTCCTGTCTGTCTCCATCTTTTCTTCCTTTCCTTAAAGCAGTCCTTTTAATATTTTTTGTGCAGCTGGTTTGGTCGAGGCATATTCTTTTAGACTTATTTTGTCTTGGAAGCTCTTTATTTGGCCTTCTGTCTTGATTGAAAGACTTGCTGGGTAAAGTAGCCTTGGTTGTAGGCCTCTGGTTCTCATTACTTGGAATATTTCTTGCCTTTGTCTTCTTGCTTGAAGTGTTTCCATTGAGAAGTCAGTAGCTAACCTTATTGGGGCTCCCTTTCTTTTTTCCCCTTGCTGCCTTTAAGATTCTTCTTTGTCTTGGAATTTTGCCATTTTGATGATGATGTGTCTTGAAGTGGGCCTCTTTGGGTTCCTCTTGATCGGGACTCTCTGTGATTCCTGGATTTGTGTTACTTTTTCTCTCATCAAATTAGGGACATTTTCTCTCATTACTCTTTCAAATACGTTTTCTATCCCTTGTTCTTCTTCTTCTTCTTCTTGTATTTCTATTATTTGGATATTACTACATTTCATATTGTCTTGCATTTCTTTTAATCCCTCTTCATTCTTTCTGAGCCTCTTTTTTTTTCTTGCTCTTTCTGCGAGATGTTTTCTACTTTGTCCTCCAACTCGCTAATCCGATCTCTGCCTCATCAATTCTACTTTTGAAACTATCTACTGTGTTCTTCAATTCGGAAATTGTATTCTTCATTCCCTCTTGTTACTTGCTGATATTTTCTATTTACTTTTTCATGTTTATGTAGTTTGCAGAGTGATCATTTTAGTTCCTCTGTAGTTTCTGATATCTCTTTGTGAGCTCTTTGAGCTTTGTAATAGCCAGTGCTTTGAATTCACTATCTGATAGGTGATTAGCCTCTATTTCATCTAACATTCTTTCTGAATTTTCTGCTTTTTTTTCATTTGGGGATTGTTTCTTTGTCTTCCAATTTTTTGAGACTCTTCTTGTTAGTCTCAGCTTCTAAAATTGATCTGTTCTGACTTCCTGGGTTTATGGTGTGAACCTCTGTGGTATGATACCTGTGAAATGCAGTGGTGCATACTCCTTCAGGTATTTAATGTTATTTGTCTCCACCTACTGTCAAGCTGGTCCTTGCGCTTGTCCCTGCAGTGGTCGCCTAGCACTGCTGAGTTTCCTGGCTCCTGTTGCCAACTCCTCCAGTGCCCAGGCTTGTCTCTATGGTGGCGGCAGAGGGGCCAAGAATGTCCAGGCTCTCTTCGCTGACCCCCTGGCTCCCAGGCCCATTGCTATGGCAGCGGCGCAGGGGCAGCATGTGTCCCAGCTCCTGTAGCTGAATCTGCCACTGTCTGCTGTGTCAGTGTCGGTCACAATCTCTGGTCTTTTAATTTCTTAAGTGCTGGGTAACCAATGGTTTATTGTGCTGTTTCTCTATAGATCTGCCAGGATTTTCACCCACGAGTACAGGAGCTAGAATCCGCTCTGTCCTACTTCGTCGCCATCTTCCCGGCATCCTCCAGGAGTTCCATTTTTTATTTTTGAGGAAATCCCATACTGTTTCCTCAGTGGCTTCACCCATCTGCATTCCCACCAACGGTGCCCTAGGGTTCTTTTTTCTCCACAACCTCTCCCAACATTTCTTGTTTGTTGCTTTGTTTATGATGGCCATTCTGACTGGTGTGAAGTGGTATCCCATTGTGGGTTTAATTTGCATGTCTGATAGCTAGTCATGCTGAGCACCTTTTCATATATCTCTTGACCCTCTGCATGTGCTCCTTGGAGAACTGTCTGTTCCGGTCTTTTTCCCATTTAAAATTGGGTTGTTTGCTTTCTTGGAGTGGAGTGTAAGGTTTTTATATATTCTGGAGATTAAACCCTTGTTCGAGGTATCATTGGCTAATATGTGTTCCCATATATTTGTTTCTCTTTTCATTTGAATGGTGTTTTCTTTGGTTGTGTCGAAGCTTATTTTTATCAGGCCCTATTTGCTTATTCTTTCCTTTATGTCCCTTCCCCTAGAGGACATATTGGTGAAAATATTACTGCATGGAATATCTGATATTTTTGCTTATGTTTTCCTTTAAGACTTTTATGGTGTCACAATTTATATTTAAGTGTTTGACCCACCTTAAATTTATTTTTGTTTATGGTGTAAGTTGGTAGTTGAGTTTCATTTTTTTTTCACTTACCTCTCTAGATTTCTCAACACCATTTGTTGAAAAGGCTATTTTACCCCATTTTATGCTTCTGCCCCCTTTGTCAAAAACTGATTGACCATAGAGATTTTAGCTAATTTCCGGGCACTCTATTTTGTTTCATTTGTTTCTGTGTCAGTTCTTATATCAGTACCAAATTGTTTTGATTACAGTTGCCTTGTAATATACTTTTATATCAAGTATTGTGCTACCACTTCCTTTGTTCTTTCTCAATATTGTTGTAGCTATTCAGAGTCCTTTATAATTCCACATAAATTTTTGAAGTGTTTGTTCTATATCTGTGAAATTTGTCATTGGTATTTCAATAGGGATTGTGTTGAATGTATAAATTCCTCTGGGTATTATGGACATTTTGATGATGTTAAATCTTGAAATCCAAGAACATGGTATATGCTTCCATTTATTTGTGTCTTTCTTAATTTCTTTCTTCAGTGTTGTATAGTTTTCTGATTACAGGTCTTTCACCTACTTGGTAAGGCTTGTTCCTAGGTACTTTACTTTTCTTGTTGCTCTAGCTAATGAAATTTATTTCCTGATTTCTGATTCTGATCTTCCATTGTTGCTGTATAGAAATGATTTTATTTCTGAATATAGACTTTGAACCCTACTTTTTTGCCAAATTCCCTTCTTAGATCAAGTAGTTTTTATATGGAGTTTATAGGGTTTTCTTTTCTTTTTTTTGCTTTTCTTTTTTCTAATTTATTTTTTCTTGATTATGCCATTACAGTTGTTCTATTCCCCCCTTCATTCCCCTCTACCCTACCCCCCATCGCCACCATTACCCCCTTTAGTTTATTACCATTTGTCTCAAGTACTTTAGATTCTATATTTCCAATGCTATTCTTGCCTCCCCATCTATTTTCTATCTACTGTCGGATGCTACTTATTTTCTGTACCTTCTCCCCCCTTATCCTCCTCCCACTCCCCTGTTGCTAACCCTCCTTGAGATCTTCATTTCTATGTTTCCACTCCTGATCTAGCTTTCCTTTTAGTTTGCTTTCGTTTTAGGTATGGTTGTTAATAACTGAGTTTGTTGTCCTTTCACTGTTCATGTTTCTTTAACTTCTTTTCCTTAGATAAGTCCCTTTAACATTTCATATAATAAGGGCTTGGTGAAGATGAACTCCTTGAATTTGATCTTATCTGAGAAGCACCTTATCTGTCCTTCCATTCTAATTGAAAGTTTTGCTGGATAGACCAATCTTGGTTGTAGGTCTTTGTATTTCATGACTTGGAATACCTCTTTCTAGCCCCTTCTTGCCTGTAAGGTCTCTTTTGAGAAATCAGCTGAAAGTCTGATGGGGACTCTTTTGTAGGCGACTGTCCCCTTATCTCTTGCTGCTTCTAGGATTCTCTCCTTCATTTTAATTTTGGCTAATGTAATGATGATGTGCCTTGGTGTGTTCCTTCTTGGGTCCAACTTCTTTGGGACTCTCTGAGCTTCCTGGATTTCCTGGAAGTCTATTTCCTTTGCCAGATTGGGGAGATTCTCCTTTATTATTTGTTCAAATAAGTTTTCCACTTGTGGCTTTTCCTTTCCCCCTTCTGGTAACCCTATAATTTGGATGTTGGAGCGTTTAAAGATGTCCTGGAGGTTCCTAAGACTTTCCTCATTTTTTTGAATTCTTGCTTCTTGACTCTTTTCTGTTTGGCCATTATTTGCTTTCTTCTGGTCCACTCCATTGTTTTGAGTCCCAGTTTTCTTTTCATCGCTATTGGTTTCCTGTGCAATTCCATTTGTTTCAATTAGTTTCGCCTTCATATGTTTCTCTAATTTGTGGCTATAATCAACCAGTTCTGTGAGCATCCTGATCACCTGTGTTTTAAACTCTGTGTCTGAGAGTTCTGCTATTTCTCCATCACTTAGATTTATAGACTCTGGAGCTTTGAGATCTTCTTGAGTCATTTTTGGTCTGTTCGTGCCCATTAAGTACGAGGAGGGGAGCCTTGGACTCCCAGGTTGCTGGGTTGTGAAGCTGTATGTGGGGGCATGATCAGAGTGGGGAAATGGCGGTCATCTCAGCTGTTTTGCACCACTGGGTGAGGAGCAGATCCTTAAGTGGTTCACCAGGACAGGGCCACTTAGTTCACTGGGTTATGACGCTGTATGTGGAGGCAGGGTCAGAGCTGGGAAATGGCAGTGCCCTCCGCTGCCACTCGCCACTGGAACCTGCTGGCTCCTGTCCGATCGCCCAGTCCCTGGCTTGTCTATCCACACAAGAATGTGCGACCACAGTCAACCCGCAGCCCTGCTCCCTCGCTGTTTTCCAGTGGTGGCTTGCTGAGTTACCCACCAGGTCCAGCCCTGGGCCTGGATTCTGCACCTGAGTCTGTCTGATGGAGTTTTCCTGTGCACCCTGCTCCACCAGCTGCTGGTTTCACCCCTCTTACCGGTCAGGCTGAAGAATTTGTTGTTATCAGACTTCCGAAAAGTTCAATTTTCTGTGTTCTGGCTGTGTTTTCTGTTGCTAATATTTAGTTGTCTCTAAACTTGGTTATGTGAGAAAGCAAGATGTCTCCACCTATGACTCCATCTTGGCGGAAGTCTCTATAGGGTTTTCTATGTACACTTTTATTTTTTCCTTTCCAACTTGGATGCTTTTTATTTCTCTTGTCTGATTGCTGTGGCTAGGACTTCTAATTGTATATTGAATAGCAGTGGTGAAAGCAGTCATTTTTGTCTTGTTCCTAATGTTAGTGGGAAAGTTTTGGTTATTGTACTTTGAGTATGATATTGGTTATGTGTTTCTCCAATATGGCCTTGATTATGTTGAGGGATGCTCCCTCTACTCCCACTTTGCTGAGAGTTTTTATCCTAAATAAGTCCTGTACCTTATCAAATGCTTTTTCTGCATCTATTTATATGACCATGTGGTTTTTCCTTCATTTTGTTTATGTGGTGTATTATATTTATTGATTTGCAAATGTGTCATCCTTGCATCCCAGCATTGAATCCCACTTGATGATGGTGTATGATCTTTTTAATGTGTTGCTGGATGTGGTTTGGAAATATTTTGTTGAGAATTTTCATGCCAATATTTATCAGCAATATTGGCTTGCAGTTTTCTTTCTTTGTTGTGTGTGTTTCTGTGGTTTTGGAATTAGGATGATGCTGGTTTATATGTATGAGTTTTGGAGTCTTCAATCTTGGATTTTTTGAATATTCTGAGAAAGATAGGGCTTAGCTCATCCTTAAATGATTTATGAAATTCTCCTGTGAAACCATCTGGTATAGGTATTTTGTGTGACAGGAGTTTTTTTGATTCGATTTCTTTAGCTGTTATTGGTCTGTTCAAGGTTTTTGCTTCTTCTTCATTTAGTCCTGATAAATTACATTTTTCCAGAAATTTGGTAATCTCATCCTGGTTTTCAAATTCCTTAGCATATAGTTGTTCGTAATAACATCTTAAAATGCTTGGTATCTCTGTGGTATGAGTTATAATATCTTCTTTGTCATTTGACTTTATTTGAGTTCTCTCTCTTTTTTTATTGATGAGTCTGCTTAAAGGCTTCTTGATTTTTTTTTTTTAGATTTTATTTATTTATCTTTAGAGGGGAAAGGAAGGAGAGAGGGAGAGAACTGGCCTGCAACCCAGGCATGTGCCCTGACTGGGAATCGAACCGTGGTTGCTTGGTTCCCAGGCCCGCGCTCAATCCACTGAGCTACACCAGCCAGGGCGGCTTCTTGATTTTAGTTATCTTTTCAAAGAACCAGCTCCTGGATTTATTAGGCTTTTGGATTGTTGTTTTAGTCTCTATGTTTTTTTAATTCTGCTCTGTACTTGGTTATTTCCTTCCTTTTACTTGTTCTGTGCTTTGTTTGTTGTTCTTCCATTTCTTGTAGATGTAGGGTTAGGTTGTTTATTTCAAATGTTTTTTTATCTTATTTAGGTAGGCCGGCATCCCTATGAACTTCCTTCTTAGGACTGCCTTCTTTGTGTCCTATAAAATTTGACACTTGTGTGTTCGTTTTCATTTGTTTCCAAAAAATTTTTGATTTCTTCCTTGACCTCATTCTTAACCCATTCATTGTTTAATAGTGTGCTATTCAATATTCATGAATTTGAGTATTTTTGAGTTTTTTCCTTGAGGTTGGTTTTTTAGTTTCAGTACCTTTTAGTCTATGAAAATGCTTGGCATGATTTCCATTTTCTTGAATTTTGGGGGCTGGTTTTGTGCTCTATTATGTTGTCTATCTTTGAAAATGTTCTACATGCATTTGAAAAGGATGTGTACTTTGCTTCTTTGGGGTGAAAGGTTCTATATATGTATCTGTTAAGTCCATTTGATCTAGTGTATCATTCAGTGCCACATCTTTGTTGACGTTTTTTGGAAGATCAATCAATTTTTAACAGTGGGATGTTAAAATGCCCTAGTATATTTGTTTTTTCCTTCTTGAACTCCTCCAAATTTTTTTCTTATACATTTGGATGATCTTATGTTGGGTATATCTATGTTTGCAATGTTTATGTGTTCTTGATGAATTCTTCCCTTGAGTATGATGAAGTGTCCTTCAATGTCTCTTCTTATGGCATTTGAACTGAAGTCTATTTTGCTTGATATAAGTATTGCTCCCCCAACTTTTTTCCCTGTCCATTTGCTTGGAATATTTCTTTTCCAACCCTTCACTCTTAGTCTATGTAGGTATTTTTTTTCTGAAGTGGGTCTCTTGTAGGCAACATATGGTGGATCATGTTTTCTTATACATTTAGATACCCCTTTTCTTTTGATTGGGGCATTTAATAATTAGCATTAAAGGTATTATTGATAGATATTTGTTCATTTTTCCCCCTTTGTACCTGTGTTCCTCTCTCTCTCACTCTGTCCCTTCTTCTTCTTATAGCATCCTGTTAGCATGTCATACACTGCTGGTTTGGTTGAGGTGTATTCTTGCAGCCTTCTTTTGTCTGGAAAACTCATTTTGCTTTCCAAGTGAGAGCCTCACTTGGTAGAATAGTCTTGGATGCAGGCCTTTGCTTTTCATTATTTGGAATATGTTTTGAGACTTTCTCATGGCCTTAAGTGTGTCTACTGAGCAATCAGTTTCTATTTCCTTTTTCATACTGTTGTAGTTCTCACTCAGTTCTTGACATTGTCTGTGAATTTCTTGAGTCTCCTTCTAGCCTTTTGAATTCTACATCTCACAGTTTGCTTACCTGTATTTATTTTAGCTCTTTTACTGGGAGTCTTTCATTCCTTTTGGTTGCAAGTTCTTTCTTTGTCTCTCCATTTTAGGTGACTCTTTTTGTTTGTGTCTGTAATTCCTGATGCTGTACTTTGCTAGCTGTCTTTGTAGTGTGAACTTCTATGGTAGGAGTTTTATGGGATTCAGTGGTTTTTTCTACTTGATCTCCTTGTCTGGATGCTCTAGGTTTGCCCTTCTTCTGTTTGTGTGGGCTCTCTTGTTGTACTTGTTGGGTTTTATCTTTTTGTGGTTGCTTTTACCTGTTGGTGCATTCTCTCCTCCAGCAGATTTACTGGTGTTCACAGCCCCCACCCTGTCTTGTGTGTGATCAGTGGCAGGGTGAAGGCAAAAAAGAACAAGTCAGAAGCAAAGTATTCTATAAGATTTTTTAAAATATTTTATTTATTTATTTTTAGAGGGGAAGAAAAGGAGAGAAATATCAATGTGTGGTTGCCTCTCATGCTTCCCCTGCTGGGAACTGGCCTGCAACCCAGGCATGTGCCCTGACTGAAAATTGAACCGCAATCCTTTGGTACACAGGCCCACACTCAATCCACTGAGCCACGCCAGCCAGGGCAGATTCTTTTTTTTTTTTTATAGTATTTAAATTATGAAAAAATAGAGAACAGATAGGACATCCTTAGAGAAGTACAGAGAGAACCATGATATTTTACCCAATATCCACTTTTTATAAATGATTAAAAAGAGATAAGACTATTCCAAGTTATGAAATCCAAAGACCTACAACCAAGACTGCTCTATCCAGCAAAACTTTCATTTAGAATGGAAGGACAGATAAAGTGCTTCTCAGATAAGATCAAATTCAAGGAGTTCATCATCACCAAGCCCTTATTATATGAAATGTTAAAGGGACTTATCTAAGAAAAAGAAGTTAAAGAAACATGAACAGTGAAAGGACAACAAACTCACAGTTATTAACAACCACACCTAAAACAAAAGCAAACTAAAAGGACAGCAAGATCAGGAGTGGAAACTTAGAAATGAAGATCTCAAGGAGGGTTAGCAACAGGGGAGTGGGAGGAGGAGAAGGGGGGAGAAGGTACAGAAAATAAGTAGCATAGACAGTAGATAGAAAATAGATGGGGAAGCAAGAATAGCATGGGAAATATAGAATCTAAAGGACTTGAGACACATGGTCATAAACTAAAGGGGTGGTAATGGTGGGGATGGGGGGTAGGGTAGAGGGGAATGAAGGGGGGGATAGAACAACTATAACAGCATAATCAATAAAAAAAAGAGATAAGACTATCATTAGAGGGTGGAAAAAATGTGACCTGAATTTAGAAAACAGAGCATGTGTGCAAAATTAGATGGTAAGATATAGTGAGAGTAAGGGATAGAAACTAGGTGTAGTATGCAAGAGAATAAAGGTAACTACAGCAGTTATAAAGCTCAGGAAGATAGTGAAATGGGCCAAGACTTGGGAGGGGTGCTGTGTAGTTTTTACAATAATATGCAACAACAATTATTTATAATCCTATAGGAACAACACTAATATGACAAGTAGTATACGATCATAAATAAAAAGAATAGAAAGTAGAAGACCAAAAGTTGTATGTTGTTGGAATATGAGTGAACTGAGAGAAGAAAAATTAAAATACAATGTGAAAAGGAGAACAAAGAAAACCAAACAGTGCAATTAACAAACAAAACAAAAAAAACTAAACAGAAAGAAGAGAAATAAAAAAATGAAAAGAAAAATAATAAAAGAAAAATAACAAAAGATAATAATAAAATGCAAGTTTTGTAGGGTACCAAAGTGACATTTATCTCAGTTTCCCGCTTGGCTTTAGCCTTCTCATCTCTCTTTGGTTCTGGTTTTGATTTTTTGGTCCTTTCACACTTTAAGGTCTTATCCTCTCACACTTGAAGGTGGGGGAAAGCTTCCATCCTATTTTAAATCTGCTAACCCTGTTCTGCTGGTTTTCCTGGATGCTATAGGCAGGGCTGGCCTTCACTTTTTTCCTTTCCTGTGGTTTTGCAAGGATAGGGGCTGGGTCTGGGCTGTAATCTTCACCTTTGCCCAGCTTCCAGCCCAAGTCTTCCTAGAAATGCATGGCTCCCAATATCCATCTGTGCCAGGACAGCACCTTTAATCCACCACATTGAGCAACCTGCATCCCTCCTCCTCCCTCTTTACTGGTCTGGGTGCTGAGCACTGTTAAAGTCCCTTCCAGGAGTTTATTCCCCTATTAAATTATGTCTACCTGGGGACTGGTAACTCTCTGGGCCCCTACTGCCCTCCTCTGATTAGTTCCTGCAGCCCCACTCTTCCTCACACTTTGCTAACCCTGCTACTGTGAGGGAGAGGTTTTTGCACAGAGGCTGCATGCCTTTTTATTTGCGTTTTCCTTTGTTTCATGTTGTCCTTTTAAACAAGCTTTGGGTTTTTCACAGAGCCCAACTCTGACCAGTTCTGAGACTTTCTGGCTTCTGAGACTTTCTGGTTCATGGTTCGTTATTACCGAACTCTTCTATCTCCAGGTGTCTCCTTGCTCCCCTATTTCTTTCTTTTTTTTTTAATTTTTAAAATTTATTTGCATTTAGAAGGGAGGGGAAGGGAAGGGAAGGGAAGGGAAGGGAAGGGAAGGGAAGGGAAGGGAAGGGAAGGGAAGGGATGGAGAGAGGGAGAGAAATATAAATGTATGGTTGTTTCTTGTGTGTCTCCTGCTGGGAACGGGCCTCTGCTAGGAACTGACCTGCAACCCAGGCATGTGCCCCGACAGGGAATCAAACTGTAATCTTTTAGTTCGCAGGCCTGCACTCAATTCATTGAGCTACAGCAGCCAGGGCTCCCCTATTACTTTTGTACTGTGAAACCAGTGATCACAGTCCAAGCTGGGGAATGCCTTCTTTTGTGTGTCTCCCACCACGTCTTTATCCCCCCAGGGACTTCAAGCATCCAGGTCTCTCCTAGGGGGGACTGGCAGGGACTTGGGAAGTTAGAATCTCTGACCTAGCTCTCCTCCAAAATTCCTATGGTAGTAAGGACTGGAAACACAGCCTCCTTGCTGGGGTCCCAGGTACAGGGCCCAGTGACTTTCCTCTTATCTACAAAATTTCCTTACTGTACATTTTTTTAAATTCCCTCTGCAATCTTTGACTTCTAAAGTTCATATAAGCTTGGATTCTGTTTGCTGTTCAGTCTGTTCTTCAGAAGATCAGCTAGGAGTCCCAGTTGGGTGCATGGGCAAGTAAGTTAAGCACCCCCCTATCTCAGGACCATCTTCCCTTCAAATTAATTGATTTCTTAGTCTGATAAAAATTTTAAGCATATTTTATTGATTATGCTATTACAGTTTACCCAATTTCCCCCTTTTATCACCCCTCTACCCTGTGCCCCCAACCCTGCAGCATTCCCCCTTTAGTTCGTGTCCACGGGTTATACATATAAGTTATTTGAATTCTGTTGTTTATACCATTTTTTACCTCTCCCCAACTATTTTATACCAATAAGTTATGCTTCTTATTCTCTTCCTGTACCTTTTCCCCTAAGACTTTCCCTCCCCTGCCCCCACTGAAATCCCTCCATGCAATGTCCATTTCTCTGATTCTGTTCCTGTTCTGGATGTTTGCTTAGCTTTTGTTTTCATGTTTTTCTTACTTTTAGTTTCAATTGTTGATAGTTGTGAGTTTGTTGTCATTTTACTGTTCATAGTTTTTGATCTCCTATTTCGGAGACAAGTCCCTTTAACATTTCATATAATAAGAGTGTGGTGATGATGAACTCTTTCAAGTTGACCTTATCTGGGAAGCACATCATCTGCCCTTCCATTCTAAATAATAACTGCAGAATTGAGTAATCTTGGATGTAGGTCCTTGCCTTTCAGGACTTCAAGTACTTCTTTCTGGCTCCTTCTTGCCTGTAAGGTTTCTTTTTTTTTTTATTGATTATGCCATTACATTTGTTCTATTCCCCCCTCCCTTCCCCTCCACCCTGCATACCCCCCCCCCCACCATTTCCCCCTTTAGTTCATGAACATGTGTCTCAAATTCTTTAGATTCTGTATTTCCCCTACTATTCTTACCCTCCCCCCTATCTATTTTCTATATTACTTATTTTCTGTACCTTCTCCCCCCTTCCCCTCCTCCCACTCCCCTGTTGCTAACCCTCCCTGTGATCTTCATTTCTATGGTTCTGCTCCTGATCTAGCTATCCTCTTAGTTTGCTTTTGTTTTAGGTGTGGTTCTTAATAACTGTGAGTTTGCTGTCCTTTCACTGTTCATCTTTTTTATCTTCTTTTTCTTAGGTAAGTCCCTTTAACATTTCATATAGTAAGGGCTTGGTGATGATGAACTCCTTGAATTTGACCTTATCTGAGAAGCACTTTATCTGTCCTTCCATTCTAAATGAAAGTTTTGCTGGGTAGAGCAATCTTGGTTGTAGATCTTTGGTTTTCATGACTTGGAATACCTCTGTCCAGCCCCTTCTTGCCTGTAAGGTCTCTTTTGAGAAATCAGCTGACAGTCTGATGGGAACTCCTTTGTAGGTGACTGTCCCCTTAGCTCTTGCTGCTTCTAGGATTCTCTCCTTCATTTTAATCTTGGCTAATGTAATTATGATGTGCCTTGGTGTGTTCCTTCCCGGGTCCAACTTCCTCGGGACTCTCCGAGCTTCCTGGATCTCTCGGAAGTCTATTTCCTTTGCCATCTTGGGGAAATTCTCCTTTATTATTTGTTCAAATAATTTTTCAACTGGTGGTTGTGCCTTTCCCCCTTCTGGTACCCCTATAATTCGGATGTTGGAACGTTTAAAGATGTCTTGGAGGTTCCCAAGCCTCTCCTCATTTTTCTGAATTCTTATTTCTTCATTCCTTTCTGCTTGATCATCTTTTTCTTCTGTCTGGTCCTCTCCCTTGATTTGAGTCCCACTTTTCTTTCCATTACTATTGGTATCTTTTGTATCAGCATTCATTTCAATTAATTTAGCTTCCATATGTTTCTCTAATTTGTGACTAAAATCCACCAGTTCTGTAAGGATCTTTATAACCAGTGTTTTGAACTGTGCATCTGAAAGACTGGCTATTTCTTCATCACTTAGGTCTATCGGTTCTGGGGCTCTGAGTTGTTCTAGAGCCATTTTTGGTTTATTCGTGCTGTTTAGTGAGCGGAGCGAAGCCTTAGTTGTTTACCAGGACCGGGCGACCCAGGTCGCTGGTTTGTGACGCTGTGTGTGGGGGCAGGGTCAGAGAGGGAGCAATGGCGTTCCTCTCTGCTAGCCCAGCGCATCCAGTCACTCAAACGCCTCGGGTTTGCTTATCCGATCCTAATTTTGCGAGCCTGCTGCACCGCGCGGGTTTCCCTTCTCACTGGTTTCTCTGCACATAAATGCGCGCGACCGACCGCCGCGCCTATTCCCTGTGCGCTCCGGCAGCCAGCTCGCTGGCGATCAGACCTCGGTTGCCTGCACGCCCCGCGCACCGCCCCGGGGATTTTTTCTTGCTAACCTGCTCTGCTTCTGGCCTCGCTCCTCGTACCGGTCCAGCCCAGTATCTAGTTGTCCTTTGGACTCCGTATTGTCGATTTTCCGTGTGGCTTGGTTGTGACTGCTGTTAAAAATAGTTGTTCTTAGATTTGGTTGTGCACAGAGGCGAGGTAGACCCTCCACCTACTTCTCCATCTTGGCGGAAGTCCGTAAGGTTTCTTTTGAGAAATCAGCTGATAGCCTTATGGGCACTCCTTTTAGGTAACTCTCTCCTTTCTTCTTGCTCTTTTTAAGATTCTTTCTTTGTTTTTAAGCTTGAGTAACTTAATGATGATGTGCCTTGGTGTGTGCTTCCTTGTGTCCAACTTCTGTGGGACTCTCTGGGATTCCTGGACTTTCTGAAACTCTATTTCTTTTGCCAAATTGGAGAAGTTTTTCTTCATTATTTGTTCAAATAAGTTGTTAATTTCTTGCTGTTGTTCTTCTTCTTCTGGCACCCGTATAATTCAGATACTGGAACATTTCAAATTGTCGCAGAGGTTCAAAAGTCTCTTTTCATTTTTTTAAATTCTTGTTTTTAAAGATTTTATTTATTTATCATTAGAGGGGAAGGGAAGGAGAGAGAGAGAGAAATATCAGTGTATGGTTGCCTCTCGTGTGTCCCCTGATGGGAACTGGACTGCAACCCAGGCATGTGCCTTGAATGGGAATCGAACCATGACCCTGTGGCTCACAGGCCTGCGCTCAATCCACTGAGCTACACAAGCCAGGGCCATTTTTTTGAATTCTTGTTTCTTCATTATGATCCAATTGGATGTTTATTTCTTCCTTTTGTTCCAAACTGTTAACCTGAATCCTGGTTTCCTTTCTGTCATTTTTGGTTCCCTGAATATTTTGCTTTATTTCACTTTGGGTATCCTTCATTTGTTCTTTCATTTTGTGACCAAGCTCAGTCAGTTCTGTGAGCATTTTGATTACCAAGGCTTTGCACTTTCCATCAGATAGGTTAGCTATCTCCTCATTACTTATCTCTTTTCTGGAGTTTTGCTCTGTTCTTTCATTTGGGCTCTATTTCTTTGTCTTGGTGCACTTGGTCTGGTTGGTCTGGTTGACTGTTTTTTTAATTCCTTGGTTGTTGGAGTTCCATGCAATTTGGTTTTCTGGCACTTCTGGTTATTTATTGATTTTAGATTGGTTGTTATCCTCCTTTTGGTTGTGCAAGAAAACAAAGGGTTTCTGTCTATACCTCCATCTTGTTAGAATCTCCCTGATAGAATTTTATTTGTAATTCTGTTGTCATAAAATGTTTTTACCAAAAAGTCTGTAATACTGTAAAATAATTAAGAGAAACCATACTGATTGTGGAACTAAAAAAACTGAAGATAGTTATTATTTTCATGACTTTATTAATAATATTACTGATTCTAGAAAAAAGTGTTTGTTTTCTTAGGGTGATTTGGTAAATTGTAGCAATACTAAAATATTTAAATTTTGTCCCCACTTGATACCTCCAGAATTAAAAAAGAATTAAACTTATAATGAGTAAGGAGTATTATTTTTATAGCAATATATTTGTTTGCATGAATCCAGTAGAAATCTAATTTCTTTAACAGGACATATAAAACCAATTTCTAACTGTGGCCCTGTTAACTAAAAGTTTCACTGAAATTTCATGTTTGCAAGGGACATGCCTAGGCTCTGGATGTCAGCAAAAAGCTTTAAGGAAACAACTGACTTTGTTTTAACAGCTGATAAAAGACCCTTGGAGAGGTGGCCTGGTAACTTGATTATTCATAAGGTGCATGGCAGTGTTTTCAAGTAAACAGCAAGGTTTGTTTCCCTGAGAGATGGCAAAGAAAGAATTCAGGGCCTCAAAAACTTGACTTACTTCCCCAAATCTGTAGGTATTGCAGAAAAAACATAATTGTAAGAGTACAGCTTACTCTTTTGCCCTGAGAAGTTAATTAAAAATTAACCTGAAAACTCCCAGTAAGATTCCAGAAAAGTAGTTTTAAGAAAACCTATATAATCAATTGCTATTTGTGTTGTGTTTGTGCAAATAATTAGGCCAAAATGAAATTGAATGTAATGCAATAAATGAATTGGTCCTGGTTTGAGTCTGTGAAAAAAATAACTTAAGAAAGAAAAGCTGTGCTTTGATAGAATCTATAGCACAATTGTAGAAATTAGACTCTTGTTTAGCTAAGTCTACAAAATTTAATTTTTTCATCTCTGAATGAAGCTGCATTATGAATATTTTATTTTTATTCAGTGTTTTGGATACAACCTTCTAATTTCCATGGAAATGAGAAAACTGACACTGGGGAATTGTAACCTAGCACAAAATTTTTTGCATTGTTTTTGTAAACATTGACTTTGACTAATATGTAGCTTATAAATAAATAGCATGTTTATATAAAAAGCTTAGTAACTAACTTCAGCCATGATTGGTGTGGCTCAGTAGATTGAGCACCAGCCTGCAAACCAGGGGGTCACTGGTTTGACTTCCAGCCAAAGCACATTTCTGGGTTTAGGCTGTGTCCCCACTGTGGGGGCACATGAGAGGCAACCACAGATTGATGTTTCTTTCCCTCTGTTTCTCCCACCCTTCCCCTCTGTGTAAAAATAAATAAATAAAAATTTGGAAAACAAATCCTAGTAACCAACTTCAAACCATACAGATTCTGAACTGTATGTTGAACTAGTCAACTCACCTCTGGAAGATTTGCTGACATGCAACCATAATACCAAGATAAAAGAAAACCAGAAAAACAAAAACTAAAACTGCACATAAAACCATTGCTGACCAGTTTGGAGGTCCTTAGGAGAATAAATTGTGCTGGCCTACATGTATAGAACTGTTCAACACCTTCCCAGTAAACTGCATTTTTTCTCTCCCTATAAAAACTTCTTCCTATACTGACATGTTTAGATAAACTTTGAGAAAAGATTCCCCAATCTTTTCAGATTGCTGGAATCTGAATAAACCATTTTCCCTTTTACCCACCTGTCTCCTGAGTTTTGATTTTGTTGAGACAGGCAGCAGACTGCATATGGTTACATGTGGACTAGAAGAAAATGTTTTTCCCTCTCCTTACTAGTAGTTTAAGAGAAAGTAAGATCTGTTCAAGATGGTGGCTGAGTAAGTGAAAGCTTCATTGACCCTCAGGATGAAACCTGGTTTACACCTAGTTATAGAAAAATCATCCTGAATTACCAACTGAACACTAGCTGGAGAAAAGATATGAGTAACTCCTTATACCCAAGGACATATGAAAGAAAACACATAACCACAATGAGACTTACAGGAAGCACATAAGCAAATAAGGTATGGCTGAGCTCCTACAAGTGGCAGCTCAAGTTCTGGGGGAGTATTTCAGTGGCCAGGGATTTCCACTTAGAAGTTTGAGATCTAAACTCCAAGCTGGGCTCCCTAGCCTAAAGCACCAGAACCAGAAAAGAAATCCAAATAACATCCAGCTATGAAAAGCAGGTCTTTTTCCTCTGCAGGAAGATATGTCTAGGGATGTAGATAGCTTTTTAAAAAGCCAATGCAGAAAATTTTCTTTGTATTCTCTTACTCTAGGCTCCAGGGGAGGGAGGACAGAGCACATTAGAGTCATGAAAACAGAGTCTGGGTTCAGTGGTTTTGATTAGAGAACCAAAGGTTCTCTGGTAGCTGACTACCAGGATCACTTTATTGAGCCATTTCTTATAATGAAAAAGCCATCTTTCTCAGGCAGAGCACACAACTCAAAGTGGCATCGAGGTGAGGAGAACCAATAGCCACACCCTATGTAAGTCCTCTCACCCCACCAGTGGAGCTTAAGCCAGACTGTGGAGGAGTATAGCTATAGCTGGAGATAATTTCAGTGGTTAAACTTCACAGAAAACCTGCAGGCAACAGGGAATTCTGGAAGTACTGATATTTTAGCAGACTCTCCTCTGGACCCTCCTCTGAGCCAACTACAATATGAGGAACACTGATGGTTCCAAGTAGGTTGTTCGGAGCCATTCATAGGGAATGTCTAACATAGGTCTGCACCAGAGTCTTTGCAGATCTACCCAATACATGAAAACAAACACAAAGATAAGGCCAAAATAGGAAGACAAAGAATCATACCAGAAATGAAGAACAAGATAATTCTCCAGGAAAACAACAAAATAACATGGAGGCAAGTAATTTATCATATATAGAGTTTAGAGTAAAGATTATGACACTCAACAACATGAAAAAAAGTCATAGAAACCATAAAAAAGGACCAGTCAGTAATAAAGAGTGCCATATCTGAAATAAATAATACAGCTGAAAGAAATAAACAGTAGGTTACATGAAACAGAAAAGACTGAATAAATGATTTGGAAGACAAGATAGAGGAAAACACCAAAGCAGAACAGCAAGAATAAGAAAAAGATGGAGAAAAAGAAGACTTAAAAATAAAGAGATTTTGCCCTTGCTGGTGTGGCTCGGTGGATTGAGTGCGGGCCTGCGAACCATGCAATCGCGGTTCGATTCCCAGTCGGGGCACATGCCTGGGTTGCGGGCCAGTTCCTGGTTGGGGACACGTGAGAGGCGGCCACACACTGATGTTTCTCTCTCTCTTTCTCCTTCCCTTCCCCTCTCTCTGAAAATAAATAAATAAAATATTTTAAAAAATAATAAAATAAAATTTAAAAAAATAAAGAGATTTTAAGAAACCACTGGGACAACATGAAGCATAACAATATCTGCATCATGGGAATACCAGAAAAAGAAGAGAGTCAGTAAAGCATTAAAATTCTCTATGAAGAAATAATGACCCAAAAATTCCCTAACCTGATGAAGGAAAACACACGCACACACACACACACACACACACACACACACACACGTGCAAGAGCAGTAGAGAGTCCTAAACAAAATGGACCCAAAGAAACCTATCAAGACAAATTATAAATAAAAACATCAAGACACATTATAAATAAAATAGCAAAGCTTGAAGACAAGGAGAGAATCTTAAAAGTTGCAAGAGAAAAGCAGTTACCTGCAAGGGAGCTCAAACTAGACAGTCATCTGATTTCTTAATAGAAACATTTCAGGTCAGAAAAGATTGGCATAAAATATTCAAAGTGATGAAAAGCAAGGACTTACATCAAAGGCTACTTTACCCAGATATTTAAAATTGAAAAAGAAGAGGGAAGATGGTGTTGAGGTAGGTGAGGGCTGAACCCATTTGTTCATGTACCCAACTGGGACACCTAGACGATCTGAGGAACAGAGTGAACAGCCCACAGAATTCCAGCTGATATAAAGTTTGCAAGCCAAAGGTTGCAGAGGATGTTTAAAAATGGATGATAAGGAGATTTTGTAGGCCAATGGGAGGGTCACCAGGCCCTGGAGACCAGAGCTGCTGTGGCACCTTTTGAGGAGAGCCAGATCAGTGATTGTGACTTTGCAGCTCTACCTCCCCTCAAAGCAGTGAGTTTGCATACCTGCATGTGGAGACTCTTCAAAGTCCTCCGGGGGTGCGGTAAAGACACAGTAAGACACAGAGCTGGCAGAGTAAGCTAGCTGGACATGTGGTTGCTGGCTGGGACAGTACCAGAGAAATTGGGAAGCCAAGTGACTACTGGAGATTGAAGAAGAGCAAGTCCATAACAGGCCATGACCCAGACTGGAGTTGGTCTGTGTGGAAAGCTGGGTGCTTGATAGAAATGACCTGCTGAAAAGGAGAATAATTCACTTTAAAAAGTGGTTCTAAGCTGCTATACAAGGACCAATTGTGCTAAGCAGCTAGGCCAGTGAAGAGGGAGGAGGGGGAGCATTATTTGCTTCCATGCAGGGCACCTCACAGATTGATCAAAGGGGATCACAATGGACTCAGAGAGGTGGCAGTGCCCAGAAAGGCTTAATTCAATGGGAAATTTAACAGCACTGAAGGGACTTTTCACACATGCAGGCCCAGGCCAACAAAGAGGGAGGAGGAGGGGTGTGACTTGCTTCTACTCAGTGTACCTCAGGGATGAATCAAAGGATTGTACAACAGGGTGGATTAGAGGCATCTGCCTGGCCCATATACACAATGGGCTGTGTGGGCTGCACAATGCTTCTAAGGGAAGAGGCCTGAAACGGTCAGTATTGTATCCTAGACCAAGCCACCATCCTCCCAGAAACACAGGAAAGAAAAAAAAAAAACTGAGCCCATCCTTTCCTCCCACACTTGCAATATCCAAGAAGAACAGCAAAACCAGCTTGATAGGTTTAAAAGTCATCAGGAGACTTTTTTTCCCAGTGTAGGACAAAAAGACCTGGATCTGTGAGAAAACCAAACACAGATCCAGAAAGAAGTCAGAAGTCTAAAGCCAACAGCTGAGACAAATTTCACTTGGCTATCCTACAGAACGTGCATTTTATTATTTTATTTATTTGCTATATTTATTATTTTATTTTTTAATTTCTCTTCTTTCCATTTAGCTTTTTTGGGGGGTCTTGACTGTTCAATTTCATTGTTTGATTTTTTTACTCTTCCTTTCATATTTTAACTTAATTTTTCTTCTTTCACTTCAGTCATATTCCAATAACCACTACTCATGTTTTTTATATTGTTGTTCAAGTACAGTTGTCTCCATTTTCACCCCACTTTGGACCCTCACCACACCCATCCCTGCCTCCCATCATTGAACCAACCTCCTTTGGTTTTGTCCATGCCAATAGCAAACTACTCTTGATCTTTTACTTTTTATTCTTTTCATACATATTTTATATTTCTTTTTTTTAGTAAAGATTTATGTTCATTTATTTTTTTAATATTAAATTTTATTTAGTTACTTTTCAAGTACATTTTTTTATCTATTTCTCCCATCCCACCCCACCCCCCCACCCGTTCTCCCCCCTCCCTCCCCCCCCCCCCAGTCCTCATCTCTGTGTCTTTCATACTTGTTTCTCAAAATCCCTCCCCCTTTTCCCCCTTAAGTTCCCTTCCCTGTCATTCCAAAATCCTCATAGCATTCTTCCCTGATCTCAATCTATTTTCCCATCTTCTTGAGTTTAATTACTATTGTGGTTAACTTTATTCTCTCACACACTGTGCCAAGTTTCTCTCCCTTACTCTCACTATAACTTACCATCTAACCTAGAATAAGTGCTCTGCTTTCTAAAGTCAGCTCACATTCTTTTTCCCTTCTAATAAAACTCTTATCTCATTCCACCTTTTATAAAAATTGGCTAGTTGGGTGAAATATCATGATTATTGCTGTACTTCTCCAAAGGACCTCCTATTGGTTTTCTACTTGATAGTACTTTAAATCCTATAAAATACTCTCCCATTGCCTTACTCCATTTCACCTTTGCCCTGCCCCTGATCACATACAAAACAAGGTGGAAGTTGTGACTACCAGTAAACCCACTGGAGGGGAGAACCTATCAACAAAGGAGCCACCAACAGGTAAAAACCAAGTACAAGAGAGCCCACACAAATGGAAGAAAGGGCAATCCTAAAGCATCCAGACAAGGATGTCAGAGATTGTACTACTAAGTCCCAAAGAATTGCTACCACAGAAGTTGACTCTACAAAGATGGCTGGCAAAGCAGAGCATCAGGATGAGGGGAACTTTAACCAGTGAGGTCCCCAGTGACACTGCAGATGGAAATAAAGAGTTATAACAGCCACAATCTTGTTGCTCCGGTGGGAAAAGGGGTGGTGATTCCCTCTAGTGGAAAGTGCCCTGAGACCTTTTCTGACATGGCTTTCATTGGGAAGTTCAGGGGGATACAGCACACATGCATAGCTCATCAATCAATTCCCAACAGGCTATAGTCATTAAAAAAAGTAATACTATCTATAGACAACAATTAAAGAAACAGAAATTTTTCCAGGTTGGGTCTGCAAAACATGCGAGTGCCAGATAGCTGTAAAGGCATATATTATAAAGTAGGGAGTTTCACTCCTTATGACTTGAACTCAGACAACTGGGTTATATTTACAGGGCTTATCACTGAGCAGAGCTGGCTTCAGAGGACAAAAATGTACATTTCAGGCCTGATTTCCATGGGACCCTTGCTGTTAAAATTGAGTCATGCCTTCCACCTGCGTTATGACCTGGTTTCCAAGGGAGACTTACTAGCCCCTTTCAGAGCTTGCTCTCTCAGGGCTACAATCTCCAAAACCACACAGAGTAGTCCCCAACATCAGGAATCACAGAAACAAATGAAAAGAGTCACCTAAAATGGGGAGACAAAGAACCTGAAATCAAAAGAAATGGAAGACTCCCCACTAAAAGAGCTAAGGGAAATGGAGGCAAGCAAACTATGAGATATAAAATTTTAAAAAATCATGATAGGGATGATAAAGGAACTCACGGATAACTACAAGGAACTTAGGAAACACAATAGTATGAAAAAAGAAATAGAAACTATAAACAAGAACCACAAAGAAATGAAGAATACCATATATGAAATCAAAAATACACTGGAAGGAATTATAGGCAGACTGGATGAATCAGAGGACCAAATTAGCAAAGTAGAAGACAACGTAGAAAGAAACACCCAGGTAGAGCAGCTGCACTCAAAAGACTCAAAAAACATGAAGACAGCTTAAGGGAACAGCAAGATAACATGAAATACAAAAACATAATCATAGGAATACCAGAAGATAAAGAAAAGGAGCAAGGGATGAAAACTATGTTTTAAAAAATAATGACAAGGATGCTGGGAAGATGGCGACGGAGTAGGACAGAGCGGATTCTAGCTCCTGTACTTGTGGGTGAAAATCCTGGCAGATCTACAGAGAAACAGCACAATAAACCATCAGTTACCCAGCATTTATGAAATTAAAAGACCAGAGATTGTAATGGATGCTGAAACACCAGACAGTGGCAGGTCAGTGGGGTCTTGGGGATCAGAGTAAGGACAAAAATGTGGTGGGGGCTGGCGCCCCCCGCCAGGCAGCCTCGGTGCTGCCTCTGTGGTCAGGGTCCAGAGGCATCAGTCTGAGACCAGCACCAGAGGTGTCTGCCACAAGAGCCTGGGCACCCAGCGACCCCAGTGGGCGATCAGCTTGGGCCAGCAGCTCCACCACTCCCCATCTAAGAAAGGCTGGACAACACCAAGCAGAGACCTGTCTGCTGGCCTGCTTGCATTAACAGGGAGGGTTACAAAGACAGAGGGCCATGTTCAACTGCAGATTCTGTGGTCACCAGCCTGGGAGCATTGAGAGGCGCATCATTGTTGTTAGGGGCTAAGGGAAATAGTCTTAAGAAAATTAAGTTGTTTGTCAACCTTAGCTGCTTGCTCAAGCTTGGGTGGGGGGACTGCACCCCCACCCCTGGGCAAATGTTCCAGGAAGTTAAGCAGATAGCTTCTTGGAACATCTGTTGGGGGGGGGGATTTTTACCCCTAGCATGAGCCCCTAGGCCAATGGCTAACCTGCGCACGAGCTGTTCATGAGCCCTGCCAGCCAATCATCAGCAAGATCACGAGCCCTAGCATAAGCCCCTGAGCCAGTAGCTAACTGCCACCTTTTGCTTCTGGAATTTGCTTGCTTGCTCGCTTCTATAAGAACCCTAGCCTGTAAGCGTTAGGCGCGACTCTCATTTGCAGCCATTTTGGCACTCGTGTGTCTCCGCAGGCACCCCGAGAGTTCGCCCCTGAGCAGGTAAAACTTTGAAACTTTGACCAATAAAACATCTCTGACTACCCAGCAGTCTCCGACCCTTCTTGCTCGCAAGGACGGGATGTAACATTTGGAGGCCCCAGTGAGATGTAAGATCTAAGTTCAGAGACTGGGTGAGCTGCTCCCGTAAGTAACGAGGATCCCCTTTTGCATTGGTTTGGAAGTGTATACTGTTTGACCCTGAAGTGGTAAGGCGAGATGTTGCTGGCAGTCCACCCAGGGGCTCCCTAAGGAGGGGACGCCCTCGGGGAGTAGTGACTAGGTTACTTTTGGTTTGGATGCATGAGAACCGCGGTTCGCCTGTGTGAGAGGAAATTAGGTTTGCTTGTGTGAGAGGAGAAACTGTGTCTGTGCCGGTGTCAGTCTTTGTTACGGCTGTGTCACTGTTTGTGTCGATCTATGTCTAGTTTGTGATTTTTGTTTCTGAGCTTCCAAAGGTCTTACAGGTGGAGGGACCCTGCTGCGGGATTGGCACGAACCAAGCAACAAAATGGCGCCAGACCAGCCCTCCGCACCGCCACCCAATAGGCAAAAGTTTTACAGGCATCGAAGACGGGCCAGCCTGGCGCCAGAGGCGACGGCGATTCTGGACGCGAGCCAGGCGCAGAGGGCTGGTGGATGCGCGCCGAGAGCAGCGGGCCACGGGCCTCTCCGCCTCAATGGGAGGCGGTCCGCCCCAGACCCCTGACCTCCGCCTCCCTGCTGGCCACCGACACTCCCGCCCGGCGCTTGAGGAAGTCTCCCTTTCTCCGAGACCGGCACTCTGCGCGCACCCTCCGAGACCTCCAAGACCCTGCGGTTCCGCACGGCGCTGAGCAGCCAACTTAGAACGGGTTCAGGGCATCCCGAGGCCGGGGAGGCCGAGACTGTGCCTGCACTCTCTCCCTTGTCTGGCGCCCTCCCCATTCCCCCTGCCACGGGCCAGGGGGCGGCTGGGAGAGGAGCCGCGGCAACCCGAGGGAGGGCTGAGCGGGCGGGAAGCTCCAGGCGGATTTTCCTGTTTAATTTTTGTCCCCTTCTTCCACCAGTAGCTTAGATAATTGGAAACATCAGGATTCCCCATTCTCTGAGTAACCCCAAGGCAGTCTTGGGAGGATAGGAGCAGCCCGCGGCGCCCGCGCGCCTGCGGAAAATGGAGCCGGGGCCCTGGCAGCAGCGGGCCCTGGTGGCAGCGCTGGGCACCTAGGGCAGCGGGGGGGGGGGGGGGGGGGGGGTTGTCTCTGGAGGTGCAGGGGCTGGCGCAGCCAACGTCGCAGCCACCATGGGGGCTGCAGCCTTGAGCTATGCCAAGAACGAGGGGAAGGAAGACCAGTTCATATGGACAGAAAAGGAGGGGCAGGCTTTCCAGGCCCTTAAGGAAGCCCTGGTAGCTGCCCCCGCTCTCGTATTACTAGATTTGAGCAAGCCCTTCCAGTTATTTGTGGCAGAGAGAAGGGGTAGCACTTGGGTACTCAGCCAAGAGTTAGGGCCGTAGAAAAGACCTGTCGCCCACCTCTCGAAGCCAGCTTGCGAGCTCTCACAGCCACCCCCTCCCCTTTCCCCTGATCGGCACCCAGGGGCAGGGCCGTCCCTCAGTACTGTTTTCCCACCCCCAGCCGCCGGACGGGGTTGGCTGGAGGAGGTTTCCCGTTGGCTCGAGGCCTCGGCCTTCTTTGGGAGTGCCAGCCCCACGACTTCTCCTGCAGGCTGCTACCAAAGAGATTTGGAACGCTGACCAGAGCAATGACGCCCCGCTAGCTGTTTCCTAGCAACAGAATGACCTGCAGGCGATGAGAGTGAAGCCGTATCACCAATGAGTAATGGACCTCCACATTAAATTCTCCTGATCCAGATTTCTCCAAGCCGTGTGGAATTCCAACTAACACCCCTGGAGGGGTCACCTAAGAGAGACTTTTTCTACCAACTTAAAGGGACTAAATTAATGCTGCAAGACATTTAACATTTGACCTGGGAATGCCTTATTTTAATTCCTGTTTGTACTCTATGATATATAGAAATTGTTCCTTGTAATTGCATTTGAGAATAACACATAGCAGATTTCACAGGCCTGTTTTGAGTTAATTTTATAAATAAGAATAGAAAGATATTGCTGACCGCTCAGCCTGATTTCAGGAATTGTACCTCTAGAATGCCAGCAGCAGGAGATGGGTCTTGTCCCTGGCGGCAGGTGCCGCCTCTAGTTCCTCTCCCTGCTCCCAGAGCTTGTTCGGAAGTCGGTGGTGGGTGAGACCCCTTTGGGCCTCCCTCCAGTGTGTCTTGGGGAATATCTAGCGTCACAAAGACTTGCTGATAAGCCTGTGAGGTCTGCTCTGCTAAGAGTGCTTTCACCTCTTTGAAATGTTATCTACTGTTCAATCTTTGCTGCCCAGGAAGAATTAATTAGGTCTGCTATATACTTCAGCCAGACAAAGCAGCATGCCACTGTAAGGCACCAGTGAACCCATTGGTGTAAGGGAGTGCCTCTGCACCCACGAGTAGAAGGGGCTTTGGAGCTTCCGGGATTCCTGAAACCGGAGTCCTAAGTCCTTTGCAGATTGGCAGAACCAGAGTCAGGGTACTGCTATTTTGGGTAAAATAGATGAGCCATGTGAGTGAACCACCTGGAAGACAGAGCATTCATTCATAGGTGTCACCATCTTAGAACTGGCTAAGGCTTCTTTTCAGATTATAAGCTATATGCTGCTGCTGTGTGGACATCGCAGCAGTCGGGTTCTCTGTGTAACTGGTTCTGATAAGAATAGCTCTAGTTTTGAAAGTCATGAACTGAGGTCCAAGAGTGACCACCTGATTTATAGGGTATTTACAACATCTAAGCTTCAGAAAGGTGCAAAATGTCCCTGCGAATCTATAGACTTTTAGTAGAAGATACCTGAAGTACTAGGGACTTTTGGCTGCCACATACTGAGTTTAAGTATTGAGTTTAATTACAGCCTTTCCCAGTGTGGGAAAGGAACCAAGATTAAAAGAGAATGATAATTAAATCTAGATGAGTAGAAGTATATGAAAGGATATAAAAGTTTTTGAATGTTGCTGAAGGTTTGTAGAAAGCTGTGCAGATAGAAAAGGCTATAGCAAGTTTGTGAATATTGCAGAAAGTCTGTGGGAAGTTATAAAAATAAATGGAGATGTGAAAATTTTGGAAAGAAATTATGCAGTGTTAGTAATAGAAGGTATAAGGCATGGAGATGCATCTTGATAGGTATTAGAAGGAAAAGGATTTTCCATTATGCTTTGTATTTTTCTCCCTACATGGTCTCTCCAAAAATTTAGCACTCTAAAGGAGTGAATGATGACATAAGGTTTCTTTGCATAAATCCAATAAGACCAGTCTTTAATAGTGGTTTTGTTAACCAGGACTTTGACTGGAATGTCACACCTGAAGGAGGCATGTATGGGTTCTGGTCGTTACCAGAAAGCCCTGAGGAACTGAGATTGACCTGTGAAGCTAATGAAAGCCCACGAGAAAAGCCTGGTACTTTGGTTGGTTGTGTGGTTCGTGCCAGTCTTTCCAGGTAAGGAATGAAGGTTGCTTTCCTGAAAGATGGCTAAAAAGGAACCTGTAAGCACAATAGAGGCTCAAGGATTTGAGTGAAACGACTGGTACAGGCAAGCCTGATAGCAGGTATGTGGCTTTGCTTCTATGCCCCGAGGGGCAGACTGAGAAGTCAATCTAAGAGTTCCCTGTGTGAGTGTTTGAGTTCCAGCAAAGCAGACTTAGGGATCATAAGTGATCCAGGCTGCTCTTGATGTGTTTATGCAAACGAACAGTTAAAATCAAAAGCGGGACCCAGAGTAGTCCCTATAATAACAGTGAGGGTGATCTTAAGGAGAAAAATTATAGTTCAAAGAAAATCACAGTGCTCAGTATTAGACATTGGAATAGTGCAGCTAACTGTCTTAAAAGTTTATTTTCATTTAAGAGTTGAAACCAGGTTTATAATGTCACTAAGGATGTACAATCTAGAGGTGCAACGGACCTTGCAATGGAATGTCTTCCCAAAAGACAGTCTCACAGACACAGAGGCTGGTTTAAAGATTATTGTGTTAATTAACCTGTATGTTCTTCTGTTTTCATAGGGCGCATGCCTACCACCTGCCTATGCCTATGAGTAATTAGTAGCAATATAAGCCATTCTTTACTGAAGTACAACCTGACCAGTATGACCAGTATGCCAACAGTCCGGTAATGCCAGCCTTTGGACGCCAAGCCTGTGACTTCCTGGTGACAGCCAACTGACCAGGACCCTGTGAGGTCTTTCCCCTTACAGGAAAGACTCCCTCTGTGCTGCCCCCTCCCCCTCTTCAGGGCACCCCTAACCCAAGGGTAAATAAGACAACATCCATTTCCAGCTTGGAAGAAGTTAAAAGAAAATGAGACCTCCGTCCCTTTTCCTTTATAATCATAAAGGAGGGTATAGATCTAAAAAGAAGAATATTGATACAAAGTGCATCCACGGGGAGCCCCAGAAAAGATTCAGGATGAGATCCAAGGTTCGGGGTATCCAAGAGATATTGAGATGTACTCTCCACTCCCCAGGGGGAGGAGACGAATAGAGCAAGGCCATTAAGAGATGTTGTGCATAGCAACAGGTTTGCAGCTGACCTCTAAAGTGATTATTTGACATATGGCTTCTGGCTAGTTTCATAGATATGTTAAATAATATAGCCAGGCTTAAAGCTAAGGAAATAAAGTCACTTACCCAGGATGTAACATTGTCACTAGTCTGGCTGGGGATTGGGCTGGGCTGAGAGGCAGGCTGTCTGCAGAGTTTTCATTTTTGGTTTTTTTTTTTTTGAAAGTGGACTGAGGTATTCTCCTGCCAAGGTAGCTTGGCTTGCTTCCCACCCAGCCTTGTGGCGATCTAGGGGGAGAGCAGAGGCCTTTGAGTCCCTGCCACAGGACTGGGAAGCACCTTGCCGGTTTCACGAGACCCAGGCAGCCTGGCGGGTGTGCACAGGCCCAGAAGAGGTTGATTCCCACCACAGGACTGGGAAGGACCCTGCCAGAAACCCTGGGACCCAAGCAGCCCGGCGTGTGTTTGGTAGCCTGGCTGGTGCATGTGCTTGCACTGGCATCCCAGCCCACAGAGAGATCCTGCTGCAACCAGAAAAACCGGCCTGGACAATTTCCAACAAAGGAAGGGTTTTTTTTGTTTTGTTTTTTGTTTTTGTTTTTCCTTTTTTTTAGTAACTTTTTTAATAGTAATCTTGTACATTTTTTAATTTTATTATTGCTTTATCTTTCTATACTTTGTTTCTCTCCTTTCTTTTTTCCTGTTTTAGTCCTTCTTCCTTTCCTCTCCAACGTATCACTTTTGTCTCCCTTCTCCTGCCTTTTTGTTTGTTTGTTGCTTTGTTCCTTTGTTTTCTTTTACCCACAAGAGACACAAACAACTGGGAACTGTGAAAAGAACAGAGTGGGACCCAAAGAGGAGGCATCTCAACAGTAGAGACAGAGAAACAAATTTCACTTTCCTATAGCAGAGAAGCCACGAGTTGCTGCATATTTTTTCATTATACTCACTTCTTTTCTTTTTAATAGTATCTCTGTATTCCTCCTCTTTCTGTATAGGCTTCTTAGTCTTGGGTGGTTATATTGTATTATCAGACAGGTTTCCTCTGTTCTTTCCTCCACAGTGTTTTGCTAATCCTCTATACTCCATGCCACTTGTTTTCCTTTAGCACACTACCCAAAGCTCTATACCCCCTACTCAGACAGATCACATACAGTTTGTTATATGATTGCTCCTCTAATATTAGTGTAAATAATAGATGTTCTATACAACTGTAAATACTTCACAACCCATCTCCCAGATCTTAGCCATTACACAGGTCCCTGAATTCTATTACTGTAGTGATTAACTCTATTTGTTCACACACTACACTTTTTACTGTTCCTTACTTTCACCTTACCTCAAAATCTGGCTGTCTACAACCTCACTGCTTTCTAGTCTCAACTCAAAAGACTTTCCCAACAAGAGGATTATCTTTTGTCCATCCTTTCATAAAAGTGGGAAGTTGGGTTGAAGATTATAGTTAACATTATATATAGCCTAAGATGGCCTATCTCCTCTCTACTGGCTGTGACTGTAAATATCATAAAATACTCTTCTGCTGTCATAAACCATTTTGCCTCCACCTCCAACTGATTAAACACACATGAAAAAAAGAGTAGGTAGAAACAGAGAATATCAAGATACCTGCAGGAGTCTGCACCACTGAACTTCACAAGGATCATACCACAGAAGTTCACAACATAAAACCAGGGTTTCAGAACAGATTAATTTTAGAAGCAGAGACTAACAAGAAGAGTCTCAAACAATGGGAAGACAAAGAAACAATCCCCAAATGAAAGAAAAAGCAGAAACTTCAGAAAGAATGTTAGATGAAATAGAGGCTAATCAACTATCAGATAGTGAATTCAAAGCACTGGCTATTACAAAGTTCAAAGAGCTCACAGTGAACTACCAGAAACTACAGGGGAACTGCAATGATCTCTCTGCAAACTACATCAACATGAAAAAGGAAATGGAAACTATCAGCAAGGGACAAGAAGAAATGAAGAATACAATTTCCGAATTGAAGAACACAGTGGAAAGTTTCAAAAGTAGAATTGATGAGGCAGAAGATTGGATTAGCGAGTTGGAGGACAAAGTAGAAAACATCTTGCAGAGAGAGCAAGAAAAAAAAGAGGCTCAGAAAGAATGAAGAGGGCTTAAGACAAATGCAAGACAATATGAATGTTATAATACATGAATAATAGAAATACCAGAAGGAGAAGAATAAGAAGGGATAGAAAACATATTTGAAAGAGTAAAGAGAGAAAATTTTCCTACTTTGATGAGAGAAAAAGTCACACAAATCCAGGAATCACAGAGAGTCCCGATCAAGAGGAACCCAAAGAGGCCCATTTCAAGACATATCTTTATTAAAACGGCAAAATTCCAAGACAAAGAGAGAATCTTAAAGTCAGCAAGGGATAAAAAAAAGAGAGACCCAATAAGGTTAGGTACTGACTTCTCAATGGAAACACTCCAAGCAAGAAGAGAATGACAAGAAATATTCCAAGTAATGAGAACTAAAAGCCTACAACCAAGAATACTTTACCCAGCAAAGCTCTCAATAAAGATAGAAGGCCAAATAAAGAGTTTCAAGACAAAAGATATCTAAAAGATTATGCCTCGACCAAACCAGCCCTACAAGAAATACTAAAAGGACTGCTTTGAGGAAAGGAAGGAACAGAGAGAGACAGAGAGAAACACAGGTACAAAAATGGCAATGAATAAGTAAGTACCTATCAATAATAACCTTAAATGTAAATGGATTAAATGCTCCAATCAAAAGACATAGAATAGCTGAATGGATAAGAAAGCATGACCCTGACATATGCTGCCTACAAGAGACCCACCTCAGGACAAAAGATCACCACAGACTGAAAGTCAAAGGCTAGAAACAAGTTTTCCAAGCAAACGGAAAAGAAAAAAAAGCTGGGGTTGCAATCCTCATATCAGACAGAATAGACTTCAAAAAAAAGGGCCGTAAAGAGAGACCCAGAAGGTCACTTTAAATACTCAAGGAAAGAATCCACCAAGAAGACATTAACATTGTAAATGTATATGCAGTCAATGTAGGAGCACCCAAATATATAAAGAAAATCTTAGAGGACTTCAAGAAAGATATTGACAGCAACAAAATTATAATAGGGGATTTTAACACCCCACTATACAAAATGGATAGATCTTCCAAACACAATATCAACAAAGATATTGTGGCATTAAACAACACCCTAGATGAAATGGACTTAACTGATATATATATAGAGCCCTTCATCCCAAAGAAGCTAAATACACATTCTTTTCAAATGCAATTGGAATATTTTCAAAGATAGACCACAGGATAAAACACAAAACGAGCCTCAACAAATTCAAGAAATTTGAAATCATACCAAGCATCTTCTATGACCACAAGGGACTGAAATTGGAAACCAACCCCAAAGGAAAAAAAAACACCCAAAATTATGGATACTGAATGGTATGCTATTAAACAACAAATGGGTCAAAAATGAAATTAGAGAAGAAATCAAAAAGTTCCTGGAAACAAATGAAAACGAACTCACAACAACCCAAAACTTATGGGACACAGCCAAGGCAGTCCTGAGAGGGAAGTTTAGAGCAATACAGGACTACCTAAAGAAGACAGAAACATTTCAAACAAACAATCCAATCCTACGCCTGCAAGAACTCGAGGAACAACAACAAAGACAGCCCAGAGCAAGCAGAAGGAAAGAAATAACCAAGATTAGAGCAGAATTAAATGACATAGAAACTGAAAGCACAATTCTAAGGATCAATGAATCCAGGAGTTGGTTCTTTGAGAAGATAAACAAAATAGACAAGCCTTTAAGTAGACTGATCAAGAAAAAAAAGAGAGAAGACCCAAATAAACAAAATCAGAAATGAAAGAAGAAAGATTACAACTGATACCACAGAAATAGAAGGGATTGTAAGAATTTACTATGAAGAACTGTATGCCAAGAAATTTGAAAACCTAGGGGAAATGGACACATTTCTAGAAAAATATAATCTCCCAAAACTCAATGAAAAAGAAGTAGAACACCTGAATAGACCAATAACAGCAAAAGAAATTGAAGCAGTAATAAAAAAACTCCCATCACACAAAAGCCCCAGACCAGATGGGTTCACAGGAGAATTCTACAAAGCATTTAAGGAAGAGCTAACCCCCATTCTTCACAGACTATTCCAAAAAAATCCAAAAGGATGGAAAACTCCCAAACTCCTTTTATGAAGCCAGCATCATCCGCATTCCAAAACCAGATAGAGATACAACAAAGAAAGAAAACTTCAGGCCAATATTGCTGATGAACATAGATGCTAAAATCCTCAACAAAATATTGGCAAATCGCATCCAACAATATATCCAAAAGATAATACACCATGACCAAGTGGGATTCATCCCAGGGATGCAAGGATGGTTCAACATTCGCAAATCAGTAAATGTAATTCATCACATAAACAAAAGCAAAGACAGAAACCACATGATCATATCAATAAAGGCAGAAAAAGCTTTTGATAAGGTACAACACATTTATGATAAAAACACTCAGCAAAGTGGGAATAGAGGGAGCATTCCTCAATATCATAAAGGCCATTTATGAGAGACCAACAGCCAATATCATACTCAATGGGCAAAAACTAAAAGCTTTTCCACTAAGATCAGGAACAAGACAAGGATGTCCACTTCCACCACTTCTATTCAATATAGTATTAGAAGTTTTGGCCACAGCAATCAGGCAGGAAAAGGAAATAAAAGGCATCCAAATAGGAAAGGAGGAAACAAAACTGTCACTGTTTGCAGATGACATGATAGTGTACATGGAAAATCCTATAGAGTCTACCGCAAAACTACTCAAACTAATTAATGAATTTGGCAAAACAGCAGGATACAAAGTCAATATCCAGAAATCAAAGGCATTTTTGTATACAAACAATGAATCAGCAGAAGCAGAAATCAAGGAAAAAATCCCATTCGATATAGCAAAAACAAAAATAAAATATCTGGGAATAAACCTAACCAAGGAGGTAAAAGACCTGCGTGCAGAAAACTACACAGCCCTGAAGAACGAAATCAAGGAAGACACAAACAAATGGAAACATATACCTTCTTCATGGATTGGAAGAATTAACATCATCAAAATGTCCACACTACCCAAAGCAATATACAGATTCAATGCAATACCTATTAAAGTACCAATGGCGTATTTCACAGACATAGAACAAACACTTCAAAAATTTATATGGAATCATAAACGAGCCCAAGTAGCAGCTGCTCTTTTGAGAAAGAAGAAGAAAGTAGGAGGGATCACAATACCTGATATCAAACTGTATTACAAAGCCACTGTAATCAAAACAGCCTGGTACTGGCATAAAAACAGGCACATAGACCAATGGAACAGAACAGAAAGCTCAGAAATCAACCCAACTCTCTACAGTCAATTAATATTTGACAAAGGGGGCAGTAACATAAAATGGAGTAAAGATAGCCTCTTCAGCAAATGGTGTTGGGAGAACTGGACAGCTACATGCAAAAAAAAAAAAGAAACTTGAGCACCAACTTACACCATACACCAAAATAAATTCAAGGTGGATGAAAGACTTAAATATAAGCCGTGACACCATTAAAGTCCTAGAGGAGAACATTGGCAAGAAAATCTCAGATATTCCATGCAGCAACATTTTTACCGATATGTCCCCTAGAGCAAGGAATGTAAAGGAAAGAATAAACAAATGGGACCTCATCAAAATAAAAAGCTTCTGCATGGCTAAAGAAAACAGCATTAAATTAGCAAGACAACCAACTGTATGGGAAAACATATTTGCCAATGATACCTCAGACAAAGGTTTAATCTCCAAAATATACCAAGAATTTACAAGACTCCACTATAGGAACACATTGAACCCAATTAAAAAATGGGAAAAGGACTTGAACAGACACTTCTCTAAAGAGGACATACAGAATATCCAGAGACACATGAAGAGATGCTCAATATCGTTAGCTATCAGAGAGATGTAAATTAAAACCACAATGAGATACCACTTTACACCAGTCAGGATGGCTATCATAAACAAAGCAACAAAAAACAAATGTTGGAGAGGTTGTGGGGAAAAGGGGACCCTAGTTCACTGTTGCTGGGATTGCAGACTGGTACAACCATTATGGAGAACAGTATGGAATTTTCTCAGAAAGATAAAAATCAACCTGCCTTTTGACCCAGCAATTCCACTGCTAGGATTATTTCCTAAGAATCGTAAAGCATCAGTTTCAAAGAACTTGTGCACTACAATGTTCATAGCAGCACAATTTACAATAGGCAAGAGCTGGAAGCAACCTAGGTGCCCATCAGTAAATGAATGGATCAAAAAATTGTGGTACATATACACAATGGAATTCTATGCTGCAGAGAGAAAGAAGGAGCTACTACCTTTTGCAACAACATGGATGGAACTGGAAAGCATTATGCTGAGTGAAATAGGCCATGTGTTGAAAGTCAAATACTATATGATCTTACCTTTAACAGGAAGCTAAACAACAAAACAAACAAGCAAGCAGAATAAAAACAAAGACACTGAAATAGAGAACAAGTGGGCAGTGACCAGAGGGGAGAGGGGAGGGAATTTATGGGAAAAAAGGGCAGGGATTTTGAGGAACAAGTATGAAGGACACAAGGACAAGAACTAAGGGGGGGTGGAAATGGGAGGGAGGTGGGGAGGACAGGGTGAGGTGGGCTGGGATGGGAGCAATAGAAAACTGTACTTGAAAAATAACTAAATAAAATTTTTAAAAAATCATTGGGTAGCTGAATTGATAAGAAAATATGATCTGCACTTCTGCTGCTTGCAAGAGACTCACCTCACAAAAAAAGACCTACACAGACTGAAAGTAAACAGTTGGAAAAAATATTCCAAGAAAATGGGGAAGGGAAAAGAGGCTGGAATAGCAATACTTATATCAGAAAAAAATAGTATTCAAAACAAAAGCCATAAAAAGGTACATGGACACTTTGTAATACTCAAGGGAAGAATCCATCAAGTAGACATAAGCTATATAAACATTTATGTATCCAACATAGGATCATTCAAATATATAAGGAAAATCTTGGAAGACCTCAGGAAAGATATAGGCATTAACACACTTACAATAGGGTTTTTCTTAACACCCTACTGTCAAATATGAAAAGATCTTCCAAACAAAATATCAAATATTTCAGCATTGAATAATGCCGTAGATCAAATCAATTTAACAGATTATATGTATATAATGTTTCATCCCAAAAAAGCAAAGTACACAGTCTTTTCAACTGCACATGGAACATTTTCTAAGATGATAGACCACATAATAGGACACAAAATCATCCTCAACATAAGAAAACTAAAACCATATCAAACATTTTCTCAAACCATGAGGGCCTGAAACTAGAAACCAACCTCAAGGAAAAAGCTCAAAAACACTCTAATTCATGGATATTGAATAACATTCTATTAAACAATGAATGGTTTAAGAATGACATCAAGGAGTAAATCAAAAAGTTTCTGAAAACAAATAAAAATGAAAACTCTCTAAAACTTATGGTACCCAGTGAAGCCAGTCCTGAGAGGATAGTTCATAGAGAAGGGGCTTACCTAAAAAAGATAGAAACATTTCACAAGGAGGGATTTCAGTGGGAAGGGGTAAGGAAAGAATGGGAGGGGGAAGGTACAGGGAAGAAGAAGCATAATTAGTAGGCATAAAATAGATGAAGAGAGATAAAAATGGTATAGGAAACACAGGACACAAAGAACTGATATGTACAACTTGTGGACATGAACTAAGGGGGGAATGCTGGATGGATGGGGAGAAGGTTGGAGGGGGGAAGGGGGAATTTGAAAAACTGTAATAGCATAATCAATAAAAATACTTTAAAAATAAAATTAAAAAAAAATACAAGCTATCAATACATCTACAAGAACTGGAGGAACAACAGCAAAGAAATCCCAGAGCAAGTAAAAGGAAGGAAATAACCAAGATCAGAGGAGAATTAAATGACCTAGAGACTCAAAGAACAATCTAAAGTGTCAATAAATGCAGTATTTCTTTGAAAAGATAAACAAAGCTGGCAAGAAATTAAGAATATTCATCAAGAAAAAGATAAAGGGCACAAATAAATACATTCAGAAATGAGAGAGGAGAGATTACAACTAATACCACACAGATTCAAAGGATTGTAAGAAATTACTACAAACCACAATATGCGGCAAAATTTGAAAACCTGAGAGAAATGGATACATTTCTAGAAAATATAACCTTCCAATACTAAACGAAGAAGCAGAAAGCCTGAAGAGAGTGATACCAGCTGGTGAAATCAAAGCATTAACCTAAAAACCCCTGTTACACAAATTACCTCGACTATACAGTTTCACAGGACCATTATACAGAATATTTAAGGAGGAGCTAACTCTATCCTTCTCTGATTTATCAAAAAAAAAAATCCAAGATGAAGGAATACCCTCAAACTCTTTTTACAAAGCTAGCATCATGTTAATACCAAAACCAGATAAAGGTAGAAAGAAAGATAGAAAAGAACAGGACAATATCACTGATGAATGTAGATGCTAAAATCTTCAACAAAATATTGTCAAACTGTATCCAGAAATAAATTAAAAAGGTCATACACCATGATCAAGTGAGATTCACCCTAGGGATGCAAAGATGGTCCAACATTTTCAAATCAATAAATGCAATGCATCACATAAACAAAAAGAAAGACAAATATCACATTATCATATCAATAAATGCAGAAAAAGCATTTAATAAGGTACAGTACCCATTTATAATGAAAAATACTCAGTACAATGGAAATAAAGCCTTGTATATGGCTTTTTAAAAAAGAATTTTATTTATTTATCTTTGGAGAGGAAGGGAAGGAGAGAGGGAGAGAAACATCAATGTATGGTTGCCTTTCTTGCGTCCCCTGCTGGGAACTGGCCTGCAGGGAACCGGCCTGCAACCCTGGCATGTGCCCTGACTGGGAATTGAACCGCAATTGTCTGGTTCGCAGGCCCGCGCTCAACCCACTGTGCTACACCAGCCAGGCTTATATATGGCTTTTACCATGTAGAGGGAGCATACCTCTACATGGTAAAAGCCATATACAAGGAACCTACAGGCAACACCATACTCAACAGGCAAAAACTAATAGCTTTCTTCCTAAGATCAAGAACAAGACAAAGATGTTCGCTTGTGGGAGAGCTTTGTCCAGCAGAGCCCCATGGCCATGATGAGGGCTCCTAGCCAATAATCAAAATAGGTTGTGAATCATCAGGTCTCCGTTTGAGCACCAGATGTGGCAGGGCTCCTCCCACAGAGCCCCCCACCCCCAGTTTGCCACAGATGAGAATAAGTCTACCAAAACATGATCTGCTTGGGGAGGAAAAATGGCCAATCTCTCAGAGGAGAAGGGCCTTGAGTCTGTTCCTCAGTGGGCTTTTATTTGGCTCAATTTGCACAGGAATACAGGTAAAGCTCGTCAATCATTGTCAGGCAGTAATGATCCAACACTAGATAACATTCAAATAACTATGAGGGCCTATTCTGATCCGAGGTCAGATAGCTAAAGGGCTGTAAGACTTTGGAAAATGAACCCATTTTATGTGTGGACCTTTATTAGAAAATTGAGGGCATGCTTACCAAAACAGATTTCACAGGATTTTATGCATTCTTTCTCAGGCCTGATTGCCCCAGGGAACTGCCCATTCCTGCCTAGGACTGCACCACCCTCTGGCATTGTTCCAGGCTTTAGTTAGGCTATAGATATACATAATATTAGCAAGAAAAATAAAGTACCAAGGAATAATCCTAAACTAGGAGGCAAAAGACCCTTACTCAGAAAACTACATAACACTGAAGAAATTAATGAGGACAAAAACAAGTGAAAGCATATACCATTGTCATGTATTGGAAGAACTAATATCATTCAAATGTTCATAGTATCCAAAGAAACTTACAAATTCAATGCAATCTATTAGCTTATATCAAGCTATATTACAAGACCACTGCAATCAGAACAGTCTGGTACTGGCATAAGAAAAGACACTTAGATCAATGGAACAGAATAGAGAGCCCAGAAATTGACCCAAGTTTCTATGGTCAATTAATATTTGACAAAGGGAGCAGAAGCATAAATGGTTTAAAAATAGTCTCCTCAACAAATTGTGTTGGGAGATGTACACAGCTACATGCAAAAAAAAAAAAAAAGGAAAGAAAGAAACTCAACCACTAACTTAACACCTACACAAAAATAAACTCAAGGTGAATAAAAGACAAATATATGTTATAAAATCATAAGTGTCCTAAAGAAGAACACAGGCATGAAAAATTTCAGATATTCCATGTCCATGCAGCAGTATTCCCAATGATATGTCCCTTAGAACAAGGGAAATAAAGAAAAAAATAAACAAATGGGACTTCATCAAAATACAGAGCTTCTGCTGGGCTAAAGAATATGTCAGCACAATGAAAATGAAATGAACACTATAGGAAAATCTATTTGCACATGATACTTCAGACAAGAGTTTGATCTCCATAATAAATAAAGAATTTACTTGACTCCACTTCAGGAAGACAAACAACCCAATTAAAAATGGGCATAGGACTTGAACAGACACTTCTCCAAGAAGGAGATACAGAGAGCCCTGAGACATATGAAAGGTTGTTCAGCATCAGTAGGCATCAGAGAGATGTGAATTAAAACCTGAGTGAGATACCACAGCACACTGGTCAGACTGGCTATCAATTAAATCAACAATCAAGTACTGGTGAGTTTGTGGAGAAAAGAGAACTATAGTACATTTTGATGGCTTGCAGACTGGTACAGCCACTGTGAAAAACAATATGGAATTTCCTCAGAAAAATAAAAATGGAACTGCCTTTTGACCCAGCAATTCCACTATCATTTAGCTATCTGCGAAAGGACATAATATCAAAGCATAAGCTCCATTCTGATTCTGTTTACAAGTAGAATACTTTTGTCATCTAATATACAAAGATGCATTAACAATTAATTCTGAAAGACAAATAAATTCTATCTTTTCTCTTACAAAAACAAAAAACAGTTTAGACAATTAATGGATTTGATTAAATATTGTCACAATTAGATTCCAATTTTTATGAATACCCCAGCTTTTATATGTCCTATCAAAATAAAGTTGACCTGATCTAATTCAGTGAAATCCAAAAGTAAAATAATCTATAAAATATCTCAAAAATTGTATAAATATTCCACTCTGAGGGACTTTAAGTATAAACTTTCTTTGCTATAGACACGTTATACACATAAAAAAACATAGCTAATGTCTCCCTTTTGTGTGTGTTCATTCTATTGAATCTCCACTGAGATGGTATAATGTTCAACATTTCGTTCAATTAACTGGATTTCCCTTTCTTTAGCTGATTTTATTTGAACTTCATGTAACAGACTTAGCCCAAAAACTTTGCTGCTTTCCTTGTAGGATGAAGACCTCAATAATTGCATGTTGCTTACTTTACTGACCATTATTTTCCCCTTGGAATAGAAAACTTTTTGAAAATGCTGATAATTTAGTTTACAAATGAATCTTTGAATTGAAAGATAAACAGATTGGATATGCAATAACTTCCATGGTGATATAATTGAAAGTCCTTATTTACCTGAATAAGATCTACCTAACAAGCCTAATTAATTTTTCTAACTCAAACATGCCAATTGGCCACAGATGCACAAATAACAGCTATGCTTTTGGTGTAGCTGACTTTAGAATATTGTTGAAGAAAGAAGCTTATCATTTTTCTCAAGAAAGTCCATAAGGAATGGAAAGTAGATTGCGAAAATTATTACATGTCATATTATAAATTAAAACATTTGGCAAATATAAAAATCACAAGACTTTCTTTTTTGTACTGTCTTTAAAATTTTTTAGTGTATTTTATTAATTATGCTATTACAGTTGTACAATTTCCTTCCCTTTATTCCCCTACAGCCTGCACACCGTCTCCCACCTGCATTCTCTCCCGCCCCTTAGTTCATGTACATGGGTCATATATGTAAGTTCTTTGGCTTCTACTTTTCTTATACTATTCTTAACCTTCCCTTGTCTATATTCTTCCTATCATTTATGCTTATTCCCTATACATTTCCCCCCATTTCCCCCTCCCATTCCCCACTGCTAAGCCTCCATGTGATCTCCGCTTCTGTGATTCTGTTCCTGTTCTAGGTGTTGGCTTAGTTAGTTGTTTTTTTTATGTTAGGTTGTTGATAGTTGTGTTTGTTGTTATTTTACTGTTCATATTTTGATCTTCTCTTTCTTAGATAAGTCCCTTTAACATTTCATATAATAAGGGCTTGGTGATGATGAACTCCTTTGACTTGACCTTATCTGGGAAGCACTTTATCTGCCCTACCACTCTAAGTGGTAGCTTTGCAGGATAGAGTAATCTTGGATGTAGGTCCTTGCCTTTCATGACTTCAAACACTTATTTCCAACCCCTCTTGTCTGCAAGGTTTCTTTTGAGAAATCAGCTGATAGTCTTATGGGAACTTTTTTGTGGGTAACTGCCTCCTTTTCTCTCTCTGCTTTTAAGATTCTCTCTTTATCCTTAATCTGGGGTAATGTAATTATGCTGTGTCTTGGTGTGTGCTTCCTTGGGTCCAACTTCTCTGGGACTTTCCAAGCTACCTGGAATTCCTGGAAGTCTATTTTCTTTGCCAGATTGGGAAAGTTCTCCTGTATTATTTTTTCAAATAAGTTTCCAATTTCTTGCACTTCTTCTCCTTCTGGAACAACTATGATTCAAGTGTTGGAATGTTTAAGGTTTTCCTGGAGGTTCTTAAGCCTTTCATTTTTTTTTTTTGAATTCTTGTTTCTTCATTCTGTTCTGGTTGAATGCTTACTTCTTCCTTCTGATACAAACCATTCATTTGAATCCCAGTTTCCTTTCAGTCACTGTTGGTTCTCTATACATTTTCCTCTATTTCACTTTGCATAGTCTTCACTTCTTTGTCTATTTTGCCACCATACTCAACCAATTGTCTGAGCATCCTGATTACTAGTGTTTTGAACTCTGCATCTGATAGGTTGTCTATCTCTACATTGCTTAGTTGCATTTTTTTCTGGAGCTTTGATGTGTTCTTTCATTTAGGCCATTTTTTTTTGTCTTGTGTACCTGTTAGGTAGTAATGGGTGGAGACTTAGGTATATTCCAGGGCATGGCAACCCAGGTCTCTGTGTTGTGGTGCTGTATATGTGGGATGGGTCCAAGAAGGAACAATGCTGCTTGCTCATCTCTTTGTGGGCTTTCAGTCTCTTTCCTTGCTACCCACAAACAAATTGGGACCTTCTGGTGCTGATTTCTGTGCAGGTTGTTTTGTGTTCATTCTAGCGCTCTGTAGGTCTCTCAAAGAAAGTTCCATGTGAAGCTTGGAGATTCTCCTGCCACCTCAATATCCACACATTTTTTCAGTCAAAGGTTTTGAGGCTTTATTTCCCCACACTGGATCCCTGGGTTGCATGATCTGTCTCACTCCCCAGTTGTTACTTCTAGTTTATCTGCATGAAAATGTGAGACCACCTACTCTGTCAGCCACCACCTTATCTATTCTGCCAGCTGCTGCCTTGCCAGGAGTCTTTTCTGCCCAACTGCACATCTCTACTCCTCCTATTGATCTGGATGAATATTTCTTCTTTAACTCATTGGTTGTCAGACTTTCATACAGTTTGATTTTCTGTCAGTTCTGGTTATTTTTCATTTTTTAAATTTGTCTTTGTCCTTCTTTTGGGTGTGGAAGGAGGTACAGTGTATCTACCTATGCCTCCATCTTGGTGAGAAGTGTCAAGACTTTCTGAAGCTACCACCATGAAGGCAAAATAAAATTAGCTGATGCTGCAACTAGACAAGCCAAATGATTGCCAGTCTTGAGAATATTCTTTGCTTCTTGTTAAATCAATAAAAATATTTGTTATTGTTTTAATGAACACCTGGAGGAAGAGAAGATGGAAACCAAAGGGGAACTTTTGTCTGAGGCAAACAAATGTGATTTTAACACAATAGGAACCAATCTTACACATGCACATTAGCTAAAAAATTGAAGTTCTAAGTTGATTTTATAAGCAATATTGCTATTTTTATAGCTCATAAAGTGTGTAGTATATGCTCCTTCTCTCCAAAATAAAGCTCTGTAAAATTATTTCAAACATCCTACAGGCCTCAGTTCCTTTAGGTGTACGTGAAGTATGCTAATTGTATTTTATCTAAATGCCACCATCTCAAGAATACAAATATATGTTATCTATGTTTTGTATGGGTTGAGGAATTATCTTGAAGGAGAGAAAAAATGTAATTATAGATAAATTATTATCTATAATTATAGATAAATTATAGATAAAAATTCTCAGCAGGGGAATTCCCTCTGAGTCAGTGAATATGAACTAATTTGACTAAACAGACAATGTAATCCACTTTTAATATTTGTCCATTTTATATTATTTTATTGTGTTTTTCACCCCTAGTTCTCTGGATTGGTATAACATACAATGATGAAATTAAAACTCAACTAGGAACTTCCAAAAATGGTGGCCAAGGAGGTAGAAGCTAGGTCTACTTGCTCCTGCCCTCAATCCAGATTTTCAGCTTATGTTCCAACAACTGACCTGAATAATCAATGGAATATTTTGCAGATATGAAATTTTGAAGCCATGTAATACAGAAGATGCTTTGTACTGCATGGTAAAAATATCTTATAAGCGAATGGGTAAATACAATGTGTGTGGCTGGTATTGCAGCTGATAGACCAGACAGAAATTCTAGCTTCAGTGCTTCCTCCCCACTCAGAGAAAGGGGCCTTAATTCCATGCAGGGATTCCAACCTTAATTGGGGGTAACCTGGAGAGATATACTGAGTCTGTGAGACCCAGGCCACATACACATGCACAGTGAGTAGACTTCTCATAACTGAGATACCAACCTGGAGAGCTCCAGATAAGGGCTCAGACTACCAAATCAACCAGGTTGTCACACCTGTGCATGTCAGGGCACCTAAAAGCTTCAGCCAGCCATATCTGAGAAATATCTTGCTTCTTGGGGTGGTTGTATGTGCAGAGATTCAGGCACTGGCTCAGTACTGTGGTGCAGGTACATCAAAGAGACTTTTTAAAAAGGAGCTAAAACATGGTCAGGCAAGAACCCCATGCACAATTGCCCTACAAGTATAGACCAGATTGAAATTGCAGCAGTGGAACTTCCACCCCTTTGAACTGTAGGGCCATAAGGATGTTTGCAGCAACAGAAAGGAAAGAGGAAGCTGTTATGTTACTGGATGTGGGATGCAGTGAGATTTCACCACACCTGTGAAAATCAGACACTGCAATCCATTGTGAAGTGCTTCTATGTTTTGGGTGTCAGGTTGAAATGTTCACTAAGAGATAAACCTAGAAGAAAGGAGAAGTTGTGGGGATTTTTTTAACCCATTTTGAACTTTTTTCAGCCATGCCAAACCACAATGAATTTCCATGTTCTTTCCCATGTGGAATAGAAAGTTCTGGACTATGTCTCCTGCAAATACTCTAGTCTGGGAGTTAGATAGGCAAGAGTTGAGTGTCTTAGATACTTTGACCCTCCCACAATACAAATATAGGGAGGGGAGATATGTGCATACCTCTCCTGCAGGCTTGCAAGTACCATCACCCATAGGGAAACCCTTCAGAATAGTACTGCCAGGTCCAAGATTCCCATGCTGAGTGCAATGCTGTAGGGGGAAGAAAAAGAAACTCTAAATGGGGCAGTTTTAAGTTTTCTCAGCCATGCCAAGTCTTACTGGCTCTGTGGGTCCTGTCCCACTGAAACCAGCTGAGCAGGAAGATCAGAAATATGCACAACAAGGGTTTTTGGTCCCCACCCAGATCAGCTCACAAGCGAACTAAGGGCTGTGAAGGATAGAGTTCTGGATGGTATCTTCTACAAAGGCTTAAAGATAGATGGGCAGGAGTTGAACACCTGGTATACTTGACAATGAGGCAAACTTTCCCACAAAATACAATCTGGAAAGTAAAAGGTGTGCCCATCCCACTCCTACAGGGTTTCAGGAACCACTTCTAATGGGAAAACTCGGCAGAACAGTCCTTCTAGGTCCAAGATACCCTCACTGGGTACATTTCCACAGGGGTAAGAAAGAGAAACTTCAAACAGGGACTGTCAAAGTGTGAGAATGTTGGAGGATAGTGCCTGGGAGCTAGACAGAGAGCTTAGCCTCCTACTGAGATCTTAGATTGAGAAAGTAAGTTTAGTTTCCCCATATGGTTCAGTCTTGGCTCAATTCCAATAGAAGCCTCTTTCAATCTATCCCGTGAAGTCTAGAGCTGCTGAACCCAATCTTTCAAAGGAGAGCAATTAATGTACCCATCGTGAAACAACAGTGAGCCATCCTGAGAAAACAAAAACCCAAATCTTTTATAAAGACTGAAGGAGTTGGCTCTGAGTAGGGACTACTCTCCCCTCACTGAGTGTCCTACATTCTGTGATTCCAACAAAGTGAAAACCTGCTAACCCTGTTTCAACAGACCTGGCCTCAGCTTACAAGCCCTCAACAACAGGATCTGGAGTGAAACCAAGCAACCACTGGGTAGGTCAAAGAGACTGAAAGAGGGAAACTCCAGGTAGTTTCACCTCTTATGAGTTACCATCATATCCAAGCAGGAAAAGTTGAGCCTTTTACACAGGTTGGCCCCTCATATGGAAAGAACAGCTAACTCTTTAGAAACTATTCAAAATTGGAAATAATCTGGGACAGACTTAGAGATGTGGGGCATGGTTGGGGGCACACACCCATCATTTTCCCTGAAGTCTGAGCAGCTACTCCCCAAGGAGATCCAGGTGTTCCATTCTCCTGAATGCACCAGATGCCCATTCAGAAACAGATGGGTCAGCAGCTACTCTAAGACTATTTGCAGAATCACAGATTTGAAGCAGGTGGAGGTGGTAACTGTGGTGCTTTTGATCATTAGTTGACCCATGCCATGGTCTTGTACTGATAAAAAGTCAGCAGTGCAGAGCATTGAGGACCATTTCAGATTCAGCCAAACCTGGAGACAGCCACAGACCATGCATCACTTGTAGCTTTAAACATGGTGCCTAGACATAGGCAGGGACAGTATCTGACATTAGCTTAGGGAAGTTTCAGGCAACACTAAAGTCATATCCTGAAGAACACAGCAGGCAAGCACTAGACTCTGCTGATGAATTGCACTTATTTTTTTTTCATTATTTGCACTTTTCTTTCTCACAACTTTTATTATTTTTTTCTATTTCTTCAATTTTATTTCTATTTTTCAAAGTCAAATCTCTTATTTTACTTTTTTCCATTTCAGTCTCTATTTTACCTTCTTTCTTTCCTTTCTTATTTCTCATTTTTAATTTTATTTTCCCTTTATTTGACATTTTGTGGTGATTCCTTGTTTCTTCCTTACTCATATTAATTCTCCTCCCTCTTTCCTCTTACAATCATTTCTCTTTACTTTAGTAATCTATATTCTTTTTAAATTTTTTATAATATTATTATCTTTCCACCTTTATAAATCTTTGAAAATTTGTCATCAATACTGCTATTGTGGTTGGGGGGTATGTTTGCTTGTGTGTTTTTTTCTGTGGTGTTTTGTTTGGTTCTGTTAGAACTTGTACAACAGCATGTGGTGGGGTTTGGGACTCTTCATCAACCAGCCACGGGGGAGAACCCACCAACTAATGAATCAGCAACATTCAAAACCAGAATGCAATGGTGGGGGCACATATACTACATAAAGGTCATTCCTAGAACAATAGTTCAGAAGACAAAGGAGACTGCACCACTGAGTTCCAACAGACTTCTGCCATATAAGTGTGCCCCATAAAAACAGGGAGTAAAAAAAAGATTAATCTGATGAATAGAAACAAATAAAAAGAATCAGCTAAAATCAGAAACAACCCCAAACAAAATGAAAGGAGTAGTCCTCAGAAAAAGAGCTAAAATAAAACTGAGGCAAGAAATTTAGTGGGCATAGTGTTCAAAGTAATGGTTATAAGGACCTTCAAGTAACTTAATGAGAACTACAAGAAACTTTATGAGGGCTTTAAGAAACTTAGTATGAACTATCTCAGTATAAGAAGAGGATATAGAGTCCTGGCTGGGGTGGTGCACTGGATTAAGTGCAGGGCTGAGAACCACAGGGTTGCTGGTTTGATTCCCAGTCAGGGAAAGTACCTGGGTTGTGGGCCAGCTCCCCAGTAGGAGACATGTGAGAGGCAGCCACATATTATTTCTATCCCTATCTTTCTCCCTCTTTTACTCTCTAATTAGTAGGTATTAAATAGATGGGGAGAGGTCAAAATGATATAGGAAACAGAGAACTCAAAGAACTTATATGTACAACCCATGGACATGAACTAAGCAGGGAAAGGTTGGAAAGTTGGGGCTGCAGGGTGCAGGGGGGATAAAGGGAGGCAATTAGGAAAACTTTAATAGCATAAAGAATAAAATATAATTAAAATAAAAGTAAAATAAATAAAATCTTTTTAAAAAAGAGGACATAGAAACTATGAATAAGAACTAGGTATAAATGAAGGATAGAATATTGAAAATAAACAACACACCAGAAGAAATTAAAAGCAGGCTAGAAAAAGCAGAGGATTAAATTAGCAATTTATAATACAGGTAGAAAAAAACACAGAGGAACAAAACAAAACAAATATATGTAAGAAGACAGCTTAAGGGAACTTTGACACAAAAGAAAACATAACAATTTCACATCATAGAGATGCCAGAAGAGGGGAAAAGGGATAAAAAAAATGTGTTTGAAAAAATTACAGAAAATTTCCCTATGCCGGTGAGGGAAAAAGTCAGTCAAGACCAGGAAGCACAACGAATCCAATCGAGATGAATCCAAAGAGTCCCATTCCAAGGTATACCATAATTAAAATGGCAACATTTAAAATATGAAGAAAGAATCTTAAAGGCAACAATGGAGAAACAGCTAGTCACATGAAAGGAAGCCATCATAAAGCTATCAGCTTATTTCTAATCATAAACATTATAAATCAGAAAGAACTGGCACAAAATATTCCAAGGAATGAAAAGCAAGAACCTGCAACCAAGACTACTCTATCCAGCAATGATCTCATTTAAATTAAAGGTGAAATAAAGACATTCCCATATATTTTTTAAAAAGAATAAAGGAGTATATCTCCACCACGCCAGCATTACATGAATGTTAGAGGAATTGTCTTAAGAAGAAGAAGTAGAGAGAGGAACACAGATAAAAGTGTAAAAAATAGCAATGAACAAGTACCTATTAACAATAGCCTTAAATGTAAATGGATTAAATGATCCAATAAAAAGACATAGGGTAGCAGAATGGATTAGAAACCATGATGCACATATATGCTATCTACAAGAGACCTACCACAGAAAAAAAGATTTACACATGTTGAAGGTTTAGGGATGAAAAAATATAGCATGCAAATGGACCTTAAAAAAGCTGGGGTAGCCATACTTGTATCAGAAAAAAATACATTTTTTTTAAAGGGAGCAGTCCAACTAGAGGCTATAATCTTATAAACATATATATACCCAATAAGGATCACTTAAATATGTAAAGGAAATCTTGGAGGACTTTAAGAGAAAGATGAACAGCACTCCAATCATTGTAGGGGATTTTAATACCCCACTGTTAAAAATGGATAGATGGCCCAGAGAAAAAATGACCAAGGACATAGAAGCATTAAACAACATTATTTCAATCAAATATAATTAATTGATATTTAGAGAATATTTTACCCTAGGAGAGCAAATTATACATTCTTTTCAAGTGCACATGGATCATTTTCAAAGGAAGATAATATGATAGGACACAAAACAAGCCTTAAACAATTTTTAAAAATGATATCAAGAATGTTTTCAGGGGAAGATGGAGTCGGAGTAAGACGGAGCGGATTCTAGCTCCCGCACTCGTGGGTGAAAATCCTGGCAGATCTATAGAAAAGCAGCGCACTAATCCATCAGTTATCCAGCATTTGTGAAATTGAAAGAACAGAGACTCTGTTGGACGCTGAAACACCAGAAAGCGGCAGGTCAGTGGGGCTTTGGTGACCAGTTTAAAGACAAAGCAGCGGCGGGGGCTGGCGCCCCAGGCCAGGTGGCACCAGTGCTGCATCCACAGCTGGGGTCCAGAATCATCGGTCTGAGACCAACACCAGAGAGGTCTACCACAGGAGCTTGGGCACCCAGCAGCTCCAGTGGCCACCAGCGTGGGTCAGCAGCTCCCCTGCTTCCTGTATAAGCAAAACTGGATAACACCGGGCAGAGACCTGTGTGCTGTGTGCTTGCCGGCTTACATTTTGGGGGAGGGGTACAAAGACACAGGGCCCGGTTCAACTGCAGACTCTGTGATTGCAAGCCTGGGAGAATCCAGAGACGCATTAGCCTCACAGGTCTGGTTGGGGACTGACCGGGAATGAGAGACAGGCTGTACAGAGAGTTTTGTTTTTTTATTGAAAGTGGACTGAGGTGTTCTCCTGCCAAGGCAGATTGGCTTGCTTCCTATCCAGCCTTGCAGGGAGCCAGGGGGAAAGTGGAGGCATTTGGGGACTAGCCACACGAATGGGAAGCGCCCTGCCGGTTACTCCGGGTCCCAGAAGGTCTGTTGGAAGCGGAGGCCTCTGAGCCACCACCAGGGGACTGGGAAGCCTGCTGCCGGTTACGCCAGTCCCAGAAGGACGAGCTCACGGGCGCAGAGAGTTCAGAGAGGCACCGCAGGACAAAGACGCTCCCTGACAGTTACCTGCTCGCAGGCATAGCCGGACTCTGGCGCGCACTGGCGCAGGGATCTTTCAGCCGGGGCTACTGGTCCTAGAAGTGCCTGACGGTTTCCCGCGGGAGCGGGGGCTCAGAGAACTCTAGGCTGACGCCACTAGGATTGGGAAGTGCTGGGGCGGGCGCAGACCGGGAAGTAGTCGGGGCCGGCACGGACCGGGAAGCGCTGGTTGCGCAGTCCCGGACGGCCCCGGGAGTGTGCCCGGCAAGTGCGCAGGCGCCCACACCCCAATCCGGTAGCCTGGCTGGTGAGCACGGCGGGTGTGCAGGCGCACAGACCCCAAGCTGGTCGCCCGGCTGGTGCGCGCACGTGCGGCGGCATCCCAGCACACATGTGGGGAGATCCTGCTACAATGAGAAAAACCAGTCTGGACAGTTTGAAACCAACAGGGGAAGGGTTTCTCTGTTGTTGTTGTTATTGTTTATTTGGGGTATTTTTTTTGTTTTGCTGTTTACTTGTTTGTGTTTTAGGTTTTTTAAAATTTTTAATGTTTTTTTTTCCTTTTTTTAGTAACTTTTTTGTGCATTAGTTTAGTAACCTTATATATTTTTAAATTTTATCACTGCTTTATCTTCTATACTTTGTTCCTCTCCTTTCTTTTTCCCTGTTTTAGTCCTTCTCCCATTCCTCTTAAACTCATTGCTTTCGCCTCCCCTCTCCTACCTTTTCGTTTGATTGTATGTTGCTTTGTTTCCTTTTACCCGCAAGAGACACCAACAACTAGGAACTGTGAAAGGACCAGAATGGGACCCGAAGAGGGGGCATCTCAACAGTAGATACAGAGAAACAAACTTCACCTTCCTATAGCAGAGAAGCCACGAGGAGATGCATTTTTTTCATTATTTTCACCTCTTTTATATTTTAATAATATCTCTGTATTCCTCCTTTTTCTGTAGAGGCTTCTTAGTCTCGAGTAGGTATATTGTATTATTAGACAGGCTCCCCCTGTCCTTTCCTCCACAGTGCTTTGCTAACCCTCTAAACTACATGCCACTTGTTTTCCTTTAGCACACTACCTAAAGCACTATACCCCCTACTCAGACAGACCACATACAGATTGTTATACGAGTGCTGCTCTAATATTAGTGTAAATAATAGCTGACCTATGCAACAGTAAATAGTTCACAACACATCTCCCGGATCTTAACCAATTGTACAGGTCCCTGAACTCTATCACTGTAGTGGTTACCTCTATTGGCTCACACACCACGCCTATTCACCATTCCTTATACTCACCTTACCTCAAAATCTGACCATCTAAAACCTCACTGCTTTCTAGTGACAACTAACAAGACTTCCCTCCCCAACAAGAGGCTTATCTTTTGTCCATCATCTCGTAAAAGTGTCAAGTCTGGCTGAAGAATACGGTTAATACAATATACAGTCTAAAGATTGCCTATCTCCTCTCTACCAGCTGTGACTGTAAATATCATAAAAAATTCCTATGCTGTCATAAATCATTTTGCCTCCTCCTACAACTGATTACACATACACAATAAAAGGAGTAGGTGGAAACAGAGAACATCAAGATACCTGAAGGAGCCTGCACCACTGAAATTCACAGGTATTATACCACAGAAGTTCACAGCATAAACCCAGGGATTCAGAACAGATCAATTTTAGAAGCTGAGGCCAACAAGAAGAGTCGCACAAACAATGAAAAGACAAAGAAACAATCCCCAAATAAAAGAAAAAGCAGAGGCTTCAGAAAGAATGTTAGATGAAATAGAAGCTAATCAACTAACAGATAGTGAATTCAAAGCACTGGTAGTCCCAAAATTCAAAGAGCTCACGATGAGCTACCAAAAACTACAGGGGAGCTACAATGACCTCACCACAAACTATATCAACATGAAAAAGGAAATAGAAACTATCAGCAAGGGACAGGAGGAAATGAAAAATACAATCTCTGAATTGAAGAACACAATAGATAGTTTCAAAAGTAGGATAGATGAGGTGGAGGATAGGATTAGTGAGCTGGAGGACAAAGTAGAAAGCATCTCACAGAAAGAGCAGGAAAATGAAAAGAAACTTAGAAAGAATGAAGAGGGATTAAGAGAAATAGAAGACAATATGAAACGTAATAATATCCGAATAATAGGGATACCAGAAGGAGAAGAAAAAGAACAAGGAATAGAAAACATATTTGAAAGAGTAATGAAAGAAAATTTTCCTAATTTGATGACAGAAAAAGTCACACAAATCCAGGAATCACAGAGAGTCCCAATCAAGAGGAACCCAAGGAGGCCCATTTCAAGACACATCACCATCAAAATGGCAAAATTCCAAGACAAAGAGAGAATCTTAAAGGCAGCAAGGGAGAAAAAAGAAGTAACATACAAGGGAGCCCCAATAAGGTTAGCTACTGACTTCTCAATGGAAACACAACAAGCAAGAAGAGAATGGCAACAAATATTCCAAGTAATGAGAACCAGAGGCCTACAACCAAGGCTACTTTACCCAGCAAGGCTATCAATCAAGATAGAAGGCCAAATAAAAAGCTTCCAAGAAAAAAGAAGTCTAAAAGAATATGTCCCCACCAAACCAGTCCTACAAGAAATACTAAAAGGACTACTTTAAGGAAAGGAAGGAAAAGTGAGAGACAGAGAAGACACAGGTACAAAAATGGCAATGAATAAGTACCTATCAATAATAACTTTAAACGTAAATGGATTAAATGGTCCAATTAAAAGACACAGAATAGCTGAATGGATAAAAAAGCATTACCCTCACATATGTTGCCTACAAGAGACCCACCTCAGGACAAAGGACCATCACAGACTAAAAGTGAAAGGCTGGAAACAAATTTACCAAGCAAACAGACAAGAAAAAAAAGCTGGGGTAGCAATTCTCATATCAGACAAAATAGACTTCAAAAAGAGTACCATAAAGAGAGACCCAGAAGGTCACTTCATAATACTCAAGGGAAGAATCCACCAAGAAGACATTAACATCGTAAATATATATGCACCCAACATAGGAGCACCAAAATATATCAAGAAAATCTTAGAGGACTTCAAGAATGATATTGACAGCAACACAATTATAGTAGGGGATTTGAACACCCCACTATCAAAAATGGACAGATCTTCCAAACAAAATATCAATAAAGATATTGTGTCATTAAACAACACCCTAGAGGAAATGGACTTAACTGACATATATAGAGCCCTTCATCCCAAAGAAGCTAAATACACATTCTTTTCAAATGCACATGGAACATTCTCAAAAATCGACCATATGATAGGTAACAAAATGAGTATCAACAAAGTCAAGAAAATTGAAATCATACCAAGCATTTTCTCTGACCACAAGAGACTGAAATTGGAAACCAACCCTAGAGTAAAAAACCCAAAGGACCCCAAATCCTGGAGACTGAATGGTATGCTACTAAACAATGAATGGGTCAAGAATGAAATTAGGGAAGAACTCAAAACGTTTCTGGAAACAAATGAAAACGATCTCACAACAACCCAAAACTTATGGGACACAGCGAAGGCAGACCTGAGAGGGAAGTTTAGAGCAATACAGGCCTACCTAAAGAAGACAGAAACATTTCCAACAAACAACCTTATTCTACACCTGCAAGAACTCAAGGAACAACAACAAAAACAGCCCAAAGCAAGTAGAAGGAAGGAAATAACCAAGATCAAGCAGAACTAAATGACATAGAGACTAAAAGCACAATCCTAAGGATTAATGAATCCAGGAGTTGGTTCTTTGAGAAGATAAACAAAATAGACAAGCCTTTAAGTAGGCTCATCAAGAAAAGAAGGGAACGGACACAAATAAACACAATCAGAAATGAAAGAGGAGAAATTACAACTGAAACCACAGAAATAGAAAGGATTGTAAGAAATTACTATGAAGAACTATATGACAAGAAATTTGAGAACCTAGGGGAAATGGACACATTTCTAGAAAAATATAATCTCCCAAAACTCAATGAAAAAGAAGTAGAACACCTCAATAGACAAATAACAGCAAAAGAAATTGAAGCAGTAATAAAAAAAACTCCCATCACACAAAAGCCCTGGACCAGATGGGTTCACAGGAGAATTCTACAAAGCATTTAAAGAAGAGCTAACCCCCATTCTTCACAGACTATTCCAAAAAATCCAAAAGGATGGAAAACTTCCAAACTCCTCTTATGAAGCCAGCATCATCCTAATCCCAAAACCAGATAGAGATACAACAAAGAAAGAAAACTTCAGGCCAATATCACTGATGAACATAGATGCTAAAATCCTCAACAAAATATTGGCAAATCACATCCAACAATATATCCAAAAGATTATACACCACAACCAAGTGGAATTCATCCCAGGGATGCAAGGATGGTTCAACATTCGCAAATCAGTAAATGTAATTCATCACATAAACAAAAGCAAAGACAAAAACCACATGATCATGTCAATAAAGGCAGAAAAAGCTTTTGATAAGGTCCAGCACCCATTTATGATAAAAACACTCAGCAAAGTGGGAATAGAGGGAGCATTCCTCAATATAATAAAGGCCATATATGAGAGACCTACAACCAATATCATACTCAATGGGCAAAAACTAAAAGCTTTTCCACTAAGATCAGGAACAAGACAAGGATGTCCACTTTCACCACTTCTATTCAATATAGTATTAGAAGTTTTGGCCACAGCAATCAGGCAGGAAAAGGAAATAAAAGGCATCCAAATAGGAAAGGAGGAAACAAAACAGTCACTGTTTGCAGATGACATGATAGTGTACATGGAAAATCCTATAGACTCTACCCAAAAACTGCTCAAACTAATTAATGAATTTGGCAAAACAGCAGGATACAAAGTCAATATCCAGAAATCAAAGGCATTTTTATATACGAACAATGAATCAGCAGAAGCACAAATCAAGGAAAAAATCCCATTTGATATAGCAAAAACAAAAATAAAATATCTGGCAATAAACCTAACCAAGGAGGTAAAAGACCTGTATGCAGAAAACTACACAGCACTGAAGAAAGAAATCAAGGAAGACACAAACAAATGGAAACATATACCTTCTTCATGGATTGGAAGAATTAACATCATCAAAATGTCCATACTACCCAAAGCAATATACAAATTTAATGCAATATCTATTAAAGTACCAATGGCATATTTCACAGACATAGAACAAACACTTCAAAAATTTATATGGAGCCATAAACGAGCCCGAATAGCAACTGCTCTTTTGAGAAAGAAGAAGAAAGTAGGAGGGATCACAATACCTGATATCAAACTGTATTACAAAGCCACTGTAATCAAAACAGCCTGGTACTGGCATAAAAACAGGCATATAGACCAATGGAACAGAACAGAGAGCCCAAAAATCAACCCAACTCTCTACAGTCAATTAATATTTGACAAAGGGGGCAATAACATCAAATGGAGTAAAGATAGCCTCTTCAGCAAATGGTGTTGGGAGAACTGGACAGCTACGTGCAAAAAAATGAAACTTGAGCACCAACTTACACCATACACCAAAATAAATTCAAGGTGGATAAAAGACTTAAATATAAGCCGTGACACCATTAAAGTCCTAGAGGAGAACATTGGCAAGAAAATCTCAGATATTCCATGCAGCAACATTTTTATGGATATGTCCCCTAGAGCAAGGGATATACAGGAAAGAATAAACAAATGGGACCTCATCAAAATAAAAAGCTTCTGCATGGCCAAAGAAAACAGTATTAAATTAAAAAGACAACCAACTGTATGGGAAAACATATTTGCCAATGATACCTCAGACAAAGGTTTAATCTCCAAAATATACCAAGAACTTACAAGACTCCACTCTAGGAAGTCATGGAACCCAATTAAAAAATGGAAAAAGGACTTGAACAGACACTTCTCCAAGGAGGACATACAGAATATCCAGAGACACATGAAGAGATGCTCAATATTGTTAGCTATCAAAGAGATGCAAATTAAAACCACAATGAGATACCACTTTACACCAGTCAGGATGGCTATAAACAAAGCAACAAACAACAAATGTTGGAGAGGTTGTGGGGAAAAGGGGTCCTTAGTTCACTGTTGCTGGGATTGCAGACTGGTACAACCATTATGGAGAACAGTATGGAATTTTCTCAGAAAAATAAAAATCGACCTGCCTTTTGACCCAGCAATTCCACTGCTAGGATTATATCCCAAGAATCCTAAAACATCAATTTCAAAGAACCTATGCACCACAATGTTCATAGCAGCACAATTTACAATAGCCAAGAGTTGGAAGCAACCTAGGTGCTCGTCAGTAAATGAATGGATCCAAAAATTGTGGTACATATACACAATGGAATTCTATGCAGCAGAGAGAAAGAAGGAGCTACTACCCTTTGCAACAACATGGATGGAACTTGAAAGCATTATGCTGAGTGAAATAGGCCATGTATTGAAGGACAAATACCATATGATCTCACCTTTAACAGTAAGCTAAATAACAAAATAAACAAGCAAATAGAATAAAACCAAAGACACTAAAATAGAGAACAAGTGGGCAGCCACCAGAGGGGAGAGGGAAGGGAATTTAAGGGGAAAAATGAGGAGGGATTTTGAAGAACAAGTATGAAAGACACAGGGATGAGGTCTATGGGGAGGGAGGGGATGGGAGGGAGGTGGGGAGACGGGGCGGGGGGGTTGGGATGGGAGAAATTGACAAAAGAAAACTGTACTTGAAAAATAACTCAATAAATTTTTTAAAAAAGAATGTTTTTAGATCACAATGGCTTGAAAGCAAAAATCAACTTCAGGGAAAAACTCAAAAACATTCACCTCATACATGGAGGTGAGTAACATGTTATTAATTAATGAATTGGTTAACAATGAGATCAAGGAAAAAATCCAAATGTTCCTGGAAACAAAAGGAAATGAACACACAACACTCCAAAACCTATGGGACACAGAGAAAGCAGCTCTGACAGAAAAACTCATAGTATTACATGTCTACCTATAAAAAAGATAGAAAAAATTTCAAATAAACAACCTAATCCTACATCTAAAAGAACCAAACAACAACAACAACAACAAAACCTGTAGTGAATAGAAGGAAGGAAATAATCATGATCTGATCAGATATATGACATAGAAACAAAAAAAATAAAGAAAAATATAATTCAAAGGTCCATGAATCCAGGAGCTGGTTCTTTGAAATGTTAAACACTGACAAACTTTTAACCGGTCTCATCAATAAAAACAGAGTGAAGTCCATTTCCCCCTACACATTGAAGAAAAACCTAGCCAATCTATGGAGGAACAGAGCAAACAGCCAACAGTATCCCAGTATACATGAAGGTAGGAGAACAGAAATTGTAGTGGACATTGAAAAAATGGGTGGTAAGGAGAGTGCTTCAGGACAGTGAGGTCCCTGGGACCAGCATGGGGACCAGGGCAGCTGCAGTCCCAGGCCCAGTGCCTGCTGAGACTGCCACAGGGTTTTTGGGAGAGAGCTGGGTCAACGGCTCCCTCCTCAGCCAAACAAGGTTTGAGCAGCACCAGGAGAGACCTGGTTTCTTGAAGTCATAGAGAGGGGAATAAAGATTAAGTGGCAAACACACAGGAGCTGTGAGTACCCACAAAGTCTGTGGATGTTAACTGGGGGGAAGCTGAGAGTTGGGCCATGATGGGCCCTGAAACAGAAGGCCCCTGGTCTGTTTGGAGATTTGGGCAGTGTGAAAGATCAGGCCTCTGTATGGAGTGGCAGGCTTGAATAGGAGGAATTTCTCAAAAAGTAAAAGTGTAAAAAGAGACACTGTTTGGGGAATTCTCCTAGAGCAGCCACTCCAGTTTCCTCCCAAACTAGCCAGGCAGTGCTCCCCAGGTGGAACACAAGGCCCTTCACAACCGCATAGCCTTGGGAAGAGTGCACACCTGAACTGGGTGAACAGAGGTGGCCTGGCCAAGTGCACGTGCCAGCAACCTGGGGAGGGTGTGCTTTATAAAAGACCCAAGCCCACACCCAAAGCCCCAGGGAGAAGCTCCAGGCTAGCCCAGGGGAGAGTGCACTTCCTAGGCTGACTGAGTGTGGATCTGGAAAGGGGAACAGCTAAACCAATCACACCTCAGCCTCTGTAGCCAGCAAGACCAGCAAAACTGGTTTGGTCAGTTTGAAACAAGCAAGAGGCTTTTTTTTTTTTTTCCCTAAAGCAATTCTTTATTTTTTTAATTTTTATTATTTTTTTGTATCATTCAACTCCTTTTTTCTCTCTTCTTTTTTGTTTTATTCCTTCTTCCTTACTTTCCAATTTTATCTCTTCTTCCTTCCTTCTTTTTTTTTTACTCTTTTTTATGGATTATGCCATTACATTTGTTCTATTTCCCCTCCTCCGTTCCCCTCTACCCTGCACACCCCTCCCCCACCATTCCCCTCCTTTAGTTCATGACACATGTCTCAAGTTCCTTAGATTCTGTATTTCCCCTACTATTCTTACCCTCCCCCTCTCTATTTTCTATCTACTGTCTATGCTACTTGTTTTCTATATCTTCTCCTTCTCCCACTCTCCTGTTGCTAATTCTCCATGTGATCGTCATTTCTATGGTTCACTCCTGATCTAGCTGTCCTCTTAATTTGCTTTTATTTTAGGTGTCGGTTGTTAGTAACTGTGAGTTTGCTGTCCTTTCATTGTTCATCTTTTTTATCTTCTTTTTCTTAGGTAAGTCCCCTTAACATTTCATATAAAAAGGGCTTGGTGATGATGAACTCCTTGAATTTGATCTTATCTGAGAAGTGCTTTATCTGTCCTTCCATTCTAAATGAAAACTTTGCTAGATAGAGCAATCTTGGTTGTAGGTCTTTGGTTTTCATGACTTGGAATACTTCTTTCCAGCCCCTTCTTGCCTGTAAGGTCATTTTTGAGAAATCCACTGACAGTCTGATGGGAACTCCTTTGTAGGTGACAGTCCCCTTATCTCTTACTGCTTCTAGGATTCTCTCCTTCATTTTAATCTTGGCTAATGTAATGATGATGTGCCTTGGTGTGTTCCTTCTTGGGTCCAACTTCTTTGGGACTCTCTGAGCTTCCTGGATTCCCTGGAAGTCTATTTCCTTTGCCAGATTGGGGAAGTTCTCTTTTATTATTTGTTCAAATAAGGTTTCCACTCGTGACTCTTCCCCTTCTGGTACCCCTATAATTTGGATGTTGGAGTGTTTAAAAATGTCTTGGAGGTTCCTAAGCCTCTCCTCATTTCTTTGAATTCTTGCTTCTTGACTCTTTTCTGTTTGGCCATTATTTGCTTTCTTCTGGTCCACTCCATTGATTTGAGTCCCAGTTTCCTTTTCATTGCTATTGGTTTCCTGTGCATTACCATTAACTTCAATTAGTTTAGCCTTCATATGTTCCTCTAATTTGTGACTAAAATCAACCAGTTCTGTGAGGATCCGGATCACCAGTGTTTTGAACTGTGCATCTGAAAGTTTGGCTATTTCTTCATCACTTAGATTTATTGGCTCTGGAGCTCTGAGTTGTTCTTGAGTCATGTTTTTATCTGTTTGTGCCTGTTATGTATGAGGAGCGGAGCCTTAGTTGTTTACCAGGGCAGGGCCACCCAGGTCGCTGGTTTGTGATGCTGTATGTGGGGGTGGGGTCAGAGAGGGAGCAATGGCGATTCTCTCACTCACCCAGTCCATCCCACTGTTTGCCCCCGCCTGTTTATCTGAGCGGAAATGTGCGAACCCGCCGCCCTGCGCCCTGCGGTCTCAATGCTCGCCTCTTCACTGGTTTATCTGCAGGCAAATGTTGGACCAACCGCAGACAGCCAGCCACACCTCTTTCCTGTGTCCACCCATGGCTAGCCTGCACCTGGGATCCGTGCCTTTGGCTGCTTGAGCATCACCCCGGTCAGGGATCTTTTTGGCCAACCCGCTCCGCTGCTGGCTTCGCCCCTCTTAATGGTTTAGCTGAGCATTTCATTTTTGTTTTCGGACTCTGTATTGTCAATTTTCTGTGTGGTTTGGTTGCATTTATTGTTGTTAAAACTTTGTTGTTTTTAGATTTGGTTGTGTGAGGATGCAAGGTATTTCCACCTATGCCTCCATCTTGGCGGAAGTCTTCTTCTTTTTTTTAAATACCCACAAGTGAGACAAAAAAAAAAACAAACCCTGGAACTGTGAAAAGACCAGAGTTGGACCCAAAGAGAGGGCATCCCAACAGCTGAGACAGAGACAAATTTCACCTTGTTCTTACAGAGAACCTGCAAGTTATTTTATATTTGTATTATTATTTTTCATTATTCTTATGTCTTTTATTTTAATAGTATTTTTTTTGTATTCCTCTTCTTTCTGTTTAGTCTTTTTTGCTTGGCTGGTTATATTGTATCATTTGACAGGTTTCCCCTGTTCTCTTTTCCATAGTGTATTGCTAATTTGCTATCCTTCACATCACTTGTGTTCCTTTAGCATACTACTCAAAGTCCTATACCCCCTATTCATGCTATCCATATCACATAGATTCTGTCACATGATTGTTGTTTTATTATTATTGTAAATAATAGCTGTTCCATACTATTGTAAATACTACACAATACCCCTCCCAGATCTTAGCCCACTACACGGTTCCCTGAACTCTATTACTGTAGCGGTTAACTCTGTTCTCTCCCACACTGCACCTATTTACTATCCTTTACTCTCACCTTACCTAGGAAAACGACCTCCCACAACCTCACTGCTTTCTAGATTCAACTCACAATCTCTCCCTCCCGGGCAAGAGTCTTATCTTCTCTCCACTCTTTCTAAAAAGTGGCTAGTTTAGTGGAATATCATGGTTAACACTATACATAGCCAGAGGATCTCCTATCTCTTCTTTATCAGCTGCTACTCTAAACATCATAGAATACATTCTTGCTGCCTTAAACCATTTTGCCTTACCCCTTCAACTGATCACAAAAAAAAAGAGTGGTGGAGGCTGTGAACACAAAGGTACCTGCTGAAAGAGGAAACCTAACAACAAAGAAACCACCAACATATAAAAACAGAAGAAGGTGAACCATAGAGTGGAAGTCACACTAACCTTAATCCAGGACCTATCTGGAAATACAACTAAATAGTGGAGAAATCACCCAGAACAAACAACTGAACAAGAGCAAGAGAGAATCCTCAAAAACTTGTACACATGGAAAAAACAGCTTCAACACAACCTGCCCACACAAGCACAACAGAAAGCAAGAGGTGGTGGACAGAGTAACCCTCAGTAAACAGGGCGGTAGGAAGGACCCACCAAAGAAAGACCCAACAGCAATCAAAACCCAAAGACGAACACAGAGGCAACTTATATGACAGCCCAAAACCAGTGAACTCAGGAAATCAAGGAGAAGGCACCATTGAATCTCACAGGTATTCTACCATAGAAGTTCACATCATAAACCCAGGAAGTCAGAAAAGATCAATTTAAGAAGCAGAGGCTAGTAGAAACAGTATTAAAAACAATGAAAAGACAAAGAAACAATCCCCAAAGGAAAGGAAACAAGGAAGACCCAGAAAGAATGCTAAATGACATAGAGGCAAGTCAACTATCGGATATTGAGTTTAAAACAATGGTTATCAGGAAGCTCAATGAACTCACAGCAAATTACCAGAAACTACAGGGAAACCACAATGAGCTCACTGAAAACTATATCAACATAAAAAAAATAAAAACTATCAAAAAGGGCCAAGAGGAAATGAAGAATACAAGTTCTGAACTGCAGACCACAGAAGAAGAAATCAAAAGTAGGATAGATGAAGCAGAATATTGGATCCATGAGCAGAAAGACAAAGTATAAAAAAAAAAACAAAAAGAGCAAGAAAAGGGAAAGAGGATCAGAAATAATGAAGAGGGATTAGGAGAAATGAAAGACAATATGAAACGTTACAATATGTGTATAATAGGGATACCAGAAGGACAAGAAGAAGAGCAAGGGATAAAAAACCTGTTTGAAAAAGTAATGATGGAAAACTTTTCTAATTTGATGAGAGAAAAAGTCACATAAATCTAGTAAACACAGAGAGTCCCAATCAGGAGGAACCCAAAGAAGCTCACTTCAAGACACATCATAATAAAAATGGTAAAATTCCAAGACAAGGAGAGAATCTTAAAGGCAGTAAGGGTGTGACAGGAAGTAACATACAGGGAGCCCAAATAAGGTTAACAGCTGACTTCTCAATGGAAAAGCTCCAAGCAAGAAGAGAATTGCAAGAAATATTTCAAGTAATGAGAACCAAAGGCCTGCATCCAAGGCTACTCTACCCAACAAGGTTCTCCATCAAGATAGAAGGCCAAATAAGAAGCTTCCCAGACAAAATAAGTCTAAAAGAATACATCTCCTCTAATCCAGCTCTGCAAGATATGCTGAAGGGACAGCTTTAAGGAAAGAAAGGAAAAGAGAGAAACAGAGAGGAACACAGGTACAAAAACTGCAATGAGTAAGTACCTATTAATAATAACCTTAAATGTAAATGGATTAAATGCCCCACTCAAAAGACATAATAGCAGAATGGATAAGAAAGCATGACCCATACATATGCTGCCTACAAGAGACCCACCTCAAGACAAAAGACTTAAACAGACTGAAAGTGAAGGGTTGGAAACAAATTTTCCAAGCAAACAGACAGGAAAAAAAAAAAGACTTGGGGTAGCAACACTCATATTAGACAAAATAAACTTCAAAGAAAAGGGGGGCCATGAAGAGAGACCCAAAAGGTCACTTCTTAATACCCAAGGGGAGAATCCACAAAGAAGATATAAATGTTGTAAATGATGCAGACCCCAGCTCATGGGGTCTGCTACATTGTGAATGATGCATGAGAAATTCACATGGACTACCGAGTCCTGTGAAGAAAAAGGGACAGCATGGCTTCTCTCTCAAGAGGAGAAAAACCTCAGCCCTTGCTTTGACTGGCCTTTATTTCTTGAATGGGCACATTACAAGATGGTCTTCATTTACTATGCACAGGTTCGATTTAGGTGGTTACCTTTTACAGAAAACAAAGGAGACAATGCCACCAATCACATCTCAGAAGAAGAATATTTGCAAATGCAAAGGAATAAGTGGCTGACCTGGTTACAGTCATCCTTGGAAGGTTTAGCATGGATTTTAGGAAGTTACACTAGGCACGTTCTGTCTCAATTCAGGGTGAGGGAGTTTTAGCAAAGGCAAGTCTCATAGCAGTCTCAGTACAATGCAGGCCTGATTCCCCATGGGAAAACCTATCCATGGGTGTGAGTCCTGCCTGAGCCCATGCCACACAGAATGGTCTCCTATAGTAAATATATATGCACCTAACATAGGAGTACCCAAATACATAAAGAAAATCTTAGAGGACTTCCACAAACATATTGACAGCAACACAATCATAGTAGGGGATTTTAACACCCCACTGTCAAATATGGACAGATCTTCCAAACAAATATAAAAAAAAGATATTTTGGCATTGAACAATGCTGTAGATAAAATGGACTTAACTGATATACAGAAAGCCCTTCATCCCCAAAAACCTAAATGCACATTCTTTTCAAATGCACATGGAATATTTTCTTTTTTTTTAAATTTTATTATTTATTTATCTTTAGAGGGGAAGTGGGGGAAGGAGAGAGGGAGAGAAACATCAATTTATGGTTGCCTTTTGTGCGTCCCCTGCTGGGAACTGGCCTGCAGGGAACTGGCCTGCAACCCAGGCATGTGCCCTGACTGGGAATCGAACCGCGATCGTGTGTTTCGCAGGCCCGCGCTCAATCCACTGAGCTACACCAGCCAGGGCGAATATTTTCAAAGATAGACCACATGATAGAATACAAAACAAGCCTCAACAAATTCAAGAAAATTGAAATCATATGAAGCATTTTCTCTAATAGAGATAATTATGGGTTCTCCTTTATTTAGGTTTCTAATCTGTTAAATCACAACTTAGCTTTCATCACACTTAATAGTCTGCCATTTGACTGGCTTCTTATAAACTATTCTTGTTTTCTGTACCTACTATTACTTTATTTTTAAGTATATTTTATTGATTATGCTATTATAATTTCCCAATTGTTTCCCCTTTATCTCCTTTCTGATCTTCCCCAACAACCCTCCAGCATCCCCACGTTAGTCATGTTCATGGGTTGTACATATAATTTCTTTGAATTCTCTGTTTCTTCTACCATTTTTTACCTCTCCCTATTTTATGCCTACCAATTATGCTTCTTCTTCCCTGTACATTTTCCCTTCTATTTCTCCTCTGCCCCTCCCCACTGAAAACCCTCCATGTATTGTCCATTTCTCTGATTCTGTTCCTGTTGTAATTGTTTGCTTAGTTTTTGTTTTTCTTTTTTTTAAGGTTCACTTGTTGATAGTTGTAAGTTTGTTGTCATTTTACTGTTCAGAGTTTTTAATATTCTTCTATTGCTTAGATAAGTCCCTTTAACATTTCATTAAATAAGGGCTTGGTAATGATGAACTTTAACTTGACATTATCTGGGAAGGACTTTATCTGCCCTTCCATTCTAAATAAAAGCTTCACTGGATAGAGTAATCTTGGATGTAGGTTCTTGCCTTTCATGACTTTGAATAGCACTTTCCACTCCTTCTTGCCTGTAAGGTTTCTTTTCAGAGATTAGGCAATGCTTTGTAGGTAACTCTTTCCTTTCCTCTTGCTGCTTTTAAGATTCTCTCCTTATATTTAATCTTGGATAATTAATGATGGTGTGCTTTATTGTTTTCCTCTTTGGGTCCAACTTCTTTGGGGATCTCTGGGCTTCCAGGACTCCCTGTAAGACTATTTTCTTTGCCAGATTGGGGAACTTTTCTTTCATTATTTGTTAAAATAAGTTTTCAATTTCTTGTTCTTGTTCTTCTCCTTCTGGCACCCCTATATTTTGAATATTGGAATGTTTAAAGCTGTCCCAGAGGTTCCTAAGACTCTCTGAATTTGTTTTAAATTCTTGTTTCTTCATTTTGTTTTGGTTGGATGTTTATTTTTTCCTTTCATTCCAAATCATTGCTTTGAGTCCTGGTTTTCTTCCTGTCACTGTTGGTTCCCTGAATATTTTGCTTTATTTCACTTTGGGTATCCTTCATTTGTTCTTTCATTTTTCAAGCAAGCTCAATCAGTTCCATGAGCATTTTGATTCCCAGAGCTTTAAATTCTCCATCAGAAAGGTTGACTATCTCCTCATCGCTTAGCTCTCTTTCTGGAGTTTTACTCTGTTCTTTCATTTGGGCCATATTTTTTTCTCTCAGTGTACCTGTTAAGTTGTAAGGAACCTGAGCTTGAGGTATTCACCAGGGCAGGGCAAACCTCCTTGCTGCTCTCTGGCACTGTTATTTGGGGAAAGGGCCAGAGAGGAAAAGATGCAGCTCTCCTGCTCAGCACTAGCCCTACTTTCCAATGAACCCTCATATGAGACTGAGAGTTTTTTTCACCATTGCATTCCTGGCCATAGTGCACAGTCAGCTCTGAGTCTTAGTGTCACGTGCAGTCAGCCACCCCTGCATGGTCAGCCACCTTGTCTTGCGTTCTCTCCATTGGTCAGTTTTATGGGTTTAGTTGGCCTGGTTGACTGTTTCTTTAATTCCTTGGTTGTTGGAGTTCCATGCAGTTTGATTTCCTGGTGGTTTTTGTTGTTTATTGACTTTAGATTGGTTGTTATCCCCCTTTTGGTGTGTGAGGAAGTGAGGGTTTCCACCTACTTCTCTATCTTGGCCAGAACTTCTCTATTAATTTATATTAATGTAACATAGAAGTTGTTATTAACCACCCTCTTGTTCCTACAGTAATTTACAGAAAACTCCTATTGATAATGCTGACTTTATTTGGTTTACAGATGGATCTTATCTGAAAGATAAACAGGATATTATAGATTTGGATATGCAATAACTTCTTAGAGTGGATAAAATTAAAGGTAGAGTGACCTAAATAAGATCTGTCCAACAAGCTTAATTGCTCTAACTTGAGCTCATCAGTCAGCCAAATAAATAAAAAATATTTACATTGACAGTAGGTATCTCTTTGGTGTAACTTACAACTTGGAACAAAGCATCAAGGTGATGTGGACACCAACTAGCAGTGTCTGCTGCATTGTGGATGAGACACAACAAATTCACACAAACTACTGTGTCCTGTGGAGGAAAAAAGGTGATGTGGCTTCTCTCTCAAGAAGAGAAAAAGCCTGAGATCCTTGCCTTGACAAGCTTTTATTGTTTTTCTGGTCACATTACATGATGGTCTTCATTTACTATGCAGAGGTTTGCTTTAGGTAGTTACCTTCTACAGAAAATATTGGAGAAGATCCCACTAATCACATTACAGAAGAAGGATATTTGCAAATGCAAAGGGAAAAGTAGTTGAACTGATTACACTCATCCTTGGAAGGGTTAGCATAGATTTTAGGAAATTATTTTAAAGATATGTAGTAAACATTTCTGCCTCAATTCAGGGTGAGGGAATTTTAGCAAAAGCAAGTCTCAAAGAGGCCTAGGTACAATATAGGCCTGATTCCCCAATGGAGAACCTATCTGTGGGTGTGAGCCCTATGCATTTCTGACTGGGAGCTGGGCCCATGCCACACAGAATGGTCTCCTATATTTTCCCTCTTGTTTTTAGTTATGACCACTATAGATGCCACAAAGCAAGCTGCTTGCTGGTCTTTCACACGACCCTGGGAAAACAATTTGCAAATACATCTAAGTACACAGAGCATTATTATAATCAGTAAGTAACCAGTAATTCCAAAGACACACATTCTTAGATTAGACCCATCAATCATTGTCAGGCAGTAATGATCAAATAGACAACATTCAAAGAACTCTGAGAGCCTATTTTGAGTCAGGGTCAAGTAGCTAAAGGCTCACAAAACTTTGGGGAAAAAACTCGGTTTCATAGGATTTTATGCATTCTTTCCTATACCTGATTGCCCAAGGGAACTTGCTCTTTCCAACACAGGACTGCACCCACCTTCAGCATTGTTTCAGGCTTAGGTTGAGCAGGGGAAGTAAGACAGCCAAGAAATTAGGAGACTTTGTACAGACAGAACGGGGACTCTGGCTACGTCAAAGCCAAGGGGTGAGGGTCCATCGTGCCTTTTTGGGAACCACCCTTCCTGGTTTTAGAAGCTGTAACCCCCGCATGGCTAATGCTGAGTGAGTGACCTTTGGGCCATAAGCCACTAAGGAGACAAAGCTTATCTTTCTGACAGGAGCACCACTTCTGCTCCTTTTTATTCACCCTGCCTGGCCCCCAATGCTCGATCAGTTAGCCAATTACACGTAAGATTCCCCAAGGGGGGATGAGCTAACACAGGCACAATTATGGGGAGGCCTCAGAGAAGGACTGGGGGGCTATAGCAAAAGAAGTTGATCAATACTCACCCCTTGGCTTTGACATAGCCTAATTCCTCATTCTGTCTGCAAGAAGTCTAATTGCTTGGCTGCCTGACTTCAGCCTGAAACAATGCCTAAAGCCTGAAATAATGCTGGTGGTGGGTGTAGCCCTGTGCTGAAAAGGGTGGTTTTCCTAGGCCAATCAGGTCTGAGAAAGAATATGTAAAATCCTGTGAAACCTTCTTTGCTTAGAATGCTCTCAATGAAACAATGAGGGTCCAAGCAGGAAGTGAGTTTGTTCCCCAAAATGTTGTAGCCCTTCAGCTAACAGACCCTGACTCAGAATAAGCCCTTCTCCTTTGAGAGATCATCCACCTTTCCTCCCCAAGCAGATCATGTTTGGTAAACTTATTATCATCTGTGGTGGCAGGAGGGTGGCCCTGGAGATGGAGCCTTCTCCCCACAACCCCCTTTTTCTATAGCCCCTCAAGTTCTTCCCTGAGGGCACCCTTGTGATCATGACTGTCTTAGGTTGTCCCTCCCTTGAGCAATCTTACCTGTCATTGGCTAACAGATCATTCACTGGGGTCCAAGCAGGGTGACGTAAAGTAGGCAGAGACAGTGCTCCTGCAAGGAAGATAAGCCTCATTTCATTAGTGGCTTAGGGTCCCAAGATCTCTCACTCAGCTTTAGCCATGGGGGCAGGGGGCGGTTACAACTTCTGAAACCAGGCAGGGCAGTTCCCAACATCTAATATCCCCCTTTTTTATTTGTGAATGCAATTGCAGTTGTTAGCCTGTGAAACCTACTATTTGCTGTTCCTAAATGCAATCGCAAGAAAACAACCTTTATATACATCATAAAGCACAAATAACAATTAAGACAAGGAGGCATCCAAGGGCTGATTTGACCCAAACTTGTAAATTCAGTCCATTGAACCCTTTTTTAGGATTTAACTATTATAGATTATCATGGAGGGTCTGGAACACTTTTTGTTTGGTTAAGGCCTTTGCTCAAGCATTAAAAGCCTTGATATCCCCCCCATGTGGCAGGGACACATTTAAAGGGAACATCATGGGGCACTGAGGGGCACTGAGTTGCCCTCTGCAAGAGACACTTGATCATTGGCTCCTGTCATTGGGACAGGCCCCATCCTCCTCCATTGGTGGTCCCAGGCCTGTGAGTAACAGTGTGGGTGCTGGTTCTCCTTCTGGTTGTTCAGGATCAGCTGGGCCATCTGGTTCGTTAGTTGATTACTTCTCAGCTCCAGGTAGTGGATGGAGCTTGGTGTCTATCCTGCTCATGATAAGGATTTACTCTTTTGGCTGGTAGCCAGACAGGACCTCTAGAGATGAAAACACATGCATACCCTCTTACCTAAGTTAAGAGATCTACAGGGCCCTGCCAAAAGCCATCTCCCAGTGAATCTCTATATAAAACCTGAGGATAAGATGACCAACTGGAGTACAAAGTGATTCATTACAGTTTAGAAAATTATAGGTAAACATGGCTAATAAAATCAAACTTTGGCGGGAAGGACTCATGACTCCCCCTTTTTCTGTTTTTTAAGAAGGTTTTTTAAAGTATGATGAGCCTGTCTACAACTGCCTGACTGGTTGGGTTGTAAGGAATTCCTGTTTTATGTTGGACAGTCCAACATCAAAGAAAAACCTGAGTGGAATGGGCAAGGTATCCAGAACCATTACCTGTTTTAACTTGCCGAGGCCATCCTAAATGACTAAAGGCCTCAAGCCAAAGGGCTTGTATATTTTTAGCAGATTCTCCTATTAAAGCAGATGCATGTAGGGTACCAGAGTAATCAATAGAAATAGAAATTGATACCAGAGCATCAATAGAAATATGAATGTATTTGCATTTTCCAAAAGGAGTGTAATGAGTGACATCTATTTGCCAAATTATTTGAGTACTTAGTCCTCAAGGATTAACTCCTGTGGATGGGGGTGCCTTGGTAAGGGCTTGGCAATCAGGAAATTCTTTGATAATTTGCTTAGCTTGGAAAGACATGCTCTCTGCTGTTTCTGCAAGCTGCAATGAGTTTAAACAGCAAGTTAACTGCCCTGTTGTTCTCAGGACCTGGTAGCTCCTAGGTTCAGAGTTTTCAAGAAAAGTTGGAATGATGCAGTGGAGGAGTGCTCGACCTAAATATGTTTTAGACAAAAATGGTTATGCGCCAAGGGCCTTTTGTGACCTGATTGACTAACTGTTCCCTCCAGGAGAATAGCCAGTTCTTCCCCCCAAAAACAATCAGTGTTTACAGGTACTGAGTTAAAAAATGGTACTTAGTCTTCCTTGGAGAAGGGCTAGTTGTGCTCGTGAGACAGTATACCTATATTTCATTTTTATAATAAAGGGTCATGGTTCCAGTATAAACAAGGAGGATTCTTAATATTTCTTTTAAGAAATCTGTGTGTAACACATCACACCCCCATCCCACTTACAGTATGTGTTAGATTGACAAATTTATGAACACATTCGTAAATTTCAGACAGTTTTTTCTCCCTGGCAAATACATTTACTTTTCGTTGTTGTTGTTAATCCTTAGTTATTGCCATATTCATTGAGTGTGCTCAGAAGTGAACTGTCTCATTATCTGGTGCCCTTGACAACTTTAGGGAGGCTGAAGAAGAGGGAAGGACATTATTAATCTTGGCACAGCTTGTTCTAAGAACTGAAGCAGTCCCTGGGACTTGAGAAAGAAGATTCAGAGTGGTTAAAAGACACATTTTCTCATTGTCTTTCTTCCTGCTATTTTTACTGTCTGATGGAAGTGAGATCTTTTTCCTTCTTTAAACAATCAATTTAAATTCTTTCTGAGTAGAATCTTTATGATGTAACATTAAAGATTTTATTCTATTTACCAGAAGTTGAGCAAAATGTTTTGAGACTGAGCTGTTTCTTTCAAAACAAAAACAAACTGAAAGCAAACCAGTATTTTCAAATTAAATCCTCTAAAGGAGGGAGTGAGACACTGACCTTAACATCTTATCCCACACCACCTAGTGTTATTTCAACTCCACCACCTGTTTTCTAGATAACTAAGTCTAAAGATCCCTTATTGGGGAAACATTCAGCAGCCCTAAACTGCTGCTGAACTAGCCTAAAACAGTGCTCTTTTTCCTTAGAGAGCCCCTTATTAATGGTTGAGGATTTGCAGAAACCCTTAAAAAATTTTTTAACAAATAAAATAAACTTTTTCTGAAATTTCTCCTGTCTCAAGCACAGTGATTACAAAACCAGTCTCAATTTTGCCTTTTCTCCACCTGCACCCTTAAATCCTTATACAGACAGATGGAGGGAAAAGACACAATCAAAGAGACTGCAAGAGGTGGCTTAAAAGAAAGAATTTGATGAGATGGTTGTAAATTGTCCTGTAACTAGTTGATGTTTTTAAAGCTGGTTAGAAGAAAAATCTTTGCTCTTTCTCTCAAGCCTAGACCTAGTTGGGGGTTGTGCCACTGAAATGAACTTGTGGATGTTTTTACAGTGTGCCCTGTGGCTCCTAACTGCTTGACTCATGCCCATGAGGTTCAGCAAATACGTGGGAGAGAGAGCAAGGCTCCTGCTTACTAAAGAAGGTACAGTTGCAAAGTGATTGCAAGAGAGGGGGACCTAGGAAGAAAACCATTTTCCTCTGAAATCCAACACACCCTATGACCTAACCAAAAAGCATTCGGTATCAATGGCCCTTACCTGGGCTGGTGCGTGCATACACTGACCAACTTAGTGTGTTATTCACAACAACGGCTGGTAGCCTTGGGTCCTTGTTCCTGGGTGCCAGGTGACATGAGCCCTGGCTTATGGGGTCTGCAACCTTGTGCATGAAAATAGAGATGAACTCACACGGATACCAAGTCCTGTGGAGCAAAAGGGATGGCGAGGCTTCTCTCTCAAAAGGAGAAAAAGCCTGGAAGTACCTTGGCCACTCTCTCAAGAGGAGAGCACCCCAATCCTTGCCTTGACAAGCTCTTATTGCCTTTCTGGGCATATTACACGATGATGCTCATTTACTATGCAAAGGTTTGCTTTAGGTGGTTACCTTTTACAGAAAATAAAGGAGAGGATGCCACTATTCACATCACAGAAGGATATTTGCAAATGCAAAGGGAAAAGTGGTTGAACTGGTTACATTCATCCTTGGAAGGTTTAGCATAGATTTTAGGAAGTTATTTTAAAGATAAGCAGTAAACATTTGTTGCCTCAATTCAGGGTGAGGGGACTTTAGCCAAAGCAAGTCTCACAGAGGCCTAGGTACAATGCAGGCTTAATTCCCCAGTGGAGAACCTATCTGTGGGTGTGGCCCTGTGCATTTCCTAGTGGGGGCTGGGCCCACATCACACAGAATGGTCTCCTATATCAAGGCTTATTAACTTCAGAGCAGACCATAAAATGAAAAACATGTTACAAAATTATTAAATATTATGCAACTACTGAAATGATTGGCAATTTTCAAAATTTTTTTGTGGAATTACCCTTCTCTCTGTCCCACTGCTTCACAGTAAACTTTTAGGTTAAACTCTTAAGAAATCAAGAAATTCTAAAAGTACTGCCATGGGATCAAAAAGAAATAATTTAGCTGATGCTGCAGCAGGATTAAAAAAACAAAATATTTAGACCCAAGAATACTGCTTGCTTTTTATTACATCAATAAGATACTTTTTTTACACTTTCATGGACATCAGAAGAAAAAAAAGATATGGCAATTAAAAGGGAAAATATTTGGCACAGAAATCCAGACATAGTTTTGACCCACTTAGAAAATAATCTTACATATAGAAGATCAATAACCTTCACTTTAATAGGTACATGAGTCAAACACATTGGGGTTCAAAAAATGATTTCATGGAATAAACTATATTACAGGAAACCTTCTTGTACTGAAACTAATGAAGTATAGCAGATTTCCTATCTTTTCAAAATATTATTCTGAGCCCTGGCTGGTGTAGCTCAGTGGATTGAGCGCAGGCCTGTGAACCAGAGGATCGAGGTTCGGTTCCCGGTCAGGGCACATGCCTGGGTTGCAGGCAGGTTCCCTGCAGGCCAGTTCCCTGCAGGGGATGCACTAGAGGCAACCATACATTGCTCTCCCTCTCTCCTTCCCCTCTAAAGATAAATAAATAAAATCTTAAAAAAATATTATTCTGAAAAATTTGCCCATAGGTCCCAGGGACATTTTCCACTTCCTTTATGTTCATTTGCAATATGATAATTGGATTTTATCCAATGTCACCATTTCAAGGATAGAAATATATTCAGTTATAACTATGTCTTCTCACTGAGTTGAGTATTTTCTTTCAGGAGAGCAACAGACTTTGGAGTGGGTAAATTATCATAGAAAAAAATTGCAGTTGCAGGGTTTCCTCTGAGTTACATGGTAACCCAAGGACTTGATTCACTGGGTAAGTAATGCAAACCATTTGTACTATTTGGCCTATTATACAGCATTTTTATTGTACCTATTACCCCAGTCCTGTGGGTTGGTGGAATGTACATATGGCACAATTAAAGCTCAACCAGGTAATTTTTCAGAAACTTTTAATTCCCCTTAGCCAAAAGCTCTCCATATACCGCCACTCAATCTGAGATTTTCCCCTTTTGGTACATATACTCTTTCTTCTCATTAGTCCTGGTCATCCCATGCTTCTGGATTAAGGGACATATGAACTAACATTACTAATAGAAGACATTTTGTATTATTGTCAAATACTTATTAACCAGCTTTAAAAGATAAATTAGTAACATTCAATTCATGGTGTACTCCTGGAAGATGAAGACTTCAATGACCATGACATACAACTGGAAGATTTTACACATTAAAAAGACATCAATTAGAGACCCTCTTCAACCTCTTTAAAAGGGACCTTATCGGGTGGCTAACAGCAAGTGGACATATGTCCCTGTTTTGCCTACAGTGGAGATAAAATACTCCTTAAAGATGAGAAGCCACCATTAGAGATAGATAGCTACTCCAAGACATTGACAAGGCCTGTATACCTACAAATTGATATTTAGCTTAAAAAAACAAATAAAACTTTTATTTATCTTTCTTTACCTGTATATTAATAGTATCAATCATAATAATAGTTATATTTGTTTTATGGGCTTTTCTCAAATTCTGTTCTCATATAGCCTAACTATTAATAATTGCTAAAGGTTTATAACTCTTTTATTATTTATAATACTCGTTATGGTTTTAATAAATGTTATTGCAGAAGGAAGGCAAAGGATGTTTGTGTTTTTGAGAGAAGTTAAAAGGAAGTAGTTTATTAAAAATAGTTTTTTATTTTTGAATGAACAAAAAGATGCACACTGAGAACAAGAAAAGTTATAAGTTAGTGTTAAAAAGAATTTTGAAAATGAAGTTTGTATATAAATACTAGAATATAATTATACAAATATGCTTATCCCTTAACAAGGAATACTAACTATATTAATTTAGATTGAAGCTGAAGTGTCTGTGGAGATCAGGACCAATAAAATGGTCCAATCAAGATAGCATAAAGTGTACAAATCAAATTGTAGTCACTCATGTCAACTAATATGGCTGTCAGTTGGTCATGACACTTTACTTCAAGAGGGAAACTACCCAAGTCAGAGCAGATGCATTTGGCAAGGAGACACACCTGAAATATCTACACATGTAGTCAGAGCAAACACATGTGGCAAGAAAACACACCTAAGATATCTGCACATGTGATGAGAATAGCCCTATCTGCAGAGTGGGACCACCCATAGATAGTGTACTAGGGAAACTCCTCACTTGCCATCAGGTGTGCCAAGACATTTATCAAAAGACCCAGAGGGTGGTGAAAAACACTACAAGGTATAACTGAGGCAATCTCAAGACCACTTCTGAGAGAGCTGAGCTCCACACACCAGAGTGCTGTTCCATGCCGCACTGAATCTCCCTTGGCATCAGCTATAGGATGTCTGCTAGACCTGCAGACTGAGTCTTTGGGTTAATTATTCCCCATTGATTGCTGTGTGTGTGTGGTGTGTGTGTGTGTGTGTGTGTGTGTGTGTGTGTGTGTGTGTGTGATATTTATCTTAGATTGTTAAAAGTGTGAGTAGGATATTAATGTGTGTTGATGTTCTACTTTGAGTGAACCTGCATTCAATAAAACTTGAGTGAATAGCATGGTTACAGTGTGTGACTCTTGTCTATTCCTTGGTGCCAGGCTGCTCAACAGGCAGCTAGTGGAGCAGTTGCCTGGCTGACTTATAGGAAAGACTATATGATGAACGTATGCTTATTACAGTGTCTATGAAAAAATGGTCCTCTGTAAACAGTGTAGAGACACAGGAAATTTACTTATGAAACACTTCAGTATTTCCCTGGCTTCTGAAAATTATTATTTTTTAAAATTTATACTCAAGGATATGTTTATGGATTTTTAAAAAGATTTTGTTTATTTATTTTAGAGAGATGGGGAAGGGAGGGAGAAAGAAAGGGAGTGAAACATCAATGTATGGTTGCCTCTAGCACACCCCATACTAGGGATATGGCCTGCAACCCAGGCTTGTGCCCTGACTGGGAATCAAACCCATGATGCTTTGGTTCACAGGCTTGCACTCAACCCACCAAGCCACACCAGCCAGGGCTGTTTATAGATTTTTGAGAAAGAAAGAGAGAGACCAATATGAGAAGAAACATCAATCCTTTGTCTCCCATATGTACCCTGACTGAGGATCAAATCTGCAACCTATCTATGTGCCTTGACTGGGTAGCCAACCCTCAACATTTTGGTGCAAAGATAATGCTCCAACTAATTGAATCACCTGAGCACTATGGAAATTTTTAGTGCAATTATAATTCACACTATTGTGTTCTTACAGCTGTGGATCCAATGTGAACATAAAGTCACATTTTTCAATTGAAATAATAACATCAGTAAATAAGAACCCACAACATGGTCAGATTGTGGAAACCAAAAAGGTGTATGGTATGCTTTCAAACTATAAATAAATGTTATACTTAGTGAAAAATATAGAGAAGTGAGACATAAACATTTAGATTGTGATAGCTTGCCAGTTAGAAATGATCCAGAGTGTTTTTTCTTTGTTAAAAAATGTTCTATCATATTTTTCCATTACCATTTACTCACCTATACCCTCTTCCACCCACCTTTCTATCCTCCTACAATCACCACACTGTTATGATAGAGCATATGTGTAAATAAATAAATAAATAAATAAATAAATTAATTAATTAATTAAAAAAAAAGAATTCATGGAAACACACAGTTTTAGTCCTTAAATAAAACCCAGCTGTCTCCAATTTATCTGATTTTCTTTTTTCAGAAAAATTGGTCTTGACTTTCATCTAAGGTTATGGTCTTACCCCATCCACAATAGTCCAACATTTCAGCAAGACAAATGGCGATACTAAGACTTACTAGAAATGTTCTCAGATAAGGTCAAATTCAAGTAGTTCATCATCACCAAGCCCTTATTATATGAAATGTTAAAGGGACTTACCTAAGAAAAAGAAGATAAAAAAGATGAACAGTGAAAGAACAGCAAACTCACAGTTATTAAGAACCACACCTAAGACAAAAGCAAACTAAGAAGACAGCTAGATCAGGAGCAGGACCATAGAAATGAAGATCACATGGAGGGGTAGCAACAGGGGAGTGGGAGAAGAAGAAGGGGGAGAAGGTACAGAAAATAAGTAGCATAGACAGTAGGTAGAAAATAGATAGAGGGGAGGACAAGAATAGTATGGGAAATATAGAATCTAAAGAACTTGAGACATGTGGTCTTTATAAACTAAAGGGGGGAATGATGGGGGAGGGGCATGCAGGGTGGAGGGGAATGAAGGGAGGGAAATAAAACAACTGTAATGGTATAATCAATTTTATATATATATATATATATACATATATATATATATATAAAGACTTACTAGAAATGAGCCCTCTTAGGATGAGACCACGTTATCCAACCAAAACATTGGTCTCCAATGCATTTTGGATTGACTTAAGACCAAAACAGGCAGGTGTAAACAAAAATATAAACCATACACTAGACCTGATATGTGCAGGGGAGGCATGCACAGTGGGCATTATAACTCAGAAACCAAAAGTAACCGCATAAAATGATCTAAACATAAAAACATTCTTGATAAAATTGAATCATGTTGGGTGGTCACATTCTAGGCCTGTAGCTTTCTTGAAAAAAGTCAATCTTTATCTTATTGTTTTTTCCCATATAAGACAACATACCCTTGGAATGTCAGCATAGTACCCCTTTTCCAGAACTCTCAGTGACCACTTATTGCATGAGTGCACAAGACCCCAAATACTCTAATTGTTATCTTGCTTTGCAAATACCATTTCTATGTGTTCTAAATGTTCATTGTTAACTATCCCATACTCACCAATATAAAATAAGTGTACTTCTCCATTTTACTCTTTATTCAATCTCAGAGATTCTCCCCTTCTCCCTAATCTACCACCAATACATTTTATGTAACTTCCTTATGTCTCATTTTTTATTCTAATGTATAAAATAAGCTGTGAAACTGCCATCTCTAGACCATTTTCTCAATCTGTTGAGATTTTGCTTACCAGCAATTGTGGTTAGTTAGCTTAAACAACATATGAACATTCGTTACAGGTTTAGATGTTACTTACATCAACATAAACAATTATTATTTGTATACATACTCTCCTTTAAATACACTCCCCAATCATTATTTTTACACATCTCTGGAGAAACAGTTTGATAATGGGCCATTTTCATAAAATTCAAGTGGTGAGTAGAATTCTTATAATGATTAGCATGTCTGTATGCGAGACTAAGCAAAAGCTGTTAACCTGAAAGCCATGAAAACAAAGCATTCATAAAACAGATGAAGTTAGAGACACCAAGAACTTCAGTCTGTTACATTATTTCAGAGCACAAGTACACTATAAGTTTCTTTTTTGAGAGTTGTAATAAATACTTTTTTAGACTACTTACTAAAGCTGCATATAAATTATTTTCTTTAAAATTAGGACCCTGGTTAAATACAACATTTTTTATTGTTGTTAAGTTACTATCGTCCCACCTTTTTTCCCATTGCTCTCCCCTACTTTGTCTATGCCAGTCCCACAGTCAATTACTTCCAATGTTTATGCCCATGAGTCCTCTATTCATGTCCCTTGGCTTCCCCTTCTTTCTCATGTCGTACCACTCTTCCCTCCCCTCTGGTCACTGTCAGTTTGTTATTTCCAAGTCTCTGGTTCTATTTTGTTCATTTGTTTGTGTTGTTTGTTAGGTTTCACTTATAGGTGAGATCATATGGCATTTATCTTTTATCACCTGGCTTACTTCACTTAGCATAACACTCTCCAGTTCCATCCATGCTGTGGCAAAAAGTAGAAGTTTCTGCTTTCTTTCTGTTGTGTAGTATTCCATTGTGTAAGTGTACCACAGTATTTTGATCCACTTATTTACTGATGGACACTTAGGCTGTTTCCAGTACTTGGCTATTGTAAACTGTGCTGCCATGAACATTGGGGTGCATAGGTTCTTTTGAACTGATGACTCAGGAGTCTTAGGGCATAGTCCCAGCAGCGGGATCACTGGATTTACAGAACACTTAAGTAATCTTCCTTTTCAAGCTTATCCCAAGCTTATATTTTAATTTATTATTTAAAAAATTATATATATATATGATGAGGAGTATCCTGCCAGAGTAAGTATATTGATGGCTGTATTCTCAATTATTTTTCTTAATTAAAAAATTTTTGTGGTAACAAGTCGTGTTCAAATTACTGACAGGCATTGTTAGAAGTGAGTATGTTGATGCAATTGAAAAGATGTGCAGAAGAAACTCTGGAATCATGAAGGTGTTTTGCCTTAGAAAAAATAAATTTTTCTATTGAGGGAAAAAAAAAGAGCTTTTTTTTTGCCTTTTTGAAAGTTTAAAAGAAAAGTCCCCATTTTCTGGACACATATTCTAATGGAGAATTAAGAACTGGCAGTTTGGGGTCTCCTACTCAACACAATAATTTCTGATTCTGTTTCTGAGGCAGCTAGTTATTATGAGGCAGGATAGAAAGAAGCTAGGAAAAATCCTTGGCAAGTAGAATGGGGAAACTGAGATAGTTAAACATGTGAGCATTTGAGAGTCAGATAACAAGTCACAATTCCTTATCTTTCCTAACAAAGGACACTTAGGAACAAAGGGTTTACACATTCCAGACATTGCTGGGGCAGACCTGCCTTAGTTCAGGTCGTTCTTTTGTGACATTCTTTGAAGGTGAAACATACCAGAGAATGACCCTGATCCCTCTATACACTTATTTTGGTGCATTGGCATATCAAAGAGCACACCTTAAAAGATGATGAATAGTCTACTGTAATCCTACCCTGAGAACTCCCCTAAAATTCCCACCTTTAGAAAATAGGTAAAAACCCTTAAGACAAAAACCCAGTGAATGCTCTCCTGAGAGCATGCCCACACATTTTCTCTCTTCTTTTCTCATGTATGTATCTTTACTTCCTTTCTCCTAAACCCTAAATGTTCCCAGGAGAATTGCAACCAGGGGAGCAAATGTGCAATGGCAATTCATCCTGACATAATACTCTGAACCTGTCTCCAACGGCCCTCCTTTTATCTCTGTAACTTGCTTCTTAAATCCGTACTACCCACGTGGATTGCTTCTGCTTTTGTAACTTCTGTTCTGAAGGGACAAAACAACCTTACCTAGGCTTGACTCATGTTTCCAAAGGACCATGGAAGTTCTGTCTAGGTTCACCTCTGTTGCTATGATCTTGCTTCTTCTATCTTAAGCCCTTCATTTGTTTCACTTCCCCCAGATTTAATAAACATACTTTCAAAATCACTTGGACTTGTGCCATGAAATCTTTCCTGCATGAAGTCAGGAGCCCACACAGTCCAGACTTCTGTGGTAGACCTGCCTCTTTCCTGACCCCTTTCTGGTGACAGTGCAAGATAGGGTTGTAAATGGGAATTAAATAGGTACAGAACTACAATGTGGGGATTGCATGTGTAAGGTAGTCTTTATTTACCTGGAAAAAGTCAAATATTACTCAAAGAACCATGTCACTTGGGAAAGTTTTTTCCTAATTAATGAACAAGCACTGCCTGTAAGTCCTACAGGAGCAGTCCTACAAATGACATTGTGAGTGAAGAAAAGACTGGAAGCACATACTAAACCAACTGTCTTTCTGATTTTGTATAAAATAATTTTGACTCAACTTTGTGTAAATCTCCAGCATTTCTAAAAATTCAACTTAGAAGAAAATAGTGAATTTCTTGCTAAAAAGATGTGTGTAAAGGAATGAATGAGCTATAACTTGGGAAAATAAGAGTTTTAAAACTGCATATATACACTGAGTTGTAGAGCACTTCATAAAATTATGTGGTCTTAGTATACAAGAAAAATTAATCAACCATACATTTATCATTCCAGCATAATTGATTGATTGATTTTATATTACATCTCTACATCATCCAAAGAATAAATGCTTTGTTTTGTTTGTATTTAGTAATTTTTATGAATTGTGTTCACAGAAATATACTATAGTTAATAGAGTGTATAGACAAATATATATATCTCTTGTTTTATATTTTAATTACCAAAAAAAAGAGTGTTCAGAATGGAAATCACAGGATTGAACCTATGCTATGATTATTTATTGGCATAATTATTTAATAATTATAATACTCACTCTGTTTTAATATTCATAAACGCAGGAGACCTGCCCTATTTTGATGACTTTTTTATCTTCTACCTATTTCTGCCTAGATAAGTTCTGCTAAATTAATAGATGTTAACAGATGTCAACTGACTAACTTAAGGTAAGATGGGAGGACAAAGACAGTCAAAGTAAGAAGCAGCCTGCTCTGCCACAATGGTGACCTCAACAATAATGGTGTGTTGTGTCAGTTGTCAGACCCTAAAGATAACTCTACTAATCAGCAATGGTCTCACTGGCCACTGTGCCACCCTACTTCCTTTCTGACATCCTGAGATTGATGGCATTAGCATCCTTAAAGGTCATAAAATAGCTGTATTTATTAAAGTAGCACAAAGTTTTATTTCATGAATTTCTATCTTTAAAGTTTTAAAATAATTACTCATTTTTTGTTTTTAAAATTAAATTTTGGGGGGTGATATTAGTTAACAATATTACATAAATTTAACATGTACATCTTTAGAATAAAATATCTACATACTCCATTGTTTGCTCACTATCCAAAGTATAGTCTCCTTATGCAACCATATATTTCACCTCCTTTACAATCTGTTACCCCTGACTCTTTTAATTCTGGTAACCACCATTTCACCTGTATTTCTGTATTTGCATTTTGTTTTTCTATTTTTTGTTGTTTATTTGTTGCTTTTTATCCATAGTCCACAAATGCACGAAATCATATTACTCTTATTCTTTTTTTATCTGACATACTTCACTTAGCATAATACTCTCAAGGTCATCCATGTTGGTGCAAATGCCAGTACTTTATCCTTTGTTATGGCTGAGAATTATTCCACATCTTCTTCATCTCATAATCCATTAAAAAACACTTAGTTTTTTTTCCATGTCTTGCCTACCATGAATAATGCTGCAATGTACATAGGGGTACATATATCTTTATGAATAAGTGTGTCCAACTTTGGGGGATAGATATCTAGAAAAGAAATTGATGGATCTTGTAGCATTCTTATTCATAATTTTTTTCAAGGAAGCTCTATACTCTTTCCCATAATGTTTCTGCCAATATACATTTCCACCATTAGTGTATAAGGGTTGCATTTTCTCCATAACCTTTCCAACAATGGTTATTTCTTGTCTTATTAATAATAGCTATTCTAACAGGTGTGAAGTGGTATCTCATTATAGTTTTTGCTTTCATTTCCCTTATAGTTAGTAAGATTAAGTATCTTTTCATAAATCTGTTGGCCATTTTTATGTCATCTTGGGGGTGTCTCTTTAGTTACACTGCTCATTTTTATCACAATTCAATTACAATTGCTCCCATTTTAAATTGAATTGGTTTTGTTGTTGTTGAATTTTATGAATACTTTTTATATTTGGATATTAGCCCCTTATAAAAGATAATGTTTATAAATATATTTTCCCATTTTCTTGGTTGTCTTTTCATTTTTTGATGGTTTCTATTAGTGTGCAGAAGTTTTTTAGTTTAATATTCTCCTGTTTATTCATTTTTTCTCCTACTGCTTTTAAATATGGTATCCAGATGACAAAAATACTTCTTAGATAAGGCCTGTAAGTTTTCTTCCATGCATTTTATTATTTAAGGTTTTATATTCAAGTCTTTTATTCATTTGAGTTTATTTCTGTATATTTAAATAGTAGTTGTTTCATCATTTTGTGTATGGCTTTTCAATTTTCCAAACACCTTTTATCAAAGGTACTTTTTTTTCCAATGTATGTTTTGGCATTTGTGTTAAAAATTAGTGTGCCGCATATGTGTGGGTTTATTTCTGGGCTTTCAATTTTATTCCATTCATCTGTGCCTCTATTTCTGCTAGTATCAATATTTCTTATTGTCACTCTGATTTTCTTACTAGTAATCAGTTTATTTAGGTTTTCCAATCTTCCATGTTTCAGCCTAGGAAAGTTGCATATTTCTAAGAATTTCTTCAATTCTGACTTATAAAAGTTGGTGGTTTGTAGCCATTTATAGTGTTCTTGTATGCTCTTTTTTATTTCTGTAATGTTTGTTGTAATTTCTGCTCTTTCATTTCTGATTTTATTTGAGTCAATTCTTTTTTTCTTAGTAAGTCAAGCCAAAATGTGTCAATTTTACCTTTTTAAAACAAAGATTTTTTGTTATTAATATTTATTTTTAATAGTTTATTTTTATTGTCTTATCCCATTACCATTTATCTCCTTATTCCCTCTAATACCTCCACTTCCCACTCCTCACAAACACCACACTGTTTTCCAAGGCCATGAGATTTTATTTTTTGCTTGATCTCTCCAACTCCCAGAACTGTCAACCTGTTCATCCTACTCTCTGTGAGTTTGTCTGTATTTTGCTTGTTAGTTGAGTTGGTTCACTAGATTCCACATATGAGTGAAATAATATAGTACTTGTCTTTCTCTGACTGGATTGCAGCACAACATAAAGTTTTCCACATCCATCTATGCTGTTGCAAAGAATGAATTTTCTTCTTTTATGTTGAAGTAGTGTTTCATTGTGTAAATGTACCATAGCTGTTTTATCCACTCATATACTGATAGAATCTTGAGCCACTTCCAAATCTCGGCTATTGTAAATAATGCTGCAATGAACATAGGAGTGTATATAGTCTTTTGAATTAATGTTTTGGGTTACTTTGTATAAATTCCCACAAGTGGAATCTGGGTCATAGATTGTGGCAGTATTTTTTTGGATATATATCTGCAGACAAGGGAAATAAAAGAAAAAATAAACAAATGAGACTGCATCAAACTAAAAAAGTTTTGCACAATAAAGAAAATCATCAAGAAAATGAAAATACAACCCACTGAATGGGAGAGCATATTTGATGATATATCTGATAAAGGGGTTAATACCCAAAATCTATAAAAAGCTTATACAACTCAACACCCCACAAAAAAATCCAACTAAAAATGGGCAGAGGACCTGAATAGACACTTCGCCAAAGAGGGCATACAGTTGGCCAATATAAGTATGAATAGACGCTCAATGTCACTAATTATCAGAGAAATGCAAATTAAAACCACAGTAAGATATCACCTCACTCCTGTCAGAATAGCTATTATCAACAAATCAACAAACCAAAAGTGCTGGAGAGAAATGTGGAAAAAAGAGAACCCTTCTGCACTATTGGTGAGATTGCAGATTAGTGCAGCCACTGTGGAAAGCAATATACATATTTTTGTTTTATTAACAATTTTATTGTCTTTCTGTTCTCTAATTTTATTTCTTCCTTGATTTTTATTATTTTCTTCCTCTTACTTTCTCTGAACTCTGCTTGTTAATTTTTTAAAGTTTTTCATACTGTAATTTCAGTTTGTTTATATGAGTTTTTCTTTTTTTTTAGTACATCAAAATCAATTTGATTAAAATCAAAGTTATATTACAGAGCTGTTGACTTTAGGCATGTCTTAAAACAAAAGCATTAACACTCATAAATATTTTATTGGTTTACATTTTCCATCTGTCTAAATTTTTTTCTTTATTCTTTCGCAATTGTCTGAACTTTCCTCTTTTGCTCTCCTACATCCCATCCATCCTCAACTCTCACAGTCCATCCCCACTCAGTTGATCATGTCCATGTATCATTTATACATGTTCTTGGACTACTTCCTTCCTCTTATTTCCACCATTCCTCTCAACCCCACTGTCCTCTAGCAGCTATCTATGTTTCCTGCTTCCATATCTCTTTCTGTTTTGCTCTTAGTTTATTTTGTTCATTAGCTTCCTCTTATAAATGAGATCATATGGTATTTGTCTCTTACTGACTGGCTTATTTCATTTAGCATAATAGTCACCAGTGCCATCCATACTGTCCCAAAGGGTAAAAATTCCTTCTTCTTACTTTTTGCTGCATACTATTCCATTTTGTAGATTTACCATATGTTTTAATCCATTCATCTACTGATGCACACTTTAAGCTCTTTTCAGTACTCAGCTATTATAAATAGTGCTACTATAAACATCAGGGTGCATATGTTCTTTTGAATTGTTTCAAAATTCTTAGGATATATTATCCACACTAGAAATGATGGATCAAAAGACAGTTACATTTTTAATTGTGTGAAAAAATTCCATACTATTTTCCACAGATGCTACACAAGTCTGCATTTCACAAGCAGTGCACTAGCATTCCATTTTCTCCACGTTGTTACCAGCACATGTTTGTTGATTTGTTAATAACAGCCATTCTGACAGGTGTGAGGTGGTATTACATTGTGGTTTAAATTAGCAACTCTCTGATGGGTAGTGCTGAGCATTTTTTCAGATGTCTCTGTTTCATCTGTAAATTTTTCTTGGAGAAGTGTCTATTCAGGTCCTCTGCCTAAATATTTTTTAATTAATTAATTAATTAAAAAATTGTTCTTCAAGTACACTTTTTGGTCTTTTCTTCCAATCCCAGCTCACCAACACAGTCCTCCCCCCTCCCTCCCATTTCCATGCTACCCCCTGGTTTTTGTCCATGTGTCCTTTATATTTGTTCTTATAAACCCTTCCCCTTTTCCCCTGAAATGCCCTCCCCTCTCCACTCTGGACACTATCAGCCTGTTCTCTATTTCAGTGTCATTGGTTATATTTTGCTTCTTTGACTGTTTTCTTGTTTAGGTTCCTGTTAAAGGTGAGATCATATGGTATTTGTCTTTAACCACATGCCTTATTTCGCTTAGCATAATGCTTTTCAGTTCCATCCATGCTATTGCAAAGAGTAGAAGCTCCTTTTTTTCTGCTGCATAGAATTCCATTGTGTAAATGTACCTTTGCTTTTGGATCCATTCATTTATTGATGGGCATCTAGGTTGCTTCCAGCTCTTGGTTATTGTAAATTGTGCTGCTATGAACAATAAGGTGCATCAGTTGTTTTGGATCAGTGTTTTGGAGTTAGTAGGGTATAATCCTATTAGTGAAATTGCTGAGTCAAAAGGCAGATCCATTTTTAGTTTTCTTAGAAAATTTCATACTGTTTTCCACAGTGGTTGTACCAGTTTGCAATCCCACCAACAGTGAACTAGGGTCCTCTTTTCTCCACAACCTCTCCAACATTTGTTGTTAGTTGCTTTGTTTATGATAGCCATTCTGACTGGTGTAAAGTAGTATCTCATTGTGGTTTTAATTTGCATCTCTCTGATAGCTAGCGATATTGAGCATCTTATTATGTGTCTTTTGATCTTCTGTACGTCCTCCTCAGAGAAGTGTCTGTTCAAATTCTTTGCCCACTTATTAATTGGGTTGTTTATATTCTTAGAGTGGAGTCATATAAGTTCCTTGTATATTTTGGAGATTAACCCGTTGTCTGAGGTATCATTGGCAAATATGTTTTCCCATACAGTTGGTTCTCTTTTTATTTTAATACTGTTTTATTTAGCCATGCAGAACCTTTTAATTTTGATGAGATTCCATTTGTTTATTTTTTTCTTTATGTTCCTTGCTTTAGGGGACAGATCAGTAAAAATGTCGCTGCGTGAAATATCTGAGATTTTCCTGTCAATGTTCTCCTCTAGGAGTTTAATGGTGTTACAGCTTATATTTAAGTCTTTTATCCACCTTGTATTTATTTTTGTGTATAGTGTAAGTTGGTGCTCAAGTTTTCTTTCTTTTTTTTTTTTTTTTTTGCATGTAGATGTCCACTTCTCCCAACACCATTTTGTGAAGAGGCTATCTTTACTTCATTTTATGTTGCTGCCCCCTTTGTCGAATATTAATTGACCATGGAGACTTAGGTTTATTTCTGGGATCTCTGTTCTGTTTCAGTGCTCCATGTGTCTGTTTTTACACCAGTACCAGGCTGTTTTGATTACAGTGGCCTTGTAATACTGTTTGATATCAGGTATTGTGATTCCTCCTACTTTGGTTTTCTTTCTGAATATTGCAGCTACTATTCAGGGTTGTTTATGGTTCCATATAAATATTTGAAGTGTTTGTTCTATGTCTATGAAATATGCCCTTGGTACTTTAATAGGTATTGCATTGAATCTGTATATTGCTTTGGGTAGTATGGACATTTTGATGATGTTAATTCTTCCAATCTATAAACATGGTATATGTTTCCATTTATTTGTGTCTTCATTGATTTCTTTCTTCAGTGTTGTGTAGTTCTCTCCATACAAGTCTTTTACCTCTTTGGTTACATTTATTTTTAGGTGTTTTATTTTTCATTTTTCATTTTGCTATATGAAATGTGATTTTTTAAATTTCTGCTTCTGTTGTTTCACTGTAGGTATGCAAAAATGCCTTTGATATGGATATTGACTTTGTATCATGCTGTTTTGCCAAATTTATTTGTCAGGCAGAGCAGTTTTGGGGTACCATATATAAGATTTTCCATGTACACTATAATGTCATCTGCAAACAGTGACAGTTTTGTTTCCTTTTTTCCAGTATGGATGCCTTTTATTTCCTTTTCTTCTCTGATCTCCGTGGTTAAAATTTCCAATACTATATTGACTAGAAGTGATGAAAATGTACAACCTTGTCTTGTTCCTGATCATAGTGGAAAATCATTTAGTCTTTGCCCATTGAGGATGATGTTGGCTGTAGGTCTCTCATATATGACCTTTTTATGTTGAGGAATGTTCCCTCTATTTTGACTTTGCTGAGTGTTTTTATCATAAATGGGTTCTGTACCTTATCAAAAGCTTTTCCTGCATCTATCGATATGATCATGTGTTATTTGTCTTTTCTTTTGTTTATGTGGTGTGTTACACATACTGATTTGCGAATGTTGAACCATCCTTGCATCCCTGGCATGAATCCCACGTGGTCATGGTGTATGATCTTATTAATGCATTGTTGAATGTAGTTTGCCAACATTTTGTTGAGTATTTTAGCATCTACGTTCATCAGTGATATAGGCCTGAAATTTGTTTTCTTTGCTGTGTCTTTGTCCGGTTTTGGGATTACGATGATGTTGGCCTCATGAAAAGAGTTTGAGAGTCTTCCATCATTTTGAATTATTTTGAAAATCTGTGAAGGATATGTTAGCTGTTCCTTAAATGCTTTGTAGAATCCTCCTGTGAAACCATCTGGTCCAGGGCTTTTGTGCTTCAGGAGATTTTTGATTACTGCTTCAATTTCTTCTGCTGTTTTTGGTCTTTTCAGGCTTTCCACTTTTTCCTCATTGAGTTTTGGAAGGTTATTTTTTTCTAGAAATTTGTCCATTTCACTTAGGTTTTCAAATTTCTTGGCATACAGTTCTTCATAGTAGTTTCTTACAATTCTTTGTATTTCTGTGGTGTCAGTTGTAATTTCTTCTCTTTCATTTCTGATTGTGTTTATTTGGGTTCTCTCTCTTTTTTTTGTTGATGACCATGTCTAAAGGCTTGTTGATTTTGTCTATCTTTTCAAAGAACCAGCTCCTGGATTCATTGATACTTAGAATTGTGCTCTCAGTCTCTATGTCATTTAATTCTGCTCTGATCTTGGTTATTTCCTTCCTTCTACTAACTCTGGGCTGTCTTTGTTGTTATTCCTTGAGTTCTTGTAGGTATAGGGATAGGTTGTTAGATTGAAATGTTTCTATCTTTTTTAGGTAGGCCTATATCACTATGAACTTTCCTCTCAGGACTGACTTCACTGTGTCCCATAAATTTTAAGTTGTGGTGAGTTCATTTTCATTTGATTCCAGACATTTTTTGATTTCTTCTCTAATTTTATTCCTGACCCATTCATTGTATAGCATGCTATTTAATCTCTATTATTTTGAGTGTTTAGGGTTTTTCTCCCTTGGGGTTAGTTTCTAGTTTCAGTCCCTTGTGGTTGGAGAACATCCTTGGTAAGATATCAATTTTCTTGAATTTTTCGAGGCTTGTTTTGTGTCCTACCCTGTGGCCTATCTTTGAAAAATGTTCCATGTGCATTTGAAAATAATGTGTATTTAGCTTCTTTGGGATGAAGGGCTCTATATATATTAGTTAAATCCATTTCATCTAGGGCTTTGCTCAATGCCACAATATGTTTGTTGATATTTTATTAGAAAGATCTGTCCATTTTTGACAGTGTGGTTTTAAAATCTCCTACTATAATTATGTTGCTGTCCATATCTTTCTTGAAGTCCTCTAAGATTTTATGTATTTCGGTGCTCCTAGATTGACTGCATATATATTTACAATGTTTATGTCTTCTTGGTGGATCCTTCTCTTAAGTATTATGAAGTTACCTTCTGGGTTTCTCTTTATGACCCTTTTTTTTGAAGTCTATTTTGCCTGATATGAGTATTGCTGCCCCGTCTTTTTTTCCCAGTCCATTTGCTTATAAAATCTGTTCTCATTTCTCTACTTTCAGTCCGTGTAGATCTTTTGCCCTGAGGTGTGTCTCTTGTAGGCAGCATATGTGTAGGTCATGTTTTATGATTCATTCAGCTATTCTGTGTCTTTTAATTGGAGCATTTAACTATTTACACTTAAGGTTATTATTGATAGGTACTCATTCTCATTTTTGTACCTTTGTTTCTCTCTTTCACTCTTTCTTTTTCCTTTCTTTCCCTAAAGCTGTCCCTTCAGCATATTTTGCAGAGCTGGTGTGGTGGAGGTGTATTCTTGTAGACTCCTTTTGTCTGGAAAGCTCCTTATTTGGCCTTCTATCTTGATTGAGAGCCTTGCTGGTTAAAGTAGTCTTGTTTGTAGCCCTCTCGTTCTCATTACTTGGAATATTTCTTGCCATTCTCTTCTGGCTTGGAATGTTTCCATTGAGAATTCAGTTGCTAACCTTATTGGGGCTCTTTTGTATGTCATTTCTCTTTTCTCCCTTGCTGCCTTTTAGATTCTCTCTTTGTCTTGGAATTTTGTCATTTTAATTATGATGTGTCTTGAAGTGGGCCCCTTTGGGTTCCTCTTGATTGGGACTCTGTGATTCCTGGATTTGTGTGACTTTTTCTCTCATCAAATTAAAGAACTTTTTCATCAATACTTTTTCTTTTTTTTATTTTTTATAATTAATTTTATTTAGTTATTTTTCAAGTACAGTTTTTTCATCAATACTTTTTCAAGCAGATTTTCTATTCTTTTCTCTCCTTCTTCACTTTCTGATATCCCTATTATTTGGATATTTTTATGTTTCATAGTTTCTTGTATTTCTCTAATCCCTCTTTATTCTTTCTGAGCCTGACTTTCTTTTCTTGCTCTTTCTGGCTGTTTTTTTCTATATCGTCATCCAGCTCACTGATCCAATCTTCTGCTTCATATATCCTGCTTTTCATTCCCTCTGCTGTATTTTTCAGTTTAGATATTGTATTCATTTCCTCTTTGCCCTTGTTGATAGTTTCTATTTCCTTTTTCATGCTGATATAGTTTGCAGCAAGTTCATTGTAGTTTCCCTGTAGTTCCTGGTAATTTGCTCTGAGTTCATTGAGCTTCCTGATAACCATTGCTTTGAACTCAGTATCTAATAGTTGTGTTGCCTCTTTCATTTAGCATTCTTTTAGTGGTTTTCATCTTTCATTTCATTTGGGGATTGGTTCTTTGTCTTCCCATTGTTTTTGTGACTCTTTTTGTTAGCCTCAGCTTCTTAAATTAATCTGTTCTGACTTCTTGGGTTTATGGTGTGAACTTCTGTGGTAGAATATCTGTGAGATTTAATAGTGCAGTCTTTTTTGGATATCCTGGTGTTAACCACTTCCACCTACTCCTTTTTTTTTTTTTGATCAGTTAGAGGGGTAAGGCAAACTGGTTTAAGACAGCTAGAGAGTATTCTATGCTATTTACAGTAGCAGCTGGTAAGGAAAAGATAGGAGATCCTTTGGCTCTGTATAGTGTTAACCGTTATATTCCACCCAAGTAGCCGCTTTTTAGAAAGGGTGGAGAGAAGATAAGACTCTGGTTGGGGAAGGAAGAATTGCGAGTTAGCTCTAGAAAGCAGTAAAGTTGTGGGAGTTCAGATTCTGAGGTAAGGTGAAAATAAAGGATAGTAAATTGGTGTAGTGTGTGAGAGAATAGAGTTAACCACTACAGTAATAGAGTCCAGGGAACTGTGAAGTGGGCTAAGATCTGGGAGGGGTGTTGTGTAGTGTTTACAATAGTATGGAACAGCAATTATTTACAATAATATTACAGCAACAATCATATGACATAATCTATGAGATCTAGATACCAAGAGTAGGGAGTATCAACCTTCAGTAATGTGCTAATGGAACACAGGTGAAGTGAAGGACAGTAAATTCGCAATGCAATATGAATGAGAGAACAGAGGAAACCTGTCAAATGATACAATATAACCAGCCAAGCAAATAAGACTAAACAGAAAGAAGAGGAATACAAAAAACCCACTCAAATAAAAGATGTAAGAATAATGAAAATAATAATAAAAATATGCAATATCTTGCAGGTTCTCTGTTAAAGTAAAATTTGTCTCTCGGTTACAGCTGTTGGGATGCCCCCTCTTTGGGTTCAATTCTGTTTTTTTCACAGTTCTGGGTTTTTTTTGTCTCATTGTGGGTATTTCAAAAAAAAGCAGACTAAGGAAGGTATAAGAGATAAAATTGGAAAGAAAGGAAGAAGGAATAAAATAAGAAAGAAGGAAAGAGAAGCAAAATGAATTGAGAGATAAAAATAATAAAAATTTAAAAATAAAAAATTCCTTTAAAAAATTGAACAAACAAATAAAAAACAACCCTCCCAAAAAAGAGAAATTAAAAAAACCCTCTTGCTGGTTTCAAAGTAGGCAAACTGTTTTTTCTGTTCTTGCTGGCTGAAGCAGGCTGAGGGGCAGGTTGTGGTCTCTGGGTCTCCAGAGGCATGCAAGCTTCCTCCAGGTCTCTGGGTGTGGTCCCCAATTGTTCCACAAAGCACTCTCTCCCTGGATTGCGGGCACGTGCACCCAGCCAGCCTGCCTCCAGTCACAGGGGCTCTGGTGCACACTCTTCCCAGGGCTATGTGTGGATGCTCACAGCCCCCCATGTTTGCCACTCAGTCCTTACTCCCCTCTCTGCAACTTCAAGCAACCGGGTCTCTCCCAGTGCTGCTCAAACCCTGCTTGGCTGGGGAGGGAGCACTGACCCCGTTATCTCCCAAGAGCTCTGTGGCAGGCCCAGCAGCCCCGGAGACTGGGGTTGTAGCCTCCCTGGTCCCCGCCCTGATCCCTGGGCCCTTATTGTCCTGAAGATCAAAAAAGCACTCAATTTTTGATCTCCTGTTTTTATATATGCTGTGGTACAGTTGGCTGTCTGCTTTGTTCCTTCGTAGATCGGCCAGATTTCTCTCCCGTGTGTAGGGGAAGCAGAATTTGCTTCCTCTTACCTAGCCACCATCTTCTCTCCTCCCTCTGCCTAATTTTTTAATTGGATTGTTTGACTTCCTGGTGTTCAGTTGTGTGAGTTTCTTATATATTTTGGAGATTAAACCCTTGTCTGATGTGTCATTGGCAAATATGTTCTTCCATATAGTTGGTACCCTTTCCATTTTGATAAAGGTTTCTTTTTCTGTGAAAAATCTTTTTAATTTGATGTAGTCCCATTAGTTTATTTTTTCTTTATTTTCCTTGCCCTAGGAGATATATCATTAAAATTTTGCTACATGGGATATAGGAAAATTTACTGCCTGTATTCTTCTCTAGGATTTTTATGGTATCACAACTTAAATTTAAGTCTTTTATTCATTTTAAGATAATTCTGGTGTGTGGTACAATTTGGTGGTTCAGTTTCATATTTTTTTTCTGTATGTACCAGTCCCATTTTCCCAACACCATTTATTGAAGAGGCTATTTTCACTCAATTTTTTTTTTTTTTTGTTCCTGGCCCATTTGTCAAATATTGACCATGTAGACATCTGGTTATTTCTAGGCTTCCTATTCTGTTCTGTTGATCTGTGCATTTGTTCTTACACCAGTACCAGACTGTTTTGGTTATGGGGGCCCTATAATCTAGTTTAATATCAGGTATTGTGAGCCTCTAACTTTGTTCTTGTGATTTCACCAATTTGTTCTTGTTTCTCAAGATTTCTGCAGCTATTTGGGATATTTTTTAGTTCCATATAATTTTTTGAAGTTCTTATTATAGATCTGCAAAATATGCTATTGATATATCATTGGAATTACATTGAATATACAAGATTGTTTGGTACTATGAACATTTTAATGATGTTAACTATTCCAATTCAAGAACATGGTATGTGCTTCCATTTATTTGTATCTTATTCCATTTCTTTCTTCACTGTTCTACAGTTTTCCAAGTACAGGTCTTTTATATCCTTGATGAAATTTATTCCTATGTATTTTTAATTTCTGTTGCTGTAGCAAATGGTATTTTATTCTTAGTTTCTCTTTTTGCTAGTTCAGAGTTGGCGTACAAAAATGCTATTGATTTCTGAATAACACATTGCATCGAGCTACTTTGTCCAACACACTTATTAGGTCAACTAGTTTGTTGTTGTCATTTGCAGAACCTGTAGGGTTTTCTGTGTACATCATCATGTCTTCTGGTAATGACAGTTTAACTTCCTCTTTTCCAATGTGGATGCCTTATATGTATACTTCTTGTCTGATCACTATGGCTAGAACCTGCATTACTATGTTGAATAAGAGTAATAAAAGTGGACATCATTTTCTTATTCCTGACCTTAAGGAAAATGTTTTTTTTTTCCCATTGAGTATGACGTTGGCAGTAAGTTTTTTGTATATGGCCTTTATTATATTGAGGTATGCTTCCTCTATTTCCACTTTAATGGGTGCTTTTACTGTAAATTGGTCCTGAACTTCATTGAATATTTTTTCTGAATCTACAGATATGATCATGTGGGTTTTGTCTTTTATTTTGTTTATATGATTTATCACATTTATTGATTTGCAAATATTGGACAATCCTTGCATGCCTGGAATAAATCCCACTTCATCATGGTGTATGATCTTTTGAAAGTTTTGTTGGATCCTGTTTGTCAGTATTTTGTTGAGGATTTGCCCATCTATGTTCATCAGGAATATTGCCTTGTAATTTTCCTTCTTTTTTTTAAAGAAACTTTGCCTGTTTATGGATTTAAGATAATTCCAGCCTCATAAAAAGAGTTCAGGAGTCTTCCCTCTTTTTAAATGTTTTAGAATAGTTTGAGAGGAATTAATGTTAGCTCTTCTTTGATTTTTTAAAATTTTTTTATTTAATTATTTTTCAAGTACAATATTCTGTCTTTTACTCTCATCCCAGCCAACCCACCCTTCTCCCCACCTTTCTCCCATTTCCACCCCCCATAGTTGTTGTCCATGTGTTCTTTATACTATTTTCTGTAAATCTTTCCCCCTTTTATGATTTCTACCTTTTTAAAAAATTATTGATTATGCCATTACATTTGTTCTATTTCCCCCCTCTGTTCCTCTCCACCCAGCACATCCTCTCCCCCACTATCCCCCCATTTAGTTCATGAACATGTGTCTCAAGTTCTTTAGATTATATATTTCCCCCACTATTCTTACCCCCCTACTTATTTTCTATCTACTGTCTATGCTACTTATTTTCTGTACCTTCTCCCCCCTTCTCCTTCTCCCACTCCCCTATTGCTAACCCTCCATGTGGTCTTCATTTCTATGGTTCACTCCTGATCTAGCTGTCCTCTTAATTTGCTTTTATTTTAGGTGTGGTTGATAATAACTGTGAGTTTGCTGTCCTTTCACTGTTCATGTTTTTTTTTTAACTTCTTTTTCTTAGGTAAGTCCCTTTAACATTTCATATAATAAAGGCTTGGTGATGATGAACTCCTTGAATTTGATCTTATCTGAGAAGCACTTTATCTGTCCTTCCATTCTAAATGAAAACTTTGCTGGATAGAGCAATCTTGGTTGTAGGTCTTTGGTTTTCATGACTTAGAATACTTCTTCCTAGCCCCTTCTTGCCTATAAGGTCTCTTTTGAGAAATCCACTGACAGTCTGATGGGAACTCCTTTGTAGGTGACTGTCCCTTTAGCTCTTGCTGCTTCTAAGATTCTCTGCTTCATTTAAATCTTGGCTAATATAATTATGATGTGCCTTGGTGTGTTCCTTCTTGGGTCCAACTTCTTTGGACTCTCTGAGTTTCCTGGATTTCCTAGAAGTCTATTGCCTTTGCCAGATTGGGGAAGTTCTCCTTTATTATTTGTTCAAATAAGTTTTCCACTGGTGGCTGTTCCTCTTCCCCCTCTGGTACCCCTATAATTTGGATGTTGGAGTGTTTAAAGATGTCCTGGAGGTTCCTAAGTCTGTCCTCATTTTTTTGAATTTTTGTTTTTTCATATTTTTGTTTGGTCATTTTTTCCTTCCTTCTGATCTACTCCCTTGATTTGAGTCTCAGTTTCCTTTCCATTACTATTGGTTTCCTGTGCATTACCATTCATTTCAATTAGTTTAGCCTTCATCTGTTCCTCCAATTTGTGACTAAAATCAACCAGTTCTCTGAGCATCCTGATCACCAGTGTTTTGAACTGTGCATTTGAAAGTTTGGTTATTTCTTCATCACTTAGATTTATGGGCTCTGGGGCTCTGAATTGTTCTTGAGCCATGTTTTGATCTGTCTGCACTTGTTATGTATGAGGAGAGGTGCCTTAGGTGTTCACCAGGGCAGGGCCACCCAGGTTGCTGGTTTGTGATGCTGTATGTGGGGGCGGGGTCAGAGAGGGAACAATAATGGTCCTCTCTGCTCGCCCCCGCCTGCTTATCCTCGCAAATGTGCGAGCCCGCTGCTCTGCACCAGCGGCTGGGGCCTGCGAGATCTGTCTCAACACTCGCCTCTTCACTGGTTTATCTGCATGCAAATGCGCGAGGGACTGTAGATAGCCATCCACACCTTTTACCTGGGTTGGCCCATAGGTAGGCCACACCTGGGATGGACCCCCTCGGCAGCCTGTGCACTGCCCGGGTAGGGGAATCTTATTTGCCCAACCCACTCCGCTGCTGGCTTTGACCCTCTCACTGGTTTAGCTGAGAGGTTTGATGTTTTTGGACTCCGTATTCGATTTTCTGTGTGGTTTAGTTGCACTTATTGTTGTTAAAACTTTATTGTTTTTAAGATCTGGCTGTGCAAGGATGAGAAGTGCACCCACCTACGCCTCCACCTTGGCGTAAGTCCTCCCCTTTTTCCCCTGAAATCCCCTCCTCTGAACCCTCTGGTCACTGTCCCCCTGTTCTCTATTTCAGTGTCATTGTTTTTATTTTGCTTGCTTGTTTGTTTTGTTGTTTAGCTTCCTGTTAAAGGTGAGATCATATAGTATTTCTCTTTCAATGCCTGGCTTATTTTACTCAGCATAATGCTTTCAAGTTCCATCCAAGCTATTGCAAAACATAGGAGCTTCTTTATTTCTGCTGCATAGAATTCCATTCTGTATATGTATTATAATTTTTTGATCCATTCATTTACTGACAGGCACCTAGGTTGCTTCCAGCTCTTGGCTATGGTAAATTATGCTATTATGAACATTGAGGTGCATAGGTTCTTTTGGTTTGGTGTTTCAGGGTTCTTAGGATATAATCCCAGCAGTAGAATTGCTGGGTCAAAAGACACGTCCATTTTTAGTTTTCTGGAAAATTTCATACTGTTTTTCATAATGGTTGTACCAGTCTGCAATCCCACCAACAGTGAACTAGGGACCCCTTTTCCCCACAACCTCCACAACATTTTCTGTTTGTTGCTGTGTTTATGATAGCCATTCTGACTGGTGTAAAGTGGTATCTCATTGTGGTTTTAATTTGCATCTCTCTGATAGCTAGCTATATTGAGCATCTTTTCATGTGTTTTTGGATCCCCTGTATGTGTCCTTGGAGAAATGTCTGTTCAAATTCTTTGCCCATTTATTAATTGGGTTGCTTATATTCTTAGAGTGGAGTCATGTAAGTTCTTTGTATATTTTGGAGATTAAACCTTTGTCTGAGGTATCATTGGCAAGTATGTTTTCCCATACAGTTGGTTGTCTTTTTAATACTCTTCTCTTTAGCCATGCTGAACCTTTTTTTAATATCACAACCTATATTTATTGCCTCATTCAAACTACTTTAATACTACATATACAGAAATTAAAGATTGAAGTGATGATTTAGAATTTCAATCACTTCTGATGCCTTGATCCTACTTGTTTAGAAATCAACATTTACTTCCAATATTCATTTCCCACAGTATAATTTATTTAGATGAATTAGAACCATTATATATAACATTGAACTATGAAGGCCAACACCAAACACAAAACGCATACACGTGTGCACACACACATGCATACCTTTGCCATGGTGTATACGTATTTAGTGACTATGTACTACTCATTCAATAATTCAATGAGCAAACATAATTGAGTTCCACATCATGGTGACAAGCATTGATCTATGTTCTGTGGACACAGTATCAAGCATGGTCACTGCTTTCGAAAAACAAAAAAAGCTCACAGGGCAGAGCATAAAACAGGCCATCATTATACCCTGTCATAAGTGTTTTAAATAGGAAAAGGTACCACATGTTCATACAGGAAGGCCAAGTTCTGTTCCCTTATACCAACCAGTGGACCTCTTCCAGATAGGTAATATTGACCAGATGGAGACAAAATGTATGAATAACTTTGTACATAGGCACAGGTCCCCCTAGAAAATCTAATCCATCCACAAGTCCCACTGACTATGGGTTTCTAGTCATCACTATATTTGAATTACAGCACATTTTTTAAGATATTTGGTTTGTTGTAGGAACATCCATTTTCACCCATATCCTGCCACTTAATTTTTTTTCCAGGGAGAACCATGGCTACATTTATAAGAATAATAAATACATAAAACACAATAGGAAGAACTTGCATTAACTCTATTTCTTGGTGTTGAAAGTTAGGGAATGTCTCCTTGTTCATCATCTATTACTGTATCTTTGAATTTTTAAATATGCATGTACTACTTCCATGATCAGAAAACAATGAAAAAATATTCAGAACTTTCCTAGGAATACCCTCTTTCTCTTTCACTCATAGCCAAACACACTTAAAAAATATTCTATAACTTTTGCAGTTGTTCACCCCATTTTTCCCACAAACCAGTGAATTCTGATCTCTCTTCCTAGTTTCCTTCATCCTACGGTAAGAACAACAACAAAAGAGTATTTCACCTCTCATTTTGGATGTAAAAGTCAAATGAACACTTTCCAGGCTTTACCTGACTTTCTTCCCTCTTGAGCCACTACACTTGATCGTGTTATTGTCACTTCTCCTGCCATGTCCTCTTCTCATGCAGAACCTTTTAATTTTGATCAGATCCCATTTGTTTATTCTTTCCTGTATATTCCTTGCTCTAGGGGACATATCAGTAAAAATGTTGCTGCATGAAATATCTGAGATTTTCTTGCCAATATACTCCTCTAGGACTTTAAGGATTTCAAGGTTTATATTTAAGTCTTTTATCCACCTTGAATTTATTTTGGTGTATGGTGTAAGTTGGTGTTCGTTTCATTTTTAAAAAAAATTTATTTACTTATTTTTCAAGTACAGTTTTTTGTCTATTTCTCCCATCCCAGGCTCCCCCGCCCTTTGCTCCCCACCTCCCTCTTATTTCCACCCCCCTTAGTTCTCGTCCCTGTGTCCTTCCTATTTGTTCCTCCAAATCCCTCCCCCTTTTTCCCCTTAAATTCCCTTCCCTCTCCTGTCTGGTCACTGTCCCCTTATTCTCTATTTCAGTGTCTTTTTTTTTTCTACTTGCTTTTTTGTTTTGTTGTTTAGCTTCCTGTTAAAGGTGAGATCATATGGTATTTGTCTTTCAGCACCTGGCCTATTTCACTCAGCATAATGCTTTCCAGTTCCATCCATGTTGTTGCAAAAGGTAGTAGTAGCTCCTTCTTTCTCTCTGCTGCATAGAATTCCATTGTGTATATGTACCACAATTTTTTGATCCATTCATTTACTGATGGGCACCTAGGCTGCTTCCAGCTCTTGGCTATTGTAAATTGTACTGCTATGAACATTGTGGTGCATAAGTTCTTTGAAATTGATGTTTTGGGGTTCTTAGGATATAATCCAAGCAGTGGAATTGCTGGATCAAAAGGCAGGTCGATTTTTATTTTCTGAGAAAATTCCATACTGTTTTCCATAATGGTTGTACCAGTCTGCAATCCCACCAACAGTGAACTAAGGACCCCTTTTCCCCACACCCTCTCCAACATTTGTTGTTTGTTGCTTTGTTTCTGATAGCCATCCTGACTGGTGTAAAGTGGTATCTCATTGTGGTTTTAATTTGCATCTCTCTGATAGATAACGATATTAAGCATCTCTTCATGTGTCTCTGGGTGTTCTGTATGTCCTCCTTGGAGAAATGTCTGTTCAAGTCCTTTTCCCATTTTTTAATTGGGTTGGGTGTCTTCTAGAGTGGAGTCATGTAAGTTCTTTGTATATTTTGGAGATTAAACCTTTGTCTGAGGTATCATTGGCAAATATGTTTTCCCATACAGTTGGTTGTCTTTTTAATTTAATACTGTTTTCTTTAGCCATGCAGAAGCTTTTTATTTTGATGAGATCCCATTTGGTTATCCTTTCCTTTATATTCCTTCCTCTAGGGGACATATCAGTAAAAAAGTTGCTGTGTGAAATATCTGAGATTTTCTTGCCAATGTTCTCCTCTAGGACTTTAATGGTGTCACGACTTATATTTAAGTCTTTTATCCACCTTGAATTTATTTTGGTATATGGTGTAAGTTGGTGCTCAAGTTTCATTTTTTTTTTTTGCATGTAGCTGTCCAGTTCTCCCAACACCATTTGCTGAAGAGGCTATCTTTACTCCATTTGATGTTACTGCCCCCTTTGTCAAATATTAATTTACTGTAGAGAGTTGAGTTGATTTCTGGGCTCTCTGTTCTGTTCCACTCGTCTGTGTGCCTGTTTTTACGCCATAACAGACTGTTTTGATTACAGTGGCCTTGTAATATAGTTCGATATCAGGTATTGTGATCCCTCCCACTTTGTTCTTCTTTCTCAAAATAGCATCTGCTATTTGGAGTTGTTTATGGTTCCATATAAATTTTCGAAGTGTTTGTTCTATGTCTGTGAAATATGCCCTTGGTACTTTAATAGGTATTGCATTGAATCTGTATATTGCTTTAGGTAGTATGGACATTTTGATGATGTTAATTCTTCCAATCCATGAACATGGTATATGTTCCCATTTGTTTGTGTCTTCCTTGATTTCTTTCTTCAGGGCTGTGTAGTTTTCTGCATACAGGTTTTTTACCTCCTTGTTTAGCATTATTCCCAGATATTTTATTTTTGTTTTTGCTATATTGAATGGGATTTTTTTTATTTCTGCTTCTGCTGATTCATTGTTAGTATACAAAAATGCTTTGATTTCAGGATGTTGACTTTGTAACCCAGTGTTTTACCAAATTCATTTGTTAGATCAAGAAGTTTTTGAGTAGAGTCTATAGGATTTTCCATGTACACTATCATGTCATCTGCAAACAATGACAGTTTTGTTTCCTCCTTTTCATTTACTTTTCTTGCCTGATCGCTGTGGCTAAAACTTCCAATATTATATTGAATAGAGGTGGTGAAAGTAGACATGTCTGTCTTTTCCCTGATCTTAGTGGAAAAGCTTTTAGTTTTTTCCCATTGAGTATTAAGTTTGTTGTAGGTCTCTCATATATGTTCTTTATTATATTGAGGAATTCTCCCTCTATACCCACTTTGCTGAGTGTTTTTATCATAAATGTGTGTTGTACCTTATCAAAAGCTTTTTCTGTGTCTATTGATATGATCATATGGTTTTTGTCTTTGCTTTTGTTTATGTGATGTATTACATTCACTGATTTGTGAATATTGAACCATCCTTGCATCCCTGGGATGAATCCCACTTGGTCATGGTGTATGATCTTTTTAATGTATTGTTGGATGTGACTTGCCAATATTTTGTTGAGGATTTTATCATCTTTGTTTATCAGTAATATTGGCCTGAAGTTTTTTTCTTTGTAGTGTCTCTATCTGGTTTTGGAAATAGGATGATGTTGGCTACATGAAAAGACTTTGGGAGTTTTTCATCCTTTTGGATTCTTTGGAATAGTCTGTGAAGAACAGGGGTTAGCTCTTCCTTAAATGCTTTGTAGAATTCTCCTGTGAAACCATCTGGTCCAGGGCTTTGTGTGATGAGAGTTCTTTTATTACTACTTCAATTTCATTTGCTGTTATTGGTTTGCTTAGGTTTTCTGCTTCTTTTTAATTGAGTTTTGGAAGATTTTTAGAAATGTGTCCATTTTTCGTAGGTTCTCAGATTTCTTGGCATACAGTTCTTCATAGTAAATTCTTAGAATCCCTTCTATTTCTGTGGTATCAGTTGTAATCTTTCCTCTTTCATTTCTGATTGTGTTTATTTGTGTCCTCTCTCTTCTTTTCTTGATGAGCCTACTTAAAGGCTTGTCTATTTTGTTTGTCTTTTCAAAACACCAGCTCCTGGATTCATTGAACCTAAGAATTGTGCTTTTAGTCTCTATGTCTGATTCTTCTCTGATCTTGGTTATTTCCTTTCTTCTACTAAATCTGGGCCGTCTTTGTTGTTGTTTCTTCACATTCTTGCAGGCATAGGGTTGGGTTGTTTGTTTGAAATGCTTCTATCTTCTCTAGGTAGGCCTATATTGCTATAAACTTCCCCCTCAGGACTGCCTTTGCTGTGTCCCATAAGTTTTGGGTTGTTGTGCATTCATTTTCATTTGTTTCCAGAAACTTTTTGATTTCTTTCTTGATTTCATTTTTGTCTCATTTGTTGTTTAATAGAATGCCATTTTATCTCCATGATTTTGAGTGTTTGAGTTTTTTTTCCCCTCAGGGTTGGTTTCCAGTTTCAGTCCCTTGTGGTTGGAGAAAATGCTTGGTATAATTTCAATTTTCTTGAATTTGTTAAGGCTCATTTTGAGTCCTCTCACATGGTCTATCTTTGCAAATGTTCCATGTGCATTTGAAAAGAATGTGTATTTAGCTTCTTTGGGATGAAGGGCTCTCTCTATATATATATCAGTTAAGTTCATTTCATCTAGGGCATTGTTCAATGCCACAATATCTTTGTTGATATTTTTGGGAAGATCTGTCCATTGTTTACAGTGGGGTAATAAAATCCCCTACTATGATTGTGTTGCTGTCAATATTTTTCTTGAAGTCCTCTAAGATTTTTTTGATATATTTGGGTTCTCCTATGTTTGGTGCATATATATTTACAATGTTTATGTCCTCTTGGTGGATTCTTCTCTTGAGTATTATGAAGTAACCTTCTGGGTCTCTATTTATGGCCCTTTTATTGAAGTCTATTTTGTCTGTTCTGAGTATTGCTACTCCAGCTTTTTTTTCTTGTCTATTTGCTTGGAAGATTTGTTTCGAGACCTTCCCTTTTAGTCTGTGTATGTCTTTTGTCCTGAGGTGGGTCTCTTGTAGGCAGCATATTTGTGGGTCATGCTTTCCTATCCATTCAGCTATTCTATGTCTTTTGATTGGAGGATTTAATCCATTTACATGTAATGTTAGTATTGATAGGTACTTATTCATTGCCATTTTTGTACCTGTGTTCCTCTCTGTCTCTCTTTACCTTCCTTAAAGCAGTCCTTTTAGCATCTCTTACAGAGCTGTTTTAGTGGAGGCATATTTTTTCAGGCTTCTTTTGCCTTAGAAGCTCTTTATTTGGCCTTCTATCTTGATTGAGAGCCTTGCTGGGTAAAGTAGCCTCGGTTGCAGGCCTTTGGTTCTCATTACTTGAAATATTTCTTACCATTGTCTTCTTGCTTGGAGCGTTTCCATTGAGAAGTCAGTAGTTAACCTTATTGGGGTTTCTTTGTATGTTACTTCCTTATTCTCCCTTGCTGCCTTTAAGATCCTCTCTTTGTCTTGGAATTTTGCCATTTTAATGATGATGTGTCTTGAAGTGGGCCTCTTTGGGTTCCGCTTGTTTGGGACTCTGTGATTCCTTTATTTGTTTGACTTTTTCTCTTATCAAAGTAGGAAGGTTTTCCCTCATTATTGTGTCAAATAGGTTTTCTATCCCTTGTTCTTGTTCTCTTTCTGGTATCCCTATTATTCCCATATTATTATGTTTCATATAGTCTTGCATTTCTCTTAATCCATCTTCCTTTTTTGTGAGCCTCTTTTCATTTTCTTGCTCTTCCTGGGTGTTGTTTTTTTTCTACCTTGTCCTCGAAGTCACTGATCTGATCTTCTGCTTATCAATTCTGCTTTTGATTCCTTCAACTGTGTTCTTTGTATTCAGATATTGTATTCTTAATTTCCTCTTGTCTCTTGCTGATAGTTTCTATTTCCTTTTTCAAGGTGTTATAGTTTGCAATGAGATGGTTATAGCTCCCCTTTATTATCTGGTACCTCATTGTGAGCTCTTTGAACTTCCTGATAACCAGTGCTTTGAATTCAGTATTGATAGCTGACTTGCCTCTATTTCATCTAAGATTCTTTCTGAGGGTTCCTCTTTTCCTTTTATTTGGGGATTGTTTCTTTTTCTTTCCATTGTTTGTGAGACTCTTCATGTTAGCCTCAGCTTCTTAAATTGATTTGTTCTTACTCCCTTGGTTTTTGATGTGTTCTTCTGTGGTTGAATGCCTATGAAATTCAGTGGTTCCATTTCTTTCTGTTATCCTGTCATTTTCAGCTCCCTCCTACTCCTGTAATTCTTTACTGTGTCAGTGAGAAGAACCAGGGTAACAATTGCACATCTAGTGTCCAGATCTTGGATTCTTATAACATTGCTCATGGAGAACACTTGGGAAGGCACCAGCCAAGGGGATTTTGGACACAGCCAGGAGCGATGGCTGTCCAGCCAGAGGCGCGAGGAGGTAAGTAGAGCCAGAACCAATCTCGGCTTCACCACCATGCCTTAATGGGGACTTCATCTGTGGACACTGGGACCAGTAGGGTCCCCAGCATATGAGTGTGTACCCACGAAGTGCCTACATGTCAGAGCCAAGCGGCGGCCGATCCCTTCTTCCTTTCAGGGGGGTGTATTCACACCGCTTTTCCGTCTTCCACTACCTCTCCGCAGGCAGTGCAACTTGTGGGGCGCCGCTATGCCTAAGCCTTCCTAGCCGCAGCCAGGGAGGACCCGGCACCTGGGAGTAGCAGTGTGCAGCCCCCAGGCCACCCCCGACCCTCTACCTCCGAGCTCTGAGAGGTGGGGGCATTGGAAATTCTCGGTGCTGAATAGCAGCCATGGAACTCCTGCGTTGCCGGCAGGGCAGGGGCACTGGCAGCTTCTGGCTCCCTAGCACGGAGGGTGTTGTGGGGGGGACAGGGCGGGAGCAACGGTAGCAGCAATAAAGAGTGGGACGGCTGGAGGGACGGGCACTGGCAGTGACCTCTGGGGGGGGGAGTGGCCGCGGCCAGAGCACTGACCCCAGCCAGAAGGATTGCCAAGGGGGCCGCCTCTCTTCTTTGAATTTTTGGTGAAAACGATTCTGAAGGCATCTAGTCAGAACTTTTGAATGTCTAAAGTTTTTTGACTACTGCTTCAATTTAGTGAGTTATTACCTCTCTGTTAAAGTTTTCTGCTTCTTCCTGATTTAGTTTTAGAAAATTGCATGTTTTCAGATATTTATTCATTTATTCACTAAGTGCAGGGCACTCACCCTCAAACCTCCACCGTCCCAACTTAGTTCATGTCCATGGGCTGTGTATACAAGTTCTTTGACTTCTTTGTTTCCTATGCCATTTTTAACCTCTCCCAATCTATTTTTTTAATTTTTATTTTATTGATTATGCCATTACAGTTGTTCTATTCCCCCCTTCATTCCCCTCCACCGGACACCCCCCTACCCCTACCATTCTCCTCCTTTAATTTCTGACCATGTGTCTCAAGTTCTTTAGATTCTGTATTTTCCATACTGTTCTTGCCCTCCCCTATCTATTTTCTACCTACTGTCTATGCTACTTATTTTCTGTACCTTCTCCCCCCTTCTCCTCCCACTCCCCTGTTGCTAACCCTCCATGAGATCTTCATTTCTATGGTTCTGCTCCTGATCTAGCTGTCTTTTTAGCTTCCTTTTGTTTTAGATGTGGTTGTTAACAACTGTGTATTTACTGTCCTTTCACTGTTCATGTTTTTTTAACTTCTTTTTCTTAGGTAAGTCCCTTTAACATTTCATATAATAAAGGCTTGGTGATGATGAACTCCTTGAATTTGATCTTATCTGAGAAGCACTTTATCTGTCCTTCCATTCTAAGTGAAAGTTTTGCTGGAGAGACCAATATTGGTTGTAGGTCTTTGGATTTCATGACTTGAAATACCTCTTTGCAGCCCCTTCTTGCCTGTAAGGTCTCTTTTGAGAAATCGGCTGACAGTCTGATGGGAACTCCTTTGTAGGTGACTGTCCCTTTCTCTCTTGCTGCTTCTAGGATTCTCTGCTTCATTTTAATATTGGCTAATGTAATTCTGATGTGCCTTGGTGTGTTCCTTCTTGGATCCAACTTCTTTTGGACTCTCTGAGCTTCCTGGATTTCCCGGAAGTCTATTTCCTTTGCCAGATTGGGGAAATTCTCCTTTATCATTTGTTGAAATAAGTTTTCCACTCGTGGATGTTCCTTTCTCCCTCCTGGTACCCCTATAATTTGGATGTTGGAGCGTTTAAAGATGTCCTGGAGGTTCCTAAGTCTCTCCTCATTTTTTTGAATTCTTGTTTCTTCATTCTTTTCTGGTTGGTCATTTTTATCCTCCTTCTGGTCCATTCCTTTGATTTGATTCCCAGTTTCCTTTTCATCACTATTGGTTTCCTGTGCATTTCCATTCATTTCAATTAGTTTAGCCTTCATATGTTCCTCTAATTTGTGACTAAAATCAACCAGTTCTCTGAGCATCCTGATCACCAGTGTTTTGGACTGTGCATCTGAAAGTTTGGCTATTTCTTCGTCACTTAGATTTATGGGCTCTGGGGCTTTGAGATCTTCTTGAGCCATTTTTGGTCTGTCCAGGCCATGAAGTATGAGGAGCAGAGCTTTAGGGGCGGGGCAGGGCCTCCAGGGTGGGTCGCTGGCTTGTGATGCTATATGTGAGGGTGGGGTCAGAGGCAGAAAACATCAGCCATCTCTGCTGCCTCCAGTTGCTGGGACCCCCTGGGTCCCGTCTCATTGCCCACTCCCTGGCTGGTCTATCTGCGCAGGAATGCACCAGCACAGTCAACCTGCAGCCCTTCACCCTCATGGGATCCACTGGTCGCTCGCTCACTGGGTCGCACTCACTAGGTCGCTCACTGGGTCGGCCCTTTGCAACCCCATGCCTGGGATCTGCATGCATGAGTTCGTCTGACCGAGTTTTCCTGTGCAACCCTGCTCTGCCAGCTGCTGGTTTTGCCCCTCTTACCAGTCAGGCTGAAGAATTCATTGTTATCAGACTTCCGAAAAGTTCAATTTTTTGTGTTTTGGCTCTGTTTTCTGTTGCTAATATTTTATTGTCTCTAAACTTGGTTGTGTGAGAAAGCACGGTGTCTCCACCTATGCCTCCATCTTGGCGGAAGTCTCACACATCAATGTCTTTCCATCTGTTTTATGCCTACTCATTATGCTTCTTATTCCCTGTATGTTTCTCCCCACCCAATCTTCCCCTTCCCCACTGAAAACCCTCTATGTGATGTTCATTTTCTTGAATCTGCTCCCATTCCATGTGTTGGCTTAGTTTTTGTTTTCATTTCTTCTTTTTCTTTTTAGGTTCAATTGTTGATAGTTTTGAGTTTGTTGTCATTTTACTGTACACAGTTTTTTATCTTCTTCTTTTTTTAGATAAGTGCCTTTAACATTTTACATAATACAGGCTTAGTAATGATGTACTACTCTAAACTGACCTTATCTGAGAAGTGCTTTATCTGCCTTTCCATTCTAAATTATAGCTTTGCTGGATGGAGTAATCTGGGATATAGATCCTTGCCTTTCATGATTTCAAGTACTTTTTTCCAGCCCCTTTTTGCCTACAAGATTTCTTTTGAGAAATCAGCTGATAGTCTTATGGAAACTTCATTGTAGGTAACTCTCCTTTTCTCTTGTTGCTCTTAAGATTCTCTCCTCTTTAATCTTGGGTAATTTAATTATAATGTGTCTTGGTGTGTTCCTTCTTGGGTCCAACTTCTTTGGAACTAACTGAGATCTCTGGATTTCCATGTCTATTTCCTTTATCAGATTAGTTAAGTTTTATTTTATTATTTTTTCAAATAAGGTTTCAACTTCTTACTCTTTTTCTTTTCTCTTTGGCACCTTATTATTTGCATGTTGGATCTCTTAAAGTTGTCCCAGAAGTTCCTAAGCCTCTCCCCATCTTTTTGAATTCTTGTTTCTTCATTCTACCCTCTTCCAACCTCCTTTCCCCCATCTTCTACATCCAATCCCCCCATTGTCTTTGTCCATGTATCCTTTATACATGTTCTTTGAGTTTTCCTCTTCTTTCCTTCACTGTCCCCCTCCCTTCCTCCCCGTGTCACAATCAGTTCTTTATTTTCATGTTTCTGGTTGTATTTTGCTCATATGTTTTTCTTGTGGTTTAGGTTCCACTTATAAGTAAGATAATATGGTATTTGTCTTTCAGTGCCTGGCTTATTTCACTTAGCATAATGTTCTCCAGTTCCATTCATGCTGTTGCAAAGGGTAGGACTTCTTCCTTTCTTCCTTCCTGCCTTCCTTCCTTCCTTTCTTCCTTTCTTTCTCCTTTGTTCTTTCTTTCTGCTGTGTAGTATTTCATTGTGTAAATATACCAGAGTTTTAAAAAATTTATTTAATTGTTGTTCAAGTACAGTTTTCTGGCTTTTACTCCCATCCCAGCCCACCCCCAGCACTCCCCATTTCCACCCCCCTTAGTTGTTGTCCATGTGTCCTTTATACTAGTTCCTGTGAATCCTTCTCTTTTCCCCCTGAAATTCCCTCCCCTCTCCCCTCTGGTGACTGTCTGCCTGTTCTCTATTTCAGTGTCTTTGGTTATATTTTGCTTGTTTGTTTGTTTTGTTGTTTAGTTTCCTAATATACCAGAGTTTTTGATCCATTCATCTACTGATGGGCACTTAGTCTGTTTCCAGTACTTGGTTTTTGTAAATAATGCCATTATGAACATTGGAGTATATGGGTTCTTTGGAATTGGTGATTCGCGCTTCTTAAGGTATAGTCCTAGCAGTGGGATTGCTCAATCAAAATGCAGGTCTATCTTTAGTTTTCTGATGAAATTCCATATTGTTTTCCAGCATGGCTGCACCAGCCTGCATTCTCACCAGCAGTGTATTAGGGTTCCCTTTTCTCCACAACCTTGTCAGCATTTGTTGTTTGTTGATTTTTTAATAATGGCATTCTTATTGATGTGAAGTAGTATCCCATTGTAGTTTTAATTTGCATTTCTCTAATGGCTAGTAATGCTGAGCATTTATTCATATGTCTCTGGGCCCTCTGCGTGTCTTACTTTGAGAATTGTCTGTTCAGATCCTTTTCCACATTTTTTATTGTTGTTCAAGTAAAGTTATCTCCATTTCACCCCTTCCACTCCATCCCATTGCACCCATTTCTACCTCTAACCTTTGATCCTACCCTCTTTGGCTTTGTCCATGTGTCCTTTATACATGCTCCTTGATAACCCATCTTCTATTTTCCCATTTTTAATTGGATTGCTTAATGTTAAGTCATGTGAGTTCTGTATCTATTTTGGAGATCAAACCCTTGTCAAGGGTATTATTGGAAAATATGTTTTTTCATATGGTTGATTCCTCTTCCATTATGTTAATATTTTCTTTAGCCATGCAGAAGCCTTTTAATTTGACATAGCTTATTAAATCTTTCCTTTATATCCCTTGCCCTATGAGATGTATTGGTGAAAATATTGTGAAGTGGGGTATCGAAAATTGTACTGCCTATGTTTTCAACTATGAATTTCATGGTATCATGACATATTTAAGTCTTTTATCTATATTTATTTTGATTTATGGTTTAAGTTGGTGGTCTAGTTTCAATTTTTTGCATGTAGTTGTCCAGATCTCCTAACACCATTTTTGAAGTAGCTATTTTACTTCATTTTATGTCCCTGCTCCCTCTGTCAAATATTAACTGACCACATTGGCATGGGTTCATTTTTGGGTTCTCTAGTCTCTTCCATTGGTCTACATGTCTGTTATTATGCCAGTACCAAACTGTTTTGATTACAGTAGCCTTATAATATACTTTTCTATCAGGTATTATGATTCCTCCTACTTTCTCAAATTTGTTGAGGCTATTCAGGGTCATTTACAGTTCCATATAAATTTATTAAATATTTGTTCTACATTTGTGAAATATGTCATTGATATTTTAATAAGGATTGTTTTAAATCTATAGATTGCATTGGATAGTAGAGACACATTAATGATGTTAATATTTCCAATCCATGAACATGGTCAATGCTTCCACTTATTAGTGTCCTCCTTAATTTCTTTCTTCAGTGTTGTGTAGTTTCCTGAGTAAAAGTATTTTACCTCCTTAGTTAAGTTTATTCCTAGGTACTTTATTTTTCTTTTTGTTATAGCACATGGGATATTTTCTCTATATGTAAAGAACTCACACAACCACATTACAGGGAGGTAAACAAGCCAATTAAAAGATGGATGAATGACCTGAATAGACACTTCTCCAGGGAGGACATACACAGGGCCCAGAGACATATGAAAGGTTGCTCAGTATAACTGGCAATCAGAGAGATGCAAGTTAAAACCACAATGAAATACCGCTTCACACCTGTCAAAATGACCATCATAGCCAAATGAAAAAAAAAAAGATGCAGGCCAGGTTGTGGAGATAAGAGAACCCTAGTGTGCTGTTGGTAGGAATGCAGATTGGTGCAGCCACTGTGGAAAACAGTATAGAATTTCCTCAGAAAACTAAAGATGGAACTGCCTTTTGAGCCAGTGATTCCACTGTTGGGATTATACCCTAAGAATCCTGAAACAGCAATTTGAAAGAATCTATGTGCTCTAATTTTTAGAGAAGCATTATTTACAATAGCCAAATGCTGGAAACAACCTAAGTACCAATCAGCAGATGAGTAGATGAAAAAAACTGTGGTGCGTTTACATGATGGAATACTGTGCAGCAGAAAGAAATAAGGAACTCCTACTCTTATGAGAGCATAGATTGAGCTGAAGAGCATTATGCTAGGTGAAGTAAGTCAGGTGGTGATAGACAAATACCATATGATCTCACCTGTAAGTGGAACCTAATCAACAAAACAAATGAGCAAAATACAACCAGAATCATGGAAATGAAGCAAGTGGCAGTCACAAGAGGTAAGGGGGAAGAAGTATGATGGGAGAAAGAAAAGGAATGTTCCAGTCAAGGAATATGTATAAAGGACCCATAATAATGAACTACAAGGTGGGGAATGACTGATGAAGCAAGGGTGGGAGTGGAAGGGGGCAAAAGAGAGCAACAGAATAAAAAGTTGAAATACTGAAATTGAATGACAATATAAATAAATAAATAGATAGATAGATAGATAGATATCTTTTCTTTTTGTAATGGCAGAGTTGCCAAGTTATAACAGAATTTTGGACTTTTCTATTACAATAGACATGAAAACCTCCCTTGCCTGTTTAACATTGTTGAGAACAATTTTTGCTCTGACATAGAAAACTTTAATCTTTTATATAGGCATTAAGTCATCCTCTTCCCAAATAGCAACAATATTTTTTTCTCTTCTAAGGATGTTTACTAGAGTAAAACTATTGTGGAGCAAAAACAGCATGTGCTTCTGCTCTCAAGGTAAGCAGGAAAGTGAGTCATACATGGAGAATTGTCCCTCAACAGTTAATTTTACACCTTGAAACTAAAAAATCAAACACATTTACTATGCTTTACTACTATGTTATGAAAGTAAATCATTTTTACTGCCTTTGGAGAAACAGGTTTGTCTACATAAAGTATTTTTAATTTTATTTGTGTATTTATTTTTTGAGAGAGGGGAAGAAAGAAAGAAGAAAGAAACAATGATATGAGAAAGAAACATCAATTGGTTGCCTCTCAAATATACCCCAACTGGGGATCAAATTCACAAGCTAGACATGTCTCATGATTTGGAATCTAACCTTTCAGCATGATGACACCCAACCAACTGAGCCAGAGCTACATAACATATTTCTCTTGAAGAAATGAAATTTTATGTTTTTTCTAAAGTAATTACACTTGAGAGAAAAATTTTAGATTCAAAGTCTCCAATCCCTTAGATTCAAAGTCAGTAAAATAAAATACCCTTCACATCTGCATCCCTATTAAGAATAATCTGGCATAAATCTAAAGGAAGAAACACAGTAATAGTGAACCAACTTAACACCACATCGATGTCATACATGGATAGATCTTCCAGATTAAAAATTAACAAGAAAACACTGGGCAAGGATGACATATTAGATCAGATGATTTAGTTGATATTTTTCAAAGCAATTTACCCTAAAACTGCAGAATACACATTTTTAATGTTACATGGAACACTTTCCAGGAGAGACCACATTTCAGGCCACAAGAAAAGTCTCAATAAATGAAGTATATTGAAATAATATCTAGCATCTTCTTTAGCCAAAGTTGCATACAACTAGACAAGAGTTGAAAAACATGCAAACACATGGATGCTAAAAAAGATGCTACTAAACAATGAGGTCAAGGAAGAAATAAAAATTTACAGTAAAACAAATGAAAATAAAAACACAGAAACACAAAATCTTTGGGACATGGTGAAGGTACCCCTCAGAAGAAATTCACAGCAACATGGGCTTAAGTCAAGAGAAAAGAAAAATCTCAAATGAATAATTTAAGTTTACACTTCACATAGAAAAAATTAAAATAAGTCATAAATGAGTAGAATAAAGAAAATAATAAATATCAGAGAAAAGGTAAACAAATTATATTATAAAAAATACAAAAAATCAATAAAACCAAGAGCTGATTCTCTGCAAAGATAAACAAAACTCATCAAAAAATAGAGAAGACCCCTATAAAATAAAATTAAAAGTGAAAGAGAAGTAACAACTGACACCACAGATATATAAAGGTTTTTTAAAATATTACAAACAACTGTATACCAACAAACAGGACAATCTGAAAAAAAGTGGATAAATTGTTAGAAATATACAATCTGCCAGCACTGAATCAGGAAGAAACAGAAAATATGAACAGACTGATACAACCAAAAAAACTGAGGCGGTAATCAAAAAACTTTAAATAAGCAAACATCCTGGACCAGACGGCTTCACAGGTGAATCTTACCAAATATTCAAAGAAGAATTAATGCTCGTTTTTTTCAATATATTTCAAAATTTCAAGAGGAGAGGCAGCTCAGAGGCTTATTTTTGTGGTCAGCATTATCCCAATTCCAAGCTGTGAAAAAGACACTAAAAAGATCCCATGTACCTGATTAATATAGATACAAAAAATTACAAGTAGTAGCAAACCAAATTCAGTAATACATTTAAAAAATTACACATTATCATCAAGTGTGCTTATGGGATCGGGGTTGGTACAATATCTGCAAATTGATTTACATAATATACACCACAAAAACAAAATATATGTAACATAATCTTATCAATAAATGCAGAAAAACATTTGACAAAATCCAGCACCTGTTTATAATAAACACTTTCAGCAAAATGAGAATGGGAACATAACTCAATACAATAAATGCCATATATATCAAACCCACAGCTAACATCATACACATAGGGGGATAATTAAAAGTGTTTCCCTAATATCTAGAACAAGACAGATTGTTCACTTTCACCCATCTTATTCAACATAGTACTGGAAGTTCTAGTTCTAGCACCCAGGAAAATAAAGAACAAATAACAGGCATAAAAATTGGAAAGAAGTCAACACTCATGATTTTTAAAAGACATGATACTCTATACAAAAAACCCTTAAGAAATTCCACCGTATATCTACCAGAACTAATAAATAAATTAGATAAAGAAACAAGATACAAAAATAAATTCAGGGGGTAAGATGGCAGTAAGATTAGTGGGAACTGAACCCACTTGTTCCTGCACCCAACTGGGATACTTAGCCAATCTTCAGAGGAACAGAGCAAACAGGCAACAGAATTCCAGCTGATATGAAGTTTGGAAGCCAAAGGTTGGACAGGATGTTTAAAAATGGATTGTAAGGAGATTTTGTAGGACAATAGAATGGTTCCTGGGCCCTGCCCCAGAGAACTCAGCTGCCATAGCTGCTTTGGAGGAGAGCAGAGTCAGTGATTGTGATTTTGCAGCTCTGTCCCCACCCAAAATGGTGAGTTTGCAGACTTCCACCAGGAGAGATCTAAATGCTTAAAATTGCTGGGGTTGGATAAAGATGCTACAAGAGAAACACAGCTGGTGGTGAATCACAGCTGGCACTGTGATTGATAACTGGGAAAGTACCAGAATAATTGGGGAGCCAAGTGACACCTGGAGACCAGAGAATAGAGGGGGCACTACTGGCCAGGACCCAGATAGTCTTTGGACTTGTTGGAGAGTGGGTCTTTGTGGAAAGTTGGGTGTTTGAAAGGAATGGTCACCTGCAAACAAGGGGACTTCACTAAAAAACAAGGCTCTCAGGGACTATGCAAGGACCTGTTATGCACAGTTGCTGGGCCAGCAAAGAGAGGAGTGGCATAATTTGTTCAATACTTGGTGAATCTCATGGACTGATCAAAGGGGAGCACCAGAACCTCAGAGAGGTAGCAGTGCCCAGAGAGACTTAATTCAATAGGGGAACTTAATTGTCCTGAAGGAAATTTGTGTGTGAGCAGGCCAACAAAGAATGAGAAGGAGGGGCATAATTTTCTCCCATTCAGTGCAATGCATGAACTAATCAAAGGCTGACCACTGAGGTGGATTAGAAGTGCCGGCCTGGCTCATACATGCAGTGGACAGTATAAGCCACATAACACCGAGAATGTGAGATGGAAACAGTTCATCCATGAATATAGTAGTGCAGACCAAGCCCTCATACTTGTGGAAACACAGGGAAGGGAAAGAATGGGGCCCACCCTCCCCAAAACCCTTACCCTTACCCGCAGTATCCAGGAACACATCAAAACCCGTTTGGCAGGTTTAATCTCAGCAGAAGGCTTTTTTGTTTTTTCAAGTTTAAGACAAAAAGACCTAGAGCTGTGAGAAGACCAAAGACAGATCCAGAAAGAAGTTAAAAGGCTAACATCAACAGCTGAGTAAAACCTCACTTTGATATCCTTCAGAACTAGCATTTTTATTTTACTTTATATTGTTATTTTTAGTTTTTAATTTTTAACTTTAACTTATTTTTTAAATTTTCTTCTTTCCACTTAGCTTTTTGTTTGTTTTTTTTGTCTGATTTCATTGTTTGTTTTTCTTTTACTCTGCCCTTCATGTTGCATTTTAATTTTTTATTTCACTTCATTAGTATTCCAATAGCACACTACTCTTGATATTTTGCTTTTTATTCATTTTATTCAGATTATATGTTTCTTATTATATTATTGTATTACAAATCCTACACAATACCCTTCCCTGGTATTAAACCATTTAGCTATCTTCCTGAGCTTTATTTTTATCGTAATTAACTGGATTCTCTCATACACTATGCCAAGTTCTTATTCATTATTCTCACTATAGCTCACCATCAAAACTTGCATAAGTGTACTGCTTTCTAATCAGCTCACATTCTTTTCCTCTTCTAAGAAGGGTCCGATCTCTTTTTCAGCTTTTATGAAAAGTGGATAGTTGGGTAAAATGTCATGGCTATTGCAGTACTCCTCCAAAGGATCTCCTATCTGTTCTGTACTTGTTAGTACTTTAAATCCCATAGAGCACCCCCCCCCACTTTCATACATCATTTCAGGTTTTCCCTGCCCCTGATCACACACAAGACAAGGAGGGAGTTGTGAGTACCAGTAAATCTATTTGAGGAGAAAACCTACTAACAAAGAAGCCACCAACAGATAAACCCCAAATTCAAAACAAGAGCCCACACAAACAGATGAAAGGGCAGCCCTAGAGCATTCAGAGAAAGCAATCAAAGATATCACACCATTGAGTCATGAAGAATTCTAGCACAGAATTTCACCACACATAGAAAGATGGCAAAACAGAGCATCCCAAAATGCAGAAACAAATAAAATGAGTCACTTAAAATGAGGAGATAAAGAAAGAACCTAAAACTGAAAGGAATGTAAGATTCCTCAGCAAAAGAGCAAAATTAAATGGAAGCAAGCAAACTATCAGATAAAGAAATCAAAAGAATAGTAAAAGGTTGCTAAAGGAATTTACAAACAACTATAAGGAACTGAGAGGGAACTACAATATGAAAAAGGAAACAGAAACTATAAACAAGAACCAGGAAGAAATGAAGGATACAATTTCTGCAATAAAAAAAAATACACTAGAGGGAATTACAAGCAAGCTGAATGAAGCAGAGGACCAAATTAGTGAGCTGGAAGACAATGGAGAAACAAACACCCAGATAGAGCAGCTGCGCAAAAAAGACTCTCAAAAAAAGACTAAAATAATACGAAGATAGCTTAAGGGAACTGTAAGACATCTTGAAATGCAACAACAGTCAAATCATAAGAATACCAGAAGGAGAAAAAAAGGAACAAGGGACAAAAAAAATCTGTTGAAAAGTAATGACAGCTGACTTCCGCCAAGATGGAGGTATAGGTGGATGTGCCGTGCCTTCTCACACAACCAAGTTTAGGGACAACTAAATATGAGCATCAGAAAACACAACCAGAACACGGAAAATTGAACTTTTCGGAAGTCCGGTAACAACAAATTCTTCAGCCAGACCGGTAAGGGGCGAAACCAGCGTCTCGTGAGGGGTTGCACAGGACTCCGGTCGGACGGACCCAGGCGCGGAATCCAGACGCACAGGTTCCAAACCCAGGATTGGACCTAGTGAGCGACCGAGCAACCCACCGGGTGAGCGACTGCTGAGGAGACAGTGGGGAGGCGGGGCTGCATGTTGACTGTGGTTGCCTATTTGGGGGTGAGCGGACAGGCGAGGGAGTGGGCGCTTGGACTGGGCCCTGCGGTCCCCGTGGCTTGCGGCAGTAGAGGGCGCCGCCATATCCCCGCTCTGACCACGCCCCCACATACAGCGTCACAACCCAGCGACCTGGGAGTCCAAGGCGCCGCTTCTCACATTTAAAGGGCCAGAACAGACCAAAAATGTCGCAGGAAGACCTCAAAGCCCCAGAGATAAATCTAAGCGACGAAGAAATAGCAAAACTCTCAGACGCACATTTTAAAACACTGGTCATCAGGTTCCTAATAGATCTGGTTGATTATAGCCACAAATTAGAGAAACATATGAAAGCTAAACTAAGGGAAATGAATGGAATTCCACAGAAAACCCATAGAGATGAAAAGGAAACTGGGACTCAAATCAATGAAGTGGCCCAGAAGAAAGCAAATAATGGCCAAACAGAAAAGAGTCAAGGAGCAAGAATTCAAAGAAATGAGGAGAGTCTTAGGAACCTCCAGGACATCTTTAAACACTCCAATATCAGAATTATAGGGGTACCAGAAGGGGGAAAGACACAACCACCAGTGGAAAAATTATTTGAACAAATAATAAAAGAAAATTTCCCCAATCTGGCAAAGGAAATAGACTTCCAATAAATCCAAGCAGCTCAGAGAGTACCAAAAAAGTTGGACTCAAGAAGAAACACACCAAGGCATATCATAATTACATTAGCCAAAATTAAAATGAAGGAGAGAATCCTAGAAGCAGCAAGAGATAAGGGGACAATCACCTACAAAGGAGTCCCCATCAGACTTTCAGCAGATTTCTCAAAAGAGACCTTACAGGCAAGAAGGGGCTGGAAAAAAATATTCCAAGTCATGAAATCTAAAGATCTACAACCAAGATTGCTCTATCCAGCAAAACTTTCATTTAGAATGGAAGCACAGATAAGGTGCTTCTCAGATAAGATCAAATTCAAGGAGTTCATCATCACCACGCCCTTATTATAGGAAATGTTAAAGGGACTTATCTAAGAAAAAGAAGTTAAAGAAACATGAACAGTGAAAGAACAACAAGCTCACAGTTATTAACAACCACACCTAAAACGAAAGCAAACTAAAAGAACAGCTAGATCAGGAGTGGAAACATAGAAATGAAGATCTCAAGGAGGGTTAGCAACAGGGGAGTGGAGGAGGAGATGGGGGGAGAAGGTACAGAAAATAAGTAGCATAGACAGTAGATAGAAAATAGATGAGGGGGGCAAGAATAGCATGGGAAATATAGAACCTAAAGGACTTGAGACACATGGACATAAACTAAAGGGGGGTAATGGTGGGGATGGGGGGCAGGGTGGAGGGGAATGAAGGGGGGAATAGAACAACTGTAACAGCATAATCAATTTTATAAAATAAATTTTTAAAAAAAGTAATGACAAAAACATTCTCAAACCTGAAGAGAGGAAAAGTCACACATGCTCACGAAGCACAGAAGTCCCAATCAAGATGAACCCAAAGAGGTCTACTCCAAGCTACATCTTAATTAAAATGCCAAGTTATAAAAACAGAGAGAATCTTAAAGACATCAAGGGAGAAAAAGGAAGTAACATTCAATGGAGCCCTGATAAAGCTAGTAGATGATTTCTTATTGTAAACAATATTAGCCAGAAAGGAATGACAAAAATATTTCAAGTAATGAAAAGCAAAGGCCTGCAATGAAGACTACTCTACCTAGAAAGGTTCTCAGTTAAAATAGAAGGCAAAAATAAGGAGTTTGGAAGACAAATTATATGGAAAACTAACACCTCCACCAAACCAGCACTGCAAGATATGCTAAAGAGACTGCTTTAAGAAGAGGAAGAAAAAAGACCAAGACAGAGAGAGAAAAACAGGTACAAAGAGGGGGAGGATGAATAAGTATCTGTCATTAATAACCTCAAAAATAAATGGATTAAATGCTTCAATCACTAAAGACACAGTGTAGATTAATGGATAAGAAAACATGACCCACACATATGCTACCTATAAGAGACACACCTCAAAACAAAAGATCTACACAGACTGAAAATGAAGGATTGGAAAAAATAGTCCAAGCAAATGGGCAGAAAAAAAAACTCCTGGTTACTAACACTTATTTAGACAAAATATGTGTCAAAACAAAGGCTGTAAAAAGAGACACAGAAGACCATTTCATAATACTCAAGGGAAGGATTTATCAAGAAGACACAAACATTATCAACATATATGTATCCAAAATTGGAACACTGTAATATATGATAAAAATCTTTGATGATTTCAAGAAAAATAAAGACAGCAATACACTTCTACTAGAGGATTTCAACACCCCACTGACAAAAGTGGATACATATTCCAAACAAAATATCAACAAACATATTGCAGCATTGAACAATGCCCTATATCAAATGGACCTAACTAGTATTTATAGAACCTCTCATACCAAAGAAGAAAAATACATGTTCTTTTGAAATGCACATGGAACATTTTCAATTTTCAAGGCTGCATGATAAGACACAAATCAAGCCACAGCAAATTCAAGGAAATTAAAACCATACCAAGAGTTGCCTCAAACAACAAGCACCTGAAACTAGAAAGCAAACTCAAGAAAAAAAAAAACACTCCTCAAATTTGTAAAGATTGAAAAGTATAATATTAAACAGTGAATGAGTTAAGAATGAGATCAAGGAAGAAATAAAAAATGCTCAGAGAAATTAGGATGTTCACAGTAGTGGCTGAGTATGGTCACAAAATAGTAGAAGAAGTGAAGGCTATTCAAAGTGAAACAAAGGAAAATATACAGGGAATTATCAGTGGCGGGAAGGAAACTGGGACTCAAGTCACCAATTTGGACCAGACAGAAAAAATAGACATTCGGCCAAGGCAGAATGAGAAAAAAAAAAAAAAAGAATTCAAAACAATTAGGAGAGGCTAAGGAACCTCTGGGACAACTCTGGGAACCTTTAGGTTCCAACATCTGAATCATAGGAGTGTCAGAAGGAGAAGAGGAAGTGCAAGAAATTGAAAACATAATGGAGGGATTCCTCAATCTAGCAAAGGAAATAGACTTACAGAAATTCCAGAAAGCTCAGAGAATCCCAAAGAAGTTGGACCCAAGGAAGGACACACCAAGACATATCATAATTACAAGAGAAAAGGAGATAGTTACCTACAAAGGAGTTGCCATAAGAGTAGCAGCTTATTTCCCAAAACAAAACCTATAGGCAAGAAGCAACAGGAAAGAAATATTCAAAGTCATGAAAGGCAAGGACCTACATCTGAATTACTATATCCAGCAAAACTGTCATTTAGAATTGGAAGGCAGATAAAGTACTTCCCAGATAAGGTCAAGTTAAATGAGTTTATCACAAAGCCCTTATTACATGAAATGTTAAAGGGACTTATCAAGAAAAAGAACATAAAAAATATGCACATAAAATGAAAACAAACTCAAAACTATCAACAACTGAAAGACACTTTTAGACAATACACTTTTAGATAGAAGTGTATTGCTGTCTAAAATAAAAAACAAAAACAAAAAAGGCAATCAAACAACTAGGAAAGAAACAGAATCACAGAAACGGAGATCACATGGAAGGTTCTCAGTGCTTAGAAAATGGGGGAAGAGATACAGAGAATGGGAAGCATAAGTGGTAGGTACAAAAAAGACAGGGGGAGGTTAAGAATAGAATGAGAAATGGAGAAGCCAAAGAACTTATATAAACTACCCATAGACCTGAACTAAGGTGATGGAATGCTGGTGGAAGGGAAGTTACAGGGAAGAGAGGAGAAAAATGAAATAACTGTAATAGCATAATCAATGAAATATGTTTTAAAAGAAAGAGTTAAACAGAAAATAAAAATAAAAGTCATCCTAAGTGGAATAGGAAATGAAGCTGTTACTATTTGCAGATGTCATAATAATATACATAGAAAACCCTGTACATGCCACCAAAAAATTACTTAACCTAACAAATGAATTTGCCAAACAATGGGATAAGGAGTCAATATTCAGAAATCAAAGGCATTTTTGTACACCGACAAGGAAATATCATAAACAAAAATCAGGAAAAAGTCCCATTTGATATAGCAACAAGGCAAATAAAGTACTTGGAATAAACCTAACCAAGAAGGAAAATACTTTTACTCAGAAAACTATACAACACTAAAGAAAGAAATTAAAGAAGACACAAACAAATGGAAGAATATACCGTGTTCATATATTAGAAGAATTAACATCAAAATAATCACACAATCAAAAGCATTTTACAGATTCAACGCAATCTCTATTACAATACCTATGACATAGACTTCTGCCAAGATGGAGGTGTAGGTGGAAACACTTTGCCTTCTCGCACAACCAGGTGTAAAAACAACAAAGTTTTAGCAATAAAGAAAGCAGCCAAACCACAGAAAATTGAACAATACAGGAGTACCACAACAGTGAACCACTCAGCTAGACCAATAAACCAGCAAAGGAGCGAGCAGTGAGACAGACCTCGCAGGCCCCAGCAGCAGGAAGGAGCAGAGGAAACCACTATTGCTCCCTCTCTGACCCCACCCCCACATACAGCTTCACAAACCAGCTACCTGGGTGGCCCCACCCTGGTAAACAACTAAGGCTACTCTCATACGTAACAGGCACAAGCAGATCAAAACATGCCTCAAGAAGAACTCAGTGCCCTAGAGCCCATAAATCTAAGCGAATAAGAAATTGCCAACCTATCAGAGGCACAGTTCAAAACACTGGTGATCAGGATGCTCACAGAACTGGTTGATTTTAGCCACGAATTAGAGGAACATATGAAGGCTAAACTAATTGAAATGAAGAAAAATGCACAGGAAAGCAATAGTGATGGAAAGGAAACTGGGACTCAAATGAAGGGAGCAGACCAGAAGGAAGAAAAAATGACCAAACAGAAAAGAATGAAGAAACAAAAATTCAAAAAAAAAAATGAGGAGAGACTTAGGAACCTCCAGGACATCTTTAAACACTCCAACATCCAAATTATAGGGGTACCAGAGGGGAACAGGAACAGCCACGAGTGGAAACATTATTTGAAAAAATAATAAAGGAGAATTTCCCCAATCTGGCAAAGGAAATAGACTTCCAGGAAATCCAGGAAGCTCAGAGAGTACCAAAGAAGTTGGACCCAAGAAGGAACACACCAAGGCACATCATAATTACATTAGCCAAGATGAAAATGAAGGCGAGAATCCTAGAAGCAGCAAGAGATAAGGGGACAGTCACCTACAAAGAAGTTCCTATCAGACTGTCGGTGTATTTTTCAAAAGAGAACTTGCAGGCAAGAAGGGGCTAGAAAGAAGTATTCCAAGTCATGAAATCCAAAGACCTACATCCAAGGTTGATCTACCCAGAAAAGCTTTCATTTAAAATGGAGGGGCAGATAAAGTGCTTCTCAGATAAGATCAAATTCAAGGAGTTCATCATCACCAAGCCCTTATTATATGAAATGTTAAAGGGACTTACCTAGGAAAGAGAAGATAAAAAAGATGAACAGTGAAAGGAAAGCAAACTCAGTTATTAACAACCACACCTAAAACAAAAGCAAATTAAGAGGACAGCTAGATCATGATCGAACCATAGAAATGAAGACTACATGGAGGGTTAGCAATAGGGGAGTGGGAGAAGGAGAAGTGGGGAGAAGTTATAGAAAATAAGTAGCATAGATGGTAGATAGAAAATAGATAGGGGGAGGGTAAGAATAGTAGGGGGAATACAGAATTTAAAGAACTTGAGACACGTGGTCATAAACTAAAGGGGGAAATGGTGGGGGAGGGAGTGTGCAAGGTGGAGGGGAATGAAGGGGAGGAATAGAACAACTATAATGGCATAATCAATAAAATATATTTAAAAAATAAAAAAGGGAATAGTAAAAAATACCTATGACATAATTCACAAACATAGAACAAATATTTCAAAATTTTATATTGAATCTTAAATGAATCTGAATAGCTGCAGCAATTTTGAGAAAGTAGAACCAGGTAGGAGGGATCACAATACCGAATTTCAAGCTATATTACTAGGCCAATCTACTCAAAATAGTCTGGTATTGGCATAACAACAGACACTTAATTCATTGGAACAGGAACAGAGAGCCCAGAAATAAACCTATGGTCTCTATGGTCAGTTAATATTTGACAAAGTGTGCAGAAGCATAAAATGGAGCAAAAATAGCCTCTTCAACAAATGGTGTGGGGACATCTGAACAGCTACATGTTAAAAAAAGAAACTCAACAACCAACACACACATACACAAAATAAACTAAAAGTGGATAAAAGAAATAAATATAAGTCACGGCACCATAAAAGTCCTAGAGGAGAATATAAGCAGAAAAATCTCAGATATTCCACATAGCAATATGTTCACTGATATGTTCCCTAGAGCACGGGGCATAAAGGAAAGAGTAAACAAAAGATACTTCATCAAAATAAAAAGCTTCTGCATGGCTAATGAAAACACCAGCAAAATGAAAAGGGAAGCAAGTGTTTGGAGAAATATATTTGCAAATGATACGTTGGACAAAGGTTTCACCTTCAAAATACATGAAGAACTCACACTGCTCCATTCTAGGAAGACAAATAACAATTTAAAAATTGGCAAAGAACCTGAAGAGACATTTCTCCAAGGAAGGTGTCAGAGGGCCCAGAGACATATGAAAGAATGCTTGGCATCAATAGCCATCTTAGAGATGCATATTAAAAACACAATGAGATATCATTTTATACTGTGTGGGGGCGACTACTTCATGAGTCCCCCCAGTGCCACAGACATGCGTGAATGAATAAATATAGCCGAGACATGCTGAAATCTGTTTGGGATGGAGGAGTGGGCTGTGGCCAGTTTCTCAGGGGAGACAAAGGCCAGCAGCAGCCAGTTTCTCCAAGGAGAAAAAGGCTCTGAGTGCCCTCATCCATAGCCTTTTATTGCATTGTAACACAGAAATACAGGGCGGCAAGGATCAAACAGTAGATAACATTTCAAAGAGGTGTGAGGGCTTCAGAGTCTGAATCAGTGTCTGTCAAAAAGAGATTTGCAGAAACTTTGGGAGACATACTCATTTCCTCTCAGACCCTTATCATATGAATGAAAGCACTCTTAGCAGAGCAGATTTCACAAGTTTATCAGCAAGTCTTTGTGATGTCAGATTTTGCCCCAGGACATGCTCTAGCAAGGCAAGGAGCTTCACGTCTCCCCATCAGGTATTCAGGCTTAAGGGGATTAGAGCCAGGAAGTGCTTCTCCCAGAGGACATGGGGACTTGGGCTTTGTCAAAGCCAGGGGGCGAGAGTCCATTGCTCTTTGTTGCAGCCCCCCAAGTCCTTCCATGAAGGCCTCCCAAGTGATCGAGTCTGGCTTAGGTTCCCCCCCACTGTGAGGGGTCTTACCCATCATTGACCTCCAACCAAGCTTTGGGGGCAGGGAGAGGAACTGAGGCAGCATTTCTACCAGAGAGGCTTTGTCTCCTGCGGCTGGCATTCCAAAGGTCATCTGTCGCCCTTAGCCACAAGGGTAGAGATACAATTCCTAAAACTAGGCAGAGCAATCTACTACAATACTGGTCAGAATTGCCATTATTATCAAGTCAACAAGCAAGTGCTAGGGAGGTTGTGAAAAAAAGGGAACCATAACACACTGTTGGTGGGAATGCAGACTGGTGCAGCCACTGTGGAAGACATTATGGAATTTCCTCAATAAACTAAAAATGGAATTGCCTTTTGACCCAGTAGTTCCAGTGCTGGGACTATACCCTAAAAATTCTGAAACACCAATTCAAAAGAACCTATGCACTCCAATGTTAATGGCAGCACAATTTAGAATAGCCAAGTTTTGGAAACAACCTAAATGCCCATCTGTAAATGAGTGGATGAAAAAACTGGGGTACATTTACATGGTGAAATACAACACCATAGAATTAAAGAAGGATCTCCTACCCTTTGCGACAACTTGGTTGGGTCTTTAGAGCATTATGCCAAGTGAAATAAGCCAGACATTGAAATATAAATACCACTTAATCTCACCTATAAGTGGAAACTTTTCAACAAAACAACAGGCAAGCAAAATACAGCCAAAGACTTTGAAATAAAGAATGACCTGACAGTAACTAGAAGGGAATGAGGAAGGGGATAACAGGGGAAGAAAAGGAATTGGTCATCAAGGAACATGTATAAAGGACCCATGAACAAAGCCAAAGGGAGGTAATTGAGGGTGTGGGATAGTGGTGAGTAGGGCAGGTGGGAGGGTATGAGGGAAAATGGGGACAATTATACTTGAAAACAGTTTAAACATTCAAAAATCATTTGTATTTCACATGAAGAGATGCTCAATACTGTTAGCTATCAGAGAGATGCAAATTAAAACCACAATGAGATACCACTTTACACCAGTCAGGATGGCTATCAGAAACAAAGCAACAAACAACAAATGTTGGAGAGGTTGTGGGGCAAATGGTGTCCTTAGTTCACTGTTGGTGGGATTGCAGACTGGTACAACCATTATGGAAAACAGTATGGAATTTTCTCAGAAAAATAAAAATCAACCTTCCTTTTGACCCAGCATTTCCACTGCTAGGATTATATCCTAAGAATCCTAAAACATCAGTATCAAAGAACCTATGCACCACAATGTTCATAGCAGCACAATTTACAATAGCCAAGAGCTGGAAGCAACCTAGGTGCCCATCAGTAAATGAATGGATCAAAAAATTATGGTACATATACACAATGGAATTCTATGCTGCAGAGAGAAAGAAGGAGCTACTACCCTTTGCAACAACATGGATGGAACTGGAAAGCATTATGCTGAGTGAAATAGGCCAGGTGCTGAAAGACAAATACCATATGATCTCACCTTTAACAGGAAGCTAAACAACAAAACAAACAATCAAGCAGGAAAAAAAAAGTCGCTGAAATAGAGAACAAGGGGACAGTGACCAGAGGGGAGAGGGAAGGGAAGTTAAGGAGGAAAAGGGGGAGGGATTTGGAAGAACAAATAAGAAGGACACAGGGACAAGAACTAAGGGGGGTGGAAATGGGAGGGAGGTGGGGAGCAAGGGGCGGGGGAGGCTTGGATGGGAGAAATAGACAAAAAAAACTGTACTTGAAAAATAACTAAATAAAATTAATAATAAAAAAGAATACATACAATGGGGTTGGGGGGAGTGGTGAGAGGGAAATGGAGATGATAACAACAACAACAAAAATAATTAATATAACAACATCAAAAGAACAATCCAATTAAAATGAGCAGGAACAAGTATAAAGGATACATGGACAATAACAAGGGGGGATGGAAACAAGAGGGCGGTAGGGAGGGCTGGTGGGGGGACTGGAATGGGGAATAAGGCAGAAAACTCTATGTGAACAATAATTAAAATTTTAAAAGAAAAATAAATAAAAATTTAAAAAATAAAACTTCAGCAATTAAGTCAAAGAATTTGTAGTGTTGTACATTGTTGCTAATACTTAAATATCAATAAAATACTTTGTCCATTCTGGAAAATAAATGAGCATAGGGCCTGAATAGACATTTCTTCAAAGAAGACATACAGATGGCCAATAAACATATAAAAAGATGCTCAACATTACTAATTGTCTGAGAAATGCAAATTAAAGCCACAATAAGATATCGCCTCATTTCTGTCAGAATGGCTAACATAAAAAAATCAACAAATAACCAGAAAAGCAAGGATGTGGAGAAATAGGAACCCTAGTTAACTGTTGATAGGAGTGTAAATTTGTGTAGTCACTATGTAAAACAGTGTGGAGGGTCCTCAAGAAATTAAAAATAGAACTGCTTTATGACCCAGTGATTCCACTTCTTGGTACATGTTTCAAGAAGCCTAAAATACTAACTGGAAAATATATATACTCCTCCATGTTCATTGCTGTTATTTACAATAGCCAAAATTTGGAAACAACCTAAGTGTGCATTAATAGGTGAGTGAATAAATAAATGATGTACATATACACAATGAAATATTACTTGGACATAAAAGGAGAATGAAATCTTACCATTTGTAGCAGCATTGGTGGACCTAGAAGGTATTATGCTAGGTGAAGTAAGTAAAAAAACAACAACAACAACAAAAAACCTCATATGATTTCACTTGTATGTGAAATTTAAACAGCAAAATAAATGGATAAAAGAAAATAGAAATTCATAGATACAGAGATTACACTGATGGTTGCCAGAGGGGAGGGATTTGGGAGGTTGAGTGAAAAAAAGTGAAGAGATTTAGAAATGCAAATTGGTAGTCTTCGAATCATCATAAGAATGTAAAGTACAACAGAGGGAATATAGTCAATAATGTTATAACGGTTCCAGGTTGGTACTTGAAATATCTGGGAAACACATTTGTAAAGCGTATGATTGTCGAACCACATGCTGTATACCTGAAACCAATACAAGATAATGTTTAATGTTATCTATAATTGAAAAATAAGAAAAATAGGAGGTAGGAAGATGGCGGAGGAGATAATGAAAGTCACACTAACATTTTGCTAGGACAAATCTGCAATTAAATTAAATTGTGGAGAAATTGAAGCAGGACACAGAATAGGAAGAACTCTGAGAGTGCACAGCTGTTTGCTGGCCAGTGGCTAGCATCCTGGTTGCCAGGAAATAAACATCTTTTATCACTTAGGTAGAATGAATAGTAAACTGAGGCAGGGAGGAGGATGAAGACATTTCTTACATGCTGACTCAGTAGTCTTGAGTCTGGTCTGATAATATTGCTGGGTGTCCCAACATCACAAAACACACTATGTTAGCAAGGAAAGAGGGAGGTTGTTGAAATTCTATGTAGCTTTCTCACTACCTTGGAAAGAAAGCCAAAAAACTGTGCTTTCATCCCAATGCTTAGAATGCAGAAGATGGTCCACAGTGCCCAGAGAAGAAATCCATAAAACAACTTTTGTTCATTGTCTATCTCTGGCCATTATTTGTTTTATGAGGAAGCCCTTTAAAATTTTTTTAAAATATATTTTATTGATTATGCCATTATAGTTGTTCTATTTCCCCCCTTCATTTCCCTCCTCCCTGCACACCCCTCCCCCACCATTCCCCCTTTAGTTTATGACCATGTGTCTTAAGTTCTTTAGATTCTATATTTCCCCTACTATTCTTGCCCTCCCCCTATCTATTTTCTACCTACTGTCTATGCCACTTATTTTTTGCACCTTCTCCCCCCTTCTCCTTCTCACACTCCCCTGTTGCTAACCCTCCATGTGGTCTTCATTTCTATGGTTCTGCTCCTGATCTAGCTGTCCTCTTAATTTGCTTTTGTTTTAGGTGTGGTTGTTAATAACTGAATTTGCTTTCCTTTCACTGTTCATCTTTTTTATCTTCTCTTTCCTAGGTAAGTCCCTTTAACATTTCATATAATAAGGGCTTGGTGATGATGAACTCCTTGAAGTTTATCTTATCTGAGAAGCACTTTATCTGCCCTTTCATTCTAAATAAAAGCTTTGCTGGATAGATCAACCTTGGATGTAGGTCTTTGGATTTCATGACTTGGAATACTTCTTTCTAGCCCCTTCTTGCCTGTAAGGTCTTTAATGCTTACAGGAAAAACCCATAAATAATTTTGGGTAATTGCCACAACTATAATTAACTGCTTCATGTCACCTATCTGTTTGATAATAAGATGACCAAATAGAGTCTGGAGCAAGATAAGGATTTGGGCCAACAGACCCCAACATACTTAAGTTTGGGTAGTCACATTCCCCCAGGAAACCTGTCACCACATATACCCATTAATCAATATGTAAGTTTTTTACTCCTATCCCACTAACTATATAAGTCATCAGAACAAAGTACTTGCTCTCTTGGCACTCCTGGCACTATGGAGTGCTTTTGGCACCCTTGGCTCTCTAGCCACTCAACCTCAGGTCACTTGGCCTCTGGCAACCCATGGGATTACCACCCCAGCCTTCAGCCACCCTTACTTTTGCCACTCTGCTTTGCCCTGAACCTCTGCTATTTACCCCTCCTCCCATTCTAGCTAGACCATAGAAATAGGAAACTAATAAACTAATTTCACACTAATAGACTTGCTGATCTATAATTCTTTACATATGTCAGCAAAAAGAACCAGGTCTCACCTGTCAACAAAATCACCCTGAACAAACAATTGAGCAATGGCAAGAGAAAAGCTTTATAACCACAGACAGACAGAAGAGTCAACTTTGGCCCAACCTGTCTGGTAAAGAGTGTGGTAGAGACTCAAGAGGACTGGCTGAACACTCATAAGCAGCAGTGCCAGAGGAATAATTGAGTGGAGAGTTGGATCTGCCAGAGAAGAACTGGGTCTAAAATCTAAGCTAGGATTCTCAGCCTACAGCACCAGACCCCCAAAAGTACACAGATAACAAACAGCAGTGAAAAGTGGCAGGGTTGCTTTCTACCAGAGACAGATGGCTAAAGATTCAAAGATCTATTCAAAGGGCCAACACACAAATTTTCATTTGCTACCACTTACTCGGAATTCTGGCAAAGGAGGAGACAAAGTTGGCTAGAAAGACCTGGAAGGAGACTGGGGACAGAAGCTTTCGAGAGAGAACTGAGAGAGTAGACACTGGGATCCTGATGCTTAATCATTTCCCAAATAACAGCAGTCACCAAGCTCAGGCAGATCACTCCTCTTCAAGTAGCAGCAGGCTGAGGGGTAACAAAAGTCCAACCCCCAAGAGAAAATCTGCCCTGGCCTTGTGGTGCTTAAGCCTGACTGATTAACACAGAATGACTAAATTAATAACCAAAGGGGACAGCCACAGGCAGTAGATCCCTGGCAAAGGTGGGAGGCAGAGTGGGCTAGAGATGCTTCAGGAGAGACTGGGGACAGAGGTTTAGAAAGAGAACTGAGAGAGTAGATGCTGAGATCCTGGTGTGGAGTCAACCCCCATATTGGCAGCAGCCTTCATACTCAGGTAGACCAATCCCCTTTGAAAAGCAGCCTCTGAGGGAAAACAATAGCCCTGAACCAAGAAAGGATTCAGCCTCACTATGTGCGGCTTAAGCCTGACTGCTGAGTAAAGAGTGACTAGATTAACAACTGAAGGAGTCAGCCACAGACAGTAGATCACTGGAAGTCTCAAACAGGCTGCCTAAATTCAGATTGGGTCAACATCTGACATAATCAGAGATGTGTCTAGAAAGAAAAAAACAATGGTAAATACTGGAGGCTACTGAGATGAAATCCACTGTGGTCTTCTCCATAATTTGCAATATTTTCTTTCCTGTATAGCTTTTAAAATTTATTACATATCCAGCAAGTTTGTGCATATTAAGACTAGATTTTATGCTATATTTCACTTCAGTTAACATATTTTGCCCCTGCTTTCTTTTACCTCAATTTACCTTTTTTTCCCCATTATTTTCACTTAAAATTTTGTTTTCTCTCTTGCTACAACTTGTTTCCACTCCATGCTCTTTATATACCTCCTCTGTCCGGACACACCAGACCAGTTTTCTTGTCAGTTGTCACCTCACATGCTTTTTCCCAGATCTTAAAATACCCATATTCTTTCTCTACCTTTAGCAATGCTAGTTTGTTGTGAGTAGGGCAGTTCTTGCATTTTTTCAATTTTATCTATAGATCTTCACTAATTTTTTATTTCAAATATTAAATTTTACTGGTTCCTTTTCCTACTCTTTTTCATCTCAAATTTTAAATTTTTTCCGTATTAGCCTGTTTTTTTTTATTTTTTATTTCTTCTACTTCTTTTTCATCCTGCCCTTTTATTTTTCTTTATTCTCCCTTTTTCTTTTAGTCTCAAGTTTTAATTTTTCCCTCTCTTAGCCTGGTTTTTGTTTCTCACTCTTTGTATTTGAAAGTCACTTCCCATTCCTCTAGACATCTCTCAAGCTTTTCTTTGTTTATTTTTTGCCCTTTATTCCCAAATCATCTATATTAGTTTTAGCCCATTTGTTCTTCATAGGGCTGTGATGTATCTTTCTCTCTATTTTGGCTCCTATATTTTTAGTATTTATTCACTTTTCTTTTTACTTCTCTTTATCACTTTACATTATATTATTTTATTTTAATTTCTGTTTAAACTTAATACTATATGCTTCCCTTCTCAAACTACATTCTACATTCTTCATTCACTTTTTCACTCATGATGTGAATTTTACTTTCTCTCTTCACATTGCTCCAATTCCCAACTATTAGTGCTCCTCTCAACACTCTCTCAAAATCATTTTTCTTTCAGTAGCTCATTTCGCACTGACTCTTCTTATAATAGTTTTAATTTCTTTATACCCTTATTAATACTGGCTTATTTGCTGTTGGTAGTGGAACTGTGGGGTGGGGGAGTATTCTTGTGGGTGTGCATTTGTTTCTTGGGCTTGGTGGGTTTGTTCTGGCAGCACCTGCAAACAGCACATGAGACAGGCAGAGTGACCTTCAGTCAATCAGCTGGAGACAAGGCTGCACCAAAGAAAGACACAACAACAATAAGAACCCAATTACAACCAGAGAACCAATGTAAATGGCATAAAGGTCATCCTAGGAACATCAAGTTCAGGAGATCAAGGAGACTGCACCACTGAATCTCACAGGTCTCCTACCATAGAAATTCACACAACACAGTCAGGAAGTCAAAACAAATCAATTGAAGAAGCAGAAGCAAACAAGAAGAGCTCACAAACAATGGGAAAACAAAGAAACACCACCAAACCAAAAGGAAAGGAGGATCCTCAGAAGAAGTGATAAATGAATTAGATGCAAGTCAACTATCACATAGTGAGGTCAAAACAATGGTTATAAGGAAGCTCAGTGAGCTTCCTGAGAATTACTAAAAACTACAGGGAAATTGCAAGAAATTTACCACAAATTATATCAACATAAAAAAAGACATAGCCTGGCTGGTGTAGCTCAGTGGATTGAGCGCGGGCCTGGGAACCAAGCAACCACGGTTCGATTCCCAGTCAGGGCACATGCCTGGGTTGCAGGCCAGTTCTCTCCCTCTCTCCATCCTTTACCCTCTAAAGATAAATAAATAAAATCTTTAAAGAAAAAGACATAAAAACAATCAACAATGGCCAATAGGAAATGAAGAATACAATTTCTGAATTAAAGAACACAGTGGAAGGAATCAAAAACAGGCTAGATGAAGCAGAGGATAAACCCAGCAAGCTGGAGGACAAGGTAGAAAAAGTTCCCAGAAATAGCAAGAAAAGGAAAAAGAACTAAAAAAGAATGAAGAGGGTTTAAGGGACCTGCAGGACAGCACAAAACATAATGGTCTCCATTTAATTGGGATACCAGAAGGAGAAGAAGAGGATCAAAGAATAGAAAACCTGTTTGCAAATGTAAGCATAGAGGGTTCAAATCAAGAGGAAATTAAAGAGTCCCACTCTAATACACATTATCATTAAAACAACAAAATTCGCCCTGGCTGGTGTAGCTCACTGGATTGAGCACAGGTCTGTGAACCAGAGGATCACGGTTCAATTCCCAGTCAGGGCACATGCCTGGGTTGCAAGCCAGTTCCCTGCAGGCCAGTTCCCAGCAGGGGACGCACTAGAGGCAACCATACATTGCTGTTTCTCTCCCTCTCTCCTTCCCCTCTAAAGATAAATAAATAAAGAAATAAATATTTTTAAAAAACCAGCAAAATTCTAAGATGAAGAGAGAATCTTAAAGCCATCAAAGGAGAAACAGGAAGTAACATACAAGGGATCCCCCAAAAGGTTAGCAGCTGACTCTCAACAGAAACACTACAAGCCAGAAGGCAATGGAGAGAAATACTCCAAGTAATGAAAAGCAATTGCCTCCAACCAAGACTATTCTATCCAGCAAGGCTCTCAATCAAATTGGAAGGTGAAATAAGGAGCTTCTCAGACAAAAGGAGTCTAAAAGAATATACCTCTACCAAACTAGCATTGCAAGACATGCAAAAGGGGCTGTTTTATTGGCAAATATGTTTTCCCATACAGTTGGCTCTCTTTGTATTTTAATACTGTTTTCTTTAGCCTCGCAGAAGCTTTTTCTTTTGATGAGAACTCATTTGTTTATTCTTTCCTTTATGTCCCTTGCTCTAGGGGACATATCAGTAAAAATGCTGCTTGTAATATCTGAGATTTTCCTGCCAATGTTCTCCTCTAGGACTTTAATGGTATCATGGCTTATATTTAAGTCTTTTATCCACATTGAATTTATTTTTGTTTATAGTGTAAGTTGGTGCTCGAGGGTTTTTTTTGTTTTTGCATGTAGATGTCCAGTTCTCCCAACACCATATTGTGAAGAGGCTATTTTTACTCCATTTTATGTTTCTGACCCTTTGTCAAATATTAATTAATGTAGAGACTTGGGTTTATTTCTGAGCTCTCTATTCTGTTTCATTGGTCTATGCATCCGTTTTTATCTTAGTACCAGACTGTATTGATTATAGTGGCCTTGTAATGCAGTTTGATATCAGGTATTGTGATTCCTCCTACTTTGTTCTTCTTTCTCAAAATTGTAGCTGCTATTCGGGGTCATTTATGGTTTCATATAAATTTTTGAGCCCTGGCTGCTGTAGCTCAGTGGATTGAGCACAGGCCTGAAAACCAGACAATCGCAGTTCAATTCCAGGTCAGGGCACATACCTGGGTTGCAGGACAGTTCCCTGCAGGCCAATTCCCAGCAGGAGATGCACAAAAGGCAACCATACATTGATGTTTCTCTCCCTCTCTCCTTCCCTTTCCCTCTAAAGACAAATAAATAAAATCTTTAAAAAATTTTTTTGAAGTGTTTTGTTCTATGTCTGTAAAATATGCCATTGGTACTTTAATAGGTATTGCATTGAATCTGTAAATTGCTTTGGGTATTATGGACATTTTGATGATGTTAATTCTTCTGATCCATGAATATGGTATACGTTTCCATTTATTTGTGCCTTCCTTAATTTCTTTCTTCAGTGCTGTGTAGTTTTCTGAGTACAGGTGTTTTACCTCTTTGGTTAGGTTTATTCCTAGGTATTTTATTTTTCTCATTATTATGTCAAATGGGATATTTTTTCTCATTTCTGCTTGTGATGTTTCATTGTCAGTATACAAAAATGCCTTTGATTTCTGAATACTGACTTTTTCCTGCTTTTTTTTGCCAAATTCATTTATTTGGTCAAGCAGTTATTTGGTGGAGTCTATAGTATATTCTATGTACACTATCATGTCATCTAAAATCAATGACAGTGTTCTTTCCTCCTTTCTAATTTGGATGACTTTTATTTCCTTTTCTTCTCTGTGCACTGTGACTAGAACTTCCCATGCTATGTTCAATGGAAGCAGTGAGAGAGGACAACCTTGTTTTGTTCTTTATTTAAGGGGAAAGATGTTAGTTTTTGCCTATTGAGTATGATGTTGGCTATATGTTTCTCATGTATGGCCTTTATTATGTTGAGGAATGATCTCTTCATTCCTTCTTTGCTGATTGTTTTTGTCATAAATGTCTGCTGTACCTTATCAAATGCTTTTTCCACATCTTTTGATGTAATCATGTGATTTTGTCTTTGCTTTTGTTTATGTGATATCTTATGTTTATTGATTTGCAAATATTGTACCATCCTCGTATCCCTGGGATGAATCTCAATTTGTCATGGTGTATGATCTTTTTAATGTATTGTTCGATGCAGTTTACCAATATTTTGTTGAGGATTTTGGCATCTATGTTCATCAGTGATATTGGCCTGATATTTTCTTTCTCTGTTGTATCCTTATCTGGTTTTCAGATTAGGTTGATGCTGACTACATAAAAAGTGTTTGGGAGTCTTCTGACTTTTTAGATTTTTTGGAATAGTCTGTGAAGAATAGGGTTTAGCTCTTCTTTAAATAATTTGTAGAATTCTCCTGTAAAACTGTCTGACCCAGGGCTTTTGTGTGTCAGGAGTTTTTTGATTACTGCTTCAATTTTGTCTACTGTTATTGGTCTGTTCAGGCTTCCTGCTTGTTCTTCATTGAGATTTGCAAGATTATATTTTACTAGCAATTTGTTCATTTCATGTAGGTTTTCAAATATCTTAATATATAGTTCTTCATAGTAATTTCTCACAATCCTTGCTATTTTTGAGGTGTCAGTTGTAATTTCTCCTGTTTCATTTCTGATTGTGTTTATTTGTGTCCGTTCTCTTCTTTTCTTGATGAGCCTACTTAAAGGCTTGTCGATTTTGTTTATCTTTTCAAAAAACAGCTCCTGAATTTATTGACCCTTAGAATTGTGCTTTCAGTCTTATGTCATTTAATTCTGCTCTAATCTTGGTTATTTCCTTTCTTCTAGTTGCTCTGGGCCATCTTTGTTGTTTTTCCTTGAGTTCTTGTAGTCATAAGGTTAGGTTGTTTATTTGAAATGTTTCTATTTTTTTCACGTAGTCCTGTATCACTATAAACTTCCCTCTCATGATTGCCTTCACTGTGTCCCATAAGTTTTGGATTGTTATGAGTTCATTTTAATTTGTTTCAATAAACTTTGATTTTTCCTCAATCTCATTCTTTACCCATTAATTGTTTAATAGCACACAATTCAATACCCATGATTTTAAGTGGTTTTGAGTTTTTTCCTTAAGGTTGGTTTGTAGTTTCAGTCACTTATGGTCAGTGAAAATGCTTGATCTAATGTCAATTTTCTTGAATTTGTTAATGCTTGTTTTTTGTCCTATCATGTAGTCTATCTTTGAAAATATTCCATATGCTTTTCAAAAGAATGTTTCTTTTGCTTCTTTGGGATGAAAGGCTCTCTCTATATATAAGTTTATTTAATTTTATCTAGGACACTGATCAATGCTACACCATCTTTGTTGATTATTGTTTGGCAGATCTATTCATTTTTGGAAGTGGGATGTTAAAATCCCCTACTGAATTTATGTTATTGTCAGTATCTTTCTTGAAGTCTTCCAAGATTTTTAAAAGTATATTTGGTTGCTCCTATATTGAGTGCATACATATTTACAATGTTTATAATTTCTTGATGACTTCTTCCCTTGAGTATTATAAAGTGACCTTCTGCGTCTTTCTTTATGGCCCTTTTTGTGTCATCTATTTGATCTGATATTAGTATTTCCACCTGGCATTTTTTTCCTGTTTGTTTGCTTGGAAAATTTCTTTTCAGTCATTCATTTTCAGACCAAGTTGGTCTTTTGTTTTGAGGTGGGTCTCTTGTAGGCAGCATATGTGTGGGTCATGTTTCTTATCCAGTCATCTGTTCTTTGCCTTTTTAAAAACATTTTTATTTAGTTATTCTTCAAGTACATTTTTTGTGTATTTCACCCATCCCAGCACCACCCCTGCCCCATGCTCCCCACCTGCCTCCCATTTCCTCCCCTCCTAGTCCACATCCATGTGTCTTTCATACTTGTTCCTCAAAATCCCTCCCCTTTTTCCCCCTCAAAATATTTTCCCTCTCCACTCTGGTCACGGCCCACTTGTTCTCTATTTCAGTGTCTTTATTTTAATTCTGCTTGCTTGTTTGTATTGTTGTTTAGCTTGCTGTTAAAGGTGAGATCATATGGTATTTGTCTTTCAACACCTGGCCTATTTCACTCAGCATAATGCTTTCCAGTTCCATCCATGTTGTTGCAAAGGGTAGTATTTCTCTCTGCAGCATAGAATTCCATTGTGTATAGGTACCACAGTTTTTGGATCCATTCATTTACTGATGGGCACCTAGGTTGCTTCCAGCAATTGGCTATTGTAAATTGTGCTGCTATGAACATTGTGGTGCATAGGTTCTTTGATATTGATGTTTTAGGACTCTTAGGATATAATCCTAGCAGTGGAATTGCTGGGTCAAAAGGCAGGTCGATTTTTATTTTTCTGAGAAAATTCTACATTATTTTCCATAATGGTTGCACCAGTCTGCAATCCCACCAACAGTGAACTAAGGACCCCTTTTCCCCACACCCTCTCCAACATTTGTTATTTGTTGCTTTGTTTCTGATAGCCATCCTGACCGGTGTAAAGTGGTATCTCATTGTGGTTTTAATTTGCATCTCTTTGATAGCTAACGATATTGAGTATCTCTTCATGTGTCTCTGGATATTCTGTATGTCCTCCTTGGAGAAGTGTCTGTTCAAGTCCTCTTCCCATTTTTTAATTGGATTCGATGTCTTCTTAGAGTGGAGCCATGTAAGTTCTTTGTATATTTTGGAGATTAAACCTTTGTCTGAGGTATCATTGGCAAAAAAGTTTTCCCATATAGTTGGTTGTCTTTTTAATTTAATACTGTTTTCTTTATTTTATTTTATTTTATTTTTTTTAATATTAAATTTTATTTAGTTACTTTTCAAGTACATTTTTTTTATCTATTTCTCCCATCCCACCCCACACCCCCGCCCGGTCTCAGCCTCCCTCCCATTTCCCCCCCCCCACAGTCCTCATCTCTGTGTCTTTCATACTTGTTCCTCAAAATCCCTCCCCCTTTTTCCCCTTAAGTTCCCTTCCCTCGCCCCTCTGGTCGCTGCCCACATGTTCTCTATTTCAGTGTCTTTGTTTTTATTCTGTTTGCTTGTTTGTTTTATTCTTTAGCTTCCTGTCAAAGGTGAGATCATATGGTATTTTTCCTTCAATGCCTGGCCTATTTCACTCAGCATAATGCTTTCCAGTTCCATCCATGTTGTTGCAAAAGGTAGTAGTTCCTTCCTTCTCTCTGCTGCATAGAATTCCATTGTGTACATGTACCACAATTTTTGGATCCATTCATTTACTGATGGGCACCTAGGTTGCTTCCAGCTCTTGGCTATTGTAAATTGTGCTGCTATGAACATTGTGGTGCATAGGTTCTTTGAAATTGATGTTTTAGGATTGTTGGGGTATAATCCTAGCAGTGGAATTGCTGGGTCAAAAGGCAGGTCAATTTTTATTTTTCTGAGAAAATTCCATACTGTTTTCCATAATGGTTGTACCAGTCTGCAATCCCACTAACAGTGAACTAAGGTCCCCTTTTCCCTACACCCTCTCCAACATTTGTTGTTTGTTGCTTTGTCTATTATAGCCATCCTGACTGGTGTAAAGTGGTATCTCATTGTGGTTTTAATTTGCAACTCTCTGATAGCTAACGATATTGAGCATCTCTTCATGTGTCTCTGGATATTCTGTATGTCCTCTTTAGAGAAGTGTCTGTTCAAGTCCTTTTCCCATTTTTTAATTGGGTTCGATGTCTTCCTAGAGTGGAGTCTTGTAAGTTCTCTGTATATTTTGGAGATTAAACCTTTGTCTGAGGTATCATTGGCAAATATGTTTTCCCATACAGTTGGTTGTCTTTTTAATTTAATACTGTTTTCTTTAGCCATGCAGAAGCTTTTTATTTTGATGAGATCCCATTTGTTTATTCTTTCCTTTATATTCCTTGCTCTAGGGCACATATCCGTAAAAATGTTGCTGCGTGAAATATCTGAGATTTTCTTGCCAATGTTCTCCTCTAGGACTTTAATGGTGTCATGGCTTATATATAAGTCTTTTATCCACCTTTTAATTTTTTTTTAATTTTTTTTTATTTATTTTATTTTTTTAAAATTTTATTTAGTTACTTTTCAAGTACATTTTTTCCCTTCCCCCCCGCCCGGTTTCCCCCCTCCCTCCCATCGCCCCCCCCCCAGTCCTCATCTCTGTGTCTTTCATACTTGTTCCTCAAAATCCCTCCCCCTTTTTCCCCTTAAGTTCCCTTCCCTCTCCCCGCTGGTCGCTGCCCACTTGTTCTCTATTTCAGCGTCTTTGTTTTTATTCTGTTTGCTTGTTTGTTTTATTCTTTAGCTTCCTGTCAAAGGTGAGATCATATGGTATTTGTCCTTCAATGCCTGGCCTATTTAACTCAGCATAATGCTTCCCAGTTCCATCCATGTTGTTGCAAAAGGTAGTAGCTCCTTCTTTCTCTCTGCTGCATAAAATTCCATGGTGTATATGTACCACAATTTTTGGATCCATTCATTTACTGATGGGCACCTAGGTTGCTTCCAACTCTTGGCTATTGTAAATTGTGCTGCTATGAACATTGTGCTGCATAGGTTCTTTGAAATTGATGTTTTAGGATTCTTGGGGTATAATCCTAGCGGTGGAATTGCTGGGTCAAAAGGCAGGTCAATTTTTATTTTTCTGAGAAAATTCCATACTGTTTTCCATAATGGTTGTACCAGTCTACAATCCCACCAACAGTGAACTAAGGACCCCTTTTCCCCACAACCTCTCCAACATTTGTTATTTGTTGCTTTGTTTATGATAGCCATCCTGACTGGTGTAAAGTGGTATCTCATTGTGGTTTTAATTTGCATCTCTCTGATAGCTAACGATATTGAGCATCTCTTCATGTGTCTCTGAATGTTCTGTATGTCCTCCTTGGAGAAGTGTTTGTTCAAGTCCTTTTCCCATTTTTTAATTGGGTTGGGTGTCTTCTTAGAGTGGAGTCGTGTAAGTTCTTTGTATATTTTGGAGATTAAACCTCTGTCTGAGGTATCATTGGCAAATATGTTTTCCCATACAGTTGGTTGTCTTTTTAATTTAATACTGTTTTCTTTAGCCATGCAGAAGCTTCTTATTTCGATGAGATCCCATTTGTTTATTCTTTCCTTTACATTCCTTGCTCTAGGGGACATATCCGTAAAAATGTTGCTGCGTGGAATATCTGAGATTTTCTTGCCAATGTTCTCCTCTAGGACTTTAATGGTGTCATGGCTTATATTTAAGTCTTTTATCCACCTTGAATTTATTTTGGTGTATGGTGTAAGTTGGTGCTCAAGTTTCATTTTTTTGCACGTAGCTGTCCAGTTCTCCCAACACCATTTGCTGAAGAGGCTATCTTTACTCCATTTTATGTTACTGCCCCCTTTGTCGAATATTAATTGACTGTAGAGGTTTGGGTTGATTTCTGGGCTCTCTGTTCTGTTCCATTGATCTATGTGCCTGTTTTTATGCCAGTACCAGGCTGTTTTGATTACAGTGGCCTTGTAATACAGTTTGATATCAGGTATTGTGATCCCTCCTACTTTGTTCTTCTTTCTCAAAACAGCAGCTGCTATTCGGGCTCGTTTATGATTCCATATAAATTTTTGAAGTGTTTGTTCTATGTCTGTGAAATACGCCATTGGTACTTTAATAGGTATTGCATTGAATCTGTATATTGCTTTGGATAGTATGGACATTTTGATGATGTTAATTCTTCCAATCCATGAACACGGTATATGTTTCCATTTGTTTGTGTCTTCCTTGATTTCGTTCTTCAGTGCTGTGTAGTTTTCTGCATACAGGTCTTTTACCTCTTTGGTTAGGTTTATTCCCAGATATTTTATTTTTCTTTTTGCTATATCGAATGGGATTTTTTCCTTGATTTCTGCTTCTGCTGATTCATTGTTTGTATACAAAAATGCCTTTGATTTCTGGATATTGACTTTGTATCCTGCTGTTTTGCCAAACTCATTAATTAGTTTGAGCAGTTTTTGGGTAGAGTCTATGGGATTTTCCATGTACACTATCATGTCATCTGCAAACAGTGACAATTTTGTTTCCTCCTTTCCTATTTGGATGCCTTTTATTTCCTTTTCCTGCTTGATCGCTGTGGCCAAAACTTCTAATACTATATTGAATAGGAGTGGTTAAAGTGGACATCCTTGTCTTGTTCCTGATCTTAGTGGAAAAGCTTTTAGTTTTTGTCCATTGAGTATGATATTGGCTGTAGGTTTCTCATAAATGGCCTTTATTATATTGAGGAATGTTCCCTCTATTCCCATTTTGCTGAGTGTTTTTATCATAAATGGGTGTTGTACCTTATCGAAAGCTTTTTCTGCGTCTATTGATATGATCATGTGGTTTTTGTCTTTGCTTTTGTTTATGTGATGAATTACATTTACTGTTTTGCGAATGTTGAACCATCCTTGCATCCCTGGGATGAATCCCACTTGGTCAGGGTGTATAATCTTTTGGATATATTGTCGGATGCGATTTGCTAATATTTTGTTGAGGATTTTAGCGTCTATGTTCATCAGCGATATTGGCCTGTAGTTTTCTTTCTTTGTTGTATCTCTATCTGGTTTTGGAATTAGGATGATGCTGGCTTCATAAAAGGAGTTAGGGAGTTTTCCATCCTTTTGTATTTTTTGGAATAGTCTGTGAAGAATGGGGGTTAGCTCTTCCTTAAATGCTTTGTAGAATTCTCCTGTGAATCCATCTGGTCCAGGGCTTTTGTGTGATGGGAGTTTTTTGATTACTGCTTCAATTTCTTTTGCTGTTATTGGTCTATTCAGCTGTTCTACTTCTTTTTCATTGAGTTTTGGGAGATTATATTTTTCTAGAAATGTGTCCATTTCCCCTAGGTTCTCAAATTTCTTGGCATACAGTTCTTCATAGTAATTTCTTACAATCCTCTCTATTTCTGTGGTATCAGTTGTAATCTCTCCTCTTTCATTTCTGATTGTGTTTATTTGTGTCCGTTCCCTTCTTTTCTTGATGAGCCTACTTAAAGGCTTGTCTATTTTGTTTATTTTTTCAAAGAACCAACTCCTGGATTCATTGATATTTAGAATTGTACTTTTAGTCTCTATGTCATTTAGTTCTGCTCTGATCTTGGTTATTTCCTTCCTTCTACTTGCTTTGGGCTGTTTTTGTTGTTGTTCCTCGAGTTCTTGCAGGCGTAGAGTAAGTTCATTTGTTTGAAATGTTTCTGTTTTCTTTAGGTAGGCCTGTATTGCTATAAACTTCCCTCTCAGGACTGCCTTGGCTGTATCCCATAAGTTTTGGGTTGTTGTGAGATCATTTTCATTTGTTTCCAGAAACTTTTTGATTTCTTCCCGAATTTCATTCTTGACCCATTCATTGTTTAATAGCATACTGTTCAGTCTCCATGATTTTGGGTGTTTTGGGTTTTTTCCTTTGGGGTTGGTTTCCAGTTTCAGTCCCTTATGGTCAGAGAAAATGCTTGGTATGATTTCAATATTCTTGAATTTGTTGAGGCTTGTTTTGTGCCCTATCATGTGATCTATATTTGAGAATGTTCCATGTGCATTTGAAAAGAATGTGTATTTAGCTTCTTTGGGGTGAAGAGCTCTGTATATATCAGTTAGGTCCATTTCATCAAGGGTGTTGTTTAATGCCGCAATGTCTTTGTTGATATTTTGTTTGGAAGATCTGTCCATTTTTGATAGTGGGGTGTTAAAATCCCCCACTATAATTGTGTTGCTGTCTATATCTTTCTTGAATTCCTCTAAGATTTTCCTTATATATTTTGGTGCTCCTATGTTGGGTGCATATATATTTACAATGTTAATGTCTTCTTGGTGGATTCTTCCCTTGAGTATTATGAAGTGACCTTCTGGGTCACTCTTAATGGCTCTTTTTTTGAAGTCTATTTTGTCTGATATGAGAATTGCTACCCCGGCTTTTTTTTCTCGTCCGTTTACTTGGAAAATTTGTTTCCAGCCTTTGATTTTTAGTCTGTGATGGTCTTTTGTCCTGAGGTGGGTCTCTTGTAGGCAGCATATGTGTGGGTCATACTTTCTTATCCATGACGCTATTCTGTGTCTTTTGATTGGAGCATTTAATCCATTTACATTTAAGGTTATTATTGATAGGTACTTATTCATTGCCATTTTTGTACCTGTGTTCCTCTCTGTCTGTCTCTTTTCCTTCCTTTCCTTAGAGCAGACCTTTTAGTATTTCTTGTAGAGCTGGCTTGGTGGCAGCAAATTCTTTTAGACTTCTTTTGTCTTGGAAGCTCTTTATTTGGCCTTCTATCTTGATTGAGAGCCTTGCTGGGTAAAGTAGCCTTGGTTGTAGGCCTCTGTTTCTCATTACATGGAATATTTCTTGCCAATCTCTTCTTGCTTGGAGTGTTTCCATTGAGAAGTCAGTGGCTAACCTTATTGGGATGCCCTTGTATGTTATTTCTTTTTTCTCCCTTGCTGCCTTTAAGATTCTCTCTTTGTCTTGGAAGTTTGCCATTTTAATGATGATGTGTCTTGAAGTGGGCCTCTTTGGGTTCCTCTTGAATGGGACTCTGTGAGATTCCTGGATTTGTGTGACTTTTTCTTTTGTCAAATTAGGGAAATTTTCTCTCTTTACTCTTTCAAATATGTTTTGTATCCCTTGTTCTTCTTCTTCTCCTTCTGGTATTCCTATTATTCGGATATTATTACGTTTCATATTGTCTTGCATTTCTCTTAATCTCTCTTCATTCTTTCTGAGCCTCTTTTCCCTTTCCTGTTCTTTCTGTGAGATGCTTTCTACTTTGTCCTCCAATTCACTAATCCGATCTTCTGTTTCATCCACCCTATTTTTAATGCTTTCCACTGTGTTTTTTAATTCAGAAATTGTATTCTTCATTTCCTCTTGGCCCTTGCTAATAATTTCCATTTCCTTTTTCATGTTGATGTAGTTCACAGTGAGATCATTGTAACTTCCCTGTAGTTTCTGGTAGCTGATTGTGAGCTCTTTGAACTTCCTGATCACCAGTGCTTTGAATTCAGTATCTGATAGTTGACTTGCCTCTGTTTCATCTAACATTCTTTCTGAGGATTCCTCCTTTCCTTTCATTTGGGGATTGTTTCTTTGTCTTCCCATTGTTTGTGAGACTCTTCTTGTTAGCCTCAGCTTCTTAGATTAATCTGTTTTGACACCCTGGGTTTATGGTATGAACTTTTGTGGTGGAATGCCTGTGAATTTCAATGGTGCAGTCTCTTTTGGTTATCCTGTTGTACTCTGCTTCCACCTACTCAAATATGCAGCAACTTGTGGCTTCTCTCCTACAACAATGTGCAATTTGTCTCTCTGATTCTACTACTGGGAGGCCTCTTCTATGGGTCCAGCTCTGGTCTTTTTATATTTTCAAGTTGATTGTGACTCTTGTGGGTAAAAGAAATGATAAGGAAAGAAATAAAAGGAAGAGAGAAAAAATGGTAGGGGAATGAAATAAAGAGCAATAAGTTTAGAAAGAAAAGAAAAAGAAATAAAACAGGAAATCCGGGAAAAGAGGACAAAAGTATGGAAAGATGAAACAGTAATAAAGTTTAAAAGAAATAACAGATTACTTTAAAAAAGCAAAAAGATAAAGAAAAGGACTGGAGAGGGGATAAAGGTAAATAAAAAAAAGAAAGAATAAAGATAAAATAAAGTAAAAAAAAAAAAAAAGCACCAAAATAATCTCTCAAACACAGCCTCAGAAAAAGGAATGTCTCTTGTTGGCTTCAAACTAGCCGAACCGGTTTTTCTGGTTGCAGTTGGCTGAGGGTCGATTGTCGTGATTTTTTCTGCCAGCCCCTCTCAGAATCCAGACACTTGGCGCCTCTCCCCCAGCTCCCTACAATGGGGAGCTAGGACTTTCTCGCAGCGCTCCCCTCCCAGGGGTTACTGCCATAGTCTGGTTTGCTGTGTTTGCAGGCACCTGCACCGGCCTAGTTGCCTGGTTCCCTCGGGATTGAGCACAGGCTTGTCCCCGTTCAGTTGGGAGGCCCCAGACCCTCTGCCCAATCCTGGGCTCGCTGCCAAGCTGGGTGTGAAGCAGAGCAGGCTGCCGAGTCTATCGGATTCAGAGCCCCAGGCTGCACCTCTGAGTTCTCCTGGGCTGGCAACCACAGAGTCTTTGGTTGGGGCCCTTTTATCCACCTTGAATTTATCTTGGTGTATGGTGTAAGTTGGTGCTCAAGTTTCATTTTTTTGCACATAGCTGTCCAGTTCTCCCAACACCATTTGTTGAAGAGGCTATCTTTACTCCATTTTATGTTACTGCCCCCTTTGTCAAATATTAATTGACTTTAGAGAGTTGGGTTGATTTCTGGGCTCTCTGTTCTGTTCCATTGGTCTATATGCCTGTTTTTATGCCAGTACCAGGCTCTTTTGATTACAATGGCCTTGTAATACAGTTTGATATCAGGTATTGTGATCCCTCCCACTTTGTTCTTATTTCTCAAAATAGTAGCTGCTATTCAGAGTCATTTATGGTTTCATATATATTTTTGAAGTGTTTGTTCTATGTCTGTGAAATATGCCCTTGGTACTTTAATAGGTATTGCATTGAATCTGTATATTGCTTTGGGTAGTATGAATATTTTGATGATGTTAATTCTTACAATCCATGAACAAGGTATATGTTTCCATTTGTTTGTGTCTTCCTGATTTCTTTCTTCAGTGCCGTGTAGTTTTCTGCATACAAGTCTTTTACCTCCTTGGTTAGGTTTATTCCCAGATATTTTATTTTTCTTTTTGCTGTATCTAATGGGAGTTTTTTTTTTTATTTCTGATTCTGCTGCTTTATTGTTAGTGTACAAAAATGCCTTTGATTTCTGGATATTGACTTTGTAACCCAGTGTTTTACCAAAATCATTTCTTAGATCAAGAAGTTTTTGGGTAGAGCCTGTAGGATTTTCCATGTACACTATCATGTCATCTGCAAACAGTGACAGTTTTGTTTCCTCCTTTGCTATTTGGATGCCTTTTATTTCCTTTTCCTGCCTGATTGCTATGGCCAAAACTATACTGAATAGAAGTGGTGAAAGTGGACATCCTTGTCTTGTTCCTGATCTTAGTGGAAAAGCTTTTAGTTTTTGCCGATTGAGTATGATGTTGGCTGTAGGTCTCCCTGTATATGGCCTTTATTATATTGAGAAATGCTCCCTGTATTCCCACTTTGCTGAGTGTTTTTATCATAAATGCGTGTTGTACCTTATCAAAAGCTTTTCATGCCTCTATTGATATGATCATGTGGTTTTTGTCTTTGCTTTTGTTTATGTGATGAATCACATTTACTGATTTGCCAGTGTTGAACTGTCCTTGCATCCCTGGGATGAATCCCACTTGGTCATGCTGTATAATCTTTTGGATATATTGTTGGATGCAATTTGCCAATATTCTGTTGAGGAATTTAGCATCTATGTTCATCAGTGACATTGACCTGAAGTTTTCTTTCTTTGTCGTATCTCTGTCTGTTTTGGAATTAGGATGATGCTGGCTTTATAAAAGGAATTTGAGAGTTTTCCATCATTTCGGCTTGTTTGGAATAGTCTGTGAAGAATAGGGGTTAGCTCTTCCTTAAATGCTTTGTAGAATTCTCCTGTGAAGCCATCTGGTCCAGGGCTTTTGTCCTCTGGAGTTTTTTGATTACTGCTTCAATTTCTGTTGCTGTTATTGCTTTATTAAGGTTTTCTATTTCTCTTTCATTGAGTTTTGGGAGATTCTATTTTTCTAGAAATGTGTCCATTTCCCCTAGGTTCTCAAATTTCTTGGCGTACAGTTCTTCATAGTAATTTCTTACAATCCTTTCTATTTCTGTGGTATCAGTTGTAATCTCTCCTCTTTCATTTCTGATTGTGTTTATTTGTGTCCGTTCCCTTCTTTTCTTGATGAGCCTACTTAAAGGCTTGTCTATTTTGTTTATTTTTTGAAAGAACAAACTCCTGGATTCATTGATCCTTAGAATTGTGCTTTTAATTTCTATGTCATTTAGTTCTGCTCTGATGTTGATTATTTCCTTCCTTCTACTTGCTTTGGGCTGTTTTTGTTGTTATTCCTCGAGTTCTTGCAGGTGTAGGGTAAGGTTGTTTGTTTGAAATGTTTCTATCTTCTTTAGGTAGGCCTATATTGCTATAAACTTCCCTCTCAGGACTGCCTTCGCTGTGTCCCATAAGTTTTGTGTTGTTGTGAGATCGTTTTCATTTGTTTCTAGAAAGTTTTTGATTTCTTTCCTAATTTCATTCTTGACCCATTAGCTGTTTAATAGCATACCATTCAGTCTCCATGATTTTGTGTGTTTTGAATTTTTTCCTTTTTGGTTGGTTTCCAGTTTCAGTCCCTTGTGATCAGAGAAAATGTTGGTATGATTTCAATATTCTTGAATTTGTTGAGGCTCATTTTGTGTCCTATCATGTGGTCTATCTTTGAGAATGCTCCATGTGCATTTGAAAAGAATTTGTCTTTAGCTTCTTTGGAGTGAAGAACTCATTTTAGTCCATTTCATCTAGAGTGGACTTATCAGTAAGTCCATTTCATCTACAGTGTTGTTTAATGTCCCAATGTCTTCGTTGATATTTTTTTGAAGATCTGTTCATTTTTGATAGTGGGTTGTTAAAATCCCCCACTATAATTGTGTTGCTTTGTATATCTTTCTTGAATTCCTCTGTAATTTTCTTTATATATTTGGGTGCTCCTATGTTGGGTGCATTTATATTTATAATGTTAATGTCTTCTTGGTGGATTCTTTCTTTTAGTATTATGAAGTGACCTTCTGGGTCTCTCTTTATGGCTCTTTTTTGAAGTCTATTTTGTCTGATATGAGAATTGCTACCCCAGCTTTTTTTCCTTGTCCGTTTGCTTGGAAAACTTGTTTCCAGCCTTTCACTTTTAGTCTCTGATGGTCTTTTGTCCTGAGGTGGGTCTCTTGTAGGCAGCATATGTGTGGGTCACGCTTTCTTATCCATGCAACTTTTCTGTGTCTTTTGATTTGAGCATTTAATCCATTTACATTTAAGGTTATTATTGATAGGTACTTATTCATTGCCATTTTTGTACCTGTGTTCCTTTCTGACTTTCTCTTTTCCTTCCTTTTCTTAAAGCAGTCCTTTTAGTATATCTTGTAGAGCTTGCTTGGTGGCAGCATATTCTTTTAGACTTTTTTTTGTCTTGGAAGCTCTTTATTTGGCCTTCTGTTTTGTGACACTAACTTTAGTTGAGTTCTGATAGTCCACTACCATCGGACCAGCCTGGCCTTCTATTTTGATTGAGAGCCTTGCTGGGTAAAGTGGCCTTGGTTGTAGGCCTCTGGTTCTCAATACTTGGAATATTTCTTTCCATTCTCTTCTTGCTTGGAGTGTTTCCATTGAGAAGTCAGTAGCTAACCTTATTGGGGCTCCCTTGTACGATACTTCTTTTTTCTCCCTTGCTGCCTTTAAGGTTCTCTCTTTTCCTTGCAATTTTTCCATTTTAATGATGATATGTCTTGAAGTGGGCCTCCTTGGGTTCCTCTTGATAGGGACTCTGTGTGAATCCTGGATTTGTGTGACTCTTTCTCTCATCAAATTGAAAAAATTTTCTTTCATTACTCTTTCAAATATGTTTTCTATCCCTTGTTGTTCTTCTTCTCCTTCTGGTATTCCTATTATTCGGATATTATTACGTTTCATATTGTCTTGCACTTCTCTTAATCCCTCTTCATTCTTTCTGAGCCTCTTTTCCCTTTCCTCTTCTTCCTGTGAGATGCTTTCTACTTTGTCCTCCAATTCACTACTCCTATCCTCTTTCTTATCTACCCTATTTTTAATGCTTTCCACTGTGTTTTTCAATTCAGAAATTGTATTCTTCATTTCCTCTTGGCCCTTGCTAATAGTTTCCATTTCCTTTGTCATGTTGATATAGTTTGCAGTGAGATCATTATAGCTCCCCTAGTTCCTGGTAGCTCATTGTGAGCTCTTTGAACTTTCTGATAATGAGTGCTTTGAATTCAATATCTGATAGTTGACTTGCCTCTATTTCATCTAACATTCTTTCTGAGGGTTCCTCCTTTCCTTTCATTTGGGGATTGTTTCTTTGTCTTTCCATTGTTTGTGGGACTCTTCTTGTTAGCCTCAGCTTCTTAGGTTAATCTATTTTGACACCCTGAGTTTATGGCGTGAACTTCTGTGGTGGAATGCCTGTGAATTGCAGTGGTGCGGTCTCTTTTGGTTATCTTGTCATTCTCTGCTTCCACCTACTCAAATATGCAGCAACTTTTGGCTTGTCTCCTACAGCAAAGTGAAATTTGTCTCTCTGACTCTACTATTGTTGGCCTCTTCTATGGGTCCAGCTCTGGTCTTTTCATAATTTCAAGTTGATTGTGACTCTTGTGGATAAAAGAAAGAAAAGACAAGGAAAGAAATAAAAGGAAGA